>NW_022882976.1:0-1200000 GCF_011952255.1 Bombus vosnesenskii | reverse complement strand
AAATATGAACAGAGATGAGGATGTAACCGAGCAAAAAATACTTTAGAAAAATAGATCTGTGTTACTTCGAGAATTACTTATTGTTCGAGTTCTACGAGATAAAAAATCATTCTGTTTTACTTTCCATTTTATAATACAAAGAAATTGGCTAGAAAGGAATACGATAAGATAACGATGATAAACATACGATCGGTCAGCAGCAACAGCAAAGGATGGCCGATCGACGTTCCGCTAGATGCAAATTCTGGCTAGTTCCAGGAACCAATCAACGGTTCACACCGTCATGAAATTTACGTTTTCGTGTGCTGTGTGTTACGCACGGAGACAAGAGAGCGACGAGAACCAATCAGCGTACCTTCGATCAGGTAGCAATAAATATCTAGGGGCCGAAGTATGCGAGCGACGCCTTCAATGAGAACGTGGACTGTGTTTCGGGTTCCCTTCGAACTAGCATCGACTAGCAGCGTCGTCGGTGCCGTTGATTGAAATTTATGTCCGATGGGACCACGCCAATTCCAGCGGCTCGCATAGCAATACCGTCGCGTCGTTGCCTGTCGGCAGATTTTGGCGTTTCCGCGATACACCCAGGAGAATCCAGTCTCGCTAAACTTCTCGTTTCGTCTCGATGTCCGAGCACTCTCGCGTTTACCCAAGTGTTTCGAGATTGAATTCGCTTTTGTCCGCTTCGATTTTCGTATCCCTCCAATCCCTATCCCTTTCACCCCTTTTCTGCTCTAGCTTTGCTTCCTCGTTCACCCTAGTGAATATATCCCGGGAATGGTTTATTCTATATTTGTCGCAGAAGGGTATGGAACATTTTGGTTGGGATTTTCTGCCCTAAAAGTGAAAGAGGTTATGCAAGTCGATTGCAAAACGGATCAAGTAAAGAGGGATGCGCTAGATTGCGTAAGAGGTGGACGTTTGGGAAGGTTTGGCTTAACGCTTCGTTTCGTTGCGGTTAAATTCGGAGTTTGTAAATGCATGGCAAAATGGAGGATACATAGGGGTGTTAGATATTGTTCTTAAAATATCGAGCTAAAGTATCGAGCTAATATTTTATTTCCAGAATTGAAAGCGTTAGTTTAAAAAATTGAAATTGAAATCTGTCGCTAGCAACGCGAATTGGATATATAAGTTGTTTTGCTTCTGTACTGTTTGACGTGTTAATACTATATAATATTACGTTTTTTCGAGAGACATTTTGATATAGGAAATTACACACTATGTAAAACGAATTCCGGTGAAAATTAGTTTACGATTCAAGATAAAAATGAATTTTTCCAACGAAATTTTTACGTATGGCACGTATGAACAACGTGTATTCAACTATTACTCACGATGCCCTCCATTATCTTTTTTAACCCAACTATATGCTTGGGTTATTTCACAGCTCGGTAAATTTGACCGATTTTGCAACTGTTGAGCACCATTTTCGTGTAATTATACGCTGGTCCATTTTGCCTGGCCTCACATTATACAATGTATGAATTGTGTCGTGCGAATCCATTGGAATCGCGCTTTGATTCACGGCTCGAATTTAATTTTGCATCTTTATGCGCCTTATTTAATAATTTACTGGAACAATATTTAACTTATAAACATTATATTCTATATTATAATGCAAATGAAACAACCGTGTATATTCATTTGATGTACAACATTTAATTGGAATTTTATTCAATTCCTACCTTTTTTGTTAAATATTTAGCTATTCAATCGTTTAGAAATCTTCTAGAAATTGTATCTATTTAAAATTATGCAGTTTAGATTTAAGTGCGTCATTTTTGCAATTAGCAGTCCAAAAGGGTAGCCCTTAAATTCGCCAACGTTGACGTTAATTTTATATTAAATACAGCACCGCACGTTTCCGCTATAAATTTCAATACCGTGTTTTGCCAGATATTATTTTATAAAGCCAGCCAACAACGGATGCCATATTTAATGCATGTGTTGAACAAAGCCAGGAAGCGCGCTCTGCTCGTGCATACGTGTAGTGGGAAGGTGAAAAATGGTTGACACGAATCGAGCCCAGAAATGCATAAATACAAATATACATTTAGAATTCACCATTTGTAGCGTTGTCAGTCTGCTTTTTAAAATCACTCGACTTCTATATGTATACTTAAACGTCTCTGAATTAAATACATTTTCCATTCCATAATGAAATAAATTTCCTTAATAATATATTCAGTGGCGTTTTGCATAAAGTTCTTTCCCGTTGAAAACAATTTTTACGTAACGTAACGTTTATCTAATTTCTGCGTACGTTTATCTAATAGTAGCTAAAGCTGCAAGAAAAATTACCGACGCGCAATTTTATCTATTATTCGAGATCAGCTACGATTGCATACATATGCATGCATTAAATGAACCATTTGCTCGTTACCGATAATAAATGGTCAATTTGCCCGAAATTGGTCGTAAGATGCGCACAGCTTATTGTACGCATTTATAATGCGCGCCACTTCTGCGAAACGTTGGGAAACTCGAACTTAAGCTCACCAGTTCCGTATAAATCTACCCTCCTCTTTACCGTAACAAAATCCAACTCTACACCGTTGTGATATCGTACACGTTACCATTCTCCCTCATCGTACTCCGCTTTCTATCCTTCTCCTTTCAACGCTGATTCTCTCTTTTAACCTGTTCCGCGTATCCCATTCGCCGACCTACTTTCATCTTCAACAATGAAACTTCGATTGTTTCTGTTGGAAGTTTGATTGTTTAATTAGTCCATAAATTAACATCGAATTATACGTCAAACCGGCTGCATTTCCCTTTACGCAAGATGTTTATGCAAGATATTTCTTTATATCGTCGAATTTTCTATCGTGACTTTTTGTAATTTCGATTCCCATTGACTGTTTTCAGCAGCAGCTCGCGATGATTTCGTCCAAGTTGATGACACTTTCTAAAGTTAATATCTTTCTGTGTGCCGCGCGCAGTAAAATCAGTCCGCGTGTGGTCAGACGTAACGCACTCTCAGATTCGGCTTCTCGGCTATCGATTAAATAGTCCAGCCTTTTGTATCGATTTAATATTTCTCTGTCGCTGTGTTTATGTTAGTTCAATAACAGGTACGTCGATTTCGAGTTTGTACAACGGACTAGAAAATCGAGAAGAGCATACAGTGGTAATTGTGGCTTTAATAAAATTTCATAGAACTCGCAAACTGTTAAGAATTCGCGAAAGCAGCTCAAGTTTTAAATTACACTGTTACATACTTATGTATATGAAATAAAAGAAGAAAGATATAACGAATTTAATCGAGACATTGCTCCGCAAACTACGAAGCTTCTCGGTACGTTCCTGTTTTTCTCGTGGGTGCAGATATAACTGCCTGTTTAAGAACTGAACAGCCCGTTAGCAAGTTACCTTTTTACATCGCGAGGACTGCCAGCCTCTTACAGTAAGTCGAATATTTCGAACGCGCCAGCCTAGCTCAGCGAACTTCCCCGGGAGCATTTCTTTATTTCGCGTTCATCGTGCGATCTTTCTGAAGTTTTGAAACTGCCACGAGCGTGGCGAAACTTATGACTGCCACCGACAGACAGTTAGAAATTAATGAGATATTCGAAAGTTCGAGTTTCGCGTAAAATCGTCCATCTTGTAAACTTATACACCGTGCTCGAAACATTCCATCTTCCTTCAGTCAGTTTCACCCCGCGACCCGATGAACGTCGTTGGCTGGAACATTTGTAAAATTCGCGCGCACGACTTCAACCTGTAGACGCTTTATCCTCTAGCGAGAAATCTCTGGAATAGAGAAAGGCTCTCGATTCAGAGGCGTTTTACGCCTGTCGAAGTAAATCTTCGCCTCGTTTATCTCGTTGCGATTTCGCGGCCGGACGTTACTATTTTTTCCATCGACTTTTCATCCCACTTTTCTCCGGCGCAGTAATCGAATACCGCGGTCCTACCGCTTCGATAACGTTTGTCTTCGTGACCTTTTATTTTCGGCACTGGACAAGGAACGAACAAAATATACGCACACACACGCGCACCACAAATACGAAAAGTTCGGGTGAAGGACCGAGAAATTTGTGAAATTTATTGATCGTTCGTTTACGCTAAATCACTGGCAGCAAAAGATACTGGACGTTGGAATAATCTGTTCGTGAGACTTTTCATGAAGAATTGCATGCATCGATACCGATTTACAGTATCTCGCCTATTCTAGCCCCTTCTCCCTTTGTTCGATAGTTGCTCTCCTTTCAAAAATTCGTCGCCTCGAACTGCCTCGAAAATTGAACATTGCGAAGAAGAGACACGTGACACGTCGAAAATGAACGTTTCCCGCGAAACGAGCAGAAATTGCATTAAATTCACCGAGTTGGATTTTTGTGGAACGAAAAAAGGGCGATGGAAAACCGTGGTAAGGTTGCGGTGCAAAGAAAATCACGTGGCAGCGAGTAACGGAAGGACATGATTTTAAAACTTTGTTAAGGGCGAGCATGTGAAAGGTCGGAGTACGTGGTTCTTGTGGTATTTCACATATTTGCATAAGGATTCGCAGTAGCCTTCTTCTCTTCTTCTCGCAATACTCGTTTCCTGTAGATATTTACACTGTTCGAGCGAACAATGGCTGAACGACAATAAAAAGATGCGCGTTATTAAAGTTTTCAATAGGCGAAACGAGAGACTGCGATACGTCGTTCTACTTCTCTTCTTTTCTTCTTCTTTCAACGTGGAATTCGAACAAATCGTTCGAAAGCTTCTGTGTGGAAAGCTGAATATTACTTTACAATTCCTTTCACCGCAAATGTTTCGAAGTTAGTAATTCCCTTCAAGTTTTTCCGTATCCGCTACCAGGTTTCGTTATCTTTTCCCTCCTGGTTTTCCTCATAATAGCGAAACACGCGGATCGTCGTGTTCGCTAAATATTTCAATTGTACACGTTCAATCGACCGTATCCGTTGTTTGCCTTCTATTTCGCGATTTCATGCGCCCCGTTCTCGTAAATGGAACGGCATTATTTATATTTGCACAAATAGGGAAGTCCCAGAACTGTTTCCCTGCTGCTCCTCGATGTAAGAATATTCCGCCGGGTTTTCGAAGACGCTCTTCAAGCGAACTTCGGCTTCGGACGCTTTGTACCATACTCCTCACGACTCTGAATATTTCTCGCTTTCACGGAATAGTCTGGCAACTTTTTCATTGATAGTTTTTCTCTCGCAGAGCCGCATAATTATTCCGTAGTCCGAATTCTATCTACTCTCGTGAATTTAATTAATCCAAGTCTGACATTCATAATATATGATATGGAATGGTATTGCCACCGTGAGAACTTTTTGTGATCCTTTCGTAATTTCTATTCTTTAGACGGAGGTCAGCTAAAGTCTAGCTATAAAGAGATCGAAATAAAAAATGAATGATTACGAAAATAGAAAATCTGATCGATAGCGCGTTATATTGAATGATTTGTAGGTTTTACCTAGAGTAAGCTTCAAGCCTTTACATAAGAATTTTCAATGATCTCCAAGTGGTCTTCAAGTGACTTTCGACTAACCGTAAAGTGATCTTTACAAAATTTCAATCTGTCTTTTATATGATTGTCGAATAAAATCTAGTACTTTGCTATCGACAGTATAGTAAAAGAAATGTACTTTCTCAAAGAGCTCCATTCCAAGTCAAAAAGAGGACTATGCGAGAAGAAACGTTCTATCCTTTTTAATCCTTCGCATGAAGTTTCATCAAAGGAACGTTCGTCGCAACGGCCCATCCTTGAAGCAGTATGGTGAGTGCAAAGCGATCGGGGACTACCAATCGCCGGCGGGATCGTATGGAAAGCATGTCCAAGAAGACGTTCAAGAGGAAATAAAGGTGAAACTAGGTTTTCAATAGAAGGCAATAGAAGTAGGGGATAGCAGAAAAAGCGGAAAGCCGCTTGTCTGCGAGATGGGTGGTGGTGGTGCAGCGACCGTTCTAGAAATTTATTAGCTTAGGATGCACTGAACCGCGACACGTCACTGTAAATTAACAGAAAACACAGAAACGAAATGACCTCGGCTTCTCGAACTCTTTTTCTCGCTTGCTATCGTCCTTCGTCCCGTCCTTGTTCCATCTATTCTCGGTTGTTCTATAGCGACTCGCAGAGCACTGTTCACCGACGCCGCCTATTCGACTATGAATTAAAACATAAATATCAATCAACCGGCCGAAGACATTTATAGTGGCCCCGTGGCCTCCCGACCAACGTCGTCGTCCTGTGCGTTTGCAAAGCGATCAGTCGATTGCACGGCGAGGACGCTATATACACAACGACAAAGAGAAAGAGAGGGCGACCGGACGAGAGAGGAAGTGGGAGCCATTGGTGAATAAGCGATTAGGAGCAGCCTCGAATCGATTAAATGGATATCGCCGTCTTCGTTGGCGACGCTTCGCGTTCCAGTACCGTTAGCGAAGAATTCGCTTTGAGGTCGCTTCGACGCGTGCACGCGCTTTCTTCTTCGCTTGTTCGCTCTCTTTGTCCCTCACGGCGGAAAAAAAGTTATTCTTAGGATCCCATGGATAGTAAAATCTTACGGTTATCCCCGGCTTCGCGGCTCGCTTTTTCGCAGAGAGAAAGCAGATCATTAAATTCGTTCCCTGTCCAAAGTTGTAAGATATTACGATCGTGCGGCTGATCTTGCAAGCCAAGCTTTACGGGTTAATGTTACATCAAATTTTCACAGTACAGGCAACTTTCGCGTATTAGAAATCTAGCTCTCCCTTTTAATTTCGAATGCATCTCTTCTTGTCAGGGATTACGGTTTAATAATTTGTACCAAGTGACGCAAGTATAAGTAAGCGCTTCAAGTAATTCCATAAGGCGACTACCAACCGCCGTCCAATGAAGGTTGTGTCATGGCTGCATTATCGTCACAAATATCGAATATTTTATTTTATAACGAAAGCCCTTTTACCCCTGTATAAGAACTAAATTTACTTAGAAAATAAAATCGTTCAAGTAGTTTAATACAAGGCGTAAATGTAATTTAGGAAGAAATAAACGTGAAATGTTTGCGTCACTTAATCTTCACTGAAAGTACAGTAATCTCAACGCGGAATAATTTCATAATTACATTTTTCCAAATCATTCATTAAACACTATTTCATCAAATTTGTCCATTTACAATTTCATTATGGTACACTCTCGAATAACCACCACTGGTAACTACAGGGTGTAAAGTATGGCCGATGAAGATTAAAAACACATAAATCCTCCATTCACCATAAACATTTATTTCATCCTTTAATTTTCTTCTTTATAGTTTCTCTCTGTTTTCCTCCTGATTCCTTTCGACTCCGCAACTTTAGCTTCGGAACATAACATCAGCAGTAGCGTAAATTTATTCAACAGCACTGATGTTATCGATCCCGTGGACCAAGTTCTCGCGTCGTGTTGTCGAGTCGATATTACTTTTAATTACAGGTAGACGCGGCTTGTTTGTCCCAACGATCCGCAGCCGGTTCGTTAATTATTTCGCATGTGCGCGCTGACCCCGCGGAGTTGTTGGCAACTTTAAACAGCAGTCAGCCGGCAACAGGTAGCTCACGATCACTTGTAATAAGCTAATTATTCTGCCGCTGGTAATAGAAAACCATTAGCAAGTAGTACCGCACCACGCCATTATTAACTGTGTTCCGCCGTCAAAGCCGCCGCCATCGCGTCGACGCTAATTGATGTACACGTCGCGAATACTGATCGCCGATCCATGTATTAATACAAATCGTCAGAGGCTGAGGGATGCGTTCGAGTCCCGCAAAACTCGAGCTGTAGCCATGCGAGTTAATTTACGAATATTACACGCGTGCCAAGCGACACTGTAATTTCCTTCAAATTTTCGTATGCTACGCTACAAATTAAATAAAGAGTAGGAACAATTTTATTTTGTAAATCTCCGTTTCGTGACTTTAATGTTATTTGTTGCATTTCATGTTCAATCTCCTTGATAGGTTGTTTAGAAAACTAGTAAGAAATTGATGCAGCAACGTAACATAGGTTATTGCAGCTCGGGCGTTTTTATGATTGAAGAGTAAGGAAGGGAAATGGTTCATCGTGCTCTCAGTATGAGGCACCAGGGAGACGAAAGTTTCCGTAAATCTTTTTACCTTTTTCTTTTGATAGAAATTCTTCTTTAAAAAATTCTGGAAAAGGGGAGTCCTTTCTACGAAGATATTTTTATGAAATACAGTTTTTAAAAGAGGAATCTGCACAAGAACAGCTTTCTCGGAAATGTCTCGAAAATTCTACTTGAAATTACTTGTGCTATATTTTCGATTTTTCTGGTGTATTTCATTTGGACTCATCAATACGGCATATCCCAGCAATTAAATAATGAAAGTCGAGGATATTGCGTATGTAATTTCACTAGCACTCACCAAGTGCACCGCTAATGCTTTCGGTGAAACTTCAAAGCGTTTCGGAAAGAAACATACCACGGGTCAGCGAGGGATCTGGCTAAGCACTGTGAGGGTAGTTTAAAAGAGGGCTTTTAGGAGCCACAGTTTGTACCTGTTCCGCTTGCAGCCGTATCTATTTTACTCTGTTCAAGCTCTGGGATTCAATTAACACTTAATGGAACGGTGCATCAGAGTGCTGGGCGATAGTGGAACGAACCTGAAGCGTCGGACGTACGAAATCTTTGTCGTGTCTGAATCATTGAAGCATTCTCTTAATGCATCCTAGTATTAATCTCGGCCACTTTCTCATGCCAGAAAGCGTATCGAAATTAATCGTACGTTAAGCCTCTAGCCATCCTTTCGCGCGCACAAAGGAAAACTATAGTGTCGCGATCGTATACAGCAGGACACTTACTATCCCGTGGCAATAATTTCCCTGCTTATCTCGGTGTCCCGATAAATTTCAAAAAGCCGACGGGTTATGTCATCGTTCACGGCGTAATATATTTTAACCAAGCAGCGTAACAACGTCTGGGATCCAATAAACGGGTGAAAATCATCCGTCGATAAGTGACCCTCGTGTACCTACCGATAATAATAAAAATAGTTGCGGTTAAGGGAAGGAGGAAACGAGGTGTCGTGACATCGGAAAAAGTGGCCGTTATGTGTTCTTTGACCTCGAATGCGCCATGTGCACGACCATTCCAAACCCTCATTCGACAGGGAGAAGTGACCTGCTATTGGAACGTGCACGATGGCTTCCAACAGCGGCAAAGAAGGGAACGCGCGCGCCAAACCCTGGCCAAGTTTCACCTCTGGCGAAAAAGCGAAGCCCAGGTTACGGCACGGAGCCCGATTCAATCAGCTTTCATTGTTTAAAAGTGCTGGCCGCGATACCACGACGCTACTCCCACCTTCTCTCACTCCTTGCTTACACCACACACCACCAAAGGGACAATTCTGTTTCTTGTGCGGTACAGGCCACGACACACCAACCAGTCAGCTAGTACCGCCGTTTCCGGTAAGCTCCAACACCCTTCCACGAACGCGCAGAATATATACGAACACATACACACGCGTCGAACGTCGAGGCTGAATCTTCCAAGCGCTTCCGACTTGATCGTGCCCTCTTCTTTCGACGTGAGTTACATTGACTACGCCGCACATTAATTACCATTAGAGAGGATTGCTCTAATTCCACTTCACTCGTCCCACTCTCGGCTCTGGCCTTGTTCCACCTCTTCCTGCTACCGGCATACACAGTAAAACGGGAACTAGCGGGAAGGGATTCGAGGGGTGTGCTTGTTCCTACTTTCCTTTCTGCTCTCCCATTGAGCTGGCAGAGAAACGTTCCGCAGAAAATCGCGCCAGCAGGAAACTGTGTGAGCTCGAGCGTGGCCCCAAGGAAATTTATTACGGTCACCTTCGACGCTGACTTTAGCATTTTTTTTCCTCCACGCTTCGTGATCGCTCGAATTCCGACCGTTTTATATCGACGGATATCATCGCGATTTGAATGTTTCCAAAACCTTTATCGGCTCGTTTTGTTCGTGACTGACGATGAGAATCGACGGGATGGCATAGAAAGGAACGGAGAAAAGAAAAGGAAAGAGAGATAAAAGAAGCACACACCGGTGGTTCATGGCGAAAATATGAATCGCGTTCATAACCGTGTCGAGGGTAATTTTCCCTCGTGTTTCAGCATGGTCCGTTTTTACCTAGAATTATCGCGCCGTCTTCGAGGACTGGGTACAGAGGATAGCTCCGGTTGCGTGCGCTTTAGAATGCGAAACGCTCGCGTAATTCGCGGTCGTGCATCAAAATATTTATAGCGCGCGAACGTTATAAGCTCCACGGGAAAATAATCCGTTTAGATACTGCGAAACGGCTGATTTACTATCGTGCATAAGTCGTAGACAACACACGGCTACTAACGCCATTCGAAAATATCTAAAGCTCCGGCTCTCGTGCAATTTAGCGTTTAAATAATCCACTAAGAGCTGGCCCGTTCCTAGTCGAGATTAACGTTGCTCCGAACCGATCTAGATCAGATCGGAATCGTCCTTAATTACCGTCAATTATGCATAATTAAAAAGCTCGTGTCGAGCGCATGGTTTTGCGTAAGTCTTGATTATAATAAATAGTTTTCTCGCACGACAATGTCCAAAATAACGAGAAAAAACCGCGAACTCTCCTTAATTAGTTGAATTTGAGAATTTAACTCAAGTAGAACGTATACCGTAATTAAGATTAGAAATTTGAGATTTCAACCGAAGTAGAAGATGGTACGTAATTAATGCTAGGAAATTCCAAATTAAGTAATTCAAGGTGCACACCAAACTGAGAGTAAAATTAATTAATTGTAGTATAGTGGTATACTTATCGCTTATGTGATATTTATCAGGGTATATTTACGTGAAAATATATTTAATATGAATATAATCTTATTACTCGATATTTTACATTTTTGAATTTCTGCATTCTTATTTTTCTCTCGTCGTTTTACGAGGACTCTTAAATATTTCCCAATATTTCCATTTCCATTTCCATTATTTAGTTGGTTTATATTACGATACAGCCGTGATACAAAAATGGAACATTGATATATTAAAGGCGTCCGTTATTTGAAAGAAAATCCAGTTTTAACATCGATTCGCATGAAAATGGCGTCACCGTAATTGTCCCAATTTCGCAGTCGATTTATGATTCTAGCCGGCTAGACTCGTACGTTCTCACCGCTCGACACCGCGCGTTCAAGTATTCTACTTTCGGCGCGAGCTTCAAGACAGCTAAAACGCAGTCAACAGCTATTAATGCATCGCCTCGTTTTCACTGTCGATACCGCTTTAAAACAAATTACGGAAATTGCTCTGCACGTTCGATTCCGAGGATAATTATTCGAAATTGTCATGCGGAAAGTAAAGTAAAATGAAACACGGTATATCGGTATGTGTTAGCTATTTGTATCGGGCGAAATATATTTTCAACGAACAAGTGTAATAACGGTAATAAAAAAATCATATTTTCCAAAAGGCTTTCGAATTTGTTTTTCGTATGCTTTCAAGCATCGTGTTTATTTTCAACTGGCAATATTCAACGTCGAATCATTAATGTATAAATAATTGATGGAGCAATCGATAATGCGTAGGCTGGGGGCGGAATTATGTACAAGCGCCCTCGAACTGCGAGCGTTGCACCGTTTTTGAAATCCAATTTATCGTAATATCCCTTCTCTCATTGCCAATCCTCTTTTCTCTCTCTCTCTCTTAAAAAAAACAAACAAACGGCTAATATGATGTAATTAATAAATGATCGTGATCACCCAATATAGGTCCCGTTTTAACATGATTCCCTTGTAACAGTGGAAAAATATCCATGAATCGAAAACGCCGTGTCACCGTTGTTAGATTTTAATTCGTTATGATTTTCGAAAAGGTCCGCGATATTGAAAAATCGACAAGAGAATTAAAATTTAGAATCCAATCAAATATCTATTTCTCTCCATCATTCGATAACATGGCTGCCAATAATAATTCAACTTTTCACGGAGCAATTTCATTTTTGATTTTTTTTTGCGAGATTTTTTCATCAAAGAACTGGACGGAAGAGGAAACTCGTTCTGTTTAATATTTTTACGATCTTAGAGAGAGAGAGAGTGAGAAAGAGAGAGAGAGAGCAGCTGCGAAAGTAAAGCCACGCTAGGCTCCTCTCGAACTCGTGCCGCATGCCACGTATTATTGAATGCACGTGCATATACATACAGCTATTACGAAAGGTAATTACCGGTAGTAAAAGCTGGTGCACATTTTCCGTGGTGAACACGCGTACGTGCGCACGGCTCGCGTTACTGTACCGAATTCCGCTTAGAAAGATCCTCGCGTAGAGGCCGATGGAAATCCAGCGAGATCGTAGTCACAATCGACGTTTAAGAGATAGCATATGTTTCGAGGTAGCCTGACAATCTCGATGAACAAAAACACCGTGCTTTGTACCGAATCTGCTTTGAACATAAATCTGTTTTAATGTAAAAATATACTTTTTAAATTAAAAATTATTGTAAATAATTTAATTAAAAAGTTTATATATGACTTGTAGGTGTATACATGGAACAAAAGTGAAAAAGTTATGTAATTTAGTTTTATCTCATAATTTTCTGTTACCGGATCAATTTAAGCAGCGAATGGGAATGGTGGCCTAGCAGGGAATTCTGAGGAAACGTGCGAATGGGGTCGCAAGCGTAGTTAGGAAAATACCGAATTTCACGGGAACGTTTGCCAGTTTATGCTATGCCCTGAGAAAAAATCCAACGCGACGAATTTTTTCCAGAACAGAGGGAGACCTACTTTGGGCCTCGAGACTCCACTCGTGCGAATACTGGGTTTTAGTTTTGGTAGGATAAAAAGTTTTTTAAGTCCCCCCTTTCCTCCCCTTCTCTCTCTCTCTCTCTCTCTCTCTCTCTGTCTTCCTGTCTCTAGTTTTCACGCAATGCTTATAGAGGATCTTGTCTAGCTTGCACGGTTAATTTCTACATTGGTGTCTTAATTTAAATTCATTGTACCTCGTATAATTTCGGCCGCTAGAGCCGGTTTCGCGTTACGTTATAAAAATGGCAAAAAATTGATCTGTTTTTATGGTTCACCGTTTTTTATAACCACGTCGTTTAATATAGCCATGCGAGTTTTTGTTGAAAGTTCGCCGGTTACGGATTAATTACCATGGCCATACACTCCACGCTATATAGCGGGATACACGTATAGAAGGCATTAAAAAGTTGGAAAGTTTGGCGTCGGAGAAAAGATCGTGTTTTTAATGACTGCAGTCAGCAGCAGGTCAACTCGAGCCGCTCGAGGAAGGGAATAAAGATGTATGCGCGTTCTGGCAATGAAGAATTAAAGACCGTGGTATATTTGCGAAACCATCACTCTAACTGCTTCCTTCCGATGCTTTACTGTACCTTTTTCTCGCGAGAAAAGCGACCGCGACCCGTAGATGGGGTAGTTTAGCAAGAAACAGAGAAACCAAGAAACCAGGCCGAGAGACGATGAAAGAGTGGTTCAGAGCAAGATGGAAAACTAGAGAGCTAAGTTACCGCTTCGGAAGTTGGGAAATTTATGACAATACGTTGTATTTCCGTACGCAAACGAGTGATGCACTGTGTATCGAACATTATTAAATAGGGACAAAAATCGCGTTTCTCGATCCTTTTGAAATTCTACAAGTTCCTTAATTTTGAGATCGAAACTCCGACTTCATAACTTTGACTCCTATTTATAACTAATAGACGTTGCTTTCCCAGGAACGAAGGAAGAAAAATTTATGAACATCGGCAGAACTTTCGACAGTAATGGCTGTAACGTAGATGATTTATAGCTAATGCTACATTAAAAAAATAAGAACGAAAGATGTATGAAAGTCGATAGAAATTGCGACGGCGATAAATTCAATACGTAGACGTGCACGTCTTTTGACCTAATAGAAGGACCTCAGGAATATTCCGTATCGATGACCCCGAGGACATCCCATTTAAAGCCAACAGCATTCGAGATTTTACGTGATCGTTCACTATTCGGTATGGATCGTAAATAATTCGCCATAGATTTCGTACAACTTTCGTCGTGACCTACTGTGAGGATAGTGTAGTGTATATGAATGTCACGGTTTCATAGATGTCGTAAACGGTATCGACCGCGACCCACGGAGGACTACATACTGTACAGGCCCACTGCGGACTATGCGCAAGTGTATCCATGATTCATAACGGATTCCGAACGGCGTAATCGTGATCCCCCGTGAACCGCGACCAGTCACGAGCTACACAAGTACACAATTTCTTCGACTAATCTCATTTGTTATCCTACATCAATTTTCTTCTTTATGATTATAATGATATCTTAGCTAATGATGTCTTAATAAGCTTCTTATTGAAATTATGATTTCCTAAGAACCAGATACAACTAAGATTTGAAAGACAATTGATAGGTTTTCCATAGTAAATAGGCTTGACATAGTGTTGATAAAGCAAACAGCAATTGGGTGATCAGTGATCGATAATTGCTACTGCCGTGAACCCTGTCCCCAATGGTAGCGTAGAGGAGACCGCGTGTCGACGAAGTGACCTGGTGAATGGGTTGTTAGTCGAAGATTACCTCGACGCCTTACAATCACGGCGTCACTTTGAAACGCATGCTCTGACCCAGCTGCAAACTATCGACTCGTATGCCAACTAGAGAAGTAGTTACCTTCCCTTCAACTATCGAAGAGAACGTACTGATTAATAGCAGATTCAGCGATTCCCGGGCCGACCCTTTGCCTTCCATTGCCTCTCGAACCCGTGAATCCTAACAATGAAAACAATTCCAGAGTTTACACTGAACGAGTTTTTACTCCGCTCCAGACCCGATAATATCGTCTCGTCAATTTGATCGTTACCGCGGGATTTTAAATAATTTGAAAACAGTTCCAAATGCTCGTTGGATAATTTTGACGAGCGGAACAAACCGAAAAATCGTTTTACCTTTACCTTCAACGAGACGTCGCCCGTCGTTTGAATTCGATAAACGTGCGCGCGATGAAAATAATTCGATCGATCCTCAGTTCTTTTACAAGGTGATATTTACACCGTGCTTTATATATACGAGAACTTATCGACTTTCATTAATCGTGGAATAAAGCGTACACGTTAAATTTGATTAATCGCCATAAAATATCTCGATTGAAAAACAAAATCTATTCCAAGAAAAATGACATATTGCCGCGAATTTAATTTAGTTACACAAATTGAGCATCGTTAAAATTATTTAAAATTTCCCACTGTAAAATAATAAAATAAGAAATCCAAGCTTTTAGCTTTCGCCGATTATACTATATGAATTATTTATATTACGTGAAAAAATGGAATTGCTTACCTCTAATGCTTTTGTGCCGATTCAAATGTCTTCGGGATCGTTTGGTAATACGTACGAACGCTAAATTGTACCGTGGAAAATAATAGCCGAGTTCTTATGCTTTGACAATAGAAAGAAGATCGGTTATCGCGTTGTCTTCTTGACGAACGTTTGTACAAGTCCTCGTTGAAAGTATCCAGGACAAAGGGCGATTAGACCAAATAAATGCTTCTTACCGGTAACCGTTGTGCCTTCGCGAGCCATTTGTTGAGGCAACGAGCTGCCGGAGAACAGAATCGAAGACCTGTATCTTCTCTTGAAGGCTGCGCGCCTGTATTGAAGGCTTGAATAGGCTACGTATGAAATGATTAAGCTCGCCGGGAGAAAGAGATGGACCCTTGAAAGGGTCGGATAAGATTATAGGTTCTTTGACAGGTATAATGGTTCCAGTGCCTCGTTTCTTGGATCATTACATTACGAGCTCGTGAACTCTTTATCGGTACATGCACATACGCGGTGTAATGTCGAGTGAAAAATCGTTCAGTGTGACAATTCTTATTTTAGATGCGCGTGAATATTTATAAATAGACTCTAAACGTTTCTGCACTTATGGCAAATTTAAATGTGTAAAATATCCAAAAGAAACTACATTTGTAATGATCTACAGAGGGCGTTGTCTCTATCTTTATTTATAAAATTTCTTTATTATTTAACGTTATTTATATAATTTGAAATATCGTTTAAGAGTTAGGCTAAAGGAGCTCAGAATATATAATCTTTTCCTGATGTCCTTTAATGTAATAATATTCAAACAACAACCACATTCCTAAATTTTCATTAAATTAATCCTGACCGCGAGAGCTCGCCCTGCAATTACATTAATTTCACGGATTGTTCGTCGGAATGGGGCATAAATTGCTTATCGAATCTCTACGTTGAAATTTCACCGCATCCCTATCGCGTTATTTCGATAGGGAATCACGTGCCCCCGGTTACAGAATATGAACTCGTTATTTATTCCTCATAACCGGCGAGTTGCACGTTGCAGGGCGAGGGAGCAGCGGGGATTCGCCGGTGATCGATGGCAGTCGAGGGTGCGGTAAGCCTGGCTCTTCAACTTTTTATTAAAACCAGCCAGGGTTAACAAGGACGCGAGCGCGAGCTTTAGCTCGAGCGATCGTGCTGCTGGGAGTGTGAAACGCGCGTAGCTCGCTTAAGTCGCGAACGAGTCGAGAATATCGTCGGTGGTTGCCGAGAAGTAACCCGTGGAGCGAGTTCGAAGGAGCGAGTAAGGGCGAACTATACAAGTAGAATAAGAGAGAGAAAGAGAAAGAGAGAGAGAGAGAGAGAGAGACAGACAGACAGACAGACAGACAGACAGACAGAGAGACAGAGAGAGAGGGAGAGAGGGGGAGGGTAGAGAGAGAGAGAGAGGAAAAGGAAGAGTGGCTCTGGCCTAGCCACGTTGGTGGCTGATGGAAGGTGAGAGGGGTTGATGATGAAGAGGTGACGAGGGTGTACGATGAAGCAAACAAAAAAAAAGAGAAAAGGTAGAAAGAGGAAAACGGTAGAATAATAGCGCAATGCTGAAGTGGGACAGACGTAACATTTGAAATATGTCGTCGGATAGGAAGACAAAGAGACAAGAAAGAGATATCAAGAAGTGAGATAAATAGAATGAGGGGAACTGAATAGCGAGAGTCTTGAGCGAGGGCGACGCGATACGCACAGGGAAACACCGTGAACGCGAACAGGGAAGGAACGAGTGGATAGAGACGAAAACGAGGATGAGGTTTTAGATGAGCACGCAGATGGGGGAATCGAGAACCAAGGGAGAGAAAAGTGAAGTGCAGGGTGATTTGCAAATTCCATCATCCCTCGTCGCATTAGTCCCCTACCTTCCAGGAAGACACCGAGATATACCTGTATATTCAGTCGCCAACGTGGCGTGATTGTGCGCGACAAAAAGACGATTTGCGGCTTTTCCTCTGTAGTTGATCCTCAAGAAGAAGTTATTTTATGTGTGTACACATCACATGGATACACCGGTGGTACGTCGTACGGTTAAATCTGCCTTTAATGCCGTATGGTCGGCGATTTTCTCTCTTCTTCATATTGGCCACGATATCGTAAAAGAACTTTATGATTCCACGAATTTTCACGACACTAGGTGGTAGTTTTTCAATAGTGATCGTCCGGTTCTGACAGTTTATGATCGATTTATCGAAACTCTTGTAGCAGAACCTATAATATGTGTTTCTTCCATCATCTATTTATGATTATCCGTAGTTAACTATTTATAATTAACTCAATTAATAATTGACATTTTGATGAAATCATAGTAAGTTGAAATCAACATAGTTCTCAAAAATATTTTCGAATTTAATTTCCATCGACTTTCTTTGGAGTAAAAACTGATTGTTACCGTTGAATGGTTAGCACAGTCAACAATTCAGTACCTCATACCAGCTTATTTTACTTCGATTCAAGGAAACAAACAGTTTATTCACGTATATCGAGGGCATAGAGGACATTTCCAAGGAACGCCAGCTATTTTATTCTTTTGTATTCCCGCTGCTTGGTTTCTTAGCGACACTTGTTTCCGTCTTTCATTTATGTCGGTTTCTCGGAGAGTTGCAATAACTGCGCAGACATCGAACAGGAAATAAATGTAATAAATAGTAGAACGCGTAGCGAAACTGATTGTTCCGATGATTTTCGAGAGCGCAGGACCGGAAACCGCACGACACCTGGTGACAAGGAACGTGAATTCGAGTGTGCTATTGAAAAATTCCTCGGTTACAACGAAAACGATCGAAGAAAAGCTGTGCGCCGCTCAGAGCGACTCTGCCGCCAAACAAGGCCACTGCATTTTTCTAGTTTACCTCGCACAGGACTGCGATAACTATTTGTCTCGCAGTTCGTTTCATAACACTGCATAACGCTATACCACGCTTACGTCCGGTACGTTTGGTAACCCAGTTTGTTTTGCATAAATCACGATTATGTTAACGTTTCAGTAACTGCTGTTGAATTAAATTAAACTAAATCGCGGACCACGTGCGAATAAATTAAACAAAATTATTTAACTGGTAATTCGGTTGTTTGCGGAAAGTTTCGACGGGTAATTCGAAATTTTATTAACAGCTACGAAACGGAGAGAATGAAGCAATTTAACGGTAACGTAAATAACACAGTCATTCTATATATACATATCTTCTTTTTACTCGGACGACACTCTTCGTGTTTTCGGCGTTCATCCACTCTATTTTTCCAAACCAATCTCTGGAAAAATCGAACACGCGCACGCGCCCGCCACATTCCATTCAGGTCAACGGTAGAAAGTTTTAGGGAAACCAGCGCGCGAACCGAAACTATCCCGTTAGATTTTCAAGTTGAAACAAAGTTTTCCGTACGCGCGTGTACGCGGATAAGAGACGAGAACGAAAATTGGTCTTGCCATACGAACGAACCAAAGAGTAGCTGCGTTTCTGCGTTTTACAAAGCCATGACTTTTTAGCGTATTCGTCTACTTGCACTGCATCGGCTGTCGAGCAGTCATCTAGCCGTGTATACATGCAACCTCTCCCCCAGGCAGCTTCGTCGTTCGTTGCTGCATCTATCTGCCCTTTCAAGCCTTTTATTTCCGACCCTACCTGTTCAGAGGAACTTTTACCCTCAAAGTATTCAAATACCTGTACACTTCGCTTTACGTCGAAAACCGTCCTAGTTTTTTTCCCCTCTGCGACTGTTGAGCATGGCTAAGGGGCAGAATGGTAAACAGCGTTAAAAATGTATATGTCTAGGGGTGAAACGAATCCAATTGTCGATGGCGGTGTGTGTTCGTGTTTACAAATCAACAGATTCGGTGAAACGTATTCTTGAAGAATGATATCGCGTGCGACTATGATTTGCGAAATATTTAAATGCTTTGAAAAGTAAGATGGAAGTTTAAAGAAAAGAACGAAGGTAAAGAAAAATTAAAAGGACGAAGAGGCAGGACGACGAATCAAGTTGCCAACTGAATTTTTCTTTCCCAACTTTTCATTTTATCATCTTATAAAAGAGCAGATCTTTAAAGCGACCTTATCTTTTCCGTTTACGACAAGAACATTTTAAAAAATTAAAAGGAGTATGAAAAAGAAAAATTATATTTTATTCAAATTTTTAACGAATAAATAGTAGAAAAACGAAGAAATACCTGTGAATAATGCAACATAATTTACTTTAGCTACTGGTCTCTTTCATATGCAGTTATTTATTTATACGTCCCGCGGTAATATAACAGAGAAATTTTCCATGTTTTACAGTCAAATGCAACACGAACTTTTTAGTCCGTAATTCATTCGGGAAAGAAATTGGAAGGATGTATTTTCGAAAGCGACTCTTAGTGAATTTTTCATCGCTCGACCGTGCTTCCCCGTTCTTTCGAGACTCTTTATTTCGCTCACTACACGTTCGTTCAAACCTTTCATCTAGCCTCGGTACGTACTCCGTCACGACGTTGACCCAATTTTCACTGGTATCGTGACGCGCTATAACGGCGGATTTGTCTAGGAAAAAATTATGTGGTATCAGGGTGTTCAACGTATCTTAGAGTTTATGCCAGGTAAACAGCTTAGTCAAGACATTAAGTGGAAATATTCATGCAAAGCGTGGAAAAATATCAACCCTCCTCATTTTTTTTTATCTTCCTTTTTTTATACCGTCTCTTAGAGGAAATTTTTCAATGTTCCGATAGAATTATTTGAATTTTTAGGCGGATCGTTGAATTCGATTTATGTATCTTGTTATGTATCTTGCTATGTATCTTGTTTGTCCTGGTCGCATTGCGTGAACTTACACCCCGAATAGAGTCCCGACTTCGTCAGTCATATTTGTATCCTCGACAAGTACCAAATCAAGAGGTGAGTGGCGAATAAATCGGTTGCTGGTTGCACACTCCGCCCGCAGTTTCGTTCAATCGCGTCATTCAAGTCGCGATGTATTTTTTCCATCGTGTCATTGTACACGATAAACCGGAATGATGTTACGTCTCAGTGTGCGAGCCCATTCGAAGAATTTCTCGGTGCTCGTATTTCTTTCCTTCTTTTTTTCTGGTCGATAATTCCGTTTATTCGTTCCTTTTGCACGACGAGAAAACCTCCGCGGCAAGTACTAGCAAATACATGCACTGCGTGTTTACAATTGGCAGTTTTATGGCAACTTCTTAAGTTCCGGTTTTTCGTATTCGCCGTTCTTATTGCTCCTTATGGAATTGCCTTTCCACTTATCGAAAAGCCTTCCCACCGTCGTAATTTAAAAGGAAACGATTCGACTCTTCTGATTTCCCGTACACCCACTTTCTTCATCCCTTGTCCCGATTTTCACGAATTCCTATTTCCTGCTGTAACGCAAGCGTTTCTGGAAACATTTATATCGGCCCCACGGTGCAACCGGTTATAGTATCGTTTCGAACAATTCATGCTTCTTTTTACTAAGCTCGAGAATACGTAAAAGGGAATCCCAATTTGTTTCCAACGGAATACTTGGGAATTACTCAACGTACTTACGATTATGTTTAATCTATTTACTCTTCTCTCTTATTTCGGCTATACTTTCACCAAATATCCAACGTTTCTCAAAATTTTATAACAAACTCCGTCACTGTCAAACTACACGGTCGAACTTCCAAAAGAAGCTAGAAGAAAACAGGGAAAAAACGAATGATCTTCCCCAACCAGAAGAATCGCGTAGGTATCTTACCGCAAAGAAGAAACGTCAAAAATAAGTACGACGTAATTATTAATTGGTATAGGTGCAGATGGTTGAAAATCGCGAAAACCATGACACCGAACGTAACGTATAATGCCGAACGAACCATAGATAGTCAACGTAGATGGTCGTAGAGTATACTGCGGTATCTACCCTATCCGACTGAAAGCGAGTTTTCGTTTCGATCGTACTCTTTGCCCACGACAATTGCTCGTACAGACTAAAACGCACGAAAGGCAAACATGATCCCGAAAATTCAGAGATACGCTAAACACATTCCTACACGTTCATGTAGAGAAGAGAGAAAGACTATGCGGTAAGTGCCGTCACTAACGGTGCACTATACATGGGGCCGCTCGTTGCGCCATAATCATCCTACCTGCTCGGTGGTATTGCACTGCATCGTGGCCCAACGAGAAACCCGTGGCAAGGGTGTACACCCGTTCAACAACCTCTGCTGTTTTATCGTTCTTGAACCGTGGTCCTTTTACTTTGCTTTAGTTTTCTTTCTTTTCTTCTTTTTTTTGTGGCGCCCTCCACCCTCCGGTCTTCGCTTTTCTCCAGTTCGTTTTCCCTCATACCTTTCGTTACCCAGCCGCGTGTCCGTTCCATTAGTAAATTTCTAGCGTTCGTTGCTCATTCGCTTGTTTTCCTCTCAGCCTCGGGCCTTCCACCGATTTCACCGTTTCGCCTTCTTATCGCGCCTTTTATATTGCGATACTTAGGCAAGTATAGTGCTACCATCGGCAACTTTCGGATAACGAAAATCTTTATTTTAACGAGACTTTATTCGTTAGTCTACCACTTTTTGCTCCTCTCGCTATGTTGTTTTTCTTTCTTTTTTTTTTTGTAGAATATATTGTGTGTGTATTTGGCACTGTTTCGTTTTTTGTTGGCTGGAAGGAATAAAAGACAACTGTATAGGATTGTATGAGGTATTAGAAGGAGGTATCCTCCGACAACAAGATTAAGCTTTTTTTCTCCGCCCAGAGCCGTTGAAAGCGAACGAACACTTCCACCTATCGTAATAATCTCAGATAATTAATTTCAGTAGGAATGACAGAACATTTATCTTCGTTAGAGAGGAACGGTAGCTCGACGAGGATCGTTCGAGACGCAATAGCTGAGGAAAGGGGGCACGCGGTAAATCTGCCAAATAATTGCACGTTCGAAAGCGCTTAATTGCGCAGACTGCACAATAAATTACGGTCCAATTCCTGGCGAAACAGTCGACTAAATGTCTGGCCCGCGACCCGGAGTTCTCGCTAACGCGGAAGCCGGGAAAGATGTGGCTCGCGTTTCATTCGACCGCTCTCCGCTTGTCCACGAAATTAAACTCTCCTTCCCCGTTACATCGACAAAAGGCTTATAGCCTTAAATCCCACCCATCTGCCGCCTGTATTCGTCAAACTTTAATTAGCATCGACTTGGTTTATTTTTTAACAAGATTTCTCTTCCTTTGCTTCGGCATCGCTTGGTCATAACCTCGAAATTTTATTAGCTCCGAACGAGATTCAAAATAAGTTTTCAGACCCTCGTTGCAGGTACGCGCGCGTGCCGCGTTTAAATCTGTCCGCTTATTAGCCCATTACCATAAGACCGTGCCAGTAAAATTCTACGAGGAGGATCCCGCCGGCGAATCTAACAATCTGCATGGCGTCGTTGTTTTTTTAACGCTTCTGAAGATCCCCTTACATCTTTTATTTCGCGCATTAACTGTCCGGTTAATCCGTGCACGAGCACTGCCGCGGAATTACGATCGATCCGACACAGCTTGGTGCTTGCCAAGGAAAGGACAATTTTTCCCTGAATCCTTTCGCTGACCGTGCTCGCGACTATGTGTATTTCCCCACGCAAAGCGGTTCGAGGATCGGATATCGCGTCACTGTTACTTCGACGCGCATAACGATAAATGCGAGATCGGCCTCGTGCAAATACACGATCTCTTATCGCTCAAAATTACGTTTTTTAATTAAAATTCCTGTCAGCAATTACTGTCGTACACTTTTCTCTTCTCTGTGAATGCGTTCGAATAAATGCTACCCAAAACGAAAGTAGGTCGTGATGTAAGTTATCGTTATTGCGCTTTTAGTGAGATATTTTTTATCGTAATGAATTTCAAAGTGATTCTAGATTGTTACCGGATAAATTAGAGTTTGATAAACGTATTAAAGGAAAGCTGTTGCCTTGCCTGATTGCCGTGTTATTAGTTATTAGTTTGCTGTTTAATTGATTTCCTCTGGAAATCTAGGGAGACTTTCGCCATTCCGCGACGGACACGTTCGCCACGGGATTGCAATAATATACTTTCCGGTCTGTCTGAAATTCAGTTTACGCGGTTACTTCGTCGGAACAATAATTGTTTGGACGTATTATACAAGTAGTAAAGCAAATTAGTCGCAGACGTGACTGGCGTACATTTAGATCGGATATGTGCTATTGCGTCAATTGGTTTGGAGCCACAGAATGGCGCCAGAACGATTTCATTAATTACGAGAGTAAATTGAAAGGTAACGAGCTTGATGAAATACTATGCGTTGTAATAGTTCGTCCGAATATTACATATGGCCGTGTTCCCAGAATTTCTATTATCGATAGACGTCGCGGTTGAAACAAACTTAATTTAACTAACTACTTGGAAAATCGAAACGAATAAATTTCCATTCTTAAACGATCTTCCTGATTAATTCTCGTGGAGTAGATAAAATATGGGAAGACTTCGGTTGATCGAGTAAGAAAATCGTAGCTTGATTTGAAATTAAACGCGATGAATATAATATCGTTCCACTGCAACGATGGTTACACGCGATAGAGCCTGCACAAATAACCGACGAGATAGAGAAGGATATGGTTACTTGCTCGTGGGCTCGTAAGATTCCTTCCTTCATATTCCTCGAGAGTGGCAGTTCCTCTTATCTGTCCTTCCGTAACACAGGAGTTTCCCTAAGCTGATAGAGGAATTATGATAGAAGTTAATGCGAAATTATGGCGCACCGTTGAATCAGCATGACAAGCATACATCCCGTGTGGTTTCGCGTGTCAGTTTAATATTCAACCAACGTTGCTTGCAATAACATATTTCTGGAAAATAACGTCAGCGACACATTTTAAGAAGTGACTTTATTCGGCTTCGCAAGTGGTCACTTATTATCGTAATAAAATCATCTCAATGTCTTTTAAAGGAAATAACGGAAGAACGATCTTGAGAACAAATTGCGCAGATACATATTTTTTCAAATTTTATTTTTTATCACAATATTACCGTAATGTCGTGACTCTCACTTATGATAATCGTTAAATCAACTCGCGTGTTTGTAATCCATTTAAGATAAAAGTTTTCGTGATTCAAAATTTGTTGATTCATTGCTGTATCATGTTGTAATTGTGATTTACGATAACAGGAGATAAATATCGCATTAATTCACCTCTATTAATGTTATTAAAAACTATATTGATATTTTGCAACGATTTTTTGTCAGCTTTCTACAAAATTTATCTCTTTGTGCAGATTATAAATCATTTTAGCTTTACAATACTGTAACAAAATACAGATAAAACCTCAATAGTAATTAAACTTAAATCTGTTAACCAATGATAGAAAGCCATCGATATTTCATTATCTCGAAATTCGAATGAAAAAACTTGTATCATTATCTCGAAATCCAAATTAGAAGTACATATTATAAATTTTGTTAATAAGAGATAAAAGGTGAATAAAGACGGAAGGTAGATGTCATATTTAATAAATTCTTGTGTCAGATAAATCCAGTAACTATGAAACGAATTTACTATTATAATTTGGTCTCTACATGTATATTAGCTAGATACATCTTTACAATAATGCCTCAATTATTTATGTATATTTAAAGAAACAATATCTCCAATCGGGCCGTTCAAACAATTATTGTGCCATACTATATCTTCTTTTTAATTACGGTTTAATGAACTCCTGATTCAATGTAATGAAATAAATTGGCTTCAATTTATAAACAATTAATCAATGGGAATATTTGGGGAAGTAAATTAATTATATACCATGATGAAATTCGTGGCAACTAAATACGAGCTCGAAATAACTATGCTTAAATATTTAATCTGTTACGAAGGAAATTAAATTGGAAGACACTTCTGTATTTCAAAATTATGATTTGTTTTTTGCGATTACATTTTGTAAAAGTAAAGAATAATTTAAGTACATATGTTTTCATTTTGTTAAAATGCATTTGGGATTAATTCTACGCGACGAATTTCTTAAGCTATCTTAATCCATTTCTTAAGTCAATGATAACAGCTATAAATGTAAGATCAAAGAAAACTAAGAAAAAATTAAGAAGGAAATCCGCCGTGGCAATTAAAACGTAATATATTAAAAACAGCTCCACTTGTTTTAATTCGATCGCGTATAATGCGCGTTCTATCCCAACGTATTTTACGCATGCAACCTGCCCGTTCCAGGGTTTGCGAAACAAAGAAGAGGAACAGGAAGAGGGATCGCCCCGAAGAAAAGAAAAAAAGAAACGGGAGAGTTGAATAAAGTCGAGCGAAGCAGTGAGTCATAAATACCGTGGCATAATGCAAGTTCCATTTCCGTGATGGAATGGAGATGGGTGTGCGCAATGTGAACTGGAAAAATAATATAAGGCTAATAAGCTCTTAAATTTACCGGGAAACCTCTTGGTCTCGAGTTATCTATGGATTGCAGGTGTAGAAATAATACCTCGCTCCTTTGCTTGTGCATGCCTCATTTTTATCATCCCCAACGGGCGCGCATGCAAGATGCCTGGGCGAAAGCTCAGCCAGCTTAAAAGCCTGATATTTCCGCGTACGCGTTTCACCGCGCTGGACACCACGTGACTTTAAGCTTCGTTCGATGGAAAATACTGACGTTGCTTTGCGCCAATTACGAGTTGGATCTTCGAGCTTTCGAAAGCTTCCCGTTGGATTAAAAAGAATAACTATTCTGTGATTCAACAGATTGATGGTCAGATTCACGTGAATTGTCTACGAGAAAACAATATACTAGAACAATTAAATGCGTAATTATCGTGGATAATTGCTTAGTTGGAAAACATTAAAAAGTTATATCGAAGCTCCACTATCTTCGGGACATTGTGTGCCCTGTCAGCCATACGTATTAAGACACTTGATGTGTCTGGTCAAAATGTGATATTCGATAGAAGCTGAGTGCTCTTCACTGCTTTATTTTTTTATTATTTCACTATAAATCTGATATTTCGACAAATCATGTATGCTATATAATGTGAAGTATTAACTGAAATAAAATTTGAGGTGTTATTGTATATTGAATTTTTTATTAAGTAATGTTTTATGAATAAACGTCGTCATACTTCTATCTGGCAATGTACACTATGTAGTTTAGTATGTTTGTCGAAAATGTATAAGTTACGTGGTTTAAGTTAAAGTAATTCAAGAACAATAGATTCTAAAAGAAAGACCAGCTCGTTGTTAAAGCAGATATTCTTTTCAGAGTAGAATATTAAATAACGATAATTTTGCAGGTGAGCCATGAGCCCCGGAAGGGCAGGAAACTTTTTCGAAAGTTCTACGGCAGGAGATAAGCGAATGCTTTAATACTCCCCCGACCAAAGTTAAAATTCTTATCGGATAAGATATCTCGGCAGCTCTCTTTAGAAGAGGAGAGATAAAGGGAAATCCAATATAAAAAGATGAAATGATTCTAAAGAGCAGGCAGAATGAAGTCCAATGTTGGATAGTAGTAATCCATGGACAATCTTTCTTTCCTTTTTTTCTACATAAATGCGTCTACCTCAAAGGTAATTAAAAAAAGTTAATTTGTAACCTTGACGCTCGTAATAAACTATTATTAAAACATTTTCGATATTCGATGAACAATTTACTAACAATATTAAATATTTGTTTATCTTTTGAAAATAAAGTTTAACTTATAGAAACTCAATGACAATAAAATGTGTCTACGCTAAGATGCGCTGACATTGGTAGCAATTTTTCACTAAGCACAGCGATACCAGTTTTCTTTTTCTCTTCATGAGGCCTCGAGCCGAGGCGTGCGTCGATCTATCGTTTCAAGTTAGTTTCCATGAACTTTACACGTCCCGTGTCTGGCGTGCCGGTATAAGGGAAAACCGAGACTTTATTTTAACTCCACCATTCCCGAATTCGATAAATCCTTCCTAGTTTTCTTTCATTCTCCCTTCACTTACCTCCTATCCGTTTGGCCGACGCTTTTCACGCCTAATCGACGAACGAACATCGATTATTACTTGTCCCGGTTGGTCCGTGCCATCGATCCTTTTACACGAGCCAAGGAATATCTACCGGAACAAACTCGCGGTGATACAACTTCGAAATCCTCCTCCGTTATTTGTAATACAAGAGCATGACAAGAAAAAGAACGTTGGTATGGTTTTGACGTTAAATTGGATTAAGTTTGTCCGCGATATTTCATTTAAACTTCTATCCACTTCATCCACTTCATCCACTTTGTTATGGCGTGCTTGTAACACATTTTACAGACGACGCTGTTTCAAAGTCAATAGAAAACGCGTCAAGAAGTTGAAGTTTCAAGTAAAATTTCATTTTTCTCGTGTCTTCTTCTTCTTCGTCGTGTAGATGGCTTTAATATATGCGATTGCTTCTGTATGTATTCTTTAAGGTAGTATTTTTGGAGATATAATTTCCGAAAGTATTATTTTTGGATGAACACCATGCACATTCGTGTATTTCATCGCATGATTCTTGTAAGAGGCAATACCATTATCTTTCCCCGTGATATGTAAACCTACCACGGCTACCTCCTATACGCTTTTCAACGACCTCGTTCACCGTACGTTCTGCGTTCATGTCTCGAAGGCAACGACCAACTTTTCTTATGCACGATAGCCGCCGGATATCAACGGAGGAAGCTTCCGTTTCATCTATCTCCGGAACAGATTGAGTAATAAGAATTTACAAGCGCAATACTTGTTTCTTGATGCTCTCATGCTCGATCGTCACCGATATACGGTCCGAATTGATAAATAATATATTGTCTTCCTCTTTCTCCGTAGCTTCTGCTTTTGTCTTTGTTCAACACGAAATTGTTGAATTATTTGATGTAGCCAGGTGCGGAAACATAACCAGCGCTGTTTCAATAAACAGTTCGGGAAAGAAGATAAACACGAACCTTTCCGACATTAGGACAAAATGATTTTGCAAGAATTTTTCATGTAACATTATTTTCCTTGTATTTTATCCAAACTTTATATGATATACTTTCATCTCTCGAGTCGGAAAAATATTTTTAATTGGAAATCAAAATGTTGTTTGATGGAAAAGAGGAGTCCGTTACAATTTTGACAAAAACTGGAAAATCGTGGAACGATGTACCCGTTCTATAGAACAGTTTTCCATTTTATAGAGGTCCACCATTCTATTCACCATTCAGTGGTTTTCCATTTTATCCAGTAGTAAGTGTATTTCTCTCTACCAGTAACCGCATCACGAGGCAACGACGAAGCTTCTTCCCAAAAGCGCGGAGCCGTTAGTTCGCCGTTGAATCGGGATTCAAGTAGTCTTGGAAGTGAGCAGAGGAACCGTTTGTTTCTCGCAATCTGCCGGACGGTAAATTTCAAGCGAATGGCGTGTGGAATAGTGCAGAATGGGAATGGCTGTTGGCTGAACATAGGGGGAGGTCGAAGAACCTCGGTTATACAAGTTAGGGATGGAACTATTCTGAAGGGAAAGGGGTACGGCTGAACCATCGCTGGAAGCCTCCCGGGGAATCAGCTGATCTTCGAACGACTGCTCCCTGCGGTTTCTGATGTACAATCGCTGTAGCACACGCTATCGAATTCCTGAGATACCGATTTCAGGGACGTCATTATACGGTTCGCGAGAAACCTGACCGGTTTACCATGGCTTCCTTAGCGACGTGGTTGACATTTAACCCTACTGGGATTGTACGTGATTTGACAGATACACGTGAAGATCACAGGAAAAGACATAAATATGTTTTTGTAAGTATGCTCTATTTTTTAATACTATTAAATCACACAAGAAAAATGAATAATAGTGGTGTGCCATATCGTCATATATATTTATCCTAGTGCTTGTTGGAATTTAGTATGCTTTAAGTATGCTTTATTTTCTGATACTGCCCAATCACACAAGAAAAATTAATAACAGTGATGTGCCATATCGTCATATATATTTATCCTTGTGCTTGCATCAGACAGATTTTCTAAAAGAAAATATTCTCGATTAACAAATTGTATTATCGATTAACATGGTCGAATATTTGTAATGTACTATACATATCAGGCCTAGAGAACCAGGAGCTGGGCGCCCATTTTTGCAGATGCACTAAAAAATTGATATATAATATATATACATATATATATATATATATATATATATATATATATACAATTACTCTAAGCTTTAATTAATATTTTATCGGTAATATAACATCTTCTACTTACCATAGCGTCAGCCAGCTTAATGAAGTAGTCTGACATGAGAATAACGGCGAAAAGGAAGACAAAAAGTCTCACCGATTGATTCATATTGCTACCTGATTGATTCTCATAGCAATATTGTGCTTCTTATACATACCGCAATGTTGAAGCGTTTTCAAATATAAATAGATTTATGAACCGTTGCTGAAGCAATAAAACGAACCTTTCATGATAATCGTTGGGAATATGTAATATAAACTTTGTGTTAGAAACATATAAATTTGTGAAGCAG
Source organism: Bombus vosnesenskii (assembly GCF_011952255.1). Taxonomy (NCBI): domain Eukaryota; kingdom Metazoa; phylum Arthropoda; class Insecta; order Hymenoptera; family Apidae; genus Bombus; species Bombus vosnesenskii. Next base: position 1,170,247 of record NW_022882976.1, on the reverse strand, counting down.
TAAATTTTGCTTATAAAGTCAGGAATAACAACAAAAGTGATAATAATTGTTATCCAGGCATACCGATATCAGTTCATCAATTTTATTTACGAATGCCTAAAATTAGTCCATATTAAAGTGGAAGGAGGAAAAAAGGAGAAAAAGGAACAGGAGAAAAGTGAAGCTGTTTACAACTATTAAGGTATATTAAATTTTAACTAATTAAGTTAATTTATGATTAATTAATTAATTATAATTAATTGCATTGAAATATATTTGTGAATACGAGAAATTTCTATATGCTGACCGTATTATTAGCAATGGGTACTTAATATAATGTAATAATATTTGTGATATTTGGTATTTTACACATCCATCAATAGAGGAATCAAATTAGTTTATTCAATCGATTATTGTCATCTTGTTTGATAATTACAAATTGCTCCCATTATAATGAAATTAAACATTCCTCTCATATTATACTATAACTGTCATTATAACATATAACGTATTTTTTAGAACTCCGATTTCTTTAGGTTTAAGGATAATTTTCGTTACGCATCGATAAGTAACTCTCACAAACCTGGATACCTTGTAGCAAGTTAATTACTGTACGAGGAGGTTTCTGCGTGAACTGAAAGCGCAAAGTCATTGACAGAACCTTCCTCAGTTGTTGTGACTATTAGGGAGCGTTCCACTTACTAGACTAATTGTAAGGGAACAACACAGTGGAAAATTGAAGAAAATGAAGCGAGTGTTTGTTGTACTTGGAAACCTTGATTTCAATGGATATAGTAGTTCTTCTGTTACATGTAATCGATAACTTCAAGTAACTGTGCAATAATAACAGTATCTTTTTAAATTTTGTGTCCGTCTAAATTGTATTTATTTGTATCTAATAAATACATTTACATAATTTTAGACACTGCAATGAAATTTAGAACAGATCCCTTGCGACTAGCATGCTTTCACGTAATCTCCATTACACTATTGATAAAGTTCTTTGATCGCGTTTCTGCTGAATGCGCGATCAAGTTTTTCACGGTCACTTGGGCATCGAAATCATCAACGAGCATCTCATAAATTGGAGATAAGCTACTCGCGAGAACATCGATGATTCGAGAAGTGGTGCGCGAACCGATTATTACGGTCGATCGATGTTTATTCATTGGCGTGATCCATTGTGGTATAGTGATTTCGCGAACAGTGAAAAATCAGATTTACACGTCCGTTTCACGACGGGATAAAAGAGGGAGCCGCCGATCATTTTTCAATTACAAACAGCTGCTTGATCAGAGATATTGAATTCAGCGACACAGCTTCGGCTGAAATAAAAGCGACACGAAGCGAAATATTGATTCGAACGATGATTTCGCGAGATCCGTGGCTCGCGAATACACGCCCGACCTTTGCAAGATAAATCTGCCTGGGTGTAAAATCAAAATGTCCCGGCGAGAGATCACGTTTTATCCGACCTCAGCGAGACACCCCGTCGTCTATTATCCGGCATTATATTTCGCGTTATTCGACGACGCAATTTCAGTGGATTTACCCTTCAGCCGAGGATAAAAAAAGAAAGATAGAGAAAGAGAAAAAATTGGGGGGAGAAAGAGGAAGGAGAATTTTGACCTCTGATTGGTCTCAATCGGATTGCCGACGCGCTGTTGGAACTTAGTGACTGAAAATTGGGCAGTCGCCAGACGTTTTATACGGAAGACACGTTCGTTGCCCTCTTTGCTCCTTTGTTTTTTCTCGCATATCTATAATTGAATCGGAAGCTATTCCGAATGACAGCTTTGAAAAACAGGCAACTCGAAACGACTAAACGCATTATGAAATCGAAAATATTGGTGCCGAGCGAAACATTGTTGCATTCAGATTTAATACTTTATCGAACAGTTCACAATCAAACATTGTTTTACGCAAATCAACAAATTTCAACGAAATTATTTTAAACGAAACGTACTAAATACTCACCGTCATGTTCCACGATTATAAGCGCTGACAAGGTAGACAGTCTGTCGTGGAAGTGGGAAATCGGATGATTCTAAATACTATATACATATATCTGTCTGTCAGTCGGCAAAGAGTATTATTTCATTTCTCCAGGTATTTCAAGATTCCCCTAGGAGCATGAGTTACCTGCTTGTAACTCAATCTACCTTCACAACGATATGTTCAGCCTCTAATATATAAGTAATCATAAGAACCTATTATGTACTGGAAAGAGTCGCGCTGGTACATAAGCTCATGTTTATTGTACATTTTCATGCACTTCCTACACGGCCGCAAAATATAAGACTCAGGGAAGTCTCCGAACATCTGGCATACATGGCTGCATTCAGCTCGCGGCGCAACTTCAAAGGTAAAAGTACTCCTGACTAATAAATAATTAAGTACGCAAGTCGTATGGCGTTTCACGTGGAAGACATCTCGTTAAAATATGCAGCGATTCCCCGACAGACTTGAGAGACGTGTAGCCCCCATGCAACATTCCGACGTTACCGGATAAAGAAAGTCACCGTGGGGATTGAAAAAATTACGAGACGTCTCTCACGTTAGCCTCCGATTAAGTTGAAATTTTGCGCGCAGCTCTTGTTGTCGTGAACGTCAGAGCCAACGACGATGTTGGAGTATCTCCACGTGTCGGTTGTGTGATGTCTCCGTGTTATTTTCCAATTTTTAGCGTTTGAATAAAAAATCGAATGCAATTTTTTAGGGGAATTTACGTACCTGCAGATTCTAGGATATAATTGCTCGGTCTCATGCAATTTCTAAGATATTATAATTTTCGAGTTTAAAAAGCAGGGGAGAGTTCGTTTCTTTCTTTTTTTCTGCTCTCTACTCGAGACTCGCAGAATGCTGATCCGTTTCGCGCAGAATTTAGAATAAATGCAAGCTCGGCAAAATTATAATCATCGAGAACACGAGATCGACGATAAGGCGACGTTCGCAGCGTTAACGACCGACGCTTTAATGGTCGCGTATGCGGTGTTCTATGCTTCACGCATCTCGATACTTGGTATTTATGAGAATACACATTAAAGGGTCATTCCATTAAGGCGCACCGGTTTCACGTTACTCGGCGCGTTCAACATTTCATTGAAAAAAATTGCGTCTTCTGTGACCTGTAATACCATCGAGGTTCGACGTTAATAGACGCACAGTTGTCACCCATGAGCTAGCGCCAACACTAAAAAATCTCGAGAATCTTATCTTATCATCTCTTCTCATACATTTAATATTATCATTCGCGTTACCTATGAGAACTTCAAGGCGCGATGAAATTTTCATGGTGCGTCAGCGTGGCTTAGAACACGACCTCGAGAGATCAAAGCGAAGAAGAAATCAACAAAATCGGCCGCGTCCGCCACGAAACTCGATTACACGTCATTAAACGCGTCCCCGGCACTCGGATATAAATTATGTCCTCGGAGTATGCAAGATCAGAGGATAAGACAACGCCGGTAGCATTAATGACCGGTGCATTAACGGGCGCGCACGTGATTTCCCGGTCGCAAAGGCTGCGAAAGTCCCTTCTTATTAAAAAGCGAATTAAAAGCTGCTCCATTAAAACCGTTCCCCGCACGACGTTTTGCATTATTCATGCCAGAGATCGTGTCTTTGTGACCGATCGGCCAGCGTACTGAGACAATTTAATTATCCACCGCGAAACGTTCCTGCGTTTAATTAAAGGGAAACGCGTGCACGGAGGACCATGTGCGAGCTCCAACTTAGAAAAGTCTTGTCCATTTCCGGTAGTTACCGCAGCGTCATCTGAGAGAGATGAACGCTACGGGATCACTATTGATTCTCTCTTTTTAATCATATCCATGTGATGCAATTTCCCTTAATATTATTACGATAAATATAGAGAGTTCCTAATATTATTCCATTACAATAGGAGATTATATACATTTATAAATGTGGCACAGTTAATTAATACATAATTTCCTTTATGATACCGATATAATGTCTCGTAGTAGAAGTACAATTCTCTAATTATTTCTATAATTCGGGATTATCATACATACATTATTTTAACCGCAGCGCGATGGCAAACGAAATAATTAAAATTTTCCGGCTTTTATCGAATTAATAGGAATTCCATTCGGTGATGGCAGAGCAATGACTCCATTTAGAGTTTCTTTAAAATTGTTTAATGTTGATGAAGTTAGAAGACATCGAATTGATCGCACGACATAGATTGACAACATGGACAAAAATGTGACTAATTGTATTTAGTGTGCATTCGACTCACAAAAACAAAAAAAAAGATAGAGAAATAGAAAGAAAGAAAAAGGAGGGTCGAGTACTTGTTCGACAACATCTATTCTCTTTTCCTCCTTTAGAATTAATTAAAAAATTTCATTAAAGTGGTTACAAGCCGATTCGTCAAGTAAAAAAAAGCAAATCTTCGATTGCTCGGACGTATTTCCAATCCAGATCGATGCGGTCCGCGTGAGACCGATAAACATGGACGATGGACGTCGATACTCATCCGATTCCAACGACCCAGTCTAGAACATTTATCTCGAACTGATTGAAATGCGCCACGTGTCACGATGCACGAACTTTGGATAAAGTGGTAATATTTTCACCTTCGAATATCGGCGAATTTGAGCGTTCTGAATTTATTTAATGACTCATAATTGTGGTCTAGAAATCTGGTCCAATTATTTGGTAAAATTTTGAAATGATGGAGACAGAAATGCTGATGGAAAGCATTGAAAGAGAATTATTGAAATTTTCCAATCAATCACAATAGTGTCAGGGAAATGTTGCGAGTGTGAAAATGAACTACGCTTATTGAACCAAATAACCATAATAGATTTGTATAGTTCTCGCAGATATTTTTTATATAAGATAAAATTTATAAAACTTTAAATAAGTCACTACTGTTGATTCAATAGAATATAGAAATCCTTTAAAATCGATCGATATAAATTAAATGAAAATATTAGCAGTAAATACATGGTATTTGGAAATGAAATGAACCGGGATATATAAGATAATTAATTTTGAATTAATTAACATTACCGTCAATATGCAACTGTAATAATTTTAATCGTCGGTATTAGTTAAAAATTCCTGGGAAATTCCGTTCGTGCGCAATTTTATTCCGTGGGATTTACATACTATGGTTGATTCGAATCGCGCTGCGCACAATTGTGCAATGCATTCCGAGATTATGCTCATCGGTTCTAATAACGAAGGGAAATAGAAATTGGAAAGAAACCAGGGGGGTGAATAAGTACGAAAAATGTTCAATGGTTATCGAAAATCAAAAAAATTACATCTATATTTTTTGTAGCGATTTTCGATTGAATTCCGGCAACGCTGCGTCCGAAACATCGTGTGGAATTTCGATCAAAACGAAATAAACTACAAGCTGTCAGGCTGATAAAAAAGAGGGGAAAACATCGCGAATTCTTTATACGGCTGCATTACATTTCGGATAAATTCACGTGGCGGAAAATACATTTCGGAAATTTCAGTCGACGTGCCAGTGGCATTACCCAACGATTTTCCCGAAATGTGCCGTCAGTCCGATTTGTATATGTATAATTATTTTCAACGACTATGCTTACGGTAGTCCCGTGCAATAAATTGCACCGAGCAACTTCAAACAGAATTTTCAACCGGTTACGATTTCATTAGGTGAAAATTACGCTCTTAAACATTACCGTCTCTACTGATAACAATCGCGACGATAATAATAAACGAAACATTCGACGAAATCTCGAATGCGATGGAAAAAGTTGACTACACGCTTGGTCAAATATATCGAAACAATTTATCCGAGAAATAATTCCACGGAGGCGATGATTAATCTCGGTAAGTTTAACTTTTCGTCGCTCGGACGGTGTAATTAATCGTTTGTCCGTTATAGACTGGCAAGAAAGTTTCTCTCATGGAGAAATAATAAAACGTACGGTACTGGGCACCGAACGAAAACGTCGAAACCTGTGGAAGAAATTAAAAACCGTTTCAAAGTTATTGGTTGTCGACGATCGAAATGTTTTCTCATTGCAGATAAAAACACTTGCTGCATACCAGTGGGACGAACGAAGGGACAAACGAAAAAGAAAGAAAATGGAGAAAAGAAAGGAATTGAGAAGAGCGAAACGACAGAAACGGTCTGGGAATCTATGCGATAGCGAGACAAATGTTGCCTTGATCAAAGGGAATTCGAAACGGTTCCTTGTGAAAGCGGCGCGAAGATTGCAGAGAAAAGGGCGAAGTAACGGATCCGTCTGATCCGACGCGGAGTTCGACTACTATGGCGTACCTCACGAGACGTATTCTACTTCGACATGGCACGCCGCAAATCCGTAAAGCTCAAATCCCACGGAGTCCCTATGGATTTACCAGGCAGAGGGAAAGGACTGGAAGCGGGAACGATGAAAAAAAGAGTGGAACAGAGAGGGGTGAAAAGGGAAGGAGGAGGCGAGAGGCGAGGTCGACGACGGGAGAGCGTAGGAGAAGTCATGGATAGGGAACGAAAGAGAAAAGGAATTTCAACGTTCAGACGGTCGCGATCGGGAGGTACAATTTAGGAAGACTATGGCGTGGGCAACAGCGAAGGGAATACGCTCGGCCGATCGATACTATGAATATTCGATATTTCCCTGGAAGCGCAAAGTACCTGTCAAAACAGCAATTTCGAACATTAATGTGTCGTTGCAAGGACAACGTTTGTCGTGCAAACATGGCCATCCCTGCAACGCCGCGAGCCTCTTATTTGCGAGTTTCCTATCGCATCGATATGATTAATATTTCGGCATTGATCAATAGCAGCGAAACTAGCGGCGTAGCTAAACGCTCGACGACCAAAACTTTCTGCAAAGTCAACCGTTCAATTATCACCGTCTGACACCGGTCAAACTTAAGTTTCTAGTACTCTTGTTCGCGTCTGCGAACAACATTCTAAAGTTACTCGAAGAAAGCAGTCGAAACTATATCGTGCCGACGAGGATCTCCTTCCAGACATACCTACAATACTTTCAAGTTGTCTTTGTAAACTTTGAGAAGCATAAACAATGTCGTTACGTTATTACGAACAATAAAGACATTAACGTTATAAAGCTTGTTAAGGTATTAGTTATACAATGCCAATAAACAGCGAGAAACATCGAGGTTAAACACCAAAACGATGTTTTACCCGAAAGCGCAGACTGTTAATAATCGTAGACAGAGGGAGCTGGCTATTAGCTTTTCCTTAGTATGTCGTTTAAATTAATGTTTGTATGCGCAGGTTTGTAACTTCCAACCGGTAGTCGAACGGAGGCAGGATTTCTATTTGACTTTGCACTGTATTTTGAGCGATGCACGCCGCGTTACTAATGTTTATAGAGTAGATACACGCACTGCACCATGCACACGTACACGGATATACACGTGCACCAGTGCACGCACGGTAACGCAATATTTTAATATCGCTGGTTTACATTTGAATTCTGTATTTAGAACGGTGGACCCTTTGATATATCACGTAAGTAACATGCAGCGTAATGTACAGACGATAACATGGAAACGCGGTCGGGAAATATCGAAATATTATACGACTTTGTTCGAAGGCGCGATTTTAGAATACAGTTACATTTGATCTAATTAAGGTTGAAATGAAATTTTAATGAAAAGTATCGGTCCGATTAACCGGAACACGTCACGTCAACTAGCAACGAATAAAATATCCTCCCTGTCTCTTTTCCCCTTTAACCCAATTCCTGGATATCGATGCAACTATTAAGATATGTATAATTTTGTGTGCTGGACTGGGTTAAATGCGTAGTAGAGATATTTGTATGTACCGGACTGCCTGGCACGGCGGCTCCGGCGACGAGGCGCGGTGTGACGTGGCCACACATCACTCCATTAGGGGTCGTATTGTGCGCGGGGAGGGGCCCGGTGTGTCGTTCACACCGGTTCCCGGGCCCCTCTCGATCGCAGCCGGGACGGTCACCGCCGCTTTTCCCCAGAAGCGGCCTGGTGTCCGTGCAGATTTTCTCCACGTTAATAAAAAAAAAGAGATACTTGTATGTGGGTGTCAGTGTGTGGAAGTATGTGTGTGCGAGGCGTCTCAAAAACAGATGAATGTAAACTGTTCAGTCGGTTAACAGTCGGGTATCAAGGCAAGTCGGGTATAGTGTGTATCAATGAATATCTTAGAAATCGTCCATAAAATAAATATATAACTATCCTAATATTAATTCCAAGTGTAAATTTAGTATTCCTATAACATTATTTTGGCTATCAAGATCCACAATTCTCAACAGTAACATCAAGTGTGCATTTTTCATCGTGGATCACTCTCGACAGGCTAACAATGTTAGCTGCACAATTTTTCGTTCGCCAACATAGTGACAATTCTATATACGGGATGAGGAAAACGTTCGTGCAAGAAGCAAGTACGAGGATACTCGGTGTGCACGGATACAAAGTTCCGTGAAACGTTCGGGTTCTTCTTATTTTCTTTTCTCGGCAACCGAGTGTTTGTTACTTGACGCCTCTAGACTGTCTTTGTTACGGAGTTCTGCAGATCCTTGGACTGGTTCAAATTCCCCAGAAGATGGTGCTTCATCTTCAGTCAACACCGTTTCAATATCCTTTCTTCGACGTCATTTTCGATTCACTTCAGATCGACCTAAGTCTTCTTCTCAAACTAGACCGGTGACTTTCTCGAGCATAATTCTGGTACTCGATACTTGCTCTTATTTCGTCATTTTTATCGGATCACGAAAACAGATGCTTTTCAAAGTAATTTTCGACGATCGATGCTTCGACTTCTGAACCGTGACAATACGTTTACTTTAAAATCTTAACTGGCTCTCGACCTAGGCACTTGAGACGCTTCTTCGTTATAAATCTTTGCTGCTTCCGCTTCTATTATACTATGCTATCGATAAAACTTGTAAAGAAGACATTGTCATCGTCGGTTAATAAATCTATCATTTCTCGCCGAAGCGATGGGTCAAACGCCGGGATTTTTATATCCATCAAAATACTCTATCAATTTTTGAGTGAATGTGTCAGAAGGTTCGCATGAACTTGTATTTCCAAAAGAATGAAAGTGTTACGCTGACAAAGAATTAGAAAATTTTATAAATTCATTAGATCCGAAAGTCACGTAGAAATCGTAATGTTTTAATCACTAGTATCTCCATTTTGGACGACTTGTCTATACTCGTAGCATCGCTAGACATCAGTTCACAAAAGAATCTAAGGAAAATTCTCTGTGCCGAGTGTTATCGTTTTAATTGCCACCTTGTTACGGGAACGGTGCGTTACGTGCGTTGAAACGGAATGGATGGTACCAGGCGACGGTGTTAAGAATTCTACGTATCTTCGGAGCATTCAAACACGTACAGCCATAAGCAAAGTTCCGGCAAATTCTCTCACGGAGTAATCCTAGGGTATGTCGTGCGATAAGACCGGCCGGAAGAATATACGACGGCATAAAGTAAGCGAAGGCGACCAAAGCCCGGCCGCGGAAGATTCATTTAAGGCTTATGAAGAAGTCTTCTCTTTCTTGAAAGACGGAGCAGCCGGCACAGCGTCCCCTCTCCCCTCTTTTCGACGAATACCGGCAGCAGCGCCAGCAGTCGTTCCACCGAATCGAGCGCGTTCTCTCGTGAACGCGCCAGTCGGGATAATGGAAGACCATCGCTGGTGAAAAGTTCGTCGCGAAAAGTTTGGATATTTTATTCGGTGCCGGAATAACTTTTAATATCCCGCTTCTAGGTTTATATCAACGATAGAAAGGGGAGAACAGGAAGAGGGAGATGGAGAAAAACAGAGGAAGGAAAAGAAAAAGGGTGAAAGGTTGGAAAAAAGTGGGCGGTCGGGAGAGGTGCTCAAGGGTTACTTCTCTCCCTCCTCTAAGCCTGTTCGCCATCCACGACTTTTTAGTCGTCGCCTCTCGCTCTGACGTCGCACTCCACCTAGCTTCGTCGAGTTTTAATGAAGAGTTCGGGCTCTTATTGGTTTCCTCTTTAGGGCGACCGCACCGTTTCTATGCCATCCGGAGGCGTTCGCGCGTTTTATTGCACCCTCGGTCGCGTATTTTCTTGACGATCCATAGAACGCGCTCTCTCCTTGACATCGGGTTTCGGATGATGAAGAAGGGGACGAGAAAGGAGGCGAGAGGGCTTTGCCCTCCGCTTAAGTCGAAACGGAGCGGAGATGGAATATTATATACGCGGCACTGTAATGTTAACTAGTTGGAAACTCGTAGGGGCCACCGACAGGGCGGGCCAGGTTATTCCTTACGGGCGCAAGTTTCCTCAAGTTTGGAGAGACGGTAAATTGCATGGGATACATTGTCCTTCGTTGAACGCGCACCAGCTACCACGCAGCTCAACTTCTACTGTCGAACTTCCGTGTGACCAGTTTCTTTGAAGATCGATCCCTTGTAACCTCCGCGTATTCTTCGTTGGATTGTTCGATCTTCTACCGAGACCGTTTAATCAGTCGCAGAGATTCATTTTATCATGGTAAATTCGAATTCGAGGATCGAGTTCGAGAAGATTGTACGCCACCTCATCGATCGCAATGATAGACGTCCCCGCGATTCACAGGATAGACAGATACTCCTAGATTGCCTTGAACTTGTAATTGCCGAAGGGTTTAGGTTTCCGTTGTGCAACGGAGACCTATCCGACGAGAGACGACCTCTTACTCGCGAAACTAGATACAGGTGACTTCGGAATTCATGGAGGATAGAGTCGTAACTGAACTCGTGGGACTTGATCAAGAGGAAATTGGTCCCAGACTACATGATACCGATACCTTCGGACTTAGGAGCTTCGTATTGACAACCTTAGTAGTCGTGGGGTCAGATACTCTGAACTCTTTGAACTGCCATTTCGGTGATCTGAATTTATAGCGTCGGATATAGACGATCCTCGAGAAAATCTGAAAACTCCGCAAGCGAAACACTATATTGACCTTTTAACTTCAGAGTTTAGATAATAAACATGTAGGTATATATGTATGTATAAAATAGAAAACCGATATTTGAATAATTAAATATTTATTCTTTATATATTTTCATTTGTTTTGTTTTATTTCATTTGATTTGTTGTAACGATTAATTTTCTACGATCGATTATTACGCAGTTGAAACTTGAGAGCAACAAAATCAGGATATAATTGCGTTCAAGTTCGGCGTCTCCTTAGCTACTGCTTAATTACGTAGTTTGGAAACGCGTCTCGACAACTCCGTTCGACCGAAGTTCCTAATCCATAAATCGTTGCCTAATATACACACGCCGGTTAGGTAATGCATGTTCAAGAGAGGGTAGTTTATGCATGGTAACCTTCGGATCTTGTTTCTTCACGACGGAATAATATTTGCATAAATAATTTTCTGGTCAACAAGGAATTTTGGTTCTCCTACTTCATGCTAATGATATTCTATCGATATTGATTTGTTAAAATAAATCAATAATAATAGATTAAATTTCAATGAAATTTCGAAGTCAGATTCATTCCCAAAGAATCACGAGCGTAATTCGGAAAGTTGCGTGTTATCGTTTCGGAAGTTTCAATGCACGAAGTTACCATAAAGATCTGACGTTGATAGTTATAGCATTTAAATTATCAAGGAAGTTGGTTTATTGGTGTTGTATCTCTGAAGCGCGATTTCATTGTTCCGGCGGAAATTATCGCGGCCTCTTACGACGTTGCCGCGGGTAAGCAATACAGTGGCGCACGGTCGAAAGTTCACAGTACGTAAAGTGGATCTTTGGCGCGAGCAGCAGCGCAAGAAACGCGTAATTATAACTTCGCAGTTATGTCCATAAAATTGCAGTCGTAACCATAAATTGCGTTATTTTGGCCGTTATGACAGCAAGTAAACGGCCAGCACGCATGAGCTGAAACCCGTTTGCTCGTCAAAAGTACAATAATACTTAAATAGCATTAATTTTCTGCATATTAAATAAATATCAACAATACCGAATAAAACAATTTACCCTTATACTTTTTTGCAATTTGTATAATTTTATGGGAATAAACAGAACTTTAGCAGAAGTTTAATTATGATTTAACACTCGTAAAGATGTTTCACTGGACTATCAAAGGGACCGAGAGTAATAATTTTTTTCATCGTCGAGCATTTCGTCAACGAGATCGTCCCCCAGTTTAATGCAAATTTCGCTTAACCAGCGTTCAATTTACCCTTTTAAAATCGCACGACGAACCCCATGCCATTCGATTTTATTGTTCTTACAGAGACTATAAAGCCGACTGGCGGACAAAGGAGTTGATCCTTGATGCAATGCTTTCCTGCCACCTCGTTTAAGAACGAGTATTTGCAAGGGCTCGAGACGTGGCGAATCGGAATTGCGTCGAATTCATTGTGAATGCGCATTTAAGCTAGAAGTCTCGGAACATAACGAACGACACTGGATGGACCGTATACTAACGTGTGGACGAAAACTTGGGAAACGAGAAAGAAAGGAAAGAAAAGAAGAGTGGGAAGTAGGGAAAAAGAAATAGGTTTGAAGAGAGAAACGGCGGTGGGGTAGTGGAAGTTGTCATTACGCAAATTTAAGGCTGGAATATAACAGACGCGAGAAATTTTACGCTTTCTGCTGCTTGGGAGTTCGCTCGTAAAAAAGGAGCCTGTATTAAAACACATTAAGTCCACCTGCTGGTAGTTTTACTCGTATCTACGTACGATGTTTTACTACTCATGGTAAAAATTTAATAAGTTCATGCAAATGAGGCCCTTATGTAAATCTGGAAGATTTCATGGCGGTCCAGATCCGAGGATCGCGGTACATATTTTTCGGCTGTTCCTTATTACTATGGAAAATTTCAACGTTGTAACTAGAACTTGCGAGGCGAACAAAAGAAAAATTTGATTCTGTGCGCGTGATCAAACTCTTGCTAACAAATGTTAGGCATTCGTAAATAAAATTGATGGACTGATATCGGCATGCCTGGATAATAATTATTATCACTTTTGTTGTTATTCCTGATTTTATAAGCAAAATTTACTACTTCACAAATTTATATGTTTCTAACACAAAGTTTATATTACATATTTCCAACGATTATCACGCAAGGTTCGTTTTATTGCTTCACGCAACGGTTCATAAATCTATTTATATGTGAAAACGCTTCAACATTGCGGTATATATAAAAAGCATAATATTGCTATGAGAATCAATCAGGTAGCAATATGAATCAATCGGTGAGACTTTTTGTCTTCCTTTTCGCCGTTGTTCTCATGTCAGACTACTTCATTAAGCTGGCTGACGCTATGGTAAGTAGAAGATGTTATATTACCGATAAAATATTAATTAAGGCTTAGAGTAATTGTATATATATATATATTATATATCAATTTTTTAGTGCATCTGTAAAAATGGGCGCCCAGCTCCTGGTACTCTAGGCCTGATATGTATAGTACGTTAGAAATATTCGACCATGTTAATCGATAATACAATTTGTTAATCGAGAATATATTCTTTTAGAAAATCTGTCTGATACAACAAGCACAAGGATAAATATGTATGACGATATGGCACATCACTGTTATTAATTTTTCTCGCGTGATTGGGCAGTATTAGAAAATAGAGCATACTTAAAGTATATTAAATTCCAACAAGCACTAGGATAAATATATATGACGATATGGCACACCATTATTATTAATTTTTCTTATGTGATTGGGCAGTATTAGAAAATAAAGCATACTTAAAGCATACTTAAATCATACTAAATTCGTTCAAATATTCAATTGCCTGAGCCTACAATAAGAAAATGCCATATATAGCAATGGATTCCGCTGAATTTGTTTAATGATCTCCTTGACCAGATAAAAAAAATCAGTAGCAGTTTAAAATACATTGAAACTTTCATCTATCGAGTCCGAACGATTCTCTTTTCGAATCTAACTTCTCAAACTTTTCATTTTCCCATAATATACAATTCTCCTGTCGAAGAGGAGTCTTCGTTGAAGAAAAAATATCAGACCTCAGCACATTCCATCAGAATCACTGTAGAAACCAAGATTTTCTTTGAAACGCGTATTCTCTTATTCGTTCGGGTGAAAACGCCAAAGGAAATAGGAAAGTTGTATCTTATGGCGAAGGAGGAAGGGAAAAAGAAGGGGAGGACATGAAGTAAGAATGGGAAGGGGAAAAATAAAGAAAGAAACTGCTTTTCAACGCGAGAGAGCGACAGGATAAAGAGAGGAATGGTGTAAGAGGGAAATGAAGAGAAGGAAAGGAAAAAGAACGACTAAGGGGGTAACTTTATCTGCGCTAGCAGAAGCGGCCCTCGAGTTCGATTTTGCGCTGCTCACTAAGTTACCTGATCTGCTCTCCATTGTCTTGTGATAACTTTGTGATACCTGGCTAAGGATTTCCTTAGATACGCCGTCTCCGGCTTGTTCCCTGAACGAGAAGAAAGACGAAGCATAGGGCTTAAGTCGTGAAACTTTCCCAACAAGCCGAACTCCCTCCACCCCGGTCGAGGGTGTTGCAAAAGTCGTATATCCGCGAAATGATCCCGTGCGCGGTACTTCCACGTGACTCTTGCTACTTCAACGAGGAAACAGCATTCCTTTTCGTTTATGTACTTTACGATATGGTCGCGTATTCGCAACTACGCAAACACGTGTTCCAAAGGGTACAATATGATTATCGACCGAGTTTAACGAAATGTTATCTGGCAGGTATGTTTTCCAGTCAATCATGCAATCCGAGTACGAATATCGTTTTTCAGGAAACAATTTCATATCGCTAAATTAACAGATAGAATGAAGTCAAGTGAAACGTTCAGCATTGCATTGTTGTTATTGTCTTTTGATCTTTACGTTTTATTGTTCTGTGCGATTAATTATTATTATGGGAGGATAATGGAACGGAAATACCAGGATTCGCCAGTTGGATACCTCTGGGTTTATATATAAATAAGCTTTACGGTAACACCTTGCTCATTTTAAATTAGTACAATGTTTGACTAAGACGGCAATTAATTTAAATTTATCTTTGTTCAGAAAATTGATTATTTGATCCGTTCGTGTTTCATTGCCCTTTATGCAGGAACAGTGATGGCGAAGAATGAACAAAAGGAAAATTAACTCTCAAATATTCCCGATCACTTTTATGTTATTCAAAATCGCTTTCGGTACACAACGCGATGCGTATTTATACGCGACGATATTAATCTTCCTTTAGTAAATCCTTTGTTTTCTGAAACATGTTTACGTTTTGAGATCAAAGTGAAAGAAAATAAAAACAAAGCAGATAATATTTGTCACAGTTTACGAATTGCTATACTGGCATTTCTTTTACAGTATCTAGCAATGTAAGTTCAGGCATCTTCTTTTCGCTTAATGAAACAGAAAATTGTTTAAGTACTTAAGTGGTAAATTATCAAAACGAATTGGAAATCCAATCGTACCTAAAAATTAGTTACAATTACTTAATCATATCTTCATCGGCCACTATAATTTTTAAAATTTTACCGTTAAAAATTTCGAATTCTTGTCTCCATTTCTTTATTTTATTCTTCGACAATTTAACATCACATCAACAAGGTTATCTGTTCTGATTGTAAAAAGATTAGATTTTATGGTAAAGATTAAGAATTTAAGAATAGTTTTATATGGTCTTGATAGATTAAGGTAGTATTCGCTTTTGTAATTTTCGTATGTAAATGAGACTGCATATGCCTACATCTATACACAAGGTGGTGAATCGTTAGGTATAGATTTGTGACAATAATTATAATAAAAGAGTTCTTATCTTCTTTAAGAAATATTCATGTGTGATTTTGGAGTATCTGCTTTTTAATCAAGACTATTGTTTTCACTTATCTATTTACGTCACTGTGTACTCAAATTTTATTACTTCGTGATCTCATGTATCTACACAATCATTTATACGCTTATAAAAATTTATTATTAAATATAAGTGTTTGTAAATATTTTCACAACGAAGAACAATTCAATTCTATAGTATAAATACGAAGCAAAATATCGATATTGCATCGTCTTGCATCAAGAGCTGAATACGCTTCAAAATGAATACATCACTAAAGACTTTTTTCTTTTTGCTTATCGTCTTAACAGGCTAATTAGTTATGTCTTCGATGACATAAGGACAATTAAGTAATATTGCATACTAAGGGAACTCTTATATTAATATAAATATATATCAAAATTTTGATAAAGGAATTTCTAGTGGTAGTATTTCTAACAATTTAAAGTATTTTGGACTTTTGTGTTATATCATATGTATGTATATTGATATATGTATGCATTTACATTTTCTATTAATCGGTAACATTTTTCTCCAATGGTTTATTCCACGTCTGACGTATGTGTCAGAGATTCATATCATATACTACTGAATTATGACGCGTTCATGCTAATTCTGTACCCTTCGTGTGCAAGTAAAAATTGACCAATAATGAATTGTATATGATATTACCTTCTCATGATTTTTAATATCATTCTGAACACGTCATATCATACTCCTACAATATTATATTGCAGTATTGTCATTTTTTTAGTCCTTTCAACGTATGATTTTGAGCTGTGTTACTTCCCTTCGACAATCAAAAGGCTACATTGTAAATATTTAAACATGTGTATCAATACTATATTTCGTTAATAGATAATACATACTTTTTCTACAAAATTTCCGCGGTAGAGGAATAAAAATAAATATATGTATATGATATTACATATTATACTATTATATCATATATTATTAGATGGCAGATTAACACTGTGATGGAATTTTTGTCGTCCATTATTGACACTTCTTGTGTGAATAGTATTATTAAAAAATAAAGCATTTGTTCTGCAATACATCATTGTCTTTCCTATTGTTTTTAATATTGTGCTCAATGTTTAATAGCTTAGAAATTGACACATTTACAACCTGAACAACATGGAAAACTCGTTTTGTCATTGAAGATGTCTGAAGGACTTAAGTATTCATACATCTTCTCATAAATAGAAAGATTTAAATAATACGATGTCCACGGACTAATGTTATTGTCACACTATTCCGGAATACTGAGTTTTTCCAAGCTTTTCTATTTGTTTAACTCTTTAGAAGAATTACTTTGTGTTTTATATCGATGCATTTTTATATATGCCTTGCTAGAGAAATAAATTATGTGGATATATTATCTATTCGTGACAAATTCATAACGATAGATTTAATCTATTGTAATAACTTGTTATAAATAATAGTGTTGAAGTATATAATGAGCGCAGTATTCACATCGCACGCAAAAATTCGACATGGAGAAACATGGAACAGTTATTAAGTCTGTTTGTCACTTTAAAATAATAGCTGAAGTAAAGATAAGCAGAAACAGCTGTCTAGATAAGCAACAAATATTATAACTATTTTACTTCATATTTTGTATATGACTAGTGAATTAAAGAAAAGTTTTTAACAGTAACAATATTAAAATGCAGCATTGCATAGTCGAAAGTTGTCAATCTCTTCCATTGTCTCTGATAGTAACAGAAATATTTGTTGTTTCATCTTTCTGTTGCTATTGATCAGCATTTGATAAATGATAAATATGTTTCGTAATGCTGTATTCGAAGTTTATTACTTCGTGGAATAATAAATTGTAAAACAATAAATCGTGACGCACCAGTCACGAGAAATTGTTTTTAATGTTGACATAGCCGCATAAAACATGTGTAATGGTTTTTCCATTTGTCTATATGTTCTGCGACATTGAATGATGATTGTATATAAAAAGTAGAAGCATGGGCACGTCAATATTGAATACACCAAGAATTGTACACAAGAGAACATGTATCAGACGATTAAAATATTTCTTTTATTTTTCTCCGTCATTTCGATATCACGTTGTTTTATAACACTCGCTGAGGCGGTGAGGATACTTTCATTTATTTACCATTTCTGCTTATAATTTTATGTGAAGCGATATTCTAACTTTTTACTTCAGTTGTTGGTTTTGGTCTTTTGAAGGATCCATCCAAGTGTGGTACCTTCTATAGTAGACGATGCAGATTCCCTCAGATAGCAGTTATGTGCCCAGTAAGATCATAATGACATTATATTATTGATTGAATTTACTAATCTCATCATTATCCTTTATCTTTTAACCGTATTGGAATAAAGTTTATTCTTTTTTTTTCTCACAGAGAGTCTGTAATGGTAAATAAATTTGAAGCTGAAAAGATAACGACAGTATTTAGAGAAGATTTTGATTTTAGCGATATTAAATACATAACTGAACTAAGTAAGATATAAAATATTACATATATTTAACTGTCTTGAAATTGTATTACATAACTGTCAAGAGGTACTAAAGTTACTTTTAATGCTATTATTGTCATACGTAGTATATATAATGTGGCGGTTACATATGCATATAAAGCAGAGAGACATGTCAAGAGACAAGAATATGAAGGAAATATTTGTCCAACCTCTTATACATATTCCTCTTATTATCATGCCAGGATATTATGTAATACTTGTGAAAGGACTGATAAGAAATTCTTTTATTTCTTTATAAAATTCCCTCGCAATATCGCTCGATCACTTTCAAGGATTCACCGAGATGTTCTTATTTATCTGAGAAGTTTTGCAATACTCCCGTCATAAAAGTCACGTGCAACATATATCATTACTATAACTGATTAATGTAACGATAAACATTAACACAATAATTATAATTTCCTTCGTATGCCTTAGTATCTGTGCAGGAGACAGAAAGCAAAATAAATCCGACTTTATAAATAGCAAATAACGACGATCTTTTGAAGAAGCTATTAAATCTTAATTGTATTAATCACTAGCATACTATTATGAACTGTAGAATTCTCTAAATGTCACAAAATAAACAAACATTAAGCATCTTAGAATTCTGCATTCTCTCTTTAAATACAGCTCGATTTTCTTCCATGCAACATTTCATCTCGTTCGTTATCTTTTCGTCATCTAGAAGCTTGCAGTGGAACAAAGGTGGAGATATCGCCGCGGCATTCTACCATACCGTTAAAGAAAATCACAACACGGAATAAGGAAGATTATAAGTTGCATCGGTACGCGTTCTAACATCTGGCTTTAGTTCTTGGCGTATTACTTCTGTTTTCTAGAAAATAGGAAGCGGATGTGGAAACGCGAGACGCCGGGAGAGCGCTCGGAAAGATTTTCATGAATATTCTTTAGGTTACATTAATGCGCTTTATAAATATGTATTAAACCCACGGATTTTACTATCTCCAACAAATTAAGCTTTCCAGCTGCCTTAACCCTTCTTCCTGTTCTTCCTAGCTGGGGCGTTACCAGTGGAAAGATGCAATTGGAATAGTAATTTCAACTGCGATCTGCATCGTGCCCCGCCACTTTCCATTGCGCTATCTTCGTCATGGACATTTAATATTCTGTACGACGAAGTTATATTTTCTATTATGAGGAAAGCGAGGAATTACGATACACCGTGGCGAGTTCGGCTTGATTGAAGATTTTTGTTTCATTTGAATCCGTCGGCATTCACGACATAATAAAAAAAATATGGTTGAAGGCGTGACGAAATAAAATAAATACACTCTATATCAATCTTTTTATTTCGTAAGGTTCTGTATTTTTCCAACTGTAATATTCTTATCTCGAAAATATGGCCGAAGCAAACATTAAACCGGCGATTCCATCAGAGTTCGTCAGTCGTTTCCGATTATTAAATTATTTGCAAAATATTAAATACATGCATGAAAATATCCATGAAAAACGTGTGATGTATGCGTAGAATGTAGAACGTGTATTTCTGTATTACACCGGTTTCCGTGGAAAAACATGAAAAAAGAATGAGAGCGGTAACGATGCAAATTCACGTTACTCTGTATTTCACCGATGAAATATTAGAAACTCTCCTCCTGATCTTTTGTCATTCATGTTGATTTATTATAGAGAAGATTTCTTTGCAAATATGAATTTGTAACTAAACCCTCGTTCTCGGTTTTTAAAAAAGAAGGAATAAAGTAATAACAATTTACTGCGTTACTGCTTTAATTAATTTGTGAGCGATGTATAAATAAATGAAATGGAGCAACAACAGTACGTAAAATAATGGTATTGCAATAAGTATTATTATTTTGATACAGTACACGGTAAATAGGTCGCTTTAAAATATTTAGAGTTTCATAAATTGACGTGTAAACAATAAACAGATGACGGTAAATAAATTCTTGGTTTTGCAATCGTGACACGGAACGTGTCGTTCGTTCATCGCCAATGACTGACAAAAATCCTCGATAAATAGAAGCGAGCGTTAAAAGCCGGTCAAACAAAGCCGGTTTTTGCCGTTAGAAACAAAATTTACACACCGTGCATTTTATTCTGTTATTTAAATCCCAATAAACTTCACGACCTCCTTTCTTTCTCTTCGTTACTGTATTATATTAATGGCGTTAGACTCGCGCGTGAATAAATTTCTGGAATCGCGTTCTATATTTCTCTTTGATAATGTAAAGCGCGTTACGTTTGAAAGTTTTACAATGGTGGAACGATTCTGTATAACGCACTTATATATAAATTTTGTAGGGAAAAAAATGAGTTGTCTGCTTTTACCACAAATCTGCGTGTTTATTTTCGAATTATTATCGCGATGAAACAAAGCGATACAGAGATTTTAATCGTGCGTATGTTTATTACTATCTTTTTAATAAAGAAACATTCCCTACGATTACATTGATTTATTTTCCTTTATTAGCGTTTACATATTTTCAGTTATTGTGCGTATCCATTGTATCGTAATTTATATTGCAGTATAAAACTTAATAAACAATTATGCTCATGTATTTGTCGCAAAGGGACGTACGTTTTAGTTGTTTTATACAATATTCCTTTCAAAGAGACGCACGACAATTTTAAACACATCCTAATAATTTCTTTATGTTGATCGTAAGTATTGCAAATGTTTCGAATTACTGCATTAAAGCAATATTGTATTTGAAAATTTGGTGCTTCGAAGCAACCAACTATCGGCATTTCGACATATTAGCCGTTGGCATCAATTGATGTTAAAAGGTGATTCTGTTGGTTTAACCTGAATTTAATTCTTACAGAATCATTTTACATATAATACCCATTTATTATTTACGCTATAGTCTAATATATCCATTATAACATATTTGTATGATAAACACTATCCACAGAATGTGTCAATATCATATTAACTTCATCATTTTCTTAAATAGCTAAATTCTCATATTTCTATTTCAAAATAATTGTTATATAAAATGCATAGAATTGTGAGATAGTACTTATTACTCATTTCAAATCATTTTATCATTTTATTTTGACCTTAAAATATAATAAATGAATATATCATGATTACAAAATATCTCTTAGCTAATTAAGATAAAACACGAAAGTATAACTAAATACTCCGATACTACAATATTTTTTCTTCGACGTAGCTCGTTTATCAATATGCTGCACTATATCTAGATATTGTCACATGGTAATAAGCACTTCTCATATTGTTGCCCCAAAAGTTACATGTAAAGTCTGTGGGTTTTGATATGAGTATGTGATACGATTAATTAATTCCCCGAGAAAGTACAACAAATGCGGCGTATAACCAAACATTAATTTCTCAGGATCAATCTTACTGTCTTCCTCGTTCAACATGAAACATATTCCCTGAATGTTTTATGATATCAGTAATTAAGAAATAATGAACAATCTAGAACCTTAATAAACTCCATTATAAATTATAATAACACTTATTTACTAATTTAAGTTAAAAAATAAAAATAACTTATTTACTAACGAATAATAATAACACTTCATAAGTTTTTTTTTTAAACGATTTTGTCTCCAACTATAAAATGGATGGAATAACGTTGACGCAACGATCAATCCACGTATCGATAGTTAACAGTTTGCACCACGGCAATGCGAAAAGAAAAGTTGGAAGAAAAAAGGTGCAGCTAAAGTTTCACGTCTAAATGCAATTAAGCCAATATAAAGTTGGTGGCTATGCCATGGGAGAGGTGGAAGCGCGTGTCTTGGTTCAAAGTAATCGACAAGCGAGGAGGTGTGGGCCCGATACCGCGGGGACAACTTTATAGAAGCTCAAGTGGCATAATCGAGTAAAATAGCCGGTGCCTAAGAGCAAATTAACAACTTTTTATGCGTTTAGTTCCCTGTTGACCTCCCATTTTGCTTAACGCTACGGAAGTTTCGTGAATTTAATCGTAGGTCATTATACGAGTGTGAAAACGACGTTCAAACTCAAACAGCGTGTACGTAAATGTGTTTATTCGTTGACAAACCGATGTCAGTTCAGATGAAGCGCTTTTTAAGCTTGTCTCATTGCAAAATAAACGATTTTAATCGTTTCCTTTCGCAGCTATAGCAACTATAAAGAACTTCGCTAGTTCGCGCGATTATTTCCCTCGGTTATTTTTCTGGTTTTCTAAATTCAATCGATTACGCGATGATTTTCGAGGAACTTTATTGAATACGACATCGATTCGCTAGTAGTTGGAATTTTATGAAGATTAAGTAGAAGGAAAATGAGCACATATTACGAGACGATCACGAAATTGCGATAAATCTTCGTTATAAACTTTTGGCTGAGTTCATCTCGCTAATGAAGGGTCATTATCCGGTGGATTCATCTGGCGAAATTAAATTTTCATAATTGAAGGTATATTAAGGGTCAGAAAAAGCGGCGGAAAAGAATTTTACTCGGTAAACAAGTAAAATATTTAAGTGAATAATATGTACTTTTATTTATACGGATCGTTATTACGCGAATGGTAATAAATGCTAAAATGAGTATTCCAATTTTTTTTCGGCTTTCAAATATTACGTTCTTATCGTTTTTGCATTATTACGAACTAACAATTAATTCAACATTTAACATCGTAGAATACTTGTTTGTTTATCTTAGTTTAACGTAGGAAAGTTAATAAGATACAGCTAACAGCGTATATAATCTTTTTTAAATGTAATTTCGATTAACAAATTCAACTTTGTCGGTCAATATGTCTATATTTATTTTCCTCGATCTACATACTGAATTTTAATTGTACATCGTTCTTTCATTCTATGCATAATAAATTTTTATCACTTTAAAGAGTTATTTGAAATTAAAAAAGTTACTACAACTTCATTCTGAAGCTCGAAATAACAAGTGTTACGAATGATTTTACCTGTACGTTTATTAATTACGGAACTCATTATCCGGAAATAATTAATACAGAAAACTTAATTATGAAAAACACTGAGATGTAACTGCAGCGTGATTAAATTGCCTGTATTGATGTTAACAGAAGACAGGAACAAATGTTTTGTCAGCGAATGCGCTACTCTATTTCAAATCGTTCGATTTCGTTCGCTCGATTTGAATATCCAATACCGAAAACGAATCCGTAACACGTCGTTCGATGAATAATACACCTCTATAAATGAAACTATAAACGGCCACGGCGCTATTTAAATAACGGGGACTTAAATAATTTCCTTCTGATGCGAAATTCATATCTAACGAACCGTAAAATATCGCTCCATCTGCGATTATTTCCGTAAGTAATATTTACCATTTTTCTACCATTTCCTTGGCAAGTTTTCTTATTGAAAATAAATTGCGATTGATCATTCTAGTTATTTTATATAAAATTACCAGCGAAATCAATTACCAGCTGGTTCCGCTACGGTATAAAGTAAAGTTGTTAGATTATCGAGAAATTGCTTCATTAATGCAGGTTACTTCTTTCCCAGCTGCATAATAATCGCAGCAAATTTAATATCTCGCTCACCTTCTCTCTGTCAAAGATCAAACGCATGACAAGTTCCAGGTTCGTACCAAGGATTTTCATTATACCAAACCGCCACTCTTAACACATTATTTAGTATAACACATAGTTATTAACACATTATTGGTCCAGTACTTGTCATTGGAAGATGGAAAAGAAACATCTCGATGATATGTTTACTCTCCAGTTCTATCTGAATATAGTAGCTTACACGGTACAATGTAATGTTGAATTAAAAAATGGATACAATTCAAAAATAGATGTGTTATATCTATAATTTAAGTCGTAAGATTTTACAAACATATTTGCCAGAATCAATATATCCATTGGTACCATAATTTTCCTTAGGAACTGAGTCAACGTTAAAATATCTACTTCATGCTGTTACTGTGATTTCTGAATGACCAAAGGGAGAAGAGATTTTAGCAACAAAATATTACAATCGTTTAAAGTAAAAGGACATTAAACAACAAATATTATGATGCAATAAGAAGGACTTCTAGTACCAAAAAGCATTTTCCAAGAAAAGCAGCGTAAGGACACTAGAAAATCACAACAATTAGGACAATAAGGACACTAGAATGGATCACAACAATTTGAAAAAGAATTATTAAATAGGAAACACTAGTAGTGCAAAAATTGTACAAAATTGCAGAGTTGGAAAACTTAATCCAAATTTGGAAAAATCATTGAACGAACGATATGGAGCGATGCAGAGATTCGTTTTAATTCGAGAGCAATCTTATTAAGACTGACAAGTACGCAGGTGAAATTTGCGACCAGTGTTGGCAAGGGATGCGACCAAATCTAATTTATACAATGGTGTATAGGACCCGTTGGGCTCTCTCAATCTTTGGGTGCGGTTTGCTAGATTACAAATCGTTCCGGTTGGCGATGCAGGCAGCCGGTGGTCCTCGCTAGACACGGACAACGTTAAGGTTTACGCTTGGCACAGAAACGCAGCGAGCACCCGGAAGGAAGGCGGTCCGTGAGTCGCAAAATGGCGTCAGATGAATGCCCCCATTAATTAGCAGCTACCTTACCGCTCCTTCTCATACCTCTATCATTCATTTGAGTTATTCTTGTTTCCTGCGACTTATCTTTTCCTTCGAGCCTCGAATCACGTCTTATTTCCCGGACGAAGAATCTGCAAAGCATTGCGGCTATCGCGTTCAGGAAACGTCTGGGTATAACGTATAGTTCGCCAGAAGTTATTGTAAATTAAGATTTTATTTATCCAGGACTCTGTTGGACAATAATTTACTAACGAGTAATTACAATAAGTTGGCAAGTGACTAATCGTATAGTTATAAACTTCTGTTGCATAATTTTATAATTCTACGTCGAATAGAAGAATCAGCTAAGTTGCAAAATTGTAGAAGTGACTCGAGAACTTTATTATTATGCAATAAAATTTATTAGGATTGACAACTGATCAAATTTCTCTAATAATATTAATTCAATTATGCAAGAAGATCCAGATAATTAATACTCTTGTTGAAACAGGAAGACTTGTTATATGAAACTGATATCGGACAATATGTAGACATGTTGTAATCGCTATAATCGCTTGTGAAAGCTAATGAATTTCTTGTGAATGTCGCTTCAAAATCGTGTTATTTAACATAAAGCACTTGTTTGATGTTGTTTCACACCCTACATATTGTAGTTAAACGCGTTGTCAGGCAAATGGAAGATTCTTGCGGAGGACTCTCTTACGCATTGCCATAACGTTACCAACATCAATACGGCTAATATCGCAATTTTCTTGTCTCGTTGAATATTCTATTTAACAGCGTACATCCCATGGGATTCTACTCTTCAATAACCTCTTATTGTGTGCCAATTTCGCACGCCAATCTTGTATGTGATTTACAGATAATGAATTATTACGAACGTCTATCACATCGAGAAAGTGTCGTTTAGCGGAATATCTAGGGTTAATAATAAATTTTTTATGATTTATGTAAATCTTAAAGTAAGAAAGAAGAGCAAGAAAAAAGCTAACATGCATTTCTCAAAGTTGTTTTTTGGACGCTTTAACATCCTTTTTCAATAAAAATTTAATAGAAAATTTATGAGAAATACGTGCAAATTTTGTATCTTTTCACTTGTTAATAAACAAAATCGAATTATTCGTTTAATAGATGAATCAACATTTTCCAGAATACAGCGAATGCCTCCATAAATATTTTTCCTCTTATTTGTTTTAAAAAACGTTGAGATATTTGAACTTCCATGGAAAATATATGTCATGTTTATTCAAATTCATTTGCATAAAAGGTTTAATACCGGGCTAACACGCATGCCTAAAATTGCGATATGTTTTATATTTGGTTGCACGAATATTTACAGCTGTCGCATTTTTATAGACTTTTAAACGTCCCTTAGTATATTCATATAATGTGTGGTAAATCGCGGACTACATATGGTAGATCAGCGTTCATGCGCATCTGGTCTTTCGATCACTCGTCGGATCGCTATAAAATACCCACGGCCGTACGAAATTGCTCGCGGCTTTAATGAGATTATTTTATAATAAATTTCCATAACACTCGCGATAGTGGCCCGTTGGCCACATGTTAGACAATATTATTACGTAAACCTTGGGGATGGTTCGTATCTAATTACGTTGTTTATTTAATAAACCATTGTTTCTGTCTGTCTTACCAAGAATCAAAGATCGTTACCTTTTGTATTACAAAAGGCATTCATTTTCTTCTGAAACTTCTGTACAGCCTGTGATCTTCGTTCTCTCACTCTTTCTTTTTTCGAGTCTCTTCGTACTCTTTCGTAGACGTCACCGAGTAAATTGAAAAATTTAATAAGACAATCTTACGCCCTCCCATCCTCTTATCGTCATCTTCTCTTCGTTCTGTACCGTGCGACTCTTTGAAATTAATTAATTACACGTAATTCAATTCCTCGTGTTCCTCTGTCGAGTTCATCGAAATCGTGGCGCGATCTAATTACCCGGGAACGTCGATATCGGTCGATTATTCGCTGTGACGATTTTCGACGCAGCGCCGCGGCGAACATCTCCCCCAGGTTTGGGTGAGAAAACAAGAGAGCAGAGGCAATGATAAACGGGACGTGTAGAGTCACGAACCCGGTACGGGCAAACGATAATTCTCGGTCGTCAGCGAATCGGTAATTAAAACCAAATCACGGTTGTGGAGTAGAGCGTTTACGTAGAATGAATACTTCATTTTCTGTTCCTAACGCCGATTTTGATACTTGTACATAATATCGCGAGAAACTTTTTTCAAACTTCTACCGCTTCGCCGAAATCGTTCGCGCCACTATTTAATTACCAACTACCCGATGACTCGTGCCGATGAAATTTTCGACTCGCGTTGACCCACGTGTTTCTGTCACACACGCACTACCTACCTCCATCACCTATACTTCACCCCGTATATATATCCATCGACGAAGTATTTTTTTTGTTCGGTCACGTACCGAATTACATTTTTATTCTTCATGGGTCCGCGTTTGACGACGCGTCACGTTCGTCATCCAAATCCCATCCCCTAGGTCTGTATGTACACGGTCGCGTCTCCTTTGCCCACACATAGCAATAATTCTTCGATGGATCATCCTGCCGGACTATTAATTCGTGCCAGATTCGCTTTGATCTATTACGGTGCACGATCACAGGCGCATTGTCGTGGTGGGTTGCACGCGCGATGGCTCGCCGCGCACCGGTACTGCCGAAGATATCGGAATTCCTGCGGTCGATCGTTCCGATAAAATTAATACCGCCATCAAACGTAATGTAATTAAAATGTAAATTCAAGCGTGAATCATGATCCCAGCTATCTGTCTCTTTTCATCCATCGCTGAGCGTCAGTGTAGCAGGTTCAGTTATTGTTACGCGTTAACGATAGATCGACGTCCTGCCTCGAATCGAGCCGTTTCGTTCGATGTACCCTTGACGAAAGTATTGCAAAAGTGTTCGATGTTTAATGAGGCGTGAATTAATGGACGAATTAAAATTACGACCTCGTCACGCCTTTGAAACGCCAGTTAGAAAAGAAGGAAAAGAATCGGTCGATTTAGCTTGTTTCCTCTTTTCTTGAATAAGCGTCGTGTTGTAACGAAGCTATTATAAGGATAGATGGCTATTCAATTTTAATCTGTATAGAGTGGCTTATAAATTGTAGCAGAAAGGTGTGGTTCTTTAAAACAATTCTATTCTTCTCATTTGAAGGATATCAATTTTAAATAAATGCCGATCAATTGAACCCAATTCAGTCTAGAGTAATGACTTAATGAACCTTGTTCTGCATATATGTACTGGAAATCTCTATTTCTTTTTCGTTTAATTATTCCATTCGTTGATTATACACTATCTATTCGTATTGACTATTATCCATCGCATTTGTTTACCAATATCAGAGTTTCACGTATAAATACTTATATTTCCAATATTATGTTATATTTTCAAACTACATTACCTATGAAACGAATCGCAATTCCAAAAACGTGGTTATTTTGCTATAAAGAATCACACACTCCGCTGGATGATAACGCACTTTACAAAATACATATAACCTGTATGTCGCTTTTTAATCAAATTCTTTTGAAAATGCACAGGATGAAAAACTTCATTCGCAGACCTTTTCTTTCGAAATCTGATATAGAGAATGAAACCGCAAACCAGAGCCGGTATAATCGTGACGAGACAGGAAAAAATGCAAGTAGCGTTCGCATGTAGCCACGACGTGTTTGCATTTCGAGCGGACGGGTCTCTAATAATTGGCGCGTGTTCGTTGAAAATATGGCGATAGTTAACGTGTCGTCATTTGTGCGAGTATTATTTTGATTCTGATCCGCTCGTGTCGTCGCTATTTGTTTTTACAAAAATGCGCACGGCACGATGTTCCGCGAGCGGTTTAATGTTTCGTTTTCTAGGGAATTTATGAAGCGAAACAATTTATTCATACGTCGTCCGCCGCGGCACAACAATTGAAATTACTTTATTTCGCGTGTAAACCGACGAATTTAAATATGTATGCTGATTTCCGCTACTTTTGCACGAAACCGTATCGTATCCAGGAAATAGCTGGAATGCTTTTATAGGGTACCTTTATAACAACTGTCGTACGAAGGTAACAAAAACGAAACACGAGTTACCTCTTTGTTAATGCGTTCTCGTCGTTTACGAATCCATAACGGGAATCTTTGAGAATATTGAAATTTGATTCTCGCGAAGATATTACATGTTTTAACGATTCCATTTTCTATAGAATAATGTCTGAAGATTACAAGAAAAAGATATGAGAAGTATATTTTTGTAGATTTTCTGATGTTTACGCAATTTATGACCAAAGAATAGTATTTTAATATGACATAATTAAATATATACTGTATATTTTACTTTAATTCACCATATATTTTACTTTAATATGACATAGTTGAAAGTTAAAACAAGTTGTTAAATCCGAAGATTAATCCTTTTGAAAGTAGCTTACAATTTGATGAAGCTCTGTAAAAAACAAAGAACAATCTCGATAACATGGGATTAATTATGAGTGTATTGCTAACTATTATTTAATTTTGAAACTATTTCCCTGTAAAAAATGAAAAATACGATTCATCCTGTTCTTTTCTTGTAGTCTTCGTTCATGCTTGTATAATTTACACAAACCTATCGCGAAACTGATCACGATGAGGATAATAAAAAAACTGGATGCAGAAATGATTCAATCACGAGCGGTATTGATTAAAATGAACAAATACGTGCACTTCGGTTTCATTCTTCGATAAAATATATAGCAAACGTTGGCAGATTGAATTAAAATATAAAGGTATAGGACATTTATAAATGTTGTTTTCTCTTTTTCCGTTTGCTTTTAATTTCAGTCTGCAATATAATCACATAAAGCGATCGTGACTGTTTTATTTAAATCTGATGTTTGGCCAATAAGAATACAGTAACACGGTTGATGGATGGCTACTGTATCAAAACTCACTTGTTTGTCGAAAAGTTACATACGAGCCGTTATTCTTTTTTTAACCGCTCATTCAATTTTTACGCATTGTTTCGGATAGCTCGATGGTATCGGATCGTCTGAATGGAACGCTATCGCCGATATATCGCTAAGTCATGTTCGAACGAAATGCCAGCGGGGCGAAACAACGAAGTTTAAAGAGTGAAAGAAAAATGAAATGGTCAACGAACCTCAACGAAGTTAGTTGACGTGGAGTTATACGGAAAATTTTGGTACTCTTACTCCACAGAAATTGCAGTCCTAGCGAAACTATTGCAAGTATTAAAGTTGCCAGCAACTAATTAATACTTTGCTGACCAGTATATTACATTGACCTAATTAATTATCCGGACTTCGGTACGCGTGAAATTATAATTAATAATATCCATTGATTCACCATTACGTATATATTGTTCCTTTAATAACGTTATCGTGCTAACGGCGTGCAACGAATTGACTCGTTGCGGCTACCTGCATAAGAGAAATAACCGATAACTGTTTTAGATAACCGCTGATTAAAACTATTGTATAAAATCATAAACGATAAATTAACTATCCCAGCGATATTGTATCGTTTACAAAAAATAGATATACACAAAGGGCTATAAACTTCATGTAAACGCTAACTTTATGGGCCGGTGAAGATCGAAAAAAGTACACACATGCGGAAACACGCTTTGTCAATTTAATTATTTATAACTGTTAAAGCTTCGTTGATAGCTATTACTTTTTATCATCGGCGATCGATCGAATGAAATGTTTTCAGAGGGAGAGTATAACGACGAAGACGATCACTAAAGAAGGGGGAAGTTTGAAACATTTATCTTACATAGGGTGTATCGGTAAACTCGTTAACTCGGCTAGTTTCTTTGAAGCTCGGAAAGAGCGCTAGCCAGGCAGGTGAATGACAGTCGGTCCAGTTTATCGCGAATTCCCAGCGCTCGACCTTTTCCTTAAACCTTCGCGTGCAACGATAATTAAAGGTGCTGGTGGACGCAAAACAGTGAAATTGAGCCTGGCCACGTGGCAGCAGGAAATACATGCTTAACAGCCGTATATAATAGATGCATCGTGGGCCACGAGTGATTTCGTGTTACGGAGATTGATTGCTTTCGAAAGAGTCGTTAATGATTATTCCTTCCGCCGCGATTACCATACATCTTCGATACAATGAGCTGGAAATCTTGCCTTGCCACTCATTACTTCCTTCCATGCCTTCCTCTTAGCCCGTCGTACACATAGGGTGTTAATAAATTATAGGTAAGGAAATTGATGAGTTGGCGTAGGTCATTGAGAAATATAATCACAAGCCTCGGAGTTATTGTACTGGAAATAATATAAGAAAAAATTCGTCGCTATTTCATCCGCGGTATTTTTAACTTGATATCGATTTATCAAACGAGCTGTTCAACAGAATTTAAAATCGCTATCTTGATTATATTGGCAAAACCCGAAATCAAGCTGAAAATGTATATAGAAGTTGCAAGACGTTTCTTGCAAAACATACACTTACTACAAATTAGTATAAAGTATGAAGCATAATCTTAAATAATAATTAGTGTTAAGGACGATGTCTCTAAATATTAGAAAGCTTAAATGATATAATGAATAAGTGACTGTTCAAATAAATATCTTTTAGTAGATATATATATGTACATTTTCAGATTAGTTTCAGAGCCAATATGTGTAATTATGATGATCGTGTCCCATCACCGCTCTAACGGAATTTCAGAATGTTTTGTATAATATCGAAAAATCTATGAATGTTTCTATAAATTAGCATCTGGTAATATCGTTTAATTGCAGAACAACGCGATGCTCCTTCGTTTCGTAAGCATGATTACACCGCGGCGCCGGTTTTAATCTTTCCACGCTTAATCCGTTTCAAAATAGGATCGTCGATGATTCACATGCCGGTTGATCGCGAACAGTTCGACAATGAAGCAATTACAGTTAAGCGATCATCCCTATTGTCAAGTATCAGGAAACATTTTGAATGACTCTGTTGTTACAACGAGATAATGCCTAGTTCCATACAGAGTAGAGGCAACTTTACTCATTGTTCGTGTCATCGATCGGTCTGGTATCGGACATTTAACGAATACATATGTATCGAAGCTACCGATGTTTCTATTACACCGTCAGCCAGTGAGAGAATGCGAGGGAGAAAAGGGATTATCGTGGTTTCGATGAAACCTATCCGTTGCATGCGAGTTCACGTAAACTTTACCGGAACCGAGTCCACCTCCGCTAAGCGGATCTATGTTTATGGATCATTTTTCCCGCTACGAGAGCAACTTGGCAATTCGTGCACTCGCAATAACACCATTGCAAATATTTTTTAACCATCCGCGGCGCGCTTGCAACTCGCTTTATCTTTGTCAAGAAGTTTCACTAGAAAGCTGAAAAATGTTCCCGCCTGAATATTATTGGAGACAGAATTATTTCGGAAAATGTACGTGTTTATTTTCTATATCGACAAGTTCCGGACCTAATGACTTTTCCCTTTGTGGAAGCTTTCAAATAATATCAGTTTCTCTTTTAGCAAACGGTGGGAAACATCCGATGTGACAATATTTTATGAAAAACAAAGTTACATTCAAATAGTAGAATATCAACAGAATATACATATTGTGAAATACTCCACTGTGTTATATACTTGGCTAGCAAATTATCGAAATGGCAATTCACTTCAAATATATAAAATTTATTAATCGATTACATAAGGTGCATGATATTAATTATAGATAAAACACATCCGCTTTTAAATATAAGATTAGCTTAACACGTTTTGCTTCAATACGTTTAATACTCTGGAACATATCAAAACCCATAGGTCGTTTAGTATTTATACAATCTACTGTACCATCTTGGAACATCTTCGTACACACGTAGTATTCAAGACAGAGGGTTAATAATACTTCCGCGATGCGGAAATTCTTAGCACGTTTTATTAAGAGATAATGAACTCGGGTGAGATCGCTGGGAGGGGTTTATTAATTAACAGCAATAACAATACCGATACACCAGAGTGCGTGGGCGTCCCTAATTTTGACATGGTTTGATACACTGTGCACCAACTGTGTGTTATAATAGTAGGCAACTACTTGCGCAAACACTTATGGTGATCCCGGAGTGTACTGTTTGTTTAGTTACATTCCCGTACACGTTACTGGTGCACGCGAACACGCCGAGGAGAGAGAAAGAGAGAAGGTTGCTTATGCCCGCATGTTTCCACGCTGAAAATACATACGCTTGATTATACCGAGCGTTAAACGTGACAAGCTACGGGCACAGTAATTGCGTCACACCATTACATTTAATTAAAAGTTTCGCTCGTAATACTACCGAAGAAATCCGATTGTTCGAAGCTTGCTTAATATAACTAGCAGGGAGAGGGAGGGAGAGAGAGAGAGAGAGAGAGAGAAAGAGAGAAAACCAGGACGAGCACGAAGAATCTCGTTCTCTCCCCGCGTTCCATGGCATGTTACAATTAAGCTCGCGTAAGCGTCCCGCCCTTGTCGCCACACTTCCTTTAACGAGGAAATTGTACCGAATGGAAAAATCGTCAGAAGAAATCTGCTTTCCGACACTCATCCTGGACCTACCTAACACGATCCCCGACTGACTTCCTCCGACTTGGAGGAGCTCGTTAAATCGAACTGGGTCGTGAAAACAGCTCTTTGAGGATAGAAACGAGGACGGGACGACAGACTCGCGTCATCATTTTACATCCATGGCTAGATACCGTGGATGTTTCTAATCCTTGAGACTGATGTCGTAGCAGTTTCGAGGCTTTGCGCGTTTGCGAACGATATCCAGTTCGGTTAGAGTTAGACCATCGCATGCATCGATCGTTCACGTAATAAAACGACTGGTTTTTAAATCATTTGAATTTAGATAATCGAAGGATGTGGAGAAGGGATTATTGCGACGGATAATACATAGACAGAGGGAAACATTTAAACTGTGTGGAGTTTCGCGTAATAGATAATAAAACACGAAAAAGAACGGTATGCTTCGGCTGGGATCTTCTCGTTTAGTGCTCTCTAGGAGTATCGTAGGCGAGAAAATCCTCCATTAATAGTTGCAACTATAGCTCCGTCCTTTCCACGTTTTTCTAATTAGTGCGATAACGTACATGGAACAACAAAATCTCATTTTCTTACGCCCTCTTTCGCAGGGCTAATTAAAATTTTTGTTTACAGTGGCTGTGGTCGCTTGATGCGTCGCATTGTTGATAACGCTAATCGCGTAACTCTATAATATTCTCCAGTCTCAAGGAAAAAATTGTAACCATGGTGAAACAAACACGGTACGCGTGGACTGGCTGGAATTTATTAATGAGATTCGTTAATAAATAAAGTGGCAATTCGAGGCGCAGTCTGAAAACGTAGTCCTCCCTTTCTGGTTATGTAATATTAATCCATTATATTTATGAGTTTAAATATTGTATGACCGTAAATAAATCAAATGTTAAATGCAGTTCCGCACGCAATCGGTTCCACTATTTATGCGACGTATCTATTGTTTCTGCGGCTTCTGTGTTTATCGTGTGACAAATATTCACTAACAAGAAAAATAGAAATCATAAATCCAACTTTAAGAAGAGCATCGCTTTAAAACGAACCTACATTAACGAAAATTCACGTAATAGCGTAGTAAAAACGAGTTTCAACTGGGAAACTCTACGTATCGTCATAAAGTTACATTTATTCATCGATTACGGTCTCTGGAATTCGAATTCTGTGGTTAATGCAAAGCCACGGTTTCAGATTAAAACAGGGAAACTGGGGTAGCGTCTTTTAATTAAATCTTCCGACGAATCACCTGCAACGAGTTGGGTCTGGCAGCCTCGCATTTGAATCGCTCGTCGATGGAACTAGCGGTGTTGCGAACGTTCATGATGATGAAGGCTACGGCGAAAGAAATGAAAACTCATCGAGTAAAGACGTGCCGTGCGAAGATCGAAAAAGGATGAGTCACCATGCGCGGCTGAAAGCTATGGCACGAGAAAGGTGGCGAGCAGAAGGTCATGGTACCGCTGCTTGTCGTTGACCTTTTTCCCTACCCTTCGCTCGATTGGTTCGTCGCTTGTTCCTTGCTTCTTCCGCGTTGTATCAACGTTGTCTCTACGTATAAAATATCTATAACGTCGATTACATAGTCGCAAGAACGAAATTGGCGTAAACGTTGATGTCATTGTGCCGTCATCAAGAAGACATTACTAGTTGTTTCGCTAATCTTAGATCGTAATAAAGATTGTGGTTATTAACGCTGAGAATGAAAACAAAAAGCAATACATACTTCCTATTGCTAAGAGAATATTCTTTAATCCAGTCATTCAAACAGGGAGAGATGTCGATAAAGGACGATTGGCAAAAAATTAAGGGAGACGCGAAAGAAAACACTCCGGAAGGACTTATCGGCCCGTAAAAAAGTATATCCACGTAAAAAGTATACTCCATAGCTTCGAATGATTTCGATTCATCGCGTTTCTAGTGCTCGTACAGCCATCATTTGAAACGGAACGTTAAACTCTGTTCTGCAAAGTGAATTATTTACCCCTCGTTATTGGAATGACCTTGTTACTTTCGTTTCTAGTTCAAAGCATCTGTTACCTTTTTCCTCTAGTCTCCTTGCTATTGCTGTTAATTTTCGTAAACGAAACGTCAAACGAGCTTACGTCGGACTCGACGCGATCTAATTAAGTTAGCCAATTCTATTTCCTGTAACATATTTTGTGTTGCCACCGCCAGTAAAGATTGTTTCGTCGCTTTCAACCAGATTAACAACGGGTGCAGTTAAATAAATAATTATCACGGAGCTATTTTGCAACGGTTAATGTTTCAAGACTTCCGCCAGGAAATGAGACACCTTCCGTGTCCAAACGCGATGTAACGCAATTTTCTACGTTTGTTTTATCACGATGGCTGCCACCGTGTCGAGAAATTTCATGTCACTTGGTGCGCCTGGTGAATCGATACGGAAGAAAAATAAAGACAAGAGGAGGAACTCACGAAAACTCACAAACTTCTGCACCGTCTTCGACGCGTCGGCGACGATTTAGCCGCGCTTCGTAATATTATATTCAGCTTGACGGCGTCACGCAAGTGCTTTAACGTTTAGCAAGCTTCATAATTTACACGGAAAGTTGTTATAGCACAAAAGACAATCCACGAAACATGATACGACCATCGAAATGTAGCTGGCAGCTGGTAACGAGTAACTTTATATTCGAACAATTTTCAACTCGTTACCTTGTTACTAATGATGCGAATGTTTTTGTGAAACGAGTGAAGAAAAGAAGATAAAGTATAGCAAAATATACAAAGGAAAAAGAAAGGCAGACAAAGAGGGGAAACTTTTCCACCGCTACAACAGCAAGCGTATGCATTTTCCGGCAGCGTAGTTGTTACTTATTGTTATAATATACAATTACCAATGCATAGTTTTACGACCGAGTGAAACTTTGATATCTCTTGCCTTGAAAAAGATTGTACGTGTAGTTTCTTTTAGGCGTTTTTCTACATGCCCGCGTCCTAAGAGGACTGACAGATATGATACATGTAGGCACATATTTTTAGGCAGATCTTAGAATGAAATAGGAAATAGAGCGTATTTCGTATAGTATACGCATCTTAGGTATGATATTCTAGCATCGTAAAAGTTTTAGAAGACATATGGGTTACATGTTTAATACTACATGAAAAGAGGAGAAAACTATATTGTACTATACGTTTAATAACAGCAACTTTATATCTATATTGTACATATAGCATGTGTAATAAAAGCATTCTGTGACAATAGATAAGTCGAACCATATACAATGTTTCTTCTCTTTCCCCCTACTGTGTTGAAGCTCTTCAGACTCTTATCTCTTTCTCTTGAAATACATACATGTAGACATCAAACACAAGCACTTTGACGGTGCACTACAGACACACCAGCGAGATGTCAGAACACTCCTTCGTTCCCGTGGAAACGCAGCAAATTACTCTACATTTTGCCTTGCGAACTTTCGTCCCCATCCCAAACAGTGGCGTAATATCAAACAGTTTGGACAACGCGGCGGTCGAAAATAAAGCAAAATCCGAACCATTACTCGTTCGTCCTCGTTGTGTCTCGAAGATTTTTGTACACCAGGGAAAAAGGTGGACTTCCTGGGAACGCTTGGATTCTATTTGGTAGGCAAATTCACGGCAACTCCGTAGTCAAACATCGAGACACGTAGGAGTACTGCTGCGTGCACGCGTCGACGAACGGTACGTGAAATCCAATGGTTCCAGCTATTTATGTAAACGACAGTTTCCCCGGAGAGCATAGAAGGCGTACGTTTGCTTATATTTCCGGCATTTTGTGAACATTAAGGTGGCATTCAAGTGACGTATTCGCAACTTTTCCTCTGTGGCGGGTGCGCATCTCCTTCTTTTCTTGGGTAACAGCGTGAGCAGCGTGTACGATGCTTCACGTTCGTGGTGTTTTTCTTTATTTCCCTGTTTCGGCCTTTCTTCCGGTCGCCATCGTGCCTTCCTTGTTTCTTTCACGGAGTCTTCGTACGGCGGAATGGAACGCGTCCTGGAACACGCTCCCAGCGTCGCAATAATTTACCGTTCCCCGTTTTCTGGCCAAGTAATTCCCGCGAAGATTGTCGCGTCTGTTAACTATTACCGCGCGCCGGCCCTCCTTCGTTTCCATCTTTGAATTTCTATTGTTCCTCGAACCGTTGCCGCATTGTTAAGAATAATTCTGGTTAAACGGAAACGAAAACGGAAGATTTCACGGCATCGTGGCACAGAAGAAAACGGCTGAATCCTTTCGAGAAGTATTCACGCAAAAGAAAAATTAATTAACGGTCTGGTAGAAATGGCTTCTTTGTTGATGGAGTAAATTTATTCATCAGTTATTTAAGACAGGCAGGAACGGTCAGTACGAAACAATCGAACAATTTAACCGGAGGATTTAAAAGGAACATTCCGGAAATATTTTAGGATAGTTTCGAATAATTTAAACGTCGTAGAATCGAAATTCGTGATGTACCTCTCTCGTTAATCAGAGCTGTATCATAAATACTGCAAATTCGATTTTCAATTATGAAAATGTCGCTTAACTTTAAGTCGACAGGATGTCTTATTCAAGAGTGTAACTATTTTGCTTCGTTATTCGTCCGTGAATGAATAACCACGTTGTGAAAATTCAATTCCCTGCGATTTCGTGAAAGTTGCCAAAGAAATTTATTATAGAGAAATTAGATTAGATTAACTAATTAGATTAGATTAGTTTGCATCCCTTTATTATGTAAATGCAATTCTTTTAAATGGAACAATAGAGTATGAACAGTATGGATCTAATTATTTCTCTGAATGACGAAAATACCAAATATTCGACCTTTTAAAGGTATGACAAAAATGTAAAGTACGTTGCGGATAACATTTGTGCTCGAAACACAGAGCGCGTTGCATTTAAAAGCAAAATAGGTCAAAGAAATTTGCAGCCTTATTAATTCTCGTTCTAAAAAAGAAAGGAGACAGTTGTCCTACGTTGAAAACAAAAGGGCAGGAAATTTCTTTCAAAGGACAAATTACAAAGAACGATTTCATAAATTCTAGAAGAAAATCACGGGCCAGCGAGTATATAATATTTATAACTGGTATTGAGCGTTGTGAAATTAAATTGTCCCTTCGCGATGAGATTGCTACAAAAGCTACGAACTTTCGAGCACAGGAAATGAAGTCGTTGCTAAAAGCGAAATTTCCTTTTAAATCGCCCTTTTCTTTCGACGAACACGTGTTCGACAAGAACAGTAAAAATGCATATTTGTGAAAATAATCGTTGTAGGTAGGGCGCGTGGGCATCGGTTTAAATTACGACGTGGCGGGTCGGAGGACCATGACAACTGGTTCACTCGGGAACGAAACGCAAAAACGATGTTTCGCCCCCGCAGGAATAGCCGATCAATCGTGCAAACCGGGGTGTACACGCTGCATCGATGACAGGCGTCATTTGCAATGCTATTACTTTGGTCTTACCTGCAACAATGGGTAATTTGAATGTATTAATTCGGCGTTGACACGGCAACGTTCATTGTTCAGTTTAGACAGCGGGTAAAGACCGTGAGCACGTGTGGGTACGGTCCAAGTGACAACGAATACCACGACCGAGTACCAGACAGAGGGATAGAGAGTAGGAAAACGATGACAGAGAGGGACAAAGAGGGAGGAAGGGGATAGAGGAGAGACCGTGTAAATGCATGTATATTGCTTCATGAATGCGCGCACGATGAGCTTGTAGTTAGCCGTCGTAGCGTCATTATTAGCGTAGCCGGCTTATACGTCGCGCGTCCAGAATCCGCTGTGACAAATGGCCTCCTGGCAGACAAAACGGCCCGAAAGCAATTTGCACTCGGTGTGCTCCATGGCGAAATTTCCACTGGACGACATGCTCGAAAAATGTTATACACGCAACCGACCAGGTTCCACGCCGTCCGACCCGATCTCATTTCCATCGTCATCGTTTATTAACGAACGTTGCTTTCTGATGGGGAAATAAACGCTTGTTTTCTCGGCGAAATTAATCAACGACGAAATTATAGCTCGTAATGCATACTCGCCGGCAGAAGGCATCGCTACTGGAAGGATTTCCAAACCATCGTTAAATTCGCGGCGTCGACTGATCGCATTTTTCAATGTTACGTTGCTAATAGCGTTCATTCCGATATTACATGGCGGAGCCACGGAGAGGATCTTAATGTTGCGTTAATTTATTTTCAATTCCCGACATGAAAGTTTCTCGGGTAATATCCCTGTAATTATATCACGAGCCCGTTTCGATGCTCGAATCGGCTAAAGGCCTACCGAGCCTTCATTTCGCGTCTAATTACTCCCTAGTTCGAGGCGAGAGGGTGAAAGACAACTAAAAGGGTGTTCCATGGGATCGATAGAGCAAACGAGACGTAAGAAAGGTGTATATGACAAACTTTGTGCCCGGCCAAGCCGTAAAACGTTGTTTTCTAACCGACGAAGGAAAAGAGATAAGCGGGAGAAGACTGCTATCTAAACGAACCGGAAGACTTTTACTTAGCCAGTTACTGTAAACGTTTGCCCTTACGTGCAACAAGTCACAATAAAATCTTACGGGATACAGATGAAGTTCCTCGATGAATCACACCCTTTATACATACATACATGACCACGAATGACGAATAAAATTAATCTCGCTGAAAGGATGACATTCCGACTGACTGGTTGGTTAGGGTGGAAAAAAGGTAAGGGACAGTCCGATGAAAATTGTCTCGAAGACGAATCTGTCAAGGAAAGCTGTCGTTTTCGGCTAGATCGTATCAGTGGATGCTGAGAAGAGAAAGGAAAGTTTTCTTAGTAACGCCCGAGAAATATTACCCTTTATCACATCCTGCTACGATCATTGCCGACCAATACATAGAAAGAGCTTTATTCTCGATCCCCTTTCAATCTCCTGATGGGACAATTTCCTTCGAAACGGCGAATGATCAGCCAATATCTATTTCTATACCTTTTTCTGGGACCCTCCCACTATCCACCCGGTTCACCGATCGCCAACCTATTTCTATTAGCCATTTATGGTCGATGAGTTACTTTATGTAGTTCCATTGATCCTGTTGGCCGTTCGATTCTGTCGTATCAGAGTTCGGATAAAACGCCAGCCCATTGTTATCTTGTGGACCGCGTTAGGGGCGAGCCGGCTGCTGGACGCATCGAACCTAACACACAATCTAATTTACGGAAAGGAAGAAGTAAGTTTCGTCGTTCTGCGTCGGATGCGTGGAAAGGACCGTCGCGTACGAGATTGTTTTTCAGTTCGGGGTAAACTCTATTTTTCACGTTTCTCCCACTACGCTCAGAGAAATTGATTTTGCCGAAAAAGGGGATGCTCGAATTCGATAAAACGCAATAGCAGATTCGGGCAGAATCGGACTATAATAATTACATCAGATAAAAAAAGAAAACAAAAACGTAAAAAATTCCCATCGATCGAAAAGCTTAGTAGGAATAGAGGTGAAACAACGTGACCTTGAACCGCTGGGATGTGTAATTTCACGTCCCCCTTTGTTACTCTATCACGAGCACGTCTCATCCTAAACGTTTTCACCCTTATCTAGAGGCTGGTAAATAAACGAAAGCGAAGCGACACTAAATTTCCTACGACTTCGCGTATCGGCAAAATCGGAGATTCAGGTCACGATAATCTTCAAGTCTGATACTGCTCGTACACGCTACTCTGATTCAGCAGTTACACCCTGACTGATGTTATTCCGTTACGATTTGCAGCAACGATCACAACCATAATCACGAACTCGACACGTGTGATGTAAAGCGCGGTATATGTAACACTGTGGTAGGATCGTCTTTGCGAAACAACGAGCGAGGGCTACAGTCGTTATTTTTACGTCAGAATTCGCAAGGGGGCCTCGTGTTCGGGACAAAGCTGCGTACGACGTGGCAAACGAGCCGAGGATAATTCGGTCTCCGTTTGTCTCTGGATCAACCGAAGGAAAAGCCCACCCACCTCCGCATCCCTCTTCGAAACTCACGGGGACCTGTGTTTAACAGAACTCTTGCGGGAACTGGCGCCCTCCTTCGATTTCTTCCTCGCCAGTTCGAGACTCGTGACTGTCATGGAGATATTTTCGCGATATATTTTCCACGTTGCATGTTTGATTCAATCGGCTCATCGATTTTTCTTATTGTTTTGTACCTCGTTTCTCTCTTTTCCGTGGTATTTTTCTGGGATTTGTGATATCGCGCAATCAAATTCTTTGGTTTAAAGGAGTTTGGCGTAGTTAGCTTTTAATATACGATGAATATGATCAGTTGAATCGTTATGTAGATGCATTAAATGCATCCGTACGTTGTATCTGGTATACTATTATATCTGAACATAATACATCCGAATATAACTGAATCATTATCTGATGAAGTAATTGCCACTACATGTGCAACTGCGTGCACAATTACAAACGAACCATTGATTATAGTAGATAGAAAGATATTGTTTAGCCCTGTGAAAATCGCGATTGATCCGATAGATACCTACGAGATCTTTCTAAATATTCTTAAGCAGGCACATTGTAAAGTGTCTTACTGATGAAGAGTAATTGTCATACATATTTTAATATTATAAAATTAAGCATTC
Source organism: Bombus vosnesenskii (assembly GCF_011952255.1). Lineage (NCBI taxonomy): Eukaryota > Metazoa > Arthropoda > Insecta > Hymenoptera > Apidae > Bombus > Bombus vosnesenskii. The sequence continues at coordinate 1,128,310 of NW_022882976.1, read as the reverse complement.
TTCGTATTTTTATGTAATTTTTAATTTGAAAAAATGCCTGTAGCCTGATTAATGTATCCGCGTACTACGCACGATTAATTATTTAGATTTAATTCGAGTTTAGCTGTCAACCATTTTATTCCGCGAAAGTGAAGTAGGTAGAGATAGACAACAGCGATTTGGTCGAAAGCATTACAATAGACGATCCAATCGGAATTATCGACGATTGTTACGAGTAGTCATTATCTATGACGTACATAATAGGGATTGAAATTTTCATTGGATAACAAAAGTAGAACGTTGCATAATAATGGAACAACAATGAAAGCGCGTGACTAGTTCGGGTCGAATTAGAAGCAAGGCGTATAATACTCAGTTACTTATTTAGAGTAAACCAATTAAATTTGCCGGTTTATCTAACTAATTGAAGCACAGTTAAGAGGCTAACGCAATTACGACAAATTGATTGTACTTGTCCGCGTAATTACCGGGCTCGGGCAATGTGAAAAAGGAATCATCGATCGTTTCATTCACGCGTTGATTATGATCCTTTCATTCATTAGCTCTCATAACGAGAAATTGAAGCGATAGCTCGTGTATTCGTAACGTGATCAAATGGTGTGATCGATTCGTTATTAAACTATAATGGCATAATTTAATCCTAAAGGGAAACGTTAGATTACATCATTCTTATGAAATAAAAAATCAGACACCATGTTAAATACAGCGTTTTTAATCGAGAATAATGTACAAAAAAGTTTCATTACAATTGCGTAAACGCGATGATCCTTGATTTCGTTAAGCTGTACGCGGTATTGAGTAAAAATCAATTTATTTCAGTGCATCTGATCGCCAACACGGTGAGCAGGGCATTAAAATACATCGACGGTTTTTCATTCTTCTTCTCCCACTTCGTTGTTTTATTCGTTTCGTGTTAGAGTAAGCTGGGCTTCGCTGTGCAAATGTAGCGAACGCCTTATAGGGAAGAAGATAAATTGATGCGGTTACTCAAATCAAACGGTAGTATTCAGCCGTTGCGAGTTACTAAGCTGCACGGCGTTCACTGCAAACAGTGATTTATAATATTTAATGAAAGACGATGATCGCATCTGTGCACGGAGCTACTTAATATGGAAAGTAATTTGAGATGGTGAAACATTGCGATTTATGTAATACGTGTCATGTGGAAATATAGATCTCGAAGACTTGACATTTGTTGGCCAAACATTTAATATTTGCGATACTTATATATGACAATATTGATGCAATGTCGAATCACTCTGACGAATACTCGTCAGAACACGCATCCATCGTAACTAAAGTTTGGAAAACGAAACTCAGTTTTCAACGTTAACATCCATTATCACATTCACTCGCAAACAAACAACAAAATAATTTGATTTTAGGAAATCAATCATCATGAATAATACGAACTCGGCGACAGAAGATAAAGCACGAGGAAACGTCCGAACGAGAAACGATGGAGAGTTTCGAAAGCGGTCTCGGCTTTTCAATTCTCGTTTACTCGGTCACCCAAAGCATCCTGCTTTTACCATCATTTTTAATTCAGGTTACCACGTTCAAGTTGCGAATGAATGTACCGAGGAACCCCGACCGTGCTTCCGCGTGTCGACCCCATTAACGACGTAGCGGTGGAAGCGAAAAAGCCCGGAATATTTTTAATTGGACCGCAAACTTTGTCGGTACTGGACTCTTGTTGCGAGTTTTCCTAGACAGACGAGACTGGTGCGGAAAAACGCTGAACTCAGAAATGGCGTCAACCATGCCTGAGTCTTGATCGTCGTCGATTTTTCTTTTCCTTTCTACCCTCTTCTTTATCTTTTTTTTTTACATTCTTCCTCGTACGCTACGGATAACTGGAGAATAAAGAGAGGAAGCGAGAAAGGATGAAATGGAAAAACGACCAAGTTGGAATCTTGTCAAGTACACGAACCAGATGTAACACGCATCAGATTTGAAGCTCGCTCATACGAGACACGAATTTGTGCTACAAGAGATCGTGCAGGAAACAACATACGCGTGCGCACCGTACGTGAGAGAAGCTGAAATTGGGAAGAACGAGAGGGATCGGTGTTCGAACGACCATGCTCGTGAATCTTGCACGAGGGATGCTACAGCAGCGGTGAAATCTGAAACGAGCGAGCGTTACATCGATTGCGTACACCCAAGCTGTCGTCGCGCGGCGGAAATTAAAAATTGAAGCGAACCTTACGCTCAAAATTAAGTGGCACTCGGCGTTTGACAAAGAATTCTGTCGATTGTTCTTTACCGAGAAAAAAATTGTTAAATTTGAACTACTAGCATGAAAATTTCGAATCGAATGATTCGTCGAGTTGAGATATTCTTGAAGTTCATTGGTGCAAAAATTGCGACGTAACGAGGCGTTCTGATACGGAGAAGAATGATAACTCGAAGGGAGAAACATTTATCATTTCACCTGTGTTTCCGTGTTCTATAAGAAAAATGAATTTCCGCGCAATTTTCTGGGAAACATGCCACCGTCGTTGAAGGCTTCTAAATATTCAACATGTAAAACCTTACACAAAAAAGAAAAAACGAAACCGCTAAAACCCGAAGCATTTACAGGGAAACACGTAGAAGCTGGTTCGCTACTATACTGAATTCCGCGAAAATTCACCGGCAGAGAATTAAATCGCGCATACGGCCACGGAAAAGAAAATATTTTTCCTTGATGCACGAAACACGCGCGATAAAGTTACGTTGTTTCCTTGCCGAGCTACTTTCAACCGGTCTTAAAAGCGTAACTCCTACGTTCCCTCCGCTCTCGTCTCTTTCCTCAGTGTCCTGGCTACAGTTGCAAATCTACTCGCAAGAAAGCACCTGCGAGGGAGAACGTAAATTAATTTAAAACGTACGATTAAGAGGTGAAAAAAAATCTCGCGTCGCAGCGACGCTCGCCGCTGTCTCGTAAATTTCGTGTATTGCAACACACGAATCGCGGCATGAAATTACGCTGTTCTCCGGCGGTCTCTGGCCTCTAAAGAGCTTCCACGAAAATTAGTCCAGTGTCCGCGTTAACGTGAATACGGTCATGTTTAAGCAAACGCAGGTATACACGTATGTATGTGCAGAATCCTTTGAGACAAGTCGGTTGTGTTCGTTTCGGCCCTCTGCTCCAATATTAAAACAAAGCCATGAAGTCGTCCTGGAGGGTTGATCCTGGATTGAGGCATCACTGGGGAGAAGTGAGAGAAGCGCGCTTGATCTTTATATGGACTCGTCACGGAATGTTTCATTCGTGCAAAAATAGGGTTGTGGTTAACTTGATTTCAACGTCAGTGAATGTCGCAATTAGACGCGCGTCACGTCGCGGCGAACGAAATCTTCAAAGCTTCGTTCGACTATTTCTCAATGGCTGAACAATCGCTGCATGGATTTACGTAATAAATGTTAGGACATAAAGGAACAACCGGGTCGAGATCGTGCACGGTCATCAAACATATTATCCGTGTGGGGCGGTTCGCGACCGCGTCTCTTTGTCCTGCGGTTTGGTTGAGGTTTCACGCAGCAATTGAATAAATATTCATTAGCGTAATTAGTATGCGCGCGCGACGCACTATCCCGCGGACCAGCAGTATGCCTTTAATTGCAGACTTCTCTGCCGTACTTTTTCGCTTCGTGGTTTATAATTTGCTGGCTCAGGGCTCGCGCACTTTGATGACGCGCGTATTTCGGAAGCCTGGCAAAAGCATCGCTAATTTCCCCGCTGGGATCGCAATTTAATAAAATAATCGGAATAACGTATCGATGATGCGTAACAGTCAATCGATCTCGCCAAAGTATTCGTTATTATACGATAGAACAATGGAATAATAACCATGTGATAAGCGTTCGAAGTATGTTTATTCGTACTCAAAATTAGACAAACTAAGGCGCTTTAATATATTTGGTTCGCAACTGTGTATCTCATTTGGGGAGAACGTTTCTCGGTTTTCGAGGCGGGTATTCGCTTGGTGTTATAATTGCAGATACGCTGAACAGGATTTCTGTTGTACAGATCCAATGAATATTCTAGAAACCTTTGGAAACGTTATGCTCACCTTCTGTAGTCAATTTTCTACGTATTTGCCTTTCATAGGTCAGTATAGATAATTATGTGTATTTATAGAATTTTAAGAAACGTGGGTGTTGAAAATTCGAAATTGAGAAGACGTATCTAATGAAATTCTGTCAGATAATTTGATGATGTCGATATAGCATAATTCCTCTTCGCGGAATATCGAAATCCGGATATCAATATAATAGTCTGCTAGATGTGCACGTGCATCCTTTGAATGATTCTTGATGTACTGTCGACGAGGCAGGATTGATCGTCTTGTATATCGATTTCTGGGCCGTGTAAATGATATCACTGTAACCGATAATATATATATATCTGATGTATATCAGTTTCAAGAGTGATGTTAACTGATCTGCCGCAATTTCCCTATTGTATTCTTAAGTAATCCTGATATGTTGCAACTTGTTAGCAAAGATTTAAAGAATTTTCCACCATAGAACCATATTTTCTGTATCATATTCTGATTTGTAAATAACAATCAACGATAGGCTTTAGTAAATTTCACCGAATTTTGATTCTGAAAATGTCATACTTATTCTTGTATTATTCGTACGATAACCGCATAATTTATTCCAGCCACGTTTTCATTCATTATCTCGATTATGTAACCATTCATATTTAAAGTAGATAAAAGCAAACCAATTTACTCAACGAAATGAATTTCACAACGATACCTAATACCGCGACGGACGATTCGCATAACGGAATTTACGGATTTAAAAGGATATCAAACCAAACATGGACTTTTAATTTCACTTTTTCCAAGGGTATTTATTATCCGTGAATGTCGGTCATTGTTTCCTGATCGCTGACTGCATTTCGTTTCACGAAGAGTTTTCAGTTTATATGCAGGAATCATATATCTGATGAACTTTCGAACACAAATTATCTTTCGTTATTTTTTCGATAAAAAAAGAAAAAAGAAAAGATGGGACTTCTGAAGTGGCTGTGTTCCACAGGTCATGTTTGCCAAGCTCGTATATGATACCATTCGCAAACTACATCCGTCATTTTCGATTGAAATCCAAGCAAACGATAAACATTTAATATTCTTCTCGCAAGATGTGTTTATCAAAGTACTACCAACAAAATGAAACAAATGTCTTTCCGTGTATCGAAATCGGTACGATATACGCGCAAAGTAATCCATTATATTCGCGGATAAAAATAGCGAACAGTCGTCATTGCAAACAGCGAACGTGGAGTGCGGTACGTGGAACGCATCGCGAGAACGGAAACGACGCAAATCGTAACTTCGACAAACGAGCAACCGCAATCTGCAAAAAAATATGAACAACGATACCTTTCCCTGTGCAATCGTGGCTCACGAAACACGACCGCGCGCGGGCCATTTTCCGAAATTGCCACGACCGAATTTCTACCGCAACGTGTCCACGGTACTGCGTTTCCCGTAGAAAGCATAAATAAAAATGTTTTTATTTTCGATTATTTGCCTACTGCACGAAAAATCCTCGTTCACTCGTCGCTCGGTTAACGGCATCAATCAATCGCATAATTTCGATTTTACGTTCGATTCCTGTGCTAGTTGAATTGAAAAGTTCGTGTATCGGATAGTATAAGAGGCTGAATTTTTCTAAAATATACAGGGTGGTTGGTAACTGGTGGTACAAGCGGAAAGAGGGTGATTCTACGCGAAAAAAGAATTCGAAAATATAGAATAAAAATTTTATTTTTTAATTTGTTTTTTTCTTTAATTTTTTTAAAAATCTACAGTGAGATCCGTTATAACGAGACGTGATAAAGTGCACGCGTACCGAGCGAAAATTCAAAGTCGATTTTCTCGAAAACAAAGCCTCAAACGAAAGATGTTTATTTTATATTTTCGACTTCTTTTTTCGCGTAGAATCACCCCCTTTCCGCTTGTACCACCAGTTACCAACCACCCTGTATATACAAATATAGTGCAATGAAATAAGAATACTGACTAATCTATTGGCATGCACAGTTGTCTCCTGGGCGGTCTTAATTTAGGTACCTAATATTTTAACACTTTAAATTTTGTTTGTATCAATTATTAATAACAATAAATAATAATTTTAATTAAAAAATAGAATATATTGTACAGAAATTTTTAGTGTAAAAAAATTAATATATCAGTGAATTAACACTATGAGGACCGGTGACGCTATGTATTAACTAACTATTAGTATACTATCTTCCTGCTTTACAAATATTCGAGATTCCTGAATTTTTCTAGAAATAGAATAGAAACGAAACTGGCTGAGTTTTGTAGTCTTAATAATCGATCACAAGAGCATAATTCATGAACTTCTTCACTGAACTGATAAATCAAACCGAAAAACTTTTTCTTACTTCATTTCAGGAAGAAAAAGAAGGACAGACGGAGAGAAACAAGATGCCGTTAAGATGAAAAGAGACAAAAGGCTGAGGCGAAAGAAGGATGTTCCGACAGCGAAGAATTTCATAACCTCTTAATTGCACATACCACGATAGCGCCACTCATTTACATTTATATATCACATTCCAATAGCTCGACGCTTGGTATGCTTCAGCCTATATTTTTCTGCTCGCGTTTTCGCAAGAGAATTTTCATGCGATCATAGGGCTCGCTGTTTGATTCGAGTTCGATCTTCGATATGGGGTGCGATTATTTCGATTTCGCTGTTGGAAATTCTCATGTAGAAATCGGAAATACAAAATCAAATACACGTTAAATCTTGATTTACTACAAATTAGTTCAAATAAATTAGTCACATATACATTACCCTGTCAATCTATATTTAATTATATATAATATATAATTATATACATATATATAAATAATTATTAATACGAATATTATATCTAAGAGAATTATAAACGCTTCACAATTATATATGGCAGATTTTAAATTATACAATATATTAAAGTCGTCTGATATATGATTTTAAATGATCATTAAGGTCACGTTCATTCCAGGAACTTTTATCTTTCAGAAACGCGATCTAAGATAGTATTATGTGTATATAAGATTAATGTATTGTTTAACTGATTACGTCTGCAATTTATATCCTTGCGCGTGCTTATTACGTTCCTTTTGATAAATTAATATAGAGAATGGATACTGCCTCGCTGACATAACTATAATGAATTTCTTTTTCTAGAAATAGCCGGCGTAACTCGAGTAACCAGAGATTACATATAGTTAAGAAGCTGAGATAATTTTAGAAGTTACAGAAGATAACTTGGGTACAATGAACCATAAAAAGGCTCGCACTTATCAAAACGGGAATATTGGAAATTATCTGACAATAATTGATTATCTAGTAATCGTCGAAGAAGAACTGTTTTCATTCTTGGCAACGTAACAAGATCGTAAATGTCGACTAAATAAAGTACATATCCTCCGTGCGAAATATGCGCAGTCGTATAGAAATAAGTTTAATAGCATAAGAGGATCCGTTACCGGCGAATATCAGAGTGTTAATTTCTTGACGTTAATCCGTTGATCGATTGATATGGAGAGACGGGATCGGCCGATAATGGCTCGTAAAACGCTCGTCAGGCGAGGCGTGTGTGAATCGAAGCGGTATCAACAACAGTAAGAACGCAGCAACGAGTGGCGCCGGGAAAAAGGGCTTTCATTAAGGACGTAACAACGAGTGGTAATGAGAAAAACAGGTTTCACGTGAAATAGCGGCCACGAGAAAGCATGTTTTTGTCTGGATGGAATGCGGTTATCGAAGAGAATCACTTTTGCCCCCTTATGCCCTGATTGCTTTCAGTTGGGCAACGAGAGGCTACAGCCGTTCCGATAACAGTTAAATCTTCAGCGGATCATCCGTCTACCCACGTTGGACCAAGTGTTTTGGCTCGCGCGTTTCGCGCAAAATGGCGTGGCGCGTTCACGCGATCGCGCTGTGTGTGCATCGAACTAAAAAGGAAGGAAAATTTATAGGATTCGTTGCGCAATTATGTAAGATGCAGAGATAAATCAAAAACGTGATACGCATTCTTCCTCGACGCGGAGAACTCCGAACGTGGCTCCGCGTTCCAACATGTCACAAAAATGAAGCGCGAATGTATATCGCTGCATCTGGAGACGGATGAGGAATAAATCTACGCGATGGGCATGAGCGGGAGGAACGAGCGAAAAAGGCAATGCGGTAGACAGGGTAAATAATTCTAGATCGTTGCGTGAGGCAATAAATAACGGACGAGGCTAGCATTTTAATTGATTACCCGCTTTAACGTTCGGATAGCTGGAGGATTCCTATTTGGGAACGTACGAGCTACGGTTGTTCGTTACCGGTTAGACGTATTTTTAAAATACAAAGTTGCTCTGCCAGCAAGAATCGATAAATAGTAGGTTCCACATCGGGAACATAATTTTTACGTGGCTCGACACACGAATTCACTTGAGTAATTGTACTATATTTCCATATTTATTATTCATTACCTGCGTTACTATTTGTTACCATTTAACTTCACTCCACGACGCTTATCCACGATCGAATATGCACGATATTTCAAATATACCTGGAACATAGACGTATAGTATTGTAGTACATAAAACTTCGCATCGTCGTATTTATCGCTGTATCTTTAAAGACCGCGCCGTTTATTTTCGAAACCGAGCGCGAAACCGTCGTTGTTAATTTTACGAGATACTGAAATGTGCGACACAAACGGTCATCGTAACGTTCCCAGTTAGATAGCGCAATCGAACTCATAAGGATCCTACAAGGAATAACGAACCGACGATATAAGTGCGGTGAAGCCGCGAATGCGCGGTCTTACCGTCTCGCGAGAGAAGGTAGGCGTATTAAAGCGTATCCACAAGCTCGCAATATACATAATGTCCGGCCGCCTAGAATGTACCGACACAGTCGCGTAAATTCAAAGTGTAAGGTTATGGATGATATACAACGCATCGTCGTTGGAATATTTCCTGATTGGCCGAGCCATTAGGAACGAGCTGGCCGCTATACGAACAGCTCGCATCACGGCCAGATGAGAAACGACGTCGTTTTCGCGGTGCACCTCTACACAGTTGGATTAACGGCGCAAGAGTCGCCAATTTTCTCGAATAATAAGATCGTTCGGGAAAACGGTTTTGCCGGAACAGTTACATCGTCATTGCACCGGCGCCGCGGCGGTCGCAGGTGCCTTCATTTCTGTTCTCGGTTCCTATTGTTGTTCTTCTTCTTTCCGTTCTTCCAGGTTTAATGGCTGACTAACAGCCTGTTAATAGCTAACCGTGTTTAGAGAAATTCTCTGGATATAGAGGTCATTATTTTTTGTAACGTGGCGGTGAAGAAATTGTAATTGATCGAGATGTGGATTCGTGTATTTAAATGTTACATGAGTGATGCTTGATCTCAGGAAGATACTTGCATTATGCAGAAATACTAAGGGTGCAGAACACGATAAATTGAATTTTCCGCCTTTCATAGACCAACAGTTTCGAAATTCGATATGCTGTCAAGTTAGCTATCACATCAAAACTGTCTTTTCATTTGATTTCTGGTACAAATAGATATTGCTGTCACTCTCTTGAAAATTTCTCAATTCATAAATACTTTTACTGAAAATAAAAGTGCAATATTTCCATTCAATTATTATATTGTCAGGTATCAGAAAATTAAGTCAGAAATAGTTACCGCAAAACTATTTCAATTGCAAAAATTGAAGGTCTCTGAGAATATTCGAGTCCTTCCATCAACAAATTTTTATTCACGACTGAGTTTCAAAAATTAAATATCGGGTATCCTTGGAAGCTATTATAAAATGGAACATCGGCCCGAGGGAAATCGCTTCCTGCCTCTTCATCGTTACCCTCTTTTCACCGTAATCGAACCTCATCTACCTTTCGGTATTCATTCTTAACGAAAAGGTAGCTAGCTATCTGTAAGTTTGCTGATCAACATCCTTCCGTCCAATAAAGTTCGCTTTTAGGTAAAACTTACATCATATCCCGCGCGATTGACTCGATCCGCGAACGAAGAATCAAGTGGAGGGGATCGTTGACCCGATGACCTGCAAAGGAGTCGCATATGCCCGCCCGATTATATCGATTCGCTCCATATTCGTAAAAGCCTTTACCAATCGTACTTTTTATCAACTTTAAATAACGCAGGGACGTATTTGCGTAAACGCATCAAAATTATCAGTAGTTGAACATAAAATCAAACGATCGTATACTATTCGTTGAATGTTACGTGTAGGAGAGCGATTATTTTCGTGCGTTAGATTCGAATAAAGAGAATTTATAAATGACACGAATAGTTAAATTAATAGATGACCTGTGTCAACAATATTTTCCTGATAACGAGATATAGAGATATAGGAGTGTTTATTTTCGATTCGGTATAGAATTGCGTTAGGTTTAAGGTGCAATTCAATTTAATGGCACAATGATGTTATTCGAGGAACGATTACTTATTTCTGCAACCATGAATCTTGTCCACGTTCGTCGATTTGTTCGGTATGTGTATTCGCGAGTTGCGTAAATGCGATTTAGATAGCGACGAAATTGTAAGCGCTGGTTTGCTCAGTGGCGATTCATTCCGACGAAAACGGAATGGAAATTTATTTGCGCTCGTTTGGTCGTCGATTAAAATAAACACGACTTTCCCGACCGTGGTGAAACAAAAAGAGTGGAAAAGGACATCCAGAAAATGGAACACCGCGAGTTAACAGGGAAAAGTGCGCGCTGTGTATTGCGTCGACTAACAACGTTAGAAAGGACGTTCCCCGCATCGATCTCGTTCGTGATCACGTGGGTGGAATTATATAATACGATTGTTCGCCAGCCACGGATTCAAGCACCGTCAATAAATCCAACTTCGAATCTAGCAGGTACTCGTGGAATTGATTAGTTGCGCGACTAGCGCGACCGAAGTTGTGCTGTTACTATAATAGTAAATCCTGTACTTTCATCAACTTTACAGTCCTATCAGCCTACCCTCTCTGTTGTGAATTCGACCACCATACAAACAATAACCTGATCAAACCCCATGAGAAAATATTAAATCTCAAATAAATCACGAGTATAACCGATACTCCTACGCATGTACACGTTTGTGAATTGTACACCAAATTGTGTACCCGTGCGATACTGTTTAATTAATGTGATAAATGCTCGATGAAAAAAATATCTCGACCAATAAATACGGAATAATTCAATCGATCGCGTGTTGATGCCGTTCGGGGAATACAAAAGGAGATTTTTAACACGCGATGTAGCAATGTGTCTTCGGGTTAGTAAATATTAGCTGCTGTTGTCATAGATAGATTTTGTAGAGAAGCGTAGACTCGTAGATAGCTGACAAACGGAACATTCGTCATAATTTAGAAAACGTCGGGCCACGTGCATGCGTTTATCACTGTGGTGAAACGCAGCGACGCATTGGCGCCAGCGATATCGCGATTGTCAACCGTGACCTGTTTATATATGATGGGAATTCTTTATGGACATATTTCTAAGGATCGTTTTGTCGGGGATGAACTTGTGCCAAACAATTTCGGACGATACGTATCTCGTACCGCATGTTTTGCAATAATATCCGACGGAATATATTTTGTGCTGTTTCGAGCATTTTTCCTTGACGAACGAGAACCAACGAGCGATATTAAGCGTAGAGCTTCGTTTCTTTGTTTTTGTGGATGTTCTTTTTTATACGAGGATTATTGACAGGGTGGCACGCGAAAGATGTGCGACATAAATTTACCTTGCAAACCTGACAAACAGACGTGACACTATTGTGAAGAACAGACAGCTATCTTCATGCAGAATTCACGCGCGTCTTCGGTTAAGTCAACCGAACACGTAAGAAACTATCCACATCTTGGGCTACGACTAACGTATAAAGGAAACGATGTGCTACTTGCGAAACACACTATCTCGATGCTTTACAATGTAGTTTCTTTTTTATATGTCGGGTTATCATTAGGATTTAAGGCGCGTAATGATTCTTCGTTTGAATTAGCCATTGTTTTACGAAACAGAGAATATATTTACGCGAATAAACAAGATTTTACAAAATATTATGAATAATGAGTTTAATAAATGATAAGATTAACAAACGATAAGTTTAACTAATAATTAGATCAAAGAATAATAAGTTTAACGAACAATAAGAGGAACGAATAATATGTCTTACGAATAATAAATTTAACGAATAATGAGATTAACGATTGATAGGTTTTACGAATAATGAATTTAATTAACGCTATTAACAATGTTTCCGGGGTTCAAACGAATCCACGGTCAACGGGATAACTCTTTACTATGTGTAGAATAATTTTAAACACAAAAATACGATTGCTGAGACACTCGGTTAATTGCTCGATGTATCACTTTCCAAGGCGATCACACGAATGAATATCTGATGAAAATCTTTTTCACTATATGACTGCATTTGTTTGTTATATGCTCGCTGGAGACATTGAGAAGGTTCCAATCGTTGTTGCTAGGCAATTTCTGTCAAAAGTTTGTTGTATACTCTTTGGAAACATCGAGAAAGATCCAAACGCCGTTACTAGGCAGTTTCTGTCTGGAGATTGACTCCTAATACAACGTGTGTCCCATTATATCGACATCTCTAAAGTACAATTCTATGTGATTTCTATGGAGAACAATACAACCGATCCGCACCTTCGTCAGGCGAAATGTTTATCCCGTGACCGTGGCTACGTTCGGCGACCAGTTGTCACCTCAAAACCACTTTCGCTTTCACAAATGTCAAACAATTACAAATGACAATTGCTTAATTACAGTTATGATAAAATCTAGGCTAAAGCATTAGAAGGCTTCCTCAAAATTGCAAAGGGAAGGCTCCGGTTTTCCTTTCATCTCCGACATATATAATAGTCTTGATGAAATGAAACAATAACTGAATAATTTACAATTAGCTTTACTGCGATCCATGATTTTTTGTATTTCAATCACGCTCTCGTTTTAAAATAGAACAGAGAGTACTTGTATCGTTCTAGTAATATCTAACTTAAAGCTATTTAACGTAGGACTAAAACGAAAAGCCATACATACCAATAAAAAGTTGTTCATATTTTCTCCAAGTTTGAGATATTTTCTAAAAGAGTAGAATTGAATAAAAGATCATTTAACAATAAGAATTCCCGATGCAGTAAGTTACTCAGATACAGGAAAAAATAAAAAAATTTCAATTGTTTACTTAAATTGAACACGCACACTTTGTCATTACACAGAATCATTTTTCAAAATATACAATACGCATAATACATTCATAAATGATTCCTACAAGTGTTCGAATACTTTCATGAATTACTCTATAAATATCTGCTGGATCCATGGGAAAAAATCGATACAAAGACACGATTTGGCTGACAAAGTCCACGAAGTTCCTGTCTCCAAGAAATATGGGAACTGTTATCTCTGTCGTAGAAAGAAAAAAGGAAACGTGCAACGTACGCAAATTACTTTTTCCTTCTACAAAGTGAACTGCTGCACACGCCACAATGACGTTTCTCTTTCGCGCGGCTCTTCCTCAAAGCAGCCTGTTCCCGGCGTTAGATCTCTCGCCCGGATACGTGCCAATATTCCCCTCTCGCAGCGTTCTCGCGGCGTTCTTGCATCGCGGAATACCAAGAGAGAAATATCAATATTTCCTGCGAATTGATAACCGCCTCGCACAGTCGGCCACTATAAAGTATATCGAAGGGTCGCGGTTCGGAAAGTATTGCGCAACTACGTACGTGCAAAGTGTTTGCCGCGGAGCCATGGAACGTGAGATTCTTTACGAACGCATTTTATATGCAGAGCATCGTGTTTGCTCGCGTTCTCGGTTGCCTCATGGTTTGGGACGGTCGGAAACAGAGCCGACAGAGAGGGATGCCGGAAATTTTGCTACCGGTTTATTGCGGCCAACTTGTTTAGAAACTCGCCATGCCGCGCGAAATATTTAATTTGCCTCGGTCGCTAAGCTACCGAGAAGAAACGCCATTCTCGAGCCCGCGTATAACACATCTTCTATTAATAGTAAATTCCCGTGATACATAGATTTCGGGTGTTCGAAAATTGTACGGATTGCGTATAACTGAACCTTGCGATATTCGTGACACGGAATTTCGATCCCCGCAACTGTGATCTGCTGGCTCGTTCATGGTCCTAAATATGCTTTTATCTTTAGTATGAAGATGTAACTGTAGCAATGTAAATGTAGCAATGTAAATGCGGCAAGTTAAATTAATATTTTGGTTACATTAGTATACATGTAGAATAGGATTTCGTGTTATAGGGGTAAATATAGGATAATCGTAATAAACTGGAAGCAATAGCGCGTAAAAGCTGTTGAATCTGAATTCTCTAGCAGCATACAGCATCAAAGTTTCACCTCGTTTCGTTTTGTCGAGGAATTTTCATTAGAATCCCAGGGTACCGAAGGAAGTGTAGAACGAGGCAAACACGAAGGGAGGGATGGGGATAAGAGAATGGAGGTGGTAATATTATTGCTACTTTATTGCCAGGCAGCTTGCTTAAAAACTTGGAGCGCAACCGGAGAATCGTCTGCAGAGAATAATAGAAAAGTTACACGGCTGAGGCTGACGTTTGTATATGTTGAGGATGGAGAATATAGACAGTAGCGCACCTGGGTAATGTGTATCAACGGGAAGCTTTATTTATAGATATTAATTCGTTGTGAAAATTTTACAGAGATACTTCATTGGCTGAGAACATAGTCCGGCTTTGATGGCCGGTTGTAAACTACAAAATAGTCTAATTAGAAAGTTAACCGAGTTTCGACAACAACCACAAGAAACATTCCGTTACGTGCTACAGCTTATGTGCTCTTAAGGGAGTTCCGTGCCCAGATTGCATCGAAATGCATACGCACGATATACTAGATCGTAGCGAGCTGTTTTGGCTCTATATTACTAGATAACGTATCATTAAAATGATAAATGACATAAGAACAGGTTATGAAGCTATTTGTTATAGGTAAAATACTGTATATATCTATTTATTTAATCACCAATTCTTAATTATCATGAGTATGTAACAATTCTGAGAGTGAATTCCAGATCATAATATTTTTCAATATCAAACTTTAAATTCTAAATCGTAGAAGTTATGGGATTTACTGTAAATCTGTGTCAAATTTCCTACACTTGCCATCAGAGGATTGCACATCAAAGACATAATTCTCACAAGTACTCACCTCAATTATTCTTTTTTACAAATACCGTGACGCTTCCTGCGATAAACTTCTGGGAGACTATCCAGGACCAAATCAAAGTCGAGAAACATTTGAAATGTCTATTCCATGCTGAGTTCCACGATTTTACTAGTATGGTCCACGACGCGATTTTGCCAAACCAACTCAGATACGACCAGACTTTTCATCTTTAAAATGTATTCGTATTTGAATTTCTCAGATGCTGAAGTAATGTAGGATCCCACTACATTTTCCATTTTGAGATCTCTGGCTAGTCCCGACTAGATCTTCTCAGAACTAGTGTGCTCCAACTTGCGTTTTTGACTTGCAACCATGGCGTGGGTTTTGTAAACATGGTATCAGTGAGAGATTGCTCTCACTATTCTAGTGTGTTTGTATGCCCGTTATAGGACTAAAATCTCGAAAGTTGTTAGAGTTATAGTGCACGTAATATTTGTTATTTGTATACGTAGATTTATCTAGGAAAGCTGAGCTATGACTTTTAAGCTATCATTTAATTAATCTTTCTTCATTTTCCTAGTAAGATGACATGAGATTTCAGTATTGTCCTGGCGTAGTAACCACACTAGATATCGTGATGGAAATGCGGCTGTTCTATTGATATAATCGTGCAGGGGAAATTGGGACACTCAGGTTGAACTGCACATGAATGATCAAGTTCCATACTAAACACGTCAGGCTCGACGTACCGCCTGATATTAATCAAAAGTGACATAATGAACCATGCAGTTTGCAATTCATCAGATATGCTCTTTATAAATTGTGACTGTCAATACAATGCCATTGTGAAATTGTTTTAATAACAGAATAAGGCTAATTACGTATATATCTACATACGTATGTACATCTCATGTATAATTTCAAGGGAATATATTTGTTACAATTAAATGTTCTTTATTGGTAAGATGAGCAATAATGTTCGTAAAATGTAACAATGGATTATGCATTAGTTTTATTATTAATTCGCTGTATTTTGTTTGTGAAAGTGTTATTTAACTTTACTTTTCGTTCCACGATTTTATTTGAAAGCACTCCCAATGAAATAAAACAATTACGTTATACTCACCGAAAGAAGGTGTTTACAATGCGTGAAACTGGATTTATTTCATTGTTCGAGAGTTACGTTTCGAATACGTGTTAACTTGTGCGCTAATAATAAATTACACGATGCATTATGGGATCAAATAAAACCTTTGCATTTTCTTGAATTTCTGTATCAGCAAAAATATCGTACTATAGGTATTTCAACTGCCAGAAAAATAGGCTTTCGGCGTAAAATGTTTCGCGGTAAAACCACCGATACGTAGCAGAACGCGCGTGGTTGTCTACGTACACAAATATATATTATCTCTCTCGATATAAGTAAGATCTTCCAAAAAAGAGGAATGATTCGACGGTTGAACGCACATTAAAATCGACGATATTTCAATCGAATCATTTCAGTTTCGAAGCAATACCCTTGCTCGCATATAAAGTGGGCGATACTTACCAAGTAAAAATTGGTTATTCACTGTGACATAGTGGAGCAGAACGTCGCATCTTAGAAATACTAGTAGTTATTTCGGTTATTTCATCGAGGCATACTTCTGATAAATAAATTTTCCAAAATACTAGCTCGAATTATCCGAGACACGAGCGACGACGGGAAAATCTATTAATGTACTTTAGTCTCGTGTCATTTCTCCGCGCCTAACTTGAGTTTACGTCGTCGCTTTAACACATTCGAATCGCATAACGATGTGACAACAAGCTCCGGGAAGTGTGTCGCGAAATATTGATACACGTCCGCTGGGAGTATCGCACCGCGAGAAATTTTATTATCGCGATATATTCGGTGTCTCGTGATATTCTGAATAGCTTGGGATTACATTTAACGTCCTAGACACCGCGAAATGAGTGCGCCTCAATCTTCGCACAATATTCGACCAATTAACACGCTGCTGTATTTCCCGATGCTTAACCAGATTGATTCCACGTTCTATATAACTTTAAGTATCTGGCGCGAAGTAAATTCCATATTTGCCATGGAACTATAAATAACGTTATTATACGAGTACCATAATTATCATTATTAACTCTTCCTTCTGGTATGTTAAAAAATCTATCGGAATTTAATCGAAGAGTCGTTGAATTCTATCGAGAGTATCGCGAAGCGTTACTATTATGGGCATACATTGCGCGAGCCACTCCAATTGTTTTTAAACATTTTGATGGACGTGGAAATATCACATATGAGAATTTTCAGCTAGTAAGTAAATGCGTCATACTTTAACGCGCTTGTTCTTAACAAACAAAATAATGTTGAGTCGACGGGATGTAAGCAATCCAACGGTGGACAAATGAAGTCGGTGAATTTATCTTAGGCAGCTTTCGAGTCGTATTTCGAGATATATACGAAATCGTGGCGTGCAGCTGCGCCGATATATTGCACTTCAACGCGAAGGATTTCGCTATCGCGGGAGAATCACGCGCGACCAGCGAAAAGTGCATTGACCAAAAATGAGCCTGGCTGCAGGGACATCGCGTACCTAGCCGTTCGTATCGATTCTGTGCGAAGTGCCGATAAGAGCTGTCAACCGAACAGCACTTTATAACGAGGGAATGAGGTGAAAAAGGGAGGACGCTGCTAGAGCACAGAGAGAAAAGAGGGACTGAGGAGAAGAAAAGAGAGAGGGCGAAGCACAAGGTTTGCTGAAAATTGTCTTACGCCCCGCGTCTTATCGCAAACACCTCGCAAATGACAGGGAAAAAAATTGCTACGCGCCTACCAAACTGTAACGGAGCTCGATCGAGTGGCTCGAAAGGAGCCGTGAAAATGTGAGTTCGTTACGAACCGACCGAATGATTTATATCTTCGCGGTAACAAGGTAAATGACTCGGGGTCGATCCACTCTGAATATTAAAGATTATAATAGATCGTTAACTTTTCGATATTCACGTGGGGTTTGTGTTTTTAACGCGTTATCAACGCGTTCAGAAATTCTACTTGCGTCTGACTAATCACGTAACGATCCTACTCAAGCACGAATTTTTCCTTCGAACCCGTTTATTCTCAGATACTATAACTATAAAATACTTATTATTAATTTATTATTAACTTATTATACTCGATAGCATCTTTGGATATGTGTCCACAATGAATTCGACCGTGGGAAAGTCCAAATGGCCGCGAGAGGATGGTGGCAATTTCAAAAACTTTCATCGGGGGATAACGAATCTGGTACCGGGGATTTATGCACGGTGCGGAATTATTTGCGGCTTCCTGGGAAGATTAAAAAACTGATCCGGCGACGAGTAAATCCGCCGCGACTAATTTGGTCCGAGGACACGGCGGATATTCGCTAGTTTCAGGGCTTAAGACTTCCCCTTGTCTCTTGGTCACCGGCCTTCCGCCATTCTGGCCACCATCCCAGCTTTACTGTTCCTTGTACTGAGCTCGGGAGATCTATCGCGTAATTCCCACTCCTCGTCCTTATTTATAGCGGTTTTCTTCGCTTCATCCTTCACCGTTGGCAGTTTGTCAAAGTTGTGTGAGTTCGTTCAACATCGTAAATTAATTGTGGCCTTCAATTAACCCTTCACCCTAGTCCGAGGAGTTACAAGCCTTGGGCCGGATCGCTTCTCCCAAAGTCCCGGTTGCTCGAGCAAACACCATAATTATTTAAGGTTCTGTACCTCTGAATCCATTCTTCTTAACCGTTATGAAATGTATACAGGCGTATTGTTCCGTTAATCGGCTCGTCGTAGTTTACCCAAGTGTTTGCTCCGTGAAATTGTAAACGTTTACAGTACGGTTTAAGGTTAACAGGATTAATACGGGCCATTGGATGCTTTTAATTATCGCGCACCCACGGTGCTCGAGGTCACAAGATTAACCCCTTCGGGCTGCTTGTCGACGGTATCTTCATTTAGGTGGGTTAACTCTGTATCGAGCGTTATTTGGAATTACACACATATGGAAAGAACAAACGGATAATTGAATAAAGCGAGTAGTAAAAATATAAAAAGATTTTTCAGTAAATTAAGGGCAATTAAGAGATGGATAAAATCGATCGAGAATATCGTAGACCAGATTTCGCTTAATCGAAAAGTTTTCACAGATGGCGAACGCGATTTGTTCGCATGCAGCGAGAAGCGACTGGCCCGGTAATTAATTACAATCAATATTCCCTAATCTTCGGCTGGCAGAAACTCTGCAAGTGGGCTATACACTTCGTGGGAGTATTTATCACGTTAAAACGGGCCACTTCTGTTACGAAGTTCGAACCAGTTATTACCATCCATCGTGCGTCCTAGTCATCCACGCGTCCGATCGAGCGAAATACCAGTATCCCTGCTAACAGACCGATAAAACAGCAGTTATCAGAACGTCGACGAGGAAGCCGGGGTGAGAACGAGAGGAAGCCAACGGGGAGAGAAGGACGGGGATAGAGTGTGAGCGAGCTTCCACCTCAGAACTAAGCAAGTCACGCACGCACAATCTCCATACATCACCGTCGGAGCGTGTAAACTTTTCAACTGCCTCGCATATCCTGCCTGCACCGACTACCCTCCGGCACCAGCGGCTGAGTCTTTCTCTACACCGATTTTCCTTCCTTCTACTTGTCGTTTCACGTACACCAAAGCTCTCCGTGTGCACCATCTCATCCCATTCTATCCCATCTTATCGTTCGCCCAGCCCACTGGCGCAGGGCCACAAATTATTGAAGCTCAATTGAAGCGAGGGAAGACTTCGACCGGCTAAACGCATCTACGTCCTCGATTCTTTTTCGCAGGAGGTTTTATACCCTCCACCATTCGATCTGCTACCATCTTCTTTTTCCGCGTCTTTCCTTAACCCTCTCGTATACGTTCTATTTTCCTTCTTACAACGATCTTTACCTATCTATTCCGTTTTCATCGCTAACCTTTCGCCAGGTTTCAGGATTATTCAGAATCCCGGGGGTTACGGCAGAAAGGTGGTGAAAGGAGAAAAGACATGGAGCTTAGCAAACGTCCGAGGACTGTTCTTACCAGCGATCGCCCAAAGGCAAGCTTTTCGTAGCATGCAATTATTTGGAATTTCCGTTCGATATCCTCTTTGCAGTGAAATTTTATTTGACCGTAATTAACCAGAATCCCTCGAAAATCGTTCGTGTGTCGTCAGAAATAGAATGCGTGCCATCGCTGCTCGATGTGAATTATTAACTCTGTTTTGCGAATCTCCCGTCGATCGAATTATCCGATAGACTGTATCGCGTTGAATCGTTAATGATTTACCTTTCTACAAAATGTACACGACGAAAATTCTTGGCGTTTAATCGAAAGAGAAAATGTTAACGCTCGACACCGGGTTGGCTTTGAATATTCATCGTTCGCCTATAACTGGGTGAACATTCCACTAGATAGGATATTAATGGTGATGTTGGAACGCTAGTAATGTGGAATTTATGTTGTGGAAATAATTGTTGCAAAAAATCGTAAGCGCCCCGGGTAAGATCTTTAATCATCGTTCTGTTCGGTCTTGTCAACCCCAGAGAGCCGGGTGCTCAACCCGCATTAAGGCTGTGTGACGAAGGATACGATGCCACACGGGAGAGAACGTTATGGCAATTTTCTTTCGTTGATAGGAAATAAAAGTCAACGATTAACGAGCAATTTCAAGAACCGACAAACGAACCAATGAAGGACCGAACATTTTAATTATTCAAATAGATAGAATACGAAACAAATTCCAGGATGAAGCGTGAGAAATTAAATGTACAACCAGTGAACGGAGACAAATGGTGTGGTTAAGATGATGTTATTCCACCCATACTTGCGATGTGTACGTGACGAAAGCTGATGCACGTGACAAGATCGTAAAAGTGAGGATCGTTTCCGACGTGATTCGTAGTTGAGCAAGTGGTCTTAAACGTTCAAAATCTTTGACCCGGTTCTCTGTATCAACCGTGAAACTATCTTCGACTTTAAAAGTTTCGCAATCAAAAATTTCGAGAACAAACGTGGACCAATATTTAATAAACTGAGCGATTCGTTAAATTGTAAGCATTGTCAATGTTTGATGCAACAGCTGAACAAAAATAATGAATTCTCTTGCTTTTGTATGGTTAATACAACTTGTTGGGACGAATCAACAATATTATAAAGTTCACTTCTTTTTCCAACACCTCGTTTATTTAGTAAACAAATATTTAGACGAAAATGTTTCATAATTTTACAAGAGCTCCAACCGATCCACACGAAGATATGGACGGAAAATCATCGAGCGACCGAGCGAATTCTAAATCTCCGCGTCGATTCGCAGCGAGAGCTCTTAATTTTACAGCTCGATCCACTGCTGGCACCGAAACATTCCCCGGTCCCGGGGAAAATAGTCGGCAAAGCGAAAAGAGACGGCAATAATCGTTGGTAGGTTAATAGGGGCTTTAACCGTTCCTGACAAATTGTACGACACATATATATACAGGGGAGGGTTAACGAATGACCAGGACGGCGAACGTTTATCGTGTCCACGGTACGGAATCGTACAGACGGGGTCGTTTCCAACTCCATGAACCTTCCAGCTGCCGGAAGCTTAAGAGCCACCTAGACCAGAGAAACCGCACCGAGCTGGCCGGAGATCCTAAGCCGACGTTGTTATATATTGTGCACGGATTATGCCGAAATGTGTGAACCAACACCTTGACTAAGCGCGATCTATTCTAACCCTTTCGTCCACGAGGAAGCAATCCCCGGATGGAACACGGGCTCGTCGGGCAACCGCGATCTTCTTTACTACAACTAACCCCTCTTTTCGATCCGCGTATCCTGTGGTACCTCATTTCCTCTCGTTAGATACGTCGCTTAAGCTTAGTTTCCGCCGAAAAGTGTTATCGATCTACGAGCGGCAGTCGGCTCTCCAACTGGCCAAGTTACCCTCGCTACCCTATTACATGTATGTGTGTATATATGTCTGTATACGCTGTTACAGTTTGCTTGATAAGTATAGATAATCGTTTTAACTAGTTTTGAGCTACCCGTAAATTTAAATACGCGCGAAATTTCGGAATAGAAGAAAAGTCGTATTGTAACGAGAAGTCGTATTGTAAGTTCGAGTGGCTCGTTAAACCTATGTAGTTGGAGTCTCTAATCGTTACGCCGTGTCGTTAGTCTCTAGTTTCTATTCTAAAGTGTTGTACTTTTCATGAGTGGTCGAACGCATCGTTTTTAAACAACGTACTGGCGAACACTCGTCCAATATTTCTGAAATAACGAGCAGGTTTCGAATTACGATTCTCGAAGCAAATCAGAAATGCTATTATTTCGTAGTACACAGCCTACGGTAGACGACGAGAGTCAAAATATTGGGACATGTTTGACAAAGAGCATTCGAAAACCTATCTTCGGGATATATCGTTACGGGTAGAAGTATTATTCGAGTGTAGATATACGCTGCCATAAGTGTCGATGCATCGATGATCATTATTTCGAGAGTGCGCGCATGAATGACGTTCATTAATTGCTTCGAATAATATTAGACTTTTCTGTATTTTCAATTAAATAATATTCCTATGAAACTGTATTATGAAACTCGGATACGAATTATTCCAATCGTCGCATATGGGAACTCAATTCCTCTGTTTCCATTTTATGTGTGACACAATGACGAAAGGAGAATACAAAGTGAAAAATTTCCAGGAAGATCCGTACAACATGCGCGCGACCATCAGTCACATAGTTCCATAATAAAGGGTGTATGATTTCAAAGATGGAGCAAAAATAAATGGAAATATGGCACGGCCCTTTCGTAAAAAGGGACGCGTGGAAAGCTGTTGTAAGGTGATACTGGCCGGTTGAACCCTCCAACACTCGACCCCGTTGATGTGCCACCTTTCCATTGCGATATACCCGCAAAGAGGATCGGATTTGTTATGACATGAAACTATTCGAAACTCGATCTCCAAGGGAAGGGTTTAATATTTTGACAGGGGTCTTCCGCCCCTGAGGTACGTGTCATTGCACATATTTCCGGTACCAATCGCTTTATACGATCGCGTTTGGTATAACCGATCGTGACACTTCTTGGTTTCAGAAATTCTCCTGGAGCTTCACCTGCTTCGAGGACTGCTGCCGTTGCTCTCTTTTTCCCGTTGAATAAACGAGCTATGTGTTTCTCACGTACATTGTGAGGGAACGAATTCCATGAAAGTCGAAATCGTCTGTTTTAAGCCGACCAAAATCACGTATTTCGTGGACGAATCTGACACGCGACTTTTTTCGCTCCGCGTCTTCTCGGAAGTTTAACGATAACCAATATAGTCAAGGGAGCTTTTATTCGCGATTTACGAAGATCGAGGACAGAGAGTTTTGGAAGATGAGAGTTGCTGACTGCAAACTAGAGTCTGAATACTCAATCAACGAGTATTCTTTAGGGTTTTAAGAGTGTTTGAAAGGGCGAGGGTGAATAGCGGAACAAAGTTCGATGAATTGTATTTCGGGATGTGAATCGACCAGGGGATTCACAAAAAAGCACCGAGATTTGCTTATCTTAAAATAAGTTATAAAATATGTGTATTTGCGCGTATATCTAAATAATAAAGATCAGTTTGATTTTGCGAAATAAAACGATGAAACCAATTATTTGTACTTTTCCTCAAACGATTTAACTCTATTTACAAGTCTAATAATGTTGAATAAACTTGGACGAGATGAAAGCGCAAGTATTTTTTCAAAAATGCTGGAAGACGTTTATTGCTTTCTGCGTGCAGACGTATGGTGGAAATATCATATGTCACACGACGTCGACGGAAATGGGAAAGTAACGAGAAAAGCGGTGGGCAGATAATAAAGGATTTTACGCAATCAGACGAAATTCGGTCCGTCGTGTCAGTCGAGTACTTCCGTCATTGCATTCTAAGCAATGAAGAATAAACGTCCGGGAGTTGTTCCGGCAAAGCGTCAATCGGTCTATCTCCAGTCAATCTTAACGTGCTTGAGTTAATTGACAATCATTTAATTAGCATTTCCGGAGGAGATCTAATGAGCCTCCAGCATTGTGGAATTGTTCGTTGAAAAACAAAAAGAAAATAGCAGTGATTCGACAGAATAGAATTTGAATCCTCTAATACACATACTTGAATGCATACAAATGTGTGTTAAGATTTAACTTGCAGTCTATCTTTACCTATTACTTGTTTAATAATTTATTCGTGACTACTACTCTGCCCTCCTTAAGATATGTATTATCGATTGTGTCACGAAGATATTTAATGTATATGGAAATTATAGAATATTCTATATTCTATATTCTAATGAAATTTTAAACTGCTTTATATAAAGCATTTAGTATATTCAGAAAAAGTTCCTATAAATGTTCCGTGTATTCTATATTCTGTCTATATTCTGTACACTTTCTAATGAAATTTCAAAATGCTTTATATAACACACATAATGTGTTCCTAAGAAGTTTCCATAAATGTTTAAACACTTTCTCGATGTATTGAAACAGTTGGAAAAGTTCTTCATATTTTTTTTCATTTAAGAAGAAGTATATCATACAAGTTGTTACGAAATTATGGTTGAATATTTGAAAATTGAGTGAAGAAAAGAAAAGATGGCACAAAAAGAAAAATGACAGAACTTGGGTTTTCTTTCAAAATGGTAGATAATAAATTTTAATTAAAGAGGACAGTAGATATTATTCCACAACGGGTATAACGTATTCAACGCCCTTTATTCGTTACAGTTGTATTGCTCCTTACAAAGAACCACAGAGAATGATACGGTGTAGCTGGAGATACTAATTTCAGTGTCCTTTTTTAGGCGAAACACGTGGTCGAGCTTCATTGAAAAAGCATCGTGTTCCAAAGTTAACAGTATTGCGCCACCGAATAAACTTACTAGTTCTTACTAGACGCGCCTCGAGACTCTCTCTCGAGGGAGCTACGAGCTTTGATATCCGGAGGTGTTGATTACGTCTTGAGATAGATAACACACCGTCAGTTTCATAGAGTACACGGTATACCGTGTCAAAGGCCTAGAAGCGTCACGGGACTTTCCACCTCGGGACGAATTATTATAGTTAACCGTCGAATCGATTTAACATTAAATCCGTCGCAAGCTGACGTGCCAGACGGGAATTCTACACGAACGTGACATCCTCTCTCTTTGTTTTCTTCTACTATCACTTGCTTTCCTTCACACGCTTTTAATCTTTGTATATGTATGGAATTCTTTTAAGATTTACTTATGTTGTGTCAAATAGAAACTATTGTTTTTATTATTATTATTATTGTTGTTGTATTATTGGATTCCAAGTATTAGAATTAAAACAGCTCTAATTTTTATGAAGCAACGTTTAGACGTTTATTCACCTGCGCATATTGTGATTATGATTTTGTACTGGAGTTTTTAAAATATTCAATATGGTAAAAAAAGTAACGTATATTAATCCCATAACCAAAAAAAAAAAACAGTTTTGGTAATATGGAATTGATTATTCAATTTAAAAATTGCTCATGTTCTTTCCTTGTTTTTATATGTATACAGAAGGTTGTAAAGAAATATGACGGAAGAATAATTAAAAATTGGGATTGTAGAAGGAAAGGAATCGCATTATGGAAAAACTTCAACAAAGATCGAGTGATTGAGGAATAGAACATTTACAAAAATTACTACGGTCTATGTGTTGACGTTTATGTTAGATAATGACAAGGTAAGCTGACATTTAACATGGTAGTATCAACCAAAACCCGATGCCATTCTGAAATTGAATGGAACCACGTGTTATGATAACTAGCCAATTAACCATTGTACGTAACCGTTGCGTCGCGTTGATCCTTGCCCGGACCAAGGGAAAACAGGGTTGGTTCTCCTGCGAATACTCGTAGATTCGCGGCAGCTCATCCGAACCGCACTGTTGTCTACCGACTGCTAGAGTTCGGTTGGTCGGATAGGACACTCTAATTCGTTGCAATCAGGGGAGCCTTCGTTGCTGTTTGCCTACCTTGTTGCGCCTCTATTAGTTCCGCGTCGGAAAGCATGCTCACGTGATTTGTATCTCCAATGCGCCACTTCGTCTGGACCAGAAGCGTGCGTAAGTTTCGCGTTCAAAGAAACCTTGGACCCTACGCGAAAGGCCCCTTTAGCATGGTCGTTTTACCCTTTAATGTGGCTGTAATTTTGAGTAAATTCCTAGTTGCGTTCTACGCTACGATAGATCAAATTAGTTTGAGTTTGAAACGACGAGGGACTTTCAGTGGCGAACGTTTAAATACGCTTTAAAAGATGCAAGTGGATAATGGATGCAATGATTCAACGGCTGCGCAACTGCATAGAATATTGTCCTCTTTTTGTATCTTCGTGTAAGGTTCAAACCATTAAGGAAATGATTAGCGAGAAATATAATTATATTTAATTGTACTGAAAAGCATAATTACACGATACACAACAGATGAGAGTTGTAATTTTTTATATAATGCATATCTCCGCCACTTTTATAATTTAAATTAATGTAACTATTATAACATGCGTACAGTCACCTATCAACATTGACGTTATGTGATTTGGTGACGTTATGTGTGTGTGGTAAACAAAAATAAAGATTGTGAGATAATTTAATCTACAGCAAATGGGAATAACGTTCTTTTCAGATTTTCTCCAGCTAGCGAAACAGTTCAGAAGACTTTGTTAACAAGGTTTTGTTGGTCGCTCCTTTGCTCGTTTGTCGACGTTTAATGAGTCGTTATTACTTCTGATACTTGATAACAGAGGGAAGGTATCGGAGAAACCTGAATCGCGCCTCTAACGCCGAAAGATCGCGCCGAATAAAACGATCGGAAGAACTTTGGTCGTTACGCAAGCTACACGAACAAAAGGAGAATCGGCTCACGGAATTGCTCAGTCTAAGCATAGACGAGCTCCGTTCGAAAGTGCAATTGCGCTTGTCAGAACTTATCGAGTACCTGATCTCGTTACTCATCCCATCCCGTTTCTCTCCCTCACGCTCTTTCCCCTCGTGGTAGCCTCGCCCTCTGGGCGCACGGCCCGCTTCGCTCTTGCCTATCACCCAACCCCTTTCTTACTTGCTTCCGTCGTGCTTCGTACGCCGATCTCCTTTAAAAGTTGATCTAAAACATCCATTAACGATACCTCAACGAAGTCCTTCTTTGCCAACGTAAAGAATGGCAATTTGTAGCGATGCGATTAAAAAATGAAAGGAGAGATTTTTGCGGCGAAATCAAGAACTTGGCTATATATGTATTTTAATATTAACTTTTGCAAAAAGATTGAAGTACATCGCAATAATAAAATGGTTAAACATTTCCGCTATCGAATTCGATTGGAAAAGTTTTTTGAAATCGTTCAATTTGAAAAACGACCGACCAATGGGAGATAGAGACCAACTTACTTCTAGACGTTCGCATCAGTCGTTGAAATATGTGTGTGCTCCTCCGTGCATTTTAGTGAAAGAACATCCTGTCTCATTGAGTAATGTTATCAGACTCAAACTTTTATCGCTGATGAAAGTTTCCTCGCGGCGTAACTTTGGCCTGGAAATGGTATAAGATGAACTTTCGTGCAAACAATTCTTCTGTGTTTTCTATTGGAAACGGAAGAATTTCTTGGTCTCGATGTAATAAGTATAACATTATTAATTTAATAAATCATTATAAAAGATTTAAATTTTAAACAGCGTATAGTTTTAGATGTTATTTTTAAATACGTTTCATTTCAATGTTAATTGCACTAGGTTAAGTTCCAAATTCGATTTTATAAATGTATCCATGTTAAACTAGAAGAAATATCGCATGCTTGATATGATGAAATACTTACCGTATAGTTAATGCAACATTAATAATATATAGAATATTGATCAACGCGTTAAAATAGATAATTTCGTAATTAGTTTATAACGAAAGTGGTTAATATAACATTCAGCGTCATTCCAAAACGTGTCAATCATAATCGCGTTATTATTCGTCAGCCAACGTTGCGTTCCAAATTGGCTGAACAGAGATACGGGTGCCTCGTTCCTTCGGATCAAGTAGCGGCGCTTTCCTTTGTGAAAATGCGTAAGAAGGTACAGAAGGACTAGCCCTTGTTAAGCTATCCGAGCCAGCACGTACCTGCTCTTTTGCTAATTAAAGTTTCATTCTTTTGATCCTGGAAAGCGCGACCTGACAAATAAAAGAAACTGTCGATTTTCCGGCCGAACGGTCTGCTGCACAATTTTCCGTGATAGTTCACTTCCTTTCAGCACGGCCTTCCTTTCGTTTCAGCCGTGACGTCATGTCTTGCCATCCTGAGAAAAAAATCTATTCCGTTAAAGACGACCTGAGCCTGACGTCAAATAAGTACACTCAACCGTATTTTCGATCATCTGCTAATTCAATTTTATTAGCTTCCATGATCAGTCGATTCTCTTTGTCATATTACGCGCTCATTAAAAATCTATTGTCAATCGAAGTACTACGTGCCATTTTAAGCGATTCACAAAGACTGCTGTACATATCTCTTATGAATATATCATGTGCGTTACGCGAATTGTTAGTGCAATGAGACACAACCATCATGATTACATTGATATTTAAAACCAATATGAAAACGTATACATGTAGCAATTACATGATATTTATTGCGAGCTACACACTTCGCAAAGATAAACAAATACTTGAACAATTAATTATTGGTTATGTTAGTAACCCACAATATTTAGTGAGATTATTTTTACTATTACTAATCATATCCTTAAGATAACTACCGATACTGTGCACTAATTTTTTGCTAAATATAGGTTTGCAGTAAATATTCTGCAACTTCTATGAAGATCGTGAAATTGGTTTCGAATAACCAAGATAATCATGACAAACATGCCCCATTTTCACAAAGTTTTATATGACAGACATACAATATAAGCATAAAAATTTTCTACGATAAGCGTTCAAATATTTCCATGGGCCTGTATAATCTGTCCCAACGAAAATTAAACAGTCGAATTAATAATCCAAAGAAAGTTTCGTAATATGAAACGCAATTTATGCTAATTAATTAAATCAGTGATTATTAATCGCATTAAATTTCGGAGCGCATTACACGTCCAATATCAACCATATATCCGGTTTCAAGTTTCATTACTCTTCCTTCCCAAATTCCTCTGTTCCATTGAAAATGCAGCAATTGGCGTACAACCACGAATGACGTAAGGATTGCCCGCGTTCATGCGGTCCGCTCCAATGGACATTCTATTTTTGTATGGACAGACATTATAGTAGGTCAAGACAAGTTGCGCGGATAGGAGATTCCTTCCATTGTACGATAGAGGCTGGTAGTCAGGAGCCAGAGGGACGGGATCGCAAGGCAGAACTCCAATATTCGGAATTTATAACCCCTCGTAACTCAGTCGGTTTCTACACCTAATACCAAGCGGTCTCTCGCGACCCGCACGCGGCCTAGCTTCCTGCAGTGGGATGTTCGAAATCATCTTATCGCCCTGTACGTCAAGATCATTACGCTTTCACGGGAAATTGAAATTCGTACAAGAAGAGAAGCATTGACGAAACATAACGAAACGTCGTAATTCCGATTTCGATTTTTGTAACTGTCGGTGCTCCTGAAAAGTGCGCATTTTTTCCACTCAAATAGAATAGCCGGTGGAACTTGGCAGCCCGACGAACGCACACTTTTCGGGTTAACCACCTAGGACGCTCGATAACGAGTGATTTATTTGCACTGCACAGAGTACATGAAAACGTACTCACCGTTGCCGCTTCGTTCGGTATTTAGAACACCATCATATAAAGGATCAGGAGATTTTCACAGCAATAATAGACGAGGTTCTCTTCGAAAAGATTTCTCGATGCAGTATTTCAACTAATAACTCGATAGAGTTGGTATTAATGTAAAACATAGTTGGAAATAGATCCGTGATAATTTAAGGATTATATTATTTACGAAATATTTCCTTTCCATTTTTTCTCTATCGTTATCGTGTTATCGTATATAATAGTAGAAAAATAAGTTTAAGAAAATTAGATGTATAAAACGATCAAGCGTTACTTTCACTAGCGTGACCAGAATGGAATTACCGAAGGTAAAAACTAAAAATAAAAATGACACGATTGTGAAAAAGTAGGACAAATATTTTTTGAAATATTCATTTCACTATCTACGAATAAAATCCGATGATAAAAGTTCTATACACGGTCTAGCAAGAGGTACGCAAACCTAGGAACAAAACTCTGCGTATTGATTTCGCATTCATGCTTAAGTGCGTCCTCGGACTGGCCGCGAGCTATTATACGCCGATAAATTGGCGTAACCGCATATCTCAGGGCAATCGTGGTACATAGTCAGAGGCGTTCCCCGAGAAAAATATAACCTCCACCCGAGAGATTCCCGCGGGCTCTATACATCCACGTTTTTCTACGCTTCCGCCTTCGAGGCCCGTGCTGGGCATTGCTTCTAGTACTTTCCTTTCTCGCCCATTCCCCGCCTATTTCACTCATTCTCTCTCTTTCTCTCTCTCTCTCCCTCTCTGTCTCTGTCTGTCTGTCTGTCTGTCTCTCTCTCTCTCTCTGTCTCTCTCTCTGTCTGTCTGTCTGTCTCTCTCTCTCTCTCTCCATCCACACTCACTCGTCCCTTCCTCTTTTTGCGTTTTAATGGGCAGTCGTAAAGTACAGGAAAATTAAAAATTCATACCGCGAAGAATTTAAGAGCCCCCATCTACGTACAAACGGCTGCATTTACCTTGGTTGGCCTTTCGGTCTCGCATGTATTTGCACGTCCTCTTAGCTACCTTGTCGCTC
The DNA here is from genome assembly GCF_011952255.1 of Bombus vosnesenskii. Lineage (NCBI taxonomy): Eukaryota > Metazoa > Arthropoda > Insecta > Hymenoptera > Apidae > Bombus > Bombus vosnesenskii. The sequence continues at coordinate 1,097,282 of NW_022882976.1, read as the reverse complement.
GAAGCTTCTCTTTCGCACGTTTCTGCCTCTTCAGTACTCTGCGGCGTTTCTTGTATATTTTTTTCCTCGCACTTGTACTCCGGTACGAGGCAGCGGAAACACGGCAACCGGAAGCTCCTGTCCCTCTGGCTGCCACGGGAAGAAATACGCGCAAGGTCCCGACGTTTCCGTAGAAAATTCTTTCCGCGCTTCGTTTCGCGACCCACTTTCACGCTTTTCACTTCTTCCGCGACTCTCTTCGACCCACCTTTCCCCACTCTGCCACCGTCTCTCGTCTTCCCTTTTTCAGCCTTTTTCGTCGGCGACTTCACAGCGATGAAACCTCCATTCAGACGTTTCCGACGAACAACGATCCTTCCGAATCGATAATAACGCGATGTAGAACAAGCGCGCCAGGTCCATCGAAATGTCGCGGTTCCTCACATTGTGTTTCCCTAGAGACTGTGCCACTCTCGAATTCTCGTTCGAAAGTCGTTGAAATCTCATAATTCGCTGGCTGGCTGGGACGCTCGTACTTCCTCACGGACGAACTAATTTTCATATTATATTCGAGAAACTATATATGCGGTATCCCGGTAGGAATCGTATTCGAGAAATTCTAGTAATTCAGAAGCAGGAATACGTATCAGGTATACTCGATTTTAAAGTGTATAACGGTTGAAACTTGCTGGGTTAATGGTGGAAATCGAATACAGTTTCATACTATTGCAGCTGTAAATTTCTATACAAGTGACTATTTATTATTAGTGATGAAATTTTTTATAATTTCGGTTAAGTGAAATTATAATATCGATAATTCACAATAAGATAATTCAACGAGTTAGCTCGCCAATTTTCCTACTAGAATTTTCTACGATCTCCTTGAAGCATCGAGAGCGCCAATGGTAATATTACACGAACCCTCACGAAAATTCTTTTATTATAATTATGAACTACTATTGACGTAGTTTAACTAATCCACCGAGTTTGCTCTCACTGTAATTACTTGAGAGTTGAGAAACCGGAGAAACACGAAAGTAACATGGCCGACTTAAGATTTCAATCAAATAGAAAGGATCTCCAAAATTGTATCATTTAACATTCGTGAAAGCATGTACGTATTAGAGACGAAACACAATAATAGAAGTTTAACTTGATACGTGAGACGCTGTGATTTCAGTGCTCCTTAGAGAGATCATTCGACCCTAAAATTGTAGAATGGTGTTCTAGAACCCTGAGGTCACGATGTTTGAGAGTCTACAAGTTGGAATTATTTGGAACTACATAATTCTGCGATTCTGTAAACGTGAAACTCAAAGTAACATGATTCTATTGTGATACAAAGCAGATTTCGCGAACTTGAGATCTTATAATTCGAAGTATTCGGACTCATATGGGGTCTAAGAAATTAAAAGACTCACTTTATTTACTCTTCACTTTATTTAATAAATGGATCATTTGGGAAATAACTTGATTAACTTATTTTTTACAAATTTAATTTGTTAAAAAGTCAAACAACTAACTATGCTGAAGTTAATCAGAGTTTGACTTCTGTCTGAATCAAATATAATTATAACACAGATAAAAGTACTCTAATCTGTGAATAGAAAATAAACTGTTTCTTTATTAACAAAACTTGTTGATGAACAAGAATGCGGAGATATCTATGCAGCACAATGTTTTACAATTTCATGATTCTTTTCTTCTTCATTAGTAACCATGCTATTATTGTTAGGATTATTTCAACTGCGGTGGGATAATGCGAAGTCAGGTTGAGCAGAGGAGTTCGCTTCTAGACCGGGTTTTAATTGGTGTCTGCTATGAAGTACGAGATCGTATTCAAGTTTAAATTACGGAGGGGGATTAAATTCTGAATGTACGCGCAATGGTGGAATTTTTACGTCATGGCGGAGTAGCGGAACGTCTCTGAAACTGGGGATGGGAAAATAAATTTATTCGTTTTGATTCTTGATATGCCCTTGATATCATTCGTGTATCATTTGTTCGTCTTGCGTTCAATTACCTACCAGAGCTTTTCTTTAACGATAATAATCGGCCTTCGACGTCTGACGCTGGATGGATATATTCTCGAACAAAGTTTACGGAGTAAATGCGAGGACTACTCCAAAATATAAATCAATACACCGTATTGAACACATAAATTAATTTCCTGGGAAATATGCCTACCTCCTATTGAAAATACTATTTCGCGTTCTCGGGAAAACTTTCCGTCATAGCTTTTTTCTAACTGACCGAGCGTGTATATTTACTACGTTGTTAAACTGTGGGAAAACAATGTTGTTAAACTAGGTCCAGTGAGGATTGAAAAAGTACAGTTTTGTAGCCGGCGAATGAAACGCGATTATATTCGCGGTCTGTTACACGGTTAGTTGCGAGAGAAACAAAAACATCGACGAATATTTTCGCGGATCCATTCACCGCGTTATGACGTCTAGGTCATATCTGTACAACTGCAAACAGTTTTTTAAAGCCATCGAGTGTATGTAACCTCGCTGAACTCTCGTTTCATGGTTATTTTATGGTTCGTGCAACCGTGGCACATGTGTGGGGTCAAATATAAAAATACATCGTACATCAACGGATTCAAGGATACCGCCTGTCTCAATCACTGTGTAACATCCCCAATTTAGTGCCTACATCAACAAAAGAAAGTAAATTTCTACATTCGGCTGGCTAACTATCTGTCACAGCCATTAGGAATACCGAGTAAGTTTTTCTTTCACTTCCAAGAAAGCTACGTTTATTTTGAGATAAATGGGTAGCGTGCTTATTCGGGATTAGCTTTAAATTACGTAATCGTGTAATGAAGCTGTTGTCTCTCGGAAATATTTTGAAATGATTAATGCGACGTTTTTACGCTTGACAATCGTATCAATGCAGCGATGTCGTGTAAACACCGTTAACCTTATGCAAATTACACTGGCATGTTCCAAGCTTGTTTCAAGATTTCTGTGACATTTTTCTACTGTTCTATTTACATTTACTTTATACATAAATACCGGAGCTGTGTTTCTTAAACGTTTGCGAACTTAAATATTCATACCTATTACAAGAAAGGGAACATTTAGGAAGATTCGTGCACCCACCTCGGAAAAACGTTCCACGAGTTTATCCAAAGGCTAAATTTAAATCGTACGTGTTTGGGCAACGAAAGGATAGAGTTTAGACGGTAAGCACACCCTGCGGACGGATCGTGACCATCGACAGGAGTTTCTATTTTTCCACGAGAAAGGAAGTTCGCGCTTTCCCTTAGTAATCCGATTCCGTGCTTGTTGCACGCATTAACGCTACATCAGGAAGGCGATTCGTCGTGGCAGCTGAAACTAGCGTTCTCTAAAAACGTCAAAGCCTGAGAGGCACCCGTAGTCACGTCATTCGGACCACCGCCGTAATGGAGAAACTCGGTTTCCTCATAGAACGTCCAGTTTGAAACAACGCTAGCTTACAGAGCCACGTTATTTTAATTAAACGTAAGTACACGGGAAGCGTTTCCTTCTTTTTTATTCCTTTTCGTCTTTCCCTTCTTCTTCTCTCGTTTCTTCTTAAATTGACTGCTCTTTCCATTCGAATTGAAACAACGTAATCCTGGAGTTACCGGTATCATAATAGACAGACCGCGTTTCCAATTGCGAGGGAGCGCAAACGTGAGATAACTCCCGTTTTGTCGACCAGCATGAATGGTACGACTTTAACTTACGAATTTTAAATAACTTCGGTAGACTATTTAAACTTCCGTAGAATGGAGCCATTTAATTTTACGCGTTAATTCAAGAACTAATTACTGCGCTAGACGTACCCTGCACGATGTGGTGGAGGTAGAGGAGGAAAAAATTGAGCGGAGGACAGGGGCGGAGAAAAAAAAGCAGCGAATCCGAATAACGAAACGGAGCTGAAGTTTGAATCGCGCCTGTAATTCTATAAGCAATTTTAGCTGTTCCGTTCGCGAGATTAAACCGGTCCCGTTAAAAACGCGCAACTTTAAATTAGGTAGGTACAAACGGCGAGTCGTGGCGTGGCGATTTATTATCAATTTATTAAATTCTCGTTTTGAAACGTTACATTTAATTTAGTGGGTTTTTGGCATGTCTGCTGCGCAGATATTATGCAAATCGGTCAAGAGCCGATGGCCGTAATTTCGTGACATCGCTGAAAAGAATAGGACGTCACAAAGAATATTCGGAAAGCGGCCGCTTTAATGCCGATATTTCGATGCAGAGTGGTTTAACAGCATCTTGCGCGACACGGCATGCTTTTACAAAATTTACATGCATTCTGCGTGGATGTTCGATACGGTCGATAGATTGATATCTCACGTGTCTCGCAGTGTCTTGCTCAATTAATTTTAAAATTACTAGCGCGCAGGAAAGCAATAAAAATAATTGGAGAAAAAGAATGTTAATTCACGTGAAGTAATTGCATAACGAAGAGAATGATGATGATGGCGATAATGAAGATTGGACAGCTAGTACATACGCGAGTCGTCATTATAAAACTATTTAAGCCGAGAAGGTACGAGTGTTCCATTAAACGTTCTTTTCTGTATTCACGAAGCCGTGACAGGCTTTCATGGATCCTTCACACCGTTTGGCGATCTCCATTTAAACGATCCGTATTTAAACATCCGTGTTGTTGCCCTCTTTTACATCCCTGTTTCCCGCTTGTTCTCTTTGATAACTGTTACGGACACGTTAGTACCATGTAACAAACTCTTCTAGCCTGCTTTAACCACGTACCTTAATTACGCATTCAGGACTAGCATCGTTCGCTGTAATTATAAACTTCGACATGGAAGCAACTCGGTGAACGAGCTACCTTTACCTCGAACTGCTTTTGCCTGTGTGTCGTCAGGATCGAATCGAACGAAGCGCTTGATTACTTTCCAACCTTTACTATCCTCTGCCGAGATAATATTTTGTGCATTATAAGGTAAAAGTAACGTCAACAACTTCGAATCGCAACGAAAAAGAAACGATCAAACTGCTCACATCGGTATTTTAATTATGATATCTTCATCTTCCTTTTTAATATCCCTCTATTCTTTGTATATGGAGAATTTCAAAATTTAATCTTTCAGATATAATCTTCCAATCACAATAAATTCTAATGAAAGTTATTAAATAAGGCTCTCAGACTTCTATTATGTTCCCAGCAATCTCGAATATAAAGAAAAGAGGATCGTGACTCTTCTTTCCCAACTTACTCGAACGACGACTTCCCTCTATCAATTTTACGATGAAAACTTAAAGAAACCTTGTTAGGGGATGGCGTACACTTTCCTCGTTTAATTAACCGTTCTCGCTTGCGGTTCCCAACCGCGAACCCTGTTTTTGAACCTTTAACCATTCCCGTTGTCAGGCGGTCGGTGAATTTATCGCTTGATTTGAAATGCACCCGCGCCGCCTAATGTCCATTCATATCTCATCCGCGGTAACAGTGAATATTGCACCGACAGAAGGTCTCGGCGTCGCACGTTAGGTCGAATGAACTCCTGTCTGTTTCCGAGAGGGTTGAATTTGTTCCACGTAGACGCACGCTTCCGTGTATACTTGGCCTCGCATGGAAATGGTCACTCCGCTTTGGCCTCAGCAAGATGTATTTGCTCGTTGCGGAGAATTCGTAGCGCATGCTCGATCTTCTATTGGGCAGCCAGCTTCCTATCAAGTGGCTTAGAGAAATGGGTCGTTGATTAGTTGTGAATGGCCCTTGTTGGAGAAAGAGTTTGCATTCAAATTGCGTACGGAGGAAGAGGCATAGATATGTACGTAGTTACTCGCAAATTCATGATACGGATTTTCTAATGACCCATGGCTTGCTCGAGTAAGTGAATTAACACTTGTCCGTTTATAAACCAGTTCTCTTTTGTTAATTATAATTCGATTATTTTTTATTCAGTTTTCACTACTTTTTTCTCATAACTTTTTTCCTTGGCCGTTTCAAAATCCTACCTATTATAATAAATACCTATTATAATAAAAATCGCACAATGAATAGTGTGTATAAAGGAAGCTTCAGATATGTATTCATACGTTAAATGTTCATAATACAGGCGCAAGTATGATCTCTAATTATGTACGAAGAGGTGTCAGTATGGTCTTTTCGCTTTACCGAATTACCGAGTAAAAAAGGCGAAGTGTAAGCACGAAAAATACGCGGAACGTAATAGAATTACCGTGAAAGCAAAATGTCGTATAGAATACGATATTCATTTCTCTTGCTTAAAGAAGATATGTTCAGCATCGTTAACTCGGCTCACGTGTCTTAACCTCTCAAGTGAATGCAATTAGCGTAATCCCGCTGGATTATTTCTTTTCAAGGCCTCCCTTTTACGAGCAACCGAATCCCTGAGCGTTGTTTACGTAACGATTATTTCAGTTTGCGAGGGTAGCGCTCAAGCGAGCTCGAGTCCGGCTCAGAACTTTGTTACATTGAATTAGACAGCAATGTTCAGATTCGCGATTAATGCACATGGCAGTGGTAACTGTACAACCGAAACTTTCGTAACTCTGAATCTCTGCACTCTCTGGGCGTTATTCGAAATTCCAGACAGAGAGAGCCTCGCCCGCGATACGAACAGTTTTCTCACTTTCGATGGCTTAGAATGAATTAAGATTTTTCGAAGTTAGTTCTCGCGAAACGTCAGAAAGTTGCACGATGAATATCAAACGCTCGCTTCCTGAAACTGCTCGCAGGGAGTCGCGTTTCAAGATAGCGCATAACTGCGGGATCGATATGGAAATACGGCGGAAATAAATGCGAGGATGATCGTGCATTCGAGACTTAGATAGGAAGAAGCGTGCTTCTTCTCGAAGGATCGGAGCAAGAAAGGAGGTGGAGGGAGCGAAGTTAAGAGGCTAAATTAAGCTTAAAAAAGTTAAATTAACGGGACACTCTTGATCGAGAGGATAAGGGTGGGAGGGAAAACAATATTTTCGCTGTGAAAGGGAGAGTTATTAATTGCATCTGAAACGATTACTTGTACTCCGTCGAATCGGTATGGAAGAGTCCAACTTCGGAAAGTAGAAAAACTTTTGTGAAAATTGAGAAAAGCTTTTAACGCAAATACGCAGGAAATGGGAAAGAATGTTTCAAAGGAAAGGCTTCCAGACGTTTACTTTGGATGATAAGTTAAAAACTGAGCTACGTTTCGGGACAGACATGAATAAAAATCCAGATTTTAAACTGTTCCATCGTGGAAAACGTAACATCTGTGCTTAATTCCATGCCCTCCGCGTATCATCAAAATCTAACGGAGATCGTTATTTTTAAATGGAAATTGTTATTCCGAATAATGATCGATGTTATATTCACATGGTTTGCTAGAAGAATCGAAAGCGATGATATCTACCAAACTTGTCACAATTGTCGAATTAGATAATACTCTTTACCAAGAATTTAAAATTGAATCAATTTAAAATTGAAAAATATATTTTCTTTGCATTAGTTGCATCAATCTGCTTCCATGAGTAACTATAGTCATGATTAAAATTTTGTCCGTAAAAACTTAATTAATCGACCGTGAAGAAAATATTTGCTGTAGATGTAGATACTATCGATCGAATGGAGACTGGCCTCTGATGAAACTCCAACACGCGTTACCATCGGTTTAATGAATAAAAACATTCGTGATACGAATAAACTCAATCACTCTCTGCACCGTTAATTAATCAGGCCTCCTTCGTGCAATTTGGCCAAATAATCATGATAACTGATCGATTGTCCACCGCGATCGGCTACGATGCCTGCCTTCGATCATCGAGTCGGAAGTTACAGATCATCATCGTTACCGATGTAATACGGTAATCACAGGTCCTTAATTGGTTCGGTGTTTACAGCGAGAGAAATACGCGTTATTATCGTCGCTACTCGCTGGCAAATGCCTATGCACGTCGGTTGTTATCTCGATACAAGCAACAAGCCGCACATTCGGGCCGCCGACTAATCATACTAACATGAGATGCAGAGTCCGCCCCCTAAGTAAACTCTAAACTCTAAAGTCTGCCACAAGTTGTTCCGACGTGGTGTCAGTGAGCAACAGAAGGTATTCCTGGTAAGTACATATCTAAGATGTACCTGTCAATTGCGAGCGTGTAGGTAAGCGCCAGAAATACCTTTGGATCCCAAGAGGTTAACCGCGATGCTAAGATAGCATTCAACGCAAACTCAGGGGCTCTTATTTTAATTACCCCGTCCTTCTGTGTTACAGCCAGGCCACGTCACCGACGAAAACACATTTAAGGAGAGGATACTGTAATACGTTTCCTTCACGGATTAATGCAATTTCCCGTTCATCGTCTTTGCAACATCGTTCTCTTTGTTACGGGAAATCAAAGTTGCCACCGTGAAAGACGATCCTTGTTCTCTACGTCCCTGCGAGATTAGCGTTTTCTTATTCGAAGATTAAATCGCATTTGTTTATCTTTGGTGTCTAGGAATTTATATATGGATGCACGACATATTGCTCGTACGTGTAACGTTTACGTTTCGCTTTACGAAACTTTTTGTTAGGATATAAGGACCGTGTTAATTTCGATGCACAGGAAACAGCGAGAAACGGAGAAATTGTCGTGTTAGTTCGGATAAAAGAACTTTGATCCAAAATTAATTTATCTGATAACTTGGAGGATCAAGAAATCGCTAAATCATCGGTATTAATGAATCAATAATCACTGAGAGATTTATTAGATACGCCTTTTAGATACGCCTTATTCATGCGTTTTCGTTAATGCCTCTAACTACTTGTTCACCTTTAATGTTCCTCCTTGTGTCTGTTACGTTATCGGGATGATGAATCAAGGTTGAATAACGACGAATCCTATCGTAATTTCAATGAAAATTTCATTGTGAAAAAATAATTATAATATTATTCTCTGGTTTTTCCAATAAATTCACACATAACGACGAACCAATTTTATCTTGTTTGGAAATAACCAATCAATAACGAACCCTTTGATCTCTCACATATCACGTATTTCACATATGTGTTTAGTTACAGACATATCGCCGAAAGAAATCTCGTTTTTTATTCATATTCTACCTGTTCTATACGACAGAAGAAAGAACTAGGAACGAAGCTGATTGTAATAACTCCAGACAAATACGTTGGGACGGGACGTTCGCGGCGAGCACAGGACGTGATGTGACCGGTTCATCGTTTATGCATTCCGTAGCAACGCATAAATTTTTCTGCTTCGTGGAAGAATCGGTTTTTTTCGCCATGTTTTTTCTCCAATATGTTTTTTACTTTTTCTCTTCTATTTTTTGGCTTTTTTCTCCTGTTGAACCCGCGACACGCACATAGCCACGCCGTTAAAAGCTACTCAATATTTGACGCCGGTGAAAATGACTTACGTGTGATCCGACGTTTTCCAACGTTTTCACGTTCCCTGAAACGTTCGACGCAGAACGTAAATAGACCAGTAGAATCGAGAAGCGGAAAATGGGTTCAGATTAAAAAAGCGTTTGCATACGTGATTAATTGTTTTCCCCTCGTTTCTGCATGGATTACCAGTGTTCGCTCGACTCTTCTCTACGCGTATACTCCATAGACGAGAGAGCACGACCGTAACATCGACCGGTATAATTACACCTCTCGAAACGTTCTTTCTCATCGGTGATTCCTCCATTCTATCGTTCGACGTCGCGTCCAAAAGCCAAACCGCCTCGAATAACGTTCATTTCCTTACTGGTTGGATCCAGAGATGGCTACCACTTGTCCGCAATTCCTTCAGGATGTACGGCTCAGTGATTCGTGAGAGAATGAATGAGAGCAAACGCCGCCCCGAAAAAGGAAATCTCACTACTGAAATTCGGTTATTTCTAGGCAATGATTAAGATTACGGCGGATATAGTAGAGCGGATACGTTTTAAAATATGAATAATCAATCTCCTGTTGGATCTTTAGCAAGAGTTTTTGCTTAATTTCCTCAAAGGAATAGATTAAACGAAAGAATTTTGGAATGTTTGGTGCGTTTGTTTCATTCACGAAATTTATCTGTGTATTTTACATATAGAAGGTTATTACATGAATTGATGCTTTAACGACGTAATCTGAGAAACATTTGAGGACTTTCTCAAATACCGTGACGACAAGAAGTATTTACAGGTATCCTTGCTTCATTCTTCTACATATTACCTTGTTTTATATTTAATTTTCATAGTATCAAATTTTTGTAGTCAAATTATGGAAGCATTACTATGATGATATGAAATTCAATATACCTTTTAATTAGAAATTAGTAATTAGTAATTAATAATTAATAAATGCTGTAATAGATACAACGATATGCAAATATTTCTTGCAGTTACTGTATAATACTGCAAATCTTAAACCACGCAGTTATGAATATTTATTTCGCATAAAGAGTTGAAAATAAAGGACTAATTATTCCGGATTCATCGCTACCTTGTTACACTGTTAAAGAGTTAATCAAGCGTTCAATCGAAAAAATAGCAACGTAACAATTAGTCTGTGCGTACTTTAGAGAGATACAGACACATATACAAATAGACGTGGAATGATTTATGCAGAGTTCACTATCAACGCTCATTCCCGAGGAAAGTAGTCGAAATTACGTTTCGATTACCAATCTTGAAAAGACCGGCGCGCTATCGTGCACAGGGCACGTTTTACACAATAGACAGAACAGTATCTTTGTTAGCCCGTTCTGATTGGACTGTTAGAATCTCTGCTTATGTTAGTTATGCCGGTGCATTCAACCAACAGCCAGAACTGCTTTGTTGGCATTGGCATATCAGGGTGTAACGAGCCTCTGTATTGACGTTCTATTCTCCGGCTCTCTCTGACCGTGAATCTCCCGCTTTCAGCAACTATTATTAGTATGTACCTTTGTGTCTGCAGACCCAGGCTTTATACATCGGAAAGTTTTCCTGATTCCCGTCGCAAGTTTATGGATAACAGAGTTAACTCCGCATCGCATCGAGGTTCGGACGCGCGACCAACGGAAGCGTTCTCTTCCGAAAACCGGTGAATTCACAGCCTCCGTCTAGTTGCTAGCATAACTTCTGATATCCTCGATTTTATGTAATAAACTTCTAATTGATGAAAGAAATTAATTTTAATGCAAATAGCTTTCGTAACTAGACCGCGCATGTTCGTGTTTTTATGGAAAATTTGAGGATACAAATATCCAAATTATGAAAGTACTTATAAAATTTATGGTAGAACGGCGATTATATGAACCTACTGGGATACAAGCGATTCATGTACGTAAATGGAGTTCACATACTGCTTACTATTCCTAAATTATGTACATGTATATGATCTTCCATTAGTGTAATAGGAAGGAGTCTATCTAATCAGACACTAAAATTTCGTTCAATTAAATAAAGTTCCGCAGGGAATGAAACAAATCTCTGCTCGGGTTTTATCTTCATGCCCTTAAGTTTATGTATGAAATTTACAAATAGGAAGTTCCAAAATGTTTTATGCGAAAAAACAAATATTTGAAACTTCCAAAGAACAGAATTTTTGCTATTCCTAGCACGTACGTTTAGAAAAAAAAATATTTCTGAAATCTATATGAAAAGCATGTGTGCAACGTTAGTCATCCATACGAGGAAAGAGGCAAAAATGGCGAAGGTTCCGATCAATTCGTAGATTCCAGGATTCCAGGATTCCAGACATCGAGTCGAATCCTCTAGGAATGCCATGGGACAAACCGGCGACCGATACATCGTCCCTTACAGTAACAGACCGCGCTCGAATCATTATCATGCAACTACCAACCCCGCAACAGCGACCTGCCGTGCAGACGCATCCATCTTACCGGGTCCTTGGCAGGAGACGCGAAATCAGTTTTATTGTATCTCTGTACTTGCTCACTCGTGTCGCGTATGGATGCAAATTTGCTTCATTAGGGTATCGGGGATACGACGTGGGCCGAATACGTTCAACCACGGGGATGCTCGTGAACCAACGTCGGATATGGTGAAACACACCAATTAAAACCGAAGGCTATCGTGTGCCCGAAACGTAAAAGGAAAGCGTCCGTGGTTTCTTCTTCCGTTTCCACGATTGAATTTTATGTTACCTATTCGAATATTCTATCCTAAATATAATCTCGAATGTCAGGAGCTCAACGACTTGTATAGGTTGTTTCAAAATTCTAAATATATATATAAAGTGTTGGATTTATTTTCTTTTTCTCTTATCACGGCTGATAATCTATCCTAGAATATATGTAATTTTGAATGATTAAGGTTGAATGAGATATAAATTGAGAATTTTATATACACCTATAAATTGTTAGATTTAATTGCTTGTATATAAACGAGTCTATTACAGAAAAAGTGATATGAAATAAAAAATATATAATACATAGTACAAAAAGATGGATTACTGAAGCACTAAAAATTAAAAAAGCTTTACATGCAAAGTGTAGGAATAAAAAAAATAATTGAAATATATGACCGTACGATACGTGCAGTTCGATTGATGTACTATTTGTTTTTCTCTCTACTTCCCCCTTCCCATGCTTCTATTGGGTTCATAGGTCGAAAACTGCCAATGACCTCGATAAGCCCAACTCTATGGACTCCAACATAAAGTAATTGCTAAAAATCGCGACTATTTGAAGCAATAATAAAAAAAACATGAAAAGACATTTCTTGGTAATAAAAATAATTGATACGTCCTGTGATTGTTCCAATCTATGCTATGTACGCTAATTTAAATCCTTCAAAGTAAGCTAGAAGGAACATGAAAATTATCAAATGAATGTCGCGTCGACGGAATTGAAACATGCTGTTCGTATCGCGAGTTTATTAAAAGCTATGTGCACATAATGGAGTGCACTAATGAAGATGAAGGTCATCGCGTGCCTGGAACGCAAAGGAGGAGTCTAAAGAGATTTCTGCCTCGTTTTCTGACCCGTCTCGATTTATATTTACGTACCCGGCTCACGTATGTAGCGCGCAGAATGAAAGATCGGAACCACCAATTCCACGCGAATCTCCTGTTGAAAAACTGCTCATCGATCTCCATCCGACACAAAAGTCGATTAATTTGACGTGCCTTATCGCCTTACTTTCCCGTGCCCTGATTTGCATTATACCTTATTGAACGTTTGTTTTCTGAATTATGTAGATACCAGTCACGGAAATCGCCCTCCTTGAACGCACATTGAAGAAATTTAATTTTGAAATCAAATATCTGTAGTAGCATTTTTTTATTTTTAGATCCTTTATTTGGATTAAATAAATTTCTAGTGTGACGATAAAAAAAGAATTAGTGGCTGTTGATGATGATGGGGAATAATTAAAAGTTAAGACGAAATCGAAGACTATAGAACAATGAAGTCTGCGAAAATTGCATCGAACAACTAAGTAATTACACTTACTCCCAACATTAACTTCGTTCAACTGTAACAGGAGCAGTATACTATATCAGATTAGAGAAACTAGTACACCTTCACTTACAGTAATATGTATATACGACCTAAATAATTGTGTATAACAACTTTCTTCAAGGAACGTTACTCTTCACGAGTAACTGAGTATTTTACTAACAATAAGCCTATTATCCCCTATAACTACGCAGATCCATTTTTAGGTTGAGCATCTTCGTATACATCACTGCATATTCATTACTTATCAAACAATTAGCCACACTATAGAACTATTACAATACATCAACTGACCATCAAGAACGGTACCACCAAGAAACACAGTTATTACTATAAAACGCTAACGAACAATATTATTTTTGTGTTTGAGGTGAATAAATATTTGACCATTGAAATTCACGATCAAGCTAAACTCTTGCAGAGAAAGCTAAATGTATGCACATTTGACTTTCGAAGCTCAAAATCAAACCAGAAGTTTCGTTTTCGCAGAGAGACCAATCAAATATTTGACCTTTGAAGGTGAAGGTCAAACAGAAAACTATTTTTGAGTAGAGACCATTCAAACTCTTTGCCTTTGTACATTCAAGATCAAATCGAATATTTTGCTTTCATAGGAAGATTATACGAATATTTAATATGGGATGATTAAGTTTCTATCGTAATTTTTAACTTTTTATGCTGTGATATGACCCGACGATTTGTAGCCATAAATCATATGTATTTCCAATTCATTCATACACTCTGATTCTTAATCAGAATGCTGTTTATGCCAGGTGCGTAACATTTTGCTACATTAAAGAATCAAAGCCTTAATTGGGTTAATTAAACTGTCTACGTGGAAGAGTGTATTTGATGCAACTCGACGACAGTACCATGATGCTGACGTGCGACTTTGTGAAATTCGGAAGTTAACTTCCAACCGAACCGTCGTAAATCTGTAAGCAAATACAAACAAGCTGATTGCCCTCGAAGTCCTTGGTCTATCCCTCACCAGTAATTAAACAGGGCAATCTGCACTTCCTATCCACGACGTCGTATGAACGGCGAGAATGAGCTGGATCCTCAGGGCGGAGAGCACCTATTGCCCGAGAGAGAACCATCTGTGTGCACTAAGATTATATTTGGTTTGGTCCATGCAAATTCATGAGTTCCTCAACGTCCTGACATTCGGCTAGTTTGAGTTGAATAGACGCAAAGCTATTGTAACTAACAATTTCAATGATATGGGGATTTGTCACAAAAATTAACTTATAATTTATGAAAATCTTCATAAGTTTCCATACTCGTGCTCGAATTTTAGCGAAATTATCATCGAATCGGTAATTTCTTGTTAATTCAAGCATGCATAGGGCGGATCTTCAAACATTGTTAATGCAAATTGAAGTGTTTCAGTTTATCTTGATGCATGTTAATTAGCCCAAAGTTTCCAGTATGTATGCACACGATAATCGTCCGTTATAATACGAGATGCAGAATATTATTGAGAATGTCAATGTTTCAGTAAGTATACTCCTGTTATATGTTTCTGGATCGTTAGCCAAACAATTTCATTCCGATTACGAGGTACCGGCGATTAGAATCGAAAGTTAGCTCATTGGATTTTGTCGGTTGTATTCGGCGCGTCGAAAGAAAATTCCCCTTCAAATTGCTTCGTGCGAATTAATAAGTTCGAAGTTCATGTTGAACTGGATTCGAAGCGATGGAGAATTGGAACGAAACAGTGGCACGCAATGTTTCCGGCGAGCGCGAGTTAACACGGCGTTACTTAACTTCTAAACTACTGACCGAGACGGGGAATCGCCTAGCTCCGTGTAAGAGAACAAAATTTCGATAATTATCAGCACGACGGAATATTCACGGTTTCGCTGGCAGCGATTTGCATCGGAGAGATAGCTGTATTAATTCTTCGCCAACTTATCTCATCGTGGAAAGTTTGGTTTATCTTGTAGTAACCTGTGCAAAGTAAACGTCTAGACGAAGCAGATCTCTGAGGTATCCGCGATATGAGACATTCTGTCGTATTTTATGCTGATCCTAATCCACCTTTGAAACGCGCTGGAAACTTTTGAACAAGGAGCATTGGTAAGCACACAGAATACATAGCCAGGCCTCCCCCGGATGCACGCGAATAAATGCAAAAGGGAACGTTTAAATTATTATACTCCCAAAAGGATTACCCAAGAAAATTGAAATCCTCCCGCTGGACATGCCAAGGTATTTTCTTTACGAAATAACGCCCCTTCTTCTCGAACGAACAGCAACTACATATGGGAGAAAAAATGTTACAATTTTGTTAGATCGGATCTCTTCAGTGGAATTTCCACTCATAGAGCAAATAGAGAGGGTGTTATTCTTCTCAAGTTGCATAAGAGAATTCAACTTTCGGAAAATGTAATTTGAATGTTAGCGAATCGTGAATGGTTCACATTTAGAACAAGCGGGTGAAGAATACAAAACGCTCTTTTACCTCGAGCACCTTGCAACGTTACATTCGAAATGGGACTTTTAACGCCTGAATTGTTAGTCAAATTTTTAATGACGAACCATTATATATAACAACGATGCAAACTCCAGTTAAAAGAGCTCTTATGTATTTAATAGCGTATTCCAAATATAGGTCAAAAGGTCGAACGCACGGAGACTTTATTTTCACATTTTCCTGCAATTCAAGTTCGAAATCGAACGATGTTTAATTATCAGTACACATTACATGGTACATAACTCCGACCTCGTTATCAATTTAACATATCAAGAATTTTGATTTAATATACCTAACATAAATTACATACATATAAATTATAGCTAATTTAGCATATCGTACCAAAATACAGGAAGACGCCACTTATTATCTCAGTGTTCAAACATGTGATTCATCAAAGTATTTGGGTACTTACCATAAAAAAACCTTTTCTATCCTCCCGAACATTAAAAAATATCCTTTGTTTTTTTTTTAGAAAATCTCATGATTGCACACTATCGTTCATAATTGTGTACAATGATTGAATGAATACGAAAAATATTGGGCAATCATTGCACTCATCATAGCATTTACACACTAATTAATTAGGTCCAAATATATTAAATTTCGTATCATTTAGTAACATTGTCATATGACTGCAAAAATTTGATACTGTTCTTATAGCCACTGTATGTGGACACTATGGTCATTTTCTGTGAGCAAAACACGAATATTACTAAAATATATGAACTAATTCCTAAAAGCATCAGAATATCTTCGTGAGCTACATGTATGCATTCCCAACCACTGAAACGTTAATCGACGATCGTTGATATTGACCAAAAATGTATACATTCCCGAAGAATAAACGCTAGAATCAACAATTCGAGAAACTGTGCATTCTCGGTGAACTCAAGGTGGCCATTTCGGTAACACAAGTCAAGATCAGCCGTAAAGGGCGTGTACACTTAACATTCCAGCGACGTGCGCCAAAGATAGCGTTACTCCGTCATTAAACAGCGCCGAATATTTGCATTATAATGGAACACGGAGGCCGTGATTCATTGAGTTCGTCTCGTTCGTTATTAATGGCTCTCGGCTGCACAGATATTGCCGCGCGAGCCGCATTGTGTGTCAGTCCCTGCCCGTCCCTCGTGGTACACGTTTCCCTTCGCATTAACATAAGCACCGTATCTCGCAGGGTGTCAGTCGAAGACGCGAAGGACATCGCGTCGAGCTCTGGCTGGAATCCATGTGTCCCTTCTTCCATCTCTCTGTTTCTCTTGTACTCTCCTGGACGACGACTCTGCGAACGACTCGAGCTACTCTCTAATGATGACGTCGCGCTCGAACCAATGCATTCCAAATGCCGACACGCCTTTAAATTAGTGTCTCTGCTAGAATGTCCTAAAGATACGTCAACCTCGTTGACGCGTAAAAAGAGCCGCGGCCAGTTCTCGCCGAGTTTAAATATAGCGAGACGCGGAGAACACTCGAACGCTCGCGTGGTCGATGTCTTCGGTCCGCATGTCACCGCTCCGGAAGCCCAGCAACGCCAATGGGAAGAGGGTAACAATGTAATTCGCGCCTCGAGTCGATCTCAAGATCTATCATTATGATACCCGGACTGCATTCAGTGGCAGAATGCGAAGACAAAATGCGAGATTTTTTACTATTTTGTAGTTACTGGACTGAGGATCCCATGTATTGGGTTGGTAACTAAGAGACTGCGGATTTTTTCAATACCACTTAATGACAACATTCGTAATCACTTAGTTGCCAACCCAATAGATTCGTAGTTTTGTAAATGCAACTGAAGAAATAGAACTGAAGAAGTCTAAGGGGAGATTTTTTCTTTTGATAAATATTATAACGCGCACACTATCGATATTTTGTATTTTTTTTCTCATTACATGAATTTTATGTATGCTTCTATCTTCAAATTTCACATGCATACACGAAAATCTAATTGTATAGTAATCACAATCGTAGAAGTATTGTCACTTCTACATTTGTGCTAACTAGTGTTCTATAAAAATTTGTTTACTCTAATTTTCTCCGTAATATAAACTATTATAATAATATTATTAAGAATATAGCTTTCAATGTATAATATCTTATAGTTCGCATATTTATGTTTACGAATTATATAATTTGATTTTCACAAAAATGAAACAAATGTTTTGCAGGTTATTGAATTCGTCAAAACTAAATCTCGGTATTTTCATTCACAAATTTATATTTATTCAAAATTGGAGTCATTTCGAGCCGTGAAAGAAGCTTCTCGTGCCCACGTTAGATCTGATCAGACATCAGAACGTTTCAGGATGCATCTGTTTTCTTTGCATTCACGCAATCTTCTTTTCTTCCAGTTCGCGTGATAAAGATGATTATATGGTTGTTCCTTTGAAATGTCATCGACTTCCATCAAGGGCGGGAAATACTCGAGGGGTGTTAACACGATAAATTATTACGATGAAAGAGACGCAGATGGTGTCATAACAGATTGGCATACAATATGGAAAGTAGCGTAAAAATGAAATTTACATGCGATATTCTAGTTTATTCAAATATTTCGCCACGTGTTAATACGACAGCCATATAGCTTATAGTATATACATTACATGATAATGTCACAAAAACAATTCGTACAGACTCGCTTTATGTTTACCGAAACGATTTCGTATTTTCTGCAAGACTGATAGGAAACATCGATAAATTTCATATTCTGCGATTGACGGAACGCCATTTCTGACCTCATTTGGCTATCACCAGTTCGCTGTGCATGACACGGCCAGATAAGTCGTTAGTGTCGGATTTATCGACACGTTTTCTGCGTTGTCAGGAAAATTCATTATTCCGTCAGCGCTATGTGTCAGCGAACGCGTTAATGTCAATGAAGCCTATCTATGTATACTTTTCTCGTATACGGACTAGAGATCCATATATTTCTGAAATCCTGTCAAAAAATACCTTTATATATATATATTTGTTATATAATAATATACTTTCTTAGTAATTTATATTCTTCTTTGCTTTCATCTATTCGCATGATCAATTAAATCAACGACTAAACAATTACATTTCATAGATGGGAACACACAATTCCGATTTTTCACTAAGACAGAAGTCATAATGTTAGTACTTAGACCGATAAACAATTCCGTGAAACATACGAATTCATTATAATGTGTATTGTCTAATTAAATTGATTAAGTATATTATATTTCGTATCCTACACATTTTCATATCACTACAAAAATATAATAGATAAAGTGAGAATGAAATGTGTAGTACCTAATAAACAAAAGATTTCATTGGAAAGTAAGAGTACAAATAGTTATTGTAACCACTGTACTCATTTTGTTCAATCTATATACAAAACCAACTAAATCATCGATTGATCATGATTGTTCAGTGAAGCATGGATCGTGCCCAGATGTTGGTTTTTATATCAAAAAAGAAACTTCACGGAACATGCGAATCCATTAAAACGCATACCTACAAAGCGTCGTAAAAAGGTGGAAAGAAGGCGCGGGAGCGTGAGCATCTGCGCGCAACGATATCTAAATACGTAAATTGCCAGGAGCTTCCGTGGCGGCAGCGTCGTTTGAATGAGCTGAACAGAAGATGAATGCCGGGAACGGGAGGAACGGTGGCGCGCAGAAAAATAAAAAAAAGTAAAAGTGTCCGTGCGTGTCTTTGAGCGAAAGTGGAAGCGTTTCTTTCGGTTTGCATCCGCTACCTTACCATCGCTGCATTCGAGAGTTGCAACGCGCGCTCCTTCTTGTCCGCCTTTGTATCCAGTTTGCGTGAAGACGTAAATAAAACGACACGCAATTTATTCGCCGAAGCCAAGCGCTGCCAGTTTCCTCCGTGAGAACATATATCCGCAGGTTGCTCGCTTTCCGCAGGAAACACATACGAGCGTGGTTTTCTTTCTCCTCTTGGCCACCTTCCTTTACACGCTCGTGAATACGAATCTCGCCCGGTGAGTTGACGTTCTTTTGTTACTTTCGATATGGAATTTCACTCCATCGACCGTGGCGTGGCTCGAGTATTGAAAACCCTGTCCAAAACTTCGCCGGCTTTCCTTCTTTCGGGCATCGTGACACGCAGGTTAAAATCGTGTCATTGTGCTCGCGAATCGTGGCTCGTTCGTGTTGCGCGTGTCTTTCCACGGCCAGATTCTCGTTACGTTCTTGAAAGAGTATGGACAACGTGTAACTAAGGTTACTATATCCGTAGTAACTCCATATAGGAATGATGTATGAGCCATTCAGAAGTCACGTTGACCAGTTCCAAAATTGGAAAATAAAGAATAGTGCCATATTATTATCACGGGCATTGATTCTAAAATTTAT
This sequence comes from Bombus vosnesenskii, assembly GCF_011952255.1. Lineage (NCBI taxonomy): Eukaryota > Metazoa > Arthropoda > Insecta > Hymenoptera > Apidae > Bombus > Bombus vosnesenskii. The sequence continues at coordinate 1,077,096 of NW_022882976.1, read as the reverse complement.
CTTGCAATTTGCTATTGTTTGTATTATCTCTCTATCACAAACGAATTTATGAAAATAAGTTATTTGTTATTTTTAGAATTGAATATCAATTGTGGGTTTGATCAGTTTAGCTTCAGAGAGGCGCAAATGTACAACATATATGCACGGTAAATGTCGTGCAATTCCTATTATACATTTCCAGATTGGTTCCAAATTTTACCAATATAATTATGATAGTCGAATTACGTTGTAGTACTAATGAAATTTCAAAAGGTTTCATATAACAGACACAATATATTCGTAAAAGTTCTCCATGTGTAATATATTCGCGAATTACTTGATTCTTGTATAATTTGTAAAGTTATAATATTTTATATGTAACTATTACACATTAATATGCTTCATATTAGTTAGTAAGTCCAACTTTGTGAAAGATAATACAGAATACGATTGTTTCGACAGCTTTGAACTAAGAAGTAATCCTCCTTATTATACCACCTCCCCCGTTTCGTCTCCTTTTATACGATATATTCGGTATGTTAATCGTTAAAAACTTCAGTGAATATAAAAGACCGCATAATGCACCACTGACAAACACATACAAATGTTGCCCAGAGTGGTTGCATCTGCTTAATTTTCGTTTCGTATATAAATTTTCAAAAATGACAATACCACGTTCGCATTCTAGTTTAATTTAGACGAGTTAAATGTTTCAAAGGTATACTAAGAGATATAAAACTACAATTGATATATATAAATAAACACGTCTAACGTAAGGGTCATTTGTCTCGTCGTTATGGCGCATATTTTCAGACTGAACAAATCCTTAGAACTATAATGAAACCGTGCTCCCGCGTTCTTTCCATTCACCAGATAATTTTCATGAGTCCGGAAACGGATATTACATTACTCTGAATCCGTCGGCTTCGAAGGAAGCACAAGGTCTATCTCTCTCTCTGTCTCTCTGTCTCTCTCTCTCTGTCTCTCTCTCTGTCTCTCTCTCTCTCTCTGTCTCTCTCTCTCTCTGTCTCTCTGTCATTCCCTCCGTGTCCTGTACCGATCCAATGAACTAAAGAAAAAGGAAGGTAATCCCGCGACAGTCTCGCCGAAATAAAAGGATTTCTCCGGTATGCTTTCCAGAAATGTTTCAAGCAAATAGTTCAGCAGGGAGAGACAGGACTGGAACAAGTTTTCCACGAGAAACTTTGCAATCACGACAAAGAGACGCGTGATGCACGCGTGACTCTTCGTACTTTCGTTTGACGGGTGTGCGAGTTCATTCTTTCACCACGCGAGACGGAAACTGTTTCGTACCAATCCTTTTGTCCTAGTGGCTGCCGTTGCCTTTAAGGTTTGAGTGGTTTCGGAGGCCGTACTCCGTGGAAAGAATCGTCGGTGGAAGTTCGCTTTGACCGGTTAAGGTATAATTTTCGGATAGTTCCCAGGCACTTTCAGTCCGGCCACTTGTCAGCGAAGCCAATTTCGCTGGAAAGAACTTTGGAACCCGAGTTCACTGGTGAAACGGACTGGATACTCCGAAAGGAGTTCCCGTAAAAAAACGCGTCGTTTTTCCGACGAATATTAAGTACACGCAGAGATCATGGAAACGTCACAAATTTGCGTGATAACGATCGAATGCCTGGCTCGACGATCTCGAATTTTTTCCCTGCAAGTAGTTTTGACATTCTTGACTGTTATCTTCGATCTGATTATTAAAACTGCAAAGATCATGGTTGATTTAATAAATACGGATGAAACCTTTTTATAAATATTTTATAATATATAATTTGTCCGTCGTTTGGAATTGAGCTACAAAAAACAGGGAAAAAAGTGAAGGAACAAGAAAAGATATGGAAGAAGAGAAGAAAGAGAGAAAAATAAATATATACCATTGTACCTCTTAGGATTGAAGCAGAAGTAATCTCATGCTTCAGATTACAAGTATTTATTAACTCTACAGAAGATTTGATTTGCCTAATACACGCGAACTTTTATAACACAGAAGATGACATTATTCGCGGAATAAACTAATTCTATTTTCAAAATAATTGAGTACCAATGTAAAATGATAATTTTGATAGACTTTAACGGCTTTCTAATCAGTATGACCCGACTTGGCGTTAGGTACCCGAAATATAAGCCAGGAACGAGTAAGTTCAGAAATTAATTTGTGAGGTCGAAAGCTGCAAGCGATACTTTACGATGTCAGCTCCAATTTCATGCGGGGTGGATTAAATCTTATGGCGCACTTATCTCGCCATTAACACTGGAAATCCGGTCCGTTTCTATTCACATTCGCTTTCCAGCAGGGTACCACGATTAAAATTCATCCGAGGCCACGATCGTTTGTCGTGTAACACCGCTACCTTGCCCGTCGTCCAGGCTGCGTATTATACAAGCAATGATTGGCCCGAAATTTCTCGAAATCTCTGGCTACCTCTTAGATTAATCGAGCCACGCCGATCCTTATTAATGCTGGACAGGCGAAACGGAAATTTGCATTATTACCGAAGCGTGTACGCTGGTCTGATGGTTCTTGACGAACGCAGCAGGCTACGCGTAATCATCGTCGGCAGGTGGAGGAAGGAATTTTGGAGACATAATGGCGAAGTTCTCCTCGACCGCCATTAGACGCCGCTGAAACGACCACTAAAAACCGACATTAAATATTCGGTGTTCGCCTCCAGCTAACCCTTGATGCCACTGATCAACAACGTATTACCATTCCTACGATTCCAAATAAGAAATCGGTTAGGGATAATAAGACAGTTATGTCGGTGATGCGACAATTATCTTGCATAATACGAATAATAATTAAGAACACAAGTCAAACGTGAGCCGCTAAAGTGTAGTGACCGACGAACAAAATGACACGATTAGAAACAGAGCGTTCACCTTTTCAATGTCTTGATTCCAGAATGAAAAATGTTGTTCCAAGATTCAAGTGTCTGACCGAAGACAAATGATCGTTTCTTATTAAATGCGCTTACGTTATCGCGAAAGAAATTACAATTTTCCCAAGTGAATTTTTATGTTCTCTCGTTTACAGTTCTCATATAGTATCACGATTCGGAAACCGTGTTGCTTTTCCTAACAACCGTCGCGATATGTCATCTATAATCGTGATAATACGTATGCATTTCTGGTTTTGTATAATACGTTTTTTCGCTAATCAAGCTCAGATTCAAAGAGTTACCTTTCGGGACGCGAGGCACGCGATAGCGTTTCGCGATGATAATCTCTTTTCCCCGTTCTCATTTGCCATTTCCGAGATCACGCAACGCAAAGGGCCGATGTACATGCTTCCCTTTCTCTCTCTTCTTTTCTATTTTCTTCTTTCACTCTATTTCTCTCTCATTTTTTTCACGTATTCATCGAGTTGGTAATTCAAACGAATGAAAAGTTTTCAAGCGGCGCGTCCGGCATCTCCTCCTTGTGTTACACGATTCTACATCTTTCAATAATGGCGATGCGTTGGCGATTTCACTCTGTCGGATGAAAAAAAGCCGCGCAGACGGCGTATCGTCCCGCAACTTTTTATCCTTTCTCCCGCGTTGCAAGTTCATTTCCGCATCAGTGGAGGCTCCGCGTCGATGTTTCAATGCTAATGTTTCTTGCCAAAAGGCGAGCGCGTACCCCAGCACCGCTCTTATCTCAATTGAAAACCGTCAGCTCCCGATTATTACCTTCAGCAAATTTAAACATCCCATTACACTTTCTCTTGGCCCTCGCACGCCCTGTTACACCCTAACAGAGGCCGACAGAGGGGAGGATCTCGTTCAGAACATTCATAAAAATTCCGGCGATTTTTTAATGAATCGTAACTACGAGACAGAAGGTAAGTATATAATTACAGTCATGATTTTACTCACGAACACGTGCCTCGTACTTCTTCGCCACTTTTTTCCTTTATTTTTCTTTTACTATCCTCCTCCTACCTGTCCCTTTTCACTCCTGGGCTTTTCTTACCGGAAGAGAAGCCGCAGCCAGAGGAAAAAACGAACATAGTACTTCCACTAGTTAATTTAATCGATAACGAAGTGAAAAATAATGTCTCCCGTTATTTTAATAGACTTGTTAAGGAATCACGTTATTCCATCGCTCGAACTGCGTCGCTTGTATTAAGTGAACATACTCGCTGACGATCGGCCACGGCTACCATTATGCGTTAAGACAAACACGTTTGAAATGAAACTGACAATCTGCATAAAATTTTCTGGATTATTTCCAATATCTGTTTATGGTCTGAAAATGTACTATTTGTAATCCAAAATTTACATTCACGAATGGTAAATGATTTTTAAAGATCAACGTTTGCGGCGATTGCTTTCGCAACGACAATTATTATTCACGAGAATTCGGCAATATCGAGCATGCCAACGCTGTAACAGACAGGAGAAGAGACGAGGTCTGGTATTGTCACCGTTGCATTCATTGCGGGCAAGTTGGTCGCTTGCCTGATACATAATAGTTGAACCATTGTGTCATTTGATTGCATAATTCTAGTTAGACAACGAGCGACCTGTGTAACGTGCACGCGCAGCCGCGTATACTTCGCTACCATCAATTTAATATCAATTCATTACGACTAGATCCCGGCTGGATGGGACTTCACGTTCCAGATTTTGATCGATATTCCTGTAACTTTAACGCCCTCGTATTATAAACGTTCGCTGCATTGTCTTTCGCGTACCTATTGTACATCGTTTCCTTTTCAACGCGAAAATATACGAGTTAACACGAGATTCTTCTATTTTCTTTTTTCCTTCTCGACCGTATAAAACAGTGAAAGGAAAGCCATCATTTATTTCGAAAGTGCTTTTAAAACGATTCCGTTATTATTCGAGTATGCTGGTTTCATATTTAATAATACATTCTATTTAATTCAATGCCAGCAGCACAGTGGCAAAATGAAAATTCTTGCGTTGGAAAAATAAAAAAATCCTTAATTTCAGAATATAAAATTTACATGGAGAACGGAGCGACGAGGTATGAATTTCGATGGGCGAATTTCTCTAAAACTGCGCTCAACTTTACGCGGTGCGTCGCGGCGCAAGTGAAACCGTTCTATCTTTCTCGTTACAACGTTTCTATCTTCTACCATCGACGTGTGTTTTCGTATTAAAATGCAGATCGACGTACCCTATGTTCGAATACAACCGCATTTTTTTTGTTCGGGAATTTTCTCGAAAATGGTTTGGTAATTCGCGCGCGCTCCAAAGTGCGCGGGTACTTTCAAATTTTCCCATTACAATGCAGATCAATCGCGCTCTCCGGACCTCCATAGTTCTCTGGCCGCCTCTCTGAAAACGATTTTTACAGGATTGTCGAAATTTCAATGCATACTGGCCGATTCCGTGCCGCTATAGCGATCCGGTAATTTCCTTCGATTTGTCGTCGAAAGAATGAACGCTGTTGGGGCAAACAGTCGGTCAATTTCGCCGAACATTCAAGTTGTTATAACGGAAAAAATCGAAAAATCTTTTATTCTCGGCCAATTTCTACGAAGAATCCAGCGCGGCAATTTTCAAATTACTATCATTAAATCCGTATACGTCAGAGTAGAGTGTAAACTATGGAAACAGTTTGTAACACGTTATATTTCTCCTCGAACCAACCGCCATCTAACTCTCAGATCACGAAGCGGCGGGACAAGAAACAGCACACGTTCTTCGATTATTCCGATTTCGTGATGGGATTCTTGGGTGTAACTCGAGATTCAGAGCTATCGAAGATGTATCGTCAGTGGGCGTGATATGAGGGCAAGAAGCAAGAGAACCAGAGCTATTGGAGCGACATTACAGATGCAGTGGATGTTACTGATCGGATTGCCGTGTGCTCGTGCGCTTTCGTGTTTACACACCTTCGGTCATGCTCATTTCCATATCGGAATAGGTGCATATTACTCTGCGTAACCACAACTCTGTGCACTCGCTTCTGTGGCCAACCACCTTTGCTTTGTGTTTCTCATTTTCGTTCTCCATTTTTTCGGTTTTTGTGCGCTGTCTTACTTCCATCTTTCCCTTTGTACTGTTCTAGGACTTTAGTTTTTCTTATCATTTACTGTCTCTTCTTTATCATCGTTTCTTATTCTCCGAGTTCTTTGTTGTCCCTTTTCCATTACTTTCCTGGTGCTTCCATAACCAGTCCAGAAGTTCGAGTTGAAATGCAAGATGGAAATTCATACGATCGAACGGATGCCGTTTCTCGTTTTTCTCTTTCTTTCTCTCTCTTTTTTTCCTTTTTCTTTTTTTGTAGCTTTGTGCGCTTCTGAGGATGCTCGATCGGAATTACAGAATAATCGGAGCGAAATTTCTCGCAACATCGGACTAGAGTTGAAGCAAGACTCGCAGTATTGAAAATTGCAAGTTTCAAGAGGACATTTGCTGCTATTCCGCGAAGCATTCTGCGTCGGAAGAAATTTTTGTCAAGCTGTTTTAAACACAGCTGGTAGAAAAAATGCCCGTGATTAGTCACCGTAGCTTTCCTTCTCTCGGTTTCCTTAACATTTAGTGCCTGCATTTTATCGTTACTTCTCGTTGCCTAGTTCTTTTGTTTCTGCCTTCCAGATATTTCCGTTGGTTTCTTAACCAGCCGTATATTTCAATCAAAAAATGCGAGATACAAAAGTGGATATTGGAACAATCGACATAGAAAAAAGTAACGATATTCGTCCATTTTCGGACTCATCTTCTCTTTTTATTTTTGTTACGGATGGATTGGGCTAAAAAAAATGTATGAGCCGGTTGGTAGTTCCTGAATTTTTTCCGGAAATTACGTGATCCGCTCGCAGTTAATCAAACGAGACCGTGAAAAAAACGCGGGGGTGGAAGGTAAACGAATTTATTACGGGAGTGAAAAAAAATATTGAATGAAAGGATCGAAGCACGGATAGGACGGTTGTTCAATCGGCGAATCGACATTCTCCGTCCACGGGACGAACGAACTGTCGAATTGTCATTTTGCCAAACGGATAAATTGCGAGAACAGATATTTCATCGAACAAATTGCTGAATATGTTGTGTCGGCAATAAGCGAGCTCACCGGTACGTATGCCTCTTTCTCTCTCTTCATATTAAACGGGATGAATGGATTTATTAAACTTTTGTATTCTTTGGAGCGGTGCATTGCGTTGGCGTTGACTTGAAATTCTCAAAGCCACCGCAACGATCATGATTTCGATAAAAAAAAAAAGACAAAATAGTGAAAAGAAGAGGTAAGAGAGAAATGTTTCATGAAATCGGATTCATTTCGACGCGTTTAACCCTCGACGTGTGTATTTTCGGCGATTTTTCATCCTTTCTTTCATGGTTTCGCTGTTTTCCAATGGAAAATCGAAGAATTGAAAGATGTAACGTTGGCGCGTAAAACCGAAGAATGCAAATTGCTTCTTTGTTTTATGCAGAAGCGAAATTATCTCTGAGTTTCTAGGAGTTTAAAACAATTTCTAAAAATAAAATGAATCGATTGATCCCACTTTTAGTTGCCTCACTGACGGCAGTTTTATTTGTACGCAAATTTTTGTAATAACGCGAATCGTTTTGTTTCAATTCGTTAATATTCGAAAATATTCGTTAATATCACTTGCTACTTTTAAAACATTTAAATCAGCGTCGATTATCGAGTGAAATATAGAAAAAAAATATTCTCGCTGCGAAGTGTATTAACGCTATTACAATTCGATATATTTGTATAACATGGACAGAAACGTATCGAGTAATATCGAGTTTTAATTTTAATTCCATATCCGAATTCAAAGAAGCCCATGTGCTGAGGCACTCGGGAAAATTAAAACAGATCCTTGAGCGACGAAACCCTGGTGGTTAATAGAAAAATTCCTGAGGGAAACGTTAAAACGTTTAAAATCGGGCTGATGAGGATTTCAATATGAAAGGAATTCCGAAACAAATATCGGACAAACGTTAAATAAAAATCAGCGGGCGCCTGATAAAATTCGCTCGATTAATTCACACGGGGAGCGGGGCGAAATGTAATTGTTGCGAATACGTTTTAATTTATGAATGAAAACGTGGTCGCCCGGGGCGTTGCCGGTGTAAAACCACAGCGCGAAACAACAGGGAACTGGCGAAAGGCGAATAGGTTTCCGATTTTGTGCGTCATTAAAATTTCATTCGGGCCGACTCAAAGGTATCAGTGTTTGCCAGTTATATACATCTCGTACGGCGCATACGTACGTAGATACGTGCACACGGTCGCACGTTACCAGCCAAAGAACCCATAGTAGTCGCATATTTATCCAGGGAGGAGAGAACGAGCAGGTATATAACACTGGACACCTTTTGATTGGTAAACATGCATATTTTATCCGGCCTCGCAATCGGATAACGTGTTGTTCGTATCAATTATTCTCCAAAACTCAACGCTACCACCTAATGGGGAACAGAGTTTTAATTGAAACGTAATCCCAATTAAAATGAGTTCACGATACTCTGCGCACGAATACGCGTAATCGTGTTAACGAAATGAAATGTCCACTCTGGCGCAAGATATCGGGGTGGTACTGTTCGCGGAAAAAGGTATGGCAAGAGCTTTTTAGTCGATAAGTTTCAACCTATTTCCTACGATAGATTTTATTTTCCTTCCCTTGCTCGTTTCTTCTATTTTCTCTCTTTCTCTCTTTTTCTTCCTCTTTCTTCTTTTAATATCCCTTTGCGAGCGAAGCGAAACGCTCCATGTTAAAATAGAATATTGTTTCCCTTTCTGATGGAGGAAAATTCTAGGAATGGTATTTTTATTAAAGGATATCGTGAATGTTATTCAATACTAGGAATTCATCCCGGTTCCACGTAAAATCGAAGAAACATCAGGACAAAGTGTATTCCTCAATGTATTTGTTCCGTTTATTTTTTATTCATAACGACTTACATCTCTATGCTCTTCAAATATACAGTCTTATATCTGGCATGATTCTCGTACCGATAGATATTTACAACAACGTCTCACAAAACGTCACGTAACAACATCATACATACCCTTTTTTTTTTTGTAAATATAACATTTCTTTATAAATGACTTTTTTTCTAATAGGACTCGTGTGCCCTCTCGTAACAATCACGTTCTCCGCAACGATCGTCACACGAAGGCAACATTCTGCTTAAAACACGCCCTTCATTTTTTCACTTCCCGATTACGTTTTTCCCCTTCGATTACCTGCGTAGAAAAAGCTCTGACCGCTGTCTGTTACGATAATTTTCATGTGTTAACTTGTGTATGTACGTTAAAAAATGCTCGCGCCGTTAAGAAGTAACCTTAGAAAACGAATCGAGAACGCCTGTTATATTGTCGGATCAACGATACATCCGGAAAGTTGTTACAAACAAAGTAAACCGAATTTATTACGAACCGAATACTGGGAATCAACGTGAACCACGCGATATTCCGCCCTTCGAAAACGACCATTCGCAAGAAACAACGAATAAACGATATTATATCATCGATTCCTTATCAGCTACCTACGTCCTAGATAGTTTTTATTCTTGTTTGTTTCCTTAACGCATCAAAATGTCTCGCTAAAGCACCTTTTACGAATACTTTCTATTCCTCACAGGCTTCTGAAACGGATCATCGGATTTGTTTCACTGGATTTGTTTGCTCGTCAGCGGAAGAACATGACGACGGCGATTCCTCGTCTTCGTTCACGTTGGCCATGAAAAATATTACGTTGTAACATCGTAGACAACGCTAATTCGTACTTACGATTACGATTTCTTTACGCAGGAGAAAAGGTTTCTTCTTATGCATCGTTTAATCGAGTGCAAAGTTATCGCATAAGCTTCGCGTGCCATGATTCACATGTTTTCTCGTAGATCGTGGTAACTGTGAATTATCTCGAGAATTATCTCTTCTTCGCGATAAAATTAGCGAATTGTATCTAGAAGCTAGTTTATAATACGCGTAGAATTTTATCTACAAGCGTGACTTTTTTTTCTTAGAGTAATCGACGTAGATAAAAAGAACTATAACCGATGTCACACGACGTCGAAAAGAATTTCTGGTTTTCTTGACGCGCAGATATTTTCTCTTTTTTTCTTTTTTTGTTTGTCCAAGTTCTCGACACGTCGTTGTAAATTAGCCGAAACTTGACGCGGGTTGATCGCAGAGGCACATTAACACATCCAGCTACTTCGGAAAATTTTATCAACGATCTTCGCTTCTGCTTCTAGTTAACCGTCGAGCTTATGTTTCTTCCGGCTCGATTGTTGAGTATAAAAATCTGCACGCGTCAGATTGCGAATTGACGATTCTACCTGCCATCAATGATTAAATTGGACGTAATGGTCGACAGACTGTCATCTATATCGCTATGCAAGCCGATGAAAATAAATTGCATGTTATCAGCCTATGTATATTTTTTCCGCGGTGTTACTTCGTTAACGCATGTTCCAGAATTCTGAGATTAGATCTTTTATTTCTTGTCTGTCAGATTACCTTCGTGGCAATTTTGAAATTTCTGATTATCGACATGAACGACAGTTCAAATTACAATAGAATGAAACCTGTATTTATAAAATATCGATTGAAGGTGTTATAGAGGTTCGCGTTACGATCCTCTATAGGAGATATATAATTATATAAAAGATATTATATTTTAAAAGATATATATGTATATATATAATATATATTATAAAAGTAACTGAATAATATTCAATTGAAAGATTTTTCTTTAAATTTGTAGACCATTTTAAATTTAAATTTATTTGAAACAATGGATTGCCTCCTTTTCAGTCGTACCGGTAACAAAGAATATGCAAAAAGAACGATCGTTCTCGCGACAAGCGTAGCTCATTGCCAGCTAAGCTCGTTCAGTGACGGCGACGATACGAAGATTTATCTCATATTAGAAACATCTAAAAATACTACTTCTTTTATTTTATATAAAAAGATTTAGAACGACTCTCAAGCTCCACACAACCCCATTCTCTTTCCCTTCCCAACCTCTTTTTGTTTAATAATATACAATTAACGTCTATGTAGTTATGTACAATTTGTTTTTTCTGCCTTACTGCCTCTTTTGTGTCTCTGGCCTCGAATAATGGTACTTACTCGGTCTTTACTTAAACGATACGCCCACTGCACGTCTAGGTTTTGCGCGAAACGTACGGATAAATTAAGCTCTATATCGCTGCTCCGTCGTAACAACTTCTATAATTTTATACAATCTATGTGGTTGTATTATATATCGTATCTGTTCAAAGGAAATTTCACGTTACCACGGTCTCGCGATCAGTGTCATGATTTACGATCGCATGCGAGATTACCGTAGTAAAGTGAATCGCGTTCGAAGGAATGGAAGGCATTTTGTAACGTTTCCCTCGTCCTTTTTCCTTTTATTTTCCCCTTTCTTCCACTAGTAAGCTTCGTGCGCTTCCACAGACTATTTAGCATAAATTTAGTGAATAATCGAGACGCGATAACGAGGTTTTTCCTGCGTGATTGGAGGGAGATTGAAGGCATTGCATTAGAAATCGCACGAGTACGTTTCGCCAAGGATTTGTACGCTATTTTCACAAGCTTCTCTTCTTTTCTCTTCACCTTATATTTTTTCTTCTATTTGTATTTTTACATCGAAGAGATTTTTGTGTGTTAAGCTGTATGAAGCAGAGCTCGTAGAAAAAAAATGATTTTTAATTACTCAACGTTCGTAGACTATAAACGTTTGAGGAAACGAGTTAATGATTAACATTAAAGAGTAAGTATGCGATAAATCGTGAAACTCGTGTTCAACGTTCATTTCGTTGAGCGATATCCTCGAAGTTGTGCCTCTTCTTCTGACACGTCCCTCTATACACCGTCGTAGATAATTTTATATAAATCCATATTCTTATGAATATGGTTAGAGGAACGCATACTTAAGCAGAGATTTGTTACATCCGTCAAATATTATAACGGATACTGTGTATTCTATGCATTTTTGTATCTTTAAATTTCCCAAGCATCTGCACAAATAGAATCCACAGGGAATGTATTAATAACCGACACAATATTTGACAAGAAACGCCAACTTAGAACAAACAATCGTTTGTCGTGATCATAGTACGTTCGTGTCAGATGAAGGCAGACTTCGCAATTTCTACGATCGATATCCGCACATAAACTTACATAACGTGTTACGCTGGTAACGATTAGTTTCAGCTGTTGGCAACATCAGGCACCACAAACGATAAGTTAGGCCCATTTTGGTAATATCGTAGTCACTGTCAATGCGAACATTCTTTTAACAAAGACAATTCATCTGATACATTTCGCAGAATCAACAACAAACAACCATTTAGAATAGATAAATCAACGCGATAAACCAGAAGCAGAATTTTTATCGTCCTACACTATGACCTTTTTAACTGTCCTGTATCAGAACCTTTGGGCGAATAGAGGCCCAATTTCAGCGTAAGTTCTTTCGGCTTCCTAGGAGCGTTTCTAACGGGAAAGGGACTGAACTGCGTTTTTGGACTAGTCACAGTGTTGAAATTATTATCAGCTCCTTTACTCGAGTGTCCTATGTTACCTAAGCTAAGAGATGATTTCTTGTAACTGCTGGAACTTCTATCGGGTAATTCTGCATATTTCCCAACATTCATCTTGCCAGGGAATTCCGGATGAGAAACCGGTCGTTTCGATTCGTCAGAGAGACCTGATGAAAGTTTCGAGGTGTAGTGATGATTGATAGTAGAAGGAAAGTGATCAGGAAACTGACGATTCGGTGATAGAGAATGATAATCTCGGTGTCTCGTCGGTAAATACGATCCTGTCTCTGTTCCAGGTTCTATAGGAGGTAACGTGCCTAAGTGTCTATCATAATCCGTCGTACTCTTGGTATGAGTGTACTCCTTAGGAGACAAAGCGTCGTATTTTCGACGAAGAAGGTCGGAAGATTCGCTGGGATAGTTCAGAAACGAGGTACCACCAGTATCCAAGATTCTTTCCTCCTTAGAAATATATTTCGTAGGCGTTAACGGTTCGGTATTTCCATTGCTGAAATAAGGAGACTTGCTCGGGGTAGTAATCGATCTACTTTCTGGCTGGAGAGACATGTAATCGGTGTTAACTTCTCTGACTGGATCATCGTCGTATCTGACACGAAACTCTAGCGATTCCTTCGTCATCATTGGACTCTTCAAATGTAGATCATACGTATTGATCGAGATCTCTGGTTTATGGTTAATGTACTCGAAAGCGGTATCCACCACAGGTTTCTCATACGTAGCTGACACAAATGGATTAGTGGAAACGTGTTTAGGTGACAACTTGGGCTTGAAGTCGAAGGTCTTGTAGGGATCGTAAGAAGTCTTTAGGGGTGAAGTGTCGTATTGAGCCGGCTTGGAAGTGTACCTCAATGGTGACACATCCTTGAAGGGCGACGTATTTGGAACGTACGGAATCGAGGACAATTCTTTCTGTGGAAGCTCCAAAGTCGGATCTGGTAACACCTGTGCGGAAGAGATCTTATCGAGTTTCTCCAATTCTCTGTAGATGTCTATGTCGCTTTTAGGTGATGAGTCGTCCACGTGATACTTCGGTACGGCGTATGCCGTATATTTCGGGAATTTGTCAACGGGAATGGACGGTTCCTGCGTCGAGCCTAAGTCGCTTCTCGTGTCAATGGAGTCATTAGATGATTTATAGGAAAATACGTTAGTTGAAATACTGGACAGATCCAGTCCTTCGATCTCGCTAATATTCTGGCTGGATGGTCCTTTGTCCAAACTCACCATACTAGCTGGAGAATGATCGTCGTAGTTTGCCAATAATTTCGACAATTCCTCGTTTATCTTACGATCTATTAGAGCTTCTCTCGTGTTCAAGTATTCGTGGGATATCACCTCGTCCACGTCGAAATGGTCCATTTGCTCCGTCTCGTCGATCAGAGAAAGCTTCGATAATTCCTCGTTAATCTTTGCATCAAACTCGGACACACTGGTAGCGGTCATGTTGTCGAAATCCTTGAAATTGATTCTCGCCAATTCCTCGTTAATCTCGTGTTCGTTTAATCCCATTTTCTCTAATATCGGACTAAAGATCTTCGAAATCTCCTCGTTTATAGGGCTAATGGTAATTTCTTTCGATATCTCCTCCAGGTCTGGCAGACGCTTTTTTGCCTGACACGCAAGAATCTTCTGAAGTATAGCGGAGTTTTCTTGAATGATCTTCAACGCCCTGTCGCTGTTCCTCCGCCCATTGTCACTCTTTTTACGAGGCTTCACCTTCGTCCACACGCCCAACTTCGATTCCCTGCCATCATCTGTGCCGTTACTCTTACCACAGGCCATGGTCTTCAATATGCTGTCGCTATTTTCATCGATATTGATCTTCGGATGTACTACGTACGATTTTCTGCTTTCTCCGGTTATATTTATATCCGGTATCTCCAGACGATGTTTCGAAAAGTTCCTCGCTGAATCACTAAAGGTATCTTGCCTCCTGGCTTCTAAATTCTTCATATCCTCCCAAATATAACTGCTCTTCTTCGTCAACATCCCATTATCCGACGACCCATCGTTTGCTTTCGCTTCCAAGTGTTTAATATCTTCTAAAATGTCACTGGATCTCTTCTGCGCGATCGACGTTGAAAATTCATCGGTGGAAGCCGATGACTTCATATCAGCGTACCTTCTACTGTCCAAACTGCTTGAACTTCTTTCCAACAACTTCGATCTATCTCTATATCGATAGTTCAAATAATGTTTATCTAGCTTCTCCTGAGGCAAAGAAGGTACCACGTCTTTCTCCGATGACGGATCATCCCCTCCGTCATCAAAAATATCCTTATCCTTGCGATAGTAATCCGTACTCGTTGTTTGATAATACTTAACATCACTAACATTGATTCTTCTATCCGTCAAATTAATACTCGAATCTTCATTCCTCGTGATGAACTCTGGTCTGACGAATGTGTCACCTTTTCGTGCTATACCGTCTACATCTTTCATATCAGACGTCTTTATGGAGGAGTCAAATTTCGACTGATAACCTAGAAACTTGTTCGACTCCCTCGAACTGGTCGATTTCTGCTCAGGTGACGTTTCGTTGCTGTCCAAACTGGATCTTCTTCTAGAAGCACTGTACGGGGACGTCGGAGTTTTTTGATTCGGATTCGAGATCGGATAAAACGGCGAGGTAGCGCTGCTCAAGTCCATTGGCGAGCCTGATACGTCATCTTGGCCCCGTCTACTGAAATTCGAGGTATACTTTATGGAGTTGGCACTTATTGGCGATTGCAGGTCCGAACTGAACGACCTCTCGGAAGACTTTAATTTACTCGGGCTACACGATTCACTGGAGCTGCTCACGACTAGTTTTGGGCTGGCTTCTGATTTCTGCAATGAGTCCATGCTGATAGGTGTCGCCGAATTGGAAATCTCATACATTTTCTTCGCGTCGGTTTTCGTGCTGTCCCTCGTACTGTCTGAATCTGCAGAATGAAGAACCAAAGTCTTCGAGTCTGAGCTAACTGACGAACACAGCGATTTGTCCATAGGGAAATCTCGAGATTCTGATCTAATCGGCGTCCTTGGGCTAACTGTCAGACTCGATGGTTTCGAATCAGGTCCCATGGTTTCACCTGAACTGAATGATTTGTTGCTTTCCGGTGTTTTAGGACTCTTCACTAGGTCTGAATAAATTTTCGTTTGAGTCGTCTGTATTCTATCGTTATATGACGTGTTCTCTAACGTTTTATGTACAATTTCAGGCGTTTCAGGAGTTAATACAGTAGTATTATGCGTTGTATGTATACTGGGTGTCACTCTGCTTAATTTTTGATCGACTGTTACAGGTGAAATAGGAAGATGACCAACGTAGGCCTTGCCATAAAGCGTTCTTTCAGTATTCACTGTGTCTGCAGTGTCACTGGTTAAACTTCCTACTTTTGAAGTTTCATACGGTTTCAAGTCCAAAGATATTCTACTAGAGAAATCGAAGGATGTTTTATATCGGTCGGATCTAATTTCATTTTCTATCTCTACATCGAGGCTTGATTTATCTTTGATTCTATCATATTTCTTGTCCAAGGATGCTGAATAATCCAAGTATATGTTTAAAGAATCCTGTTTCATAGTCGTAGTTATCTTGTCTTCAGTTTGGTCTTTCTTGATTGTCGCAACTTCGTCTCGAGGTATATTTACAATCTCGTTTGTTGTCTGTTTAGATCGATGCCTTTCGTGTACTAATACTTCATCTTCTTTCGAACTGATCTTACTGCCACTGAAACCTAGATAATCGTACTCGTTCAAGTCCAATGACGATTTTTTAATGATATTACTATCGGAAGTGTAATCTATAGATAGATCTGATATGGATTTCTCTTTTTTCAATTCTTTCGTCGATTGTTCTTCCGGTGATTCTTTGCTCTGCACGCTAAATTTTTGAGGAACCATGGAATTATTGTCATCCTCTGCTGATAATCGTCTTATTTGGTCGGTGATCTTAGCGATAGATATGTCACCAAGGTTTTCCTCGGAGCTTTTCGAGTCCTTCGAATCTTCGGCGTTGATTGGTTCTATCTTCTCCTCGAGAAACGAACGATCGAGTGGCTTCTCGCGAATCGGTGATCCGGTGATTCGAGAGTTCTTCTCCTCATCCGTACCGACGACACAGGATTCGGATGCTGACGTCAGGTCTTCGCTGTCAACGTCACTGAGACGGTCCGGTTCGTCGCACAATTCCGTCGATGTGCTGTCGCTATCACTGTCACCGTTACTCCGCTTTGGAGAAGCCAGCTCAGCTTCCGTGGATTGCATTGCTACAACGCTGCATTCCACCGTTTCTGAAAGGTACATGAAGGTACATTGGCCCATTATATACACTTGACTACAATTTGATTATCATAAAGGAAGAGATATTTTTAGTTAAAGTTTCATAATAATTTTTATTTATCTGCCTCTTGTTGTTTCATTATAATATTAAATTAACACATACATGCTAAATCAGCGATGTAAATGCAAAGCATGTTATTTAATTTCAAGGATACTTCCCTTTCTATCGTAGGTAAAGCAGATACAAACTAACTGTTGGTAAGAATCGTTTACCAACTGATGATACATATGAATACAATTTGTAGTTTCCTGTATTACCATTTATCGGTGCTTCATTACTTTTAATCGATAAGTAAACTATTTCGTCAAATAATATATTTAAAAGTTAGCAAGTGGTGAATTAGAAGAAACAGAAATTTACCTGCTATCTGTAAACAAATCTTATAAGAACCATTTACGGAAGTATTGTTCGTGTTATTTGTACCTGGTAAATTCGAGGGTTTCTGCTTCGGTTTTTTGGTGTCTTTCCAGTGAAGCGTGACGCCTTGTCTGTCCCTTCGGTTTTGATTTAGCGTCGTAGGTCTTATCTTCGTCGTTGCAGCACCAGAAGGTAGGCTCAGGGGTCGATTCTTCCCACTCACGAGCGCACTTTTGCCCACTAAAAGATGATTCATGGCCTGAGAAGTAGGAGGTGGTACCATGGTCTGCCTTGCACATGCAGCTGCGCCAGGAAAAAAAAGTAACGTATGCATTCTTGTAGCCGTTCAATTTGCAACAGACATACTTCCATTGGTCTTATTCTACTGTCAAATGCCTTAATATATGCGAAACATTTATGTCAAGCACGCATCTCAAAAGCGATGGAGGAAACGAGATGATTTATCGTGCCTTAAACCTTAGCAAAATACATTTAATTCTATGATTAGAATCTGTAATTACCAGAAAGTATAATATGCGCTTGTCGTTGACGTTCGCGTAGCTTGGCGTACTGCTGTTTCAAAGTGGTAATGTCCAAAGCGAGCCGTTCTCGGTCGCTGCTGGGTGCCATTGCCTGCAGCGCTCCAATCGTTTGAGGTATACGATCTGCGAACATGTTTTTACGATGTGAAACAACCACAGCTAATATCCTAACGGTACAATGATTACAATGTTAACGTATTTTTATTTCGTACCTTTCTTCAATCGCTGTGCCATACTGAACATCGCAGCAGCCACGGCCAGCCTTTCATCCTCCTCCGTGTCGCTGTCCTCGTCGTCGCTCAATTTTCTTGCCCAAGGTGTGATATTGTATCTATGTTTCTCTCTTAGCCCCGTTACACCATGCAAAGATCCCATACTAACGATATTCTATCAAAGTGACACAATTATATCATTCGTCACGTATTCGATCTAATAATTCTTTCAATAATTCTATAAAGGGTTCTGGCAAACCTTTATGAGGTTATTGGTATCCGTGAACTCGAGCATCTCCCTTGTCAGCACTCCCATTATACTATAAAACTCGTCCGCCGATGTCACCGTCATAATACGACTGAAACCAAACAATATCACTCTATATGTAACTGAACAAACGAAGCTATAGAATTATAGATATTCAATCCGATTCTACTTACTCGGAAAGTCCTTCCCAGATGGCCAGTGCGGTTCTAAGCAATATCTCATCTCCTTCGAGAAATATGAGGTCCCATACGCGCAGGACAGCCTCTTGTGGCAAACAGTGACAGAAAAGAGTAAGGAACCATTGCATCGTGAACACATTCGTCAGAGGTGGCTCGTAACTGCTGCCTGAACAAATTTTTGTTGTTTTTTCGCAAATAAGATAAGCCAGTACAACGCCCCTGGGACCGATCTCGCAGTCCCTACAACTGAATTGAACAGAGAGTTACGATTGCACAACCAGTTTGGTTACCTGTCGCCTTGTCCTTAGCATCGTTCTGCAGAGCCTCCAGATGTTTCGAGAGCTTGGGCAGTCTGCCCCGGAGGAGATCTCGAAATACCGCCATGTCGACCGACAGGCCACGGAGATTGTCCGCGAAGTAACCCTCCGGCAGGACACCCTCTATCAAGTAGATCATCACCTTCACCGCGGCGGACTCGGCGCGATCCATTACTTGCAAAACGAGGGCGGCCAACACGTTCAGGCCCTGGCAATAGCCGACGGACTTGTTCCATCGGGCGAAACCAAGCAGAACTCGACGAAGCACCGCTTGATTGTCTCTGCCAGCTGCACCGCAAAACAGACTGCAGCCCGTTCTGTGTAGGTCCTAAAAAGTTCGTTCAAATACAGTGTGTATAATGGTGTACATGTTCGTGCAATATCACCTAAGCTTCAATATTATAAAATTCTAAAATTATGACTTACTAATATAACATAATCGTGAATAATTGACTATTCAAATATTTTCATGATCTTCGACGTTTCTATACATTTCTGATTTATATACATGTTCAGATTCGTTGCAAATTTTAGCAATATAATCACGACAATAATGTCGTATTACAGTGCTAATGAAATTTCAAATTTCAATATTGCGTAGTATATTCAGAAATAGCTTGTACAAGTGTTCAAACAGGGTTAGGTTTGATTTGGTCACTATTTCGTGAACCATTCATAATTATATTTATAATGTGGAATACTGAATAAAATAAAATTTATTAGAGTTTTCCAATAGCGATAATATTTATAACAGGCGGTGTATATAGGATTTTATAGTTATGGAACTCTAACGGGACGAATTACGATTCCGATAGAAACCGAAGGAAAATGAAACGAGCTGGCTGGTGACTCGGCCAGATTCATTAAAGGTCAGTTTTTCTCGTCGCAAGCGAGTTAATTGGAAGGCTCATTGGCGACACTTAATTGCTCGGCGTCGAAGTGATTGATGATCGAAATTTAATTGCGCTTAATTATACGAAGAATGAGGGCGAATATAAGGAAGGAATCGTAGCAGTGGTGTCAAATTTTCGTGGACACGTGAAACGTGAATGGAAAACTGGTTTCGACTGTTTTCGTTCTGTAAAGGAAGATTATTTGGAAAGTATTTGGTTGGAACGTAGGAAAAGTAACGGAGAGTGAAAGCTATTTGGAAGTTGGGAAATATTTAAAGTGCGTGGTTTGAAACGTTGTTTGACGACAGAGATAAAAAAATATTAATAGCTATTTATACGGCGAATGAATAATTCAGTAAACGAACAAGTATTTATTAGTAGTCAGTTTGAAGTCCTATTAGTTAACAAGCAACGGAAAATTACTTCTTCCTCTCTATCTAAATAAGCTTGTACCTAATAGCACTCGTTAATGATAAAACAAATAAAAAATGTAAGTCAATCAAAAATGTAAAAACAACGATATATACATGGAGAAAAATAAAAAGGCATGGATATATATTTGCATTTCAAATTTAGATATTGCTCTCGAAAAATCATGTCGCTCTCGTCATTACGACAGCCAGAGATGGTGAGCAATAAGTTCATAAGAACACCGATGTACATGAGCAACTGTTATAAAAAGTATGTACGTTCCGCAGCCTTACTTTAACGATTTGTATACCAAGCTCTTCATCGTCAGGATTGCTCCACTCGTTGAAGCAGATCTTTTCAGCCTGCTTCCAATCTACGCCGCGCTGCTCTAGATGACGTTCTGCCAGTGTCAGCCACAACTGTGAAATATTTAGAAAAAAAGAGGATAGAGAGAAATGAGGATGCATTCTATAGGACAATAAGCTGGTAGATGTTGGAATCTAGTCTGATACTCGCCTTCTTTCGAAATTCCGGCGGAATTCCTCCTGGTAACCTGGCAACCATTTTCATCGCGTCCAGCCATTGTATAAAACCACTTTCTCCTGGTTGCGGCGTCAGGCTAAATCTCATCTTCGTGTCTTCGACTGTAAATTCAATTTATGCTCGAGAAATATCTGGGGTTGATGAAGAAATTTGTGCAAACAGCAGTTCGACGTTGCTATGAATAAAATGAAATTGAAAAAAAGTGAAACGAAAAATATAAAGAAAAATACAAAGATATTCGAGTAACAATCCTCTAACTGAATATGGAACTTGTTAAACATTGAAGATCAAAAAGAAAAACGAGAGGATCGAGGATAGAGAGGACACAGACACTCGTTAAATTGCTCGAGTAGTATAAATTGCGTTGAACAAACAGAAACGTTAATATCTGTAATTCGATCGAAATGTCAACTCCCATTCAGCTTGGTTTACGAACTTTTGCAATCAAACGTCAGATCTAACACAAGGCGATGCGCAGAACAAACGACGAAAGATGGACAGTTAAATCGGAATTGAATGCTTCGATCATCATGAAACCTCGAAGCATATTAATACATTTATCGGCCAGACGGCTTTATCGTCGTTAATGCTATTATTTAATTAGCCGTCGTGAATCTTCGAATCGGGTACATGACACACTCTGCGTGGACAATTCCGTTGATATTCTTACGATTGATCCATTCGATTTTGTAAAACCTCAACTCAAAATTTTGAATTTTTGAAATTTGAACTTGAAAATTTATTTTTTAATAAATATATTAATGAACATATAATAGTATATTTATTTAACATATATTTAATTACTCCCTAAATGAATGTTTCCTTACTTTTACAGTTTCACACAAACATTTTTCTTTTCTTTTTAAGTATAGGTACGAAATATCACCTCAACCTATTACGAATTAAAATGAGAGGAACATGTTTACATTGAAATCTAATTTAGTTAAATACGAAATCATTAACTAAATAAATGTATTTCGCGTCAACAAGTTGAAATGGCCATATGTTCCATTATAAATTTTACAATCGCGCTCCGATAAATATAAAATCTATAACTCGTCTATCAGAATGTATTACGGATACAAATGTGAACTGATTTCTATTATCCCTTTGTTGCCCAAGGATAAATTCCGCAAATTCCGTAACTCGAATCACCCAGTACATGTAACCGAATTTCCTTTTGAACTGTAGGATTTTGTTTGAACGAAAAGTCCATTAATAGAGACTCGTTCGACTTGAAATAAAGTACGACGCCAATGCGTGTGATCAACTTTTCGAGAAACTCGATTCTAACTTATTCAATCGTCAAACGTTTCATGAATTTCTAGTAGTTCGTGGGAGTACATACTTTGCATCCTTGGAATTTATGTGCCTTAGAAGGAAATTCATAATCAGCGAAGCGCAACTTAAGATTTCTGTTGTGTACACAATTAAAAAGTATTCGAATTTACACAACGAAATAATATTTCCCGTTACTAATACAAGAGTAAAGACTCCTTCAAAAGCATCGTTGTTGACTCTTAGAACGACGGAGACAAAGTTACATTCCTCCGTTCCAAGAAGTTGCCAATGCAAGCATCGTATCAATCTCGGCAAACGTTTAAGTTACACAATAAATATTACCATAGTCGATCGTAAAGAATCGCCCAAGAGCCTGACTCTATCTATATTTAAAAATCCTATTTCGATCAGTGGCGAACGAATCAAGCAGCAATTACGGCGCTTTCGAATCAAGTCGAAAAATGAAATCACATCGCATTCGGTGATCTCGTTTTCAAAGCAAAAGCGATTCAGCCGAAACGAAAACAGAGCTTTGAAACGTAAAGCCGCGAAGCGAAAGTTAATTGAAATTCGCATGCACAGTCGAACGAAACGAAACCAAACGTTGATTCCCATTTGCTGAGAAACGGAGCACACAGAGACAGTCGCATGCACCGGACTTTGAAATTGTTTTGTTCACCTTCCAATTCTTCGTACTTCGAGGCAGAGCTGGCAGCGTACGCGGCTCCTGACGCGAAGTTTTTCAGGGAGTTGAAAAATCCGCTCATTCTCCAATTAGGAACGCCTCTCTTTCTTCTTCATCGTCACTTTCACCTCAGCCGCCTCTTGTTGTACGCAGTGCAGCCGCCTTTCAGCCGTTTTCGTGATTCATGATCCGTCGACCTTCCGCTTATTTCCTCGGGATCATGTTTGCTAGTCGCGCTCTGCGAACCTTCTGTCGTGCGAGATGCATTTTTATCACGTGTCTGAAATCCCGATGGCAACGTTTACCTCGCGCAAAACCTTCTCTAAAAATAACATTTGTCGGCGTTACGCGCATTCGATCTCGAGGGAAGTTTCTCCTCGATAACGCTGCGGTCGACGCTGATACGTCATGGTTGTCGACCAGTTTGAAAAGTTGATACACCGTGAGTTATGAGCAGAACAACTAGCCGTTATTATCCAACACACACGTATCGTATACGATAGCGTTCGAGTACTATATATGAAAATCGAACGAAGAAATTCCTTTAGTTACGGTTACGAATATGCATGTGTATTGATAAAATAATGGGTAACCATATATGTACCGAGAGGAGCCGATTATTAACATATGTGCCTTTTGCTTATTCAAATGGTCGATATACATAAAGCTTAGGTATTGTAGAGAACAAACGAACTTAAATAGCTACTCCACTGTTAAAAACAACGGAGGAATTATTAATTTCTTAAAAGCGTATCAAGGAATCAGGAAGCTCAGCTTGAAAACATTAATTTTTAGAAAGCACGAGCAATTTTCTAAATCGGGATCCTGGTGACAAACAAAAACGCGTTCCCAGCGTGGTTTTTGTTAATCGCGTCTACATGAAGTATACCACCTGTTACAAAGCGTTTAATGCGGACGTACCACTGATACGTAATGCACGCGCTCAATTCTACGAAGAAGTTGGTGATACTGGGACAAATCGATTGGTTATCAGTGTTTCAATTGAAAGCATGTGACGCACGGAGCGTAACGTATACATTAGAAATCTCTGGTCTTCCGATGGGACGAAAATTTTTAGTATAATATAAATCATTTGGCGTCGATGAAAAGTTAACAGATTCGAATATCACTGTCGAAGATAAAAGCGGTTCTTAGACTGCGTTGGCAATAAAAAGAACAAGTTTACCACGTAACTATTTTCAATATAAATTTCTTCATAAAGTGAAGACATTTTTAATAATGCTCAAAGTATTACAGAGTTAACGATAAAAATAACAAAAGGTCATTTAAAAAGGTTGTTAAATATCTTCTAGATTCGTCCGAAAAAACTTAGAGAATGGTTTAAAAGGCTGCATATGGTTGCTACGCACCCCACGAACACGTACACGAACACAAGCACGAACCAACATCAACGCGAGCACGTACACGTTCACCGCGAATCGCAGCTTGAAACGAGGCATTAACATCGGTCGAACTGGTGTATCGAACGTTTTGGTTTATCTAATCCTATTCAGCCGTTGAATACACATCGATTTCTCCGCTCTTTGAAGGCCTACTTATTTCTTGGCCAAGGAAAAGGATGTCCCCCCTCCTCTACCGAATAGAACGTTCCAAGCAAAGAGAAGCAAAAGAACTTAACGAAACTTTCAACGTCCTCTTTCCCTTCGTCCTGTGTTCGCGTGTACTCGAAGCTGCACAGGTACGAGAACGATCATTGTCGTTCGATAAATCAACGTGCTTCGACGCGGTCAAGGAAGCTACCAAAACACATCCCCGCGAGACTGCTCCAGGGACGTCTTACCATTGTCAGTGCGCGAATCAACGTCGTGAACGTGAAGTGGACGGCTTGTCCTCGGGAAAACCGCACGTCGTATTACGCATCTGGCCTCGTGTCACTGAGCACACACGTTCCTCGAACACTCACCAGAAGCACATCCCCGTAGTGCACCCCTCCGACACTGACGCGTACTGGTTCACCCTCTTGTGTACGTGAGAGAGAGAGAGAGAGACAGCAAGAGAGAGAGAGAGAGAGAGGGAAAGAGAGAAATCGTTGGAATTTACACGACGCACTGTAACGACAATACACACGATGTGATGTTTCACTTTTTGGTTCAGACCAAACTTTCTTTTTTATGGACAATTGTACTGAGCGAGAGTACACAATCAGGACGACGACAACGACGTGGTCGTAGACGAATACGTCGAGTTAGCTTAACGACCACTACGCCGGCGGAAGCACAGAGATGCGCGCGCGCGCGTACGTCCGCCGTGAAAATAACTATGGTGCCTGGCGTGTATGGGAGGGGTAGTTGTCTCGTGGAACCCTGCAATAGGCACACTGAAGCCGTTTCACGAACCGTTCGCTGTGGCAGCCTTAGCGATCAAGCCACTCCCGTTAGATCGCATGCGCTAGCGCCCCCGCACCACCCCACTGGTGAGGAATTTGTATCTGTGGGGGTGCTCGCGTGCGCCAACGTCTTCGCGGCCAACGGGAACGCCGTGACCGCTCCGTAGGGGTAGCTCGAATTCGGTTATTCGACGACGTTGCCGCGATTATTCCCGTTCTGTCCTGCTGCTATTTTTCGTTTCCACGAATACTTCGGGGCACACTTTCTCTTCGTTGTTGGACGAGTGCTGCGATTGAATAATTGGAGGAGCTCTTCCATTATCTTTCTTTTTCTTCTTCTTGTACTTTGCTTGAGAGTTCTTTTGTTAGGGAAATGGGTATCCTTAAATAGAGTTACCCTTGTCGTCGTGAGAAATTATTGCAGTTTTTTCAATGACTTTTGTTATCTTTGTACGTTGCTTCTCGTTATTGTGTTCGTTTGAAGGTAGTTTTTAAGTTTTCAGTTATTTTTATTGCAATATTCCGTCATAAATGAGTATTTCCATAGCGTACGTGATAGTAGAAGTAAGAGATTTTATCACCACGTCATATCGCGGTGCAGCAGTCGATTTTAATCCGCGTACACAACAAAGCCATGTTCCTTCGATCGATGAACTTATCGACTCGGTCCTTTATGGGTCAGTCGGAAATGTCGTCAGAGTTAGTAGCAACACGACGAAGAGACTAAGGCCATCAGATACATTCGTGGATATAGTGTCTATCTCGACGATCCTCTTGAGTATAAAATAAAGCTCTCAAGATAAAAACTGAAAAATAGCTGTTATTTTTGTAATGCTATATTGCTCGTGTTCCGTTCTACATTATTAATAACCTTGCCAGCGTGTGAACTGATGTGTTCTAACTGATACGAATCGTTGTCGCACAGTTAACGAACTAGTATTTACGTACATATATTGTGCATGAACTTGATAATCTACTTTATCATGAACCATTCTATTTTTCTCCCCCTATAAGTATTATACAGAGTGGTTGGTAACTGGCGATATAAGCAGAAAGGGGGTGATTCTTCGCGAAAAAAGAAGTCGAAAATATAGAATATAAATTTTATTTTTTAATTTTTTTCTTTCTTTTTTTTAATTTTTCCATCGAGACAACGATCTGCAGTGAGATCCGTTATAACGTACCGCACGCGTACCGAGCGAAAATTCAAAGTCGATTTTCTCGAAAACAAACCCTCAAACGAAAAATTTTTATTCTATATCTTCGACTTCTTTTTTCGCGTAGAATCACTCCCTTTCTGCTTGTACCACCAGTTAACAACCACCCTGCATATCATTCAAATTTAACGAGGTTTCTGGGAGTTTCAAAATTCATTCTATAGTCAAATTTATGATAACTCATTCCGTAGTTAAATATTGAGAGTCTGAAATATGCGCATGTAAATATTTGCTTCTGATAAAAGAATAGAAATGTGAAAGAACTATGTATATCGTTTCGTTTTCTTTCGATCAGAAATGATCATTAATATTAGGCATTATCGTTGACATTGACAACTGTCGGAAATAATTAACAACAATGTCAAGATATCAGCGATACGATTCATTTTTACAGCTAACTGGAAGAAACGACGAAAATGGAAAAATTTAAGTTATCGACGTCTTCCGATCGCGTTTCCAGGACTCCCATCTCGTACATGGAAAATCTGATCGAACATGAATTAAAGACGAGCTTAGCGTTTGTAGATAGAATTACCTTTGTCCGTATCAACAATGCTACATTGCAAGTCCATATTCGATTGAGACACGCGATCCTTTTCGCGCGAATTCGACCCAATTCAATTCGTTTTAATCCAGCTGGAGTCTCGTCTGACCGCTTATTTTCAGCTTCCAGGGTTATTCTTTCTGTCGATCATCATGGTCGTGTTCCAATGGATGATACTTCCAAGCCAATGTTAGTAATTTTAGCGTGTAGTTATTTAGTGAAACCGAAAGAAATATTTTTTACGAGCTTTCTATTTTCTTATTTGCAAAAAGGAAAGTTTAATACATGACTCGTGATAGAATATAATCGTCCAAATAAAATTGTAGATTAAAATTTGAGATGATAGAATTGTAATCTATATCAAAATATAATCCGAAATATTTGAATAATTTAACGCTAGAATTTAATATTTAAAACATGTTAAAAGATAAAGGTTGAGCTGTTGTGAATTAAATATAAAAACTAAACTGGTGTATACAGTTTACGTGAAAAAAATTGCATTTTCTGCGTGACGCGAGCCAGGGGTATCACGATAATCGATGCAATCATCAACGCATAATCCGCGCGGATATATTCAGCAGATACGCTCATTTCGCAAGACCATGTTTTTGCCGCTTTTGCAAGCACATCGGGGTAATGGCTTGGAAACAGTTACTTAATATTTTGCACGCTCGGTTGAGCCATTGAAGCACTCCGGCAAAGGACAGAGTTTAGAAGCTGTGTTTGAAAAATTGTGCGAGGTCGATAAGTTTCTCGAGTTAAGGATGAAAAATTGTTCGACGAAAGCGTCATCTTGTCCCGAGTAAAACGAATACCATGACCAGGATCGTAGTGAAGGGAACGGTGAAATCGGTAATAAAAACTAATTGTTACGTCGCGTAACACTCTACCTAGCCCAGGCCACACACCGCGGGCAAGATGGCAACCAGATGTCTTCGGATACTCACTGCGTACCCTCAATAGCCTCAAGTACCTTCCATAAATCTCATAGATTTCCTAGTAAAGGTCCTTCAAACCAAACAAACGTCTATTTCCGAAGAATTTCTAAAGACTATTGTCTACCAAGGACAAGGGAAAGTTAGTTTTTCTCACGTACGCTGCAACTTTCCTCCACTAACCACTTTCTCTCGAGGGCGGTTAACACCCTTCGTTTAACCAATTAACAACGAAGCCTATTTCCCTCACTCTCTTAACTAACATCGGCACCAACAAATCCGATGGTCCCGTGCGCTAGACACACCCATGCTTAGCTTTCCTCCGACACAGCATCGTCTCCCAAGACAGTACTGATTTCACATCCTTCGAACGGTCAACATCCTTCCACCGGGTATACACACCCGTAGATCAGTCACTCACTCATCTCGTACATACGCACCAGCGTAACTGCCTTCGTTATAAGTTGTTGGAATAAACGGTGAAATATAACTTACTCTACTGTGTCATATTCATTTAACTTGAAATACTCCAACGCTTTCAATCGAAAACGCTAAGATCCCTAATTGACGCACCTTGGTATGTAACCAATGAAACAATACACCGCGACCTCAAGATACCCACCGTCAAAGAGGAAATAGCAAAATATAGCAACAGATACAGCAAAAGAATCAACAAACACCGAAACCCCCTAATCACTGGACTACTCGATACGACGGACCAGACTCGCAGGCTGAAGAGGCACTACCCGCTAGATCTAAACGTCAGATTCATTTAATTATCCAAACTAAGCATATGCACTTACTTATAATACTTTAAATTATACCTATCTATAATAGTATTAACTTATTGTAAATAAACAGCCATGTCACTGCGCCACGCCAGAAAAATTACTGAAAATTCTCAACGCGAGAATTGATTGTAATTTCAACAAATAAATAAAAAAAAAAAAAAATATTCATTTAACCACCTCTGTTATCTTAACCGAAACAGGGGAACGACTACTTCGCGGCGTCGATTCACCGAATCGTAGCGAGAATTTACGCCTCTCGCTGACGCGTTTTCCTCGCGACCGCGTCTCTCCGCGAACGGTCGTAACACTAATAAATTGATAAATGACAGGAAGGAGATTAATTCTTCGTAAGTCGATAATGTAGAATTACAAACTGTTAAGTGCAAACTCATTCCAGGAAAATATTTATGATTTTTTGATTACCTAGACTAGATCCCAAATAATTTACTCGCCGTACTCGTCGTACTTACTGCATATAATATTAAAACAACCTATTTTGAACACCAAATGAAATTATTTGAAATGTCTATCATATTCCTATTTCAAATAACAATCTGTTAAATGCAAAAATTAAAGGAGAAAAATTATAAGATTGAATAATATAAATATAAAAATCGATATTGCATATAGAATGAAAATAATTGCATGTCCTTAAAAATGCATTTATTAATTAACTATTTGTGTTCATTGATTAAAACACAGTGAAAACGAGAAACAATTACATCAACAATTAGATATAAAGTCATTTCATTCGCATATTTTTTAAAGAATTGTTGCAGTTTTAAACTTTTTAATATAGATAATTACATTTAAGCAAATTAGGTGAAGTTAGGATCCGAAATCAATAAGGATCCTACTATTTATATATATCTTTACGAAGTATGGAAGTACCACGAAGCACTTAGTCGACGATGTTCTTCCAAATTAAATGTCGCACACTAAGGTTCATGGAAAGATGTGTGGCTCCCAGAACTTTTCACGAGAGTTGTTCGAATCCATTACTTTTTCAATTTCTATGTGTACCTAGATCGAAGCTGACCTCTATAGGTCAAGTTGAACCGACCCACTAATCGAGCACCTGCCCGGGACATTGTGCACTCTGTGGGCAGTCAGTGATCACTTTGTTCAAAATCATCCTTTCAGAATATCTGACTACGTCTGAAGAATCCTTTTCCAGTAACTATTTCTAACAATAGTGATCCATTTAAAATCGATCATGGAAAATGATCTATTACTGTAGGAGCTTCCTTGAAATGAAATGAGGACTTAGAGAAGTTTACAGGAGCATATAGAAAAATGATCCTACTACAGAATTGTTTTCAAGAAGTCAGAAATTTTAGCAATAAGAAAAAAACCTACATATACAATATACAGGAGATCCGTCGTAAGATATCGAAAAGAAAAATTCCTACAGTAAAAATTGCAGTGCAAGAGTATCTAAAAAAGAGAAATAAAAAAAAGGGAGTGCAGAAGTACTAAAAAAGGGATTCCAATAATAGGCACGACAATACCGATAAAAAGAATGCGAAATGTCATCGACATTCGAGAAAAATAATTGACATATATTAAAATAGGTATTTAACTACTAAAAAATAAAAATTAAGTGAAGCCAAGTAAACGACCTTTAAATTTTAATGTCATTATAATGTATATTTAAGTACACTTCGACTTTAAGTATAACAGTATGACCCCACTCGTTCGTGTGGTGAAAACTCAACCATAAAATTGCTTATGTGAAAATATCACACGATATAAGCGAACTATGCAAAACTGGAGGTAAACACAGATATGAAATGTTTGCCTAGTGGTCGGAGCGTGCCAGTTTAGTTGTGCATCGGCTCGCGCGATGCATCGGGTTCATCGCACTAAATGCAGATCTAAAGTTAAAGAGAAGACCGAGGAAAGTTCCGCATTTCCGGTTCGCAGACGCAACATCATTAAAACTTTATCAATGACGCTATGCCGCGAGGTTCAGCCGCACTTACCGCACGCCGGGCATGCGTGTCGCGCACGATACGTGCGGCAAAGTCTAATTATTGATCACCGAGCGCGCGTCGTGCCACGTGAAAAAGAAGGCCCTCTTTGTTTTCCGGATGAGTCGACCATCAGCGTAATATTTTTCGCGATACGCCATGATAATAACACATTAAAAGTATCGATAATACGTTTTCTGAAGCGTGAACAATTTTAGAGCAATACCTTCCTGCTCCAAAATGGACATGAAGTTACAGAGTAACATGGTCGTGTTAATAACGTAATTTCATTCCATAACAGCACATACTAAGTATTATTTTTTCCACATTTTTTGCAAGTATGGTGAGGAGATCAAGGTTTCTATAAAAAATCGGGGAATAGAGAAATTGAAATTGCCAGCAAAAATCCATGTAGTTGGACGATAACTTTGAATTCTCGGGCATGCGCAGCAGACGCAGCGTAAAACACGAACTTTCAAAGTTGTTTAGTAAAGTAGTGACTAGAAAATGTATTTGCATACCGTTATATTTATTATAGAATTTACTTATTAATTAATTAATTTCCAGTATATTATATTTCGTATTATCCAACGACGCCTTTTGACTACACAAATTTCATACTATGAAAATGAAATGTCGAACTTGATTAATTTTATGTTTTAATCATTGTATATAGAACTATTGACGCGACAAATTTAATTGAAATAGATGACGATCGAACCCAAGGCCCCCTTTATAATTTAGAGATATTAGACATAGGAGTTCGTATCAAAAAAATTAAATATTGTGTTAGAATTTTTAATGAGAATAATTTTGTAAGTTTGTAAAATATAACTTTGTGTCTTTCTTAAGAATGCACATAATTTGCGTATCTGTGCCACAGATCTGGACACCGGTTCGAATTCCTGTTCCAACTGTTTTCCATATTTATAAATGCAAAACGACGATAAGATAAACAATAAGTTGCCAGCGGTTAACGAAGAGGCGGTATAAATCGCGCGGTTGTTTCTCGCGTCGAGACGAAACACGAAGATCGCTTTTGTGTGGCGACGGTTTTATTGTCAGAAAGGGAAATACGGAGCTTGAAGCAACTCCATGCGAACAGCTGTGTTTTCCTATTATATGAAGCTCTATTGTTTGTCCAGCGACATTATCGTCGACATTGGAAGAACGTTGCTGTTTGTTTAAACGCTACTTCTTTCCCCTAAGCCAATTTTAGTGGTTATAAATATCATGCGAGTAAATCATGAAACGATACGATCACTTAACTTAAAACTAAATGAAGGAATACCGAAATACAAGCGTACGTGTATGTCATGCTTGAAGTTCGAAAAAACCAACAACAAGATTGTAAAAATTCTGAAAATGTACTCACCGCATTTTGGGCTGACTGCCAGAAGGTGAGCCGTAATTATGGCGCATAGTTTCTCACATTTGGTGACGAGATGATCTTTACGACGCAACTGCCGAATGAGTATTTCACCAGTGTGATTAATATGGTCGCGTAAATTCAGCACTAAAACTTGAAGCTCGTGCTCACCTGAAATGAATTCAACATGCGTTACATAACGAGCAGGAAAAAAACTTTTAATCTCGTGAGAGTTATAGTGTAACGAGCACGTACAATATTCCGAATTGCACGGGGTTATTTCGAATTTGGGGATCGCGTGTTTTATATTCTGACGCGGATAAAAGGCGAGACACTTGGAGAAATCTTTGAATTCGCGTTGCAATCTTGATAACGGCCCGAAAGGGCTCACCCTGTGTACACAGCGTCCGAAGATTGAAGTTTCCCAACCCTTCCGCTTATGCTCCTCGCGTACTTCGATGAAATGAGTGTGCACTCCCTCCGACTGTTTCTTTTCGCCATTCCAGAAACATGTTCGTCTCGCAAATTCGTCAAAGTTTTCGATAACTAAGTTAAATTATGTTAACTTTCGCGTTAAAATTTAGATGGTAAAAATTGAGGGAACGACTCATCGTCTATAATACGTAAGATGCTTAAAAAGAATCTCGAATAACTGTCACGTGTCACGGATCAAATTTAGAGATTTAATGAAATGTCGTGTAATTTAATTTCTTCACGTAGCAGGAGATAAAATTGATCCGTCAAATATATATTTTATCTTTATTTATAATTATTTATAATTGCTTCTTTTAATGCGTTTCTAATGTTTCTATGAAATAAATATATGTATCGATTTATATCGATTTGATCATTTCTACGTTTTTCGTGATGTTTTAGCTCAAGACGTGTAATCTCTCCTCTGTATTTCCTTATGTATGTTCAACGAGGTAGAATGAAGCAGCATCGTGTATAGAGATAAAAGAAGTGCTTCTCCTTCGAAAAAAAAAGAAGGAAAAAGAAGGAGGAAAAAGTAGTACTCCAAGTCAAAGAACCTTCGTGCCTCGAAGTCAACGAGGTCGCTTGTCTGTCTCGTCTCTACGACCTCTTGTCTCGTCAGCTCCTGCCAAAGTATCTTTGCCTAATCCGGTCACATTTCAAACTTCATGCGTTGAATTACGTTTAAATATCATAAACGAAGTGGCACTGTGCTCTTCATTAGCGACATTCGTGATTAACGCGAAAAATTTAGTTGAGAATTGCGATTTTTCACGCGATGCAGCAAAAGTATTCTTATTTTAAAATAGAAGCTAGTATTTCTTTTAATAAAATGTTTTTCACTGGAACGTATCCAACCATTTCTCTTCCATAATTTTATTTTTAAGAGTAGCTACTGTGCTTCTGGGAGAAATATGCTTTACAATAAATGTCCTCGAGCTAACGTGTTTATCCACCACCCACGAACGCTCTATTCTTTCCTCCGACATATCCAACTCTTATTGAATTACTCTTACTTTTCCAGAGTAAACGCGCCTTCTGCAGGTGCTGATGTTGCGGACGTATCTTCAGGGATGAGGTTGTCGAGTCACTTTCTGATCGTCTTCTGTCATCGTCTGGCAATCCATAAATATCTAGCAACAATTGATCAACTAACGAAGACACAGTTCCTTTTTTGTTCCCGGGTGGATTCGGTAACGGTGATGGATATGTCTGAATGGAAGAAATAATATGCTTATTTGCATTGTATGGGGATTTTAGAACCAAATTTTTTAGAAACATATTTTACGTCTATTACTTCCTCAGTTACATTTACGTGGTATTTTTATTATATTTTACCAAACTACAGTGGCTACAAAAAGTATTAGAGCACGTCCTTTATTTTTCATCGAAACATTTTTCATTAGGTTTTACATTTCATATTCAAAGTGTCAAATATTTGTAGTCCTACGAAAATACTGTTAAACAACAAGAATAATTTTATTTTTTACGCGATATAAAACGTGAATACAAAGCTTTTTCTTGTTCTCTTCGCTTTATCCCTATAGAATAAAATACTCGATATTGGTAACAGCAACCTATCTATAATCTAACCTACGCTGAGCAAGGATTAATATTTTTCTATAAGCCTACCTTTGGCTTGCAAATGTAATTTTCATCTTTCGAATTGTTAGCATTTTTGCAATCAGTTTCGATTACGTCCCACGTGTCACCCAAAGATTTCGACCTCTTCAAATTTGTTCTCTCCACTTTGGTCGGCATGCAACTAGCCCTTCTGATCGGCTTTTTCCGATTCAATTCCATGAAATCCGGACCTTCCCATGATTTCTGAATCAGATTGCGTCTGCTTCTGTTATACAACGAGGGAAACTGATATCCATCTGCGCAATACAGCAAATTTCGTGTTTGTTGTGTGACGTACACGTCACCAAACACGCGTTCATTTTCCACGGCCACACATTTCACGCGGTAACTAATTTCCGCGTACTTCTTCAGAGGCATCACGTTACAGCTCATGGTTCATCAACGTGACTGTTAAGCTATTATACTTATTAGTATAGTCATTCGAGCTCACTGGAACTTCTTGTGGGTGGTACGAGGTTTAAGAAACATCGTACTTACGATCGTTTCACCTCTTTTGACAATAGAGTTGATTATTTATGAAATGTCAGTAATATTGTTCCGCGAGAGCATTGAGAATACGTTTACGTCTGACTTGCCAGGAAAACATTTCACATTCAAACGGAATTCGCGCGCGTCAACGTGACAGAATGTTAGTTTCTCATTCTCTTGGTTATTACTCTCGTTTCAAGTTGTAAATACACAATGCTCGGCAACTTCAATGCGAAAGTTCGTTAGCAGGACCTTTCACACAATGCTTTAATAACTAGTGGTATTAACAATTTAAAACAAATTATTTATTTATTGTTACTTGTAACAAATGGCAAATAAACGATAAAGGTTTAAAACAATAAAGGTTTAAATCCAATAGAATATAATTATAATTTGTAAAGTTGACCTATAGAACTTTATTTGTTTTACTGCTAAACTTGTTACTGTTAAGAGAATCAAGTGAAATGCGAAGAGATATGAATGACAAGTTAAATATAAATTTCTATTCTTTGTGCCTGCTAATTGCCGGGAATGCTTGAAATAAATTACCAGCAACCACAATTGAATGTACACAAAGTGGCGCATATGAAGATATAATAAAAATTGACCAAGTGTAGTTAAATGAACGAATAAATTGCAGGACAATACTTCTTTGACATTGGCATGAGGATGTAGATAATGAATGACCTTCTTACAATTGAAATTATCTAACATTTATCATTTTTAATACACGCGCACTCGTAATTGCTTCCACCGCGATTAGGAAAAATCAAGGCTGAAGAAACGTTCGAAACGCACACGTTTTCATTTGTGTTTATAAAATGGAAGCGACTATCGCCGTCGATGGAATAGGTGCTGTAAATTGCGGAATGATATTTACAAACAATTCCATACGAATACCACCAGATCGCAGTTCGAAATAATAAATTAAATATATTATGCGTTGTCTTGGTCTTTGTCTAGAATTCGTTTAACGAAGGCGGCGACTTAATGCACACACGTATGAAAATACCAATATAGAAAATTTATGGCACATTTAAATGTCACACGTTTCATACTTCCGCGAGAAAGAGTTTCAAATGTCGCGCAGGATATTTATAATACTAAATTAGAGTCATCGGGTGTCTATCTCTAAGAGAAATTTTATTTCACTTTTCACTTGTCATTACAGTACACATATTCACTTCAGAACTTTTAAAGACGATGTTTATACATTTAAGATTACTATTATGTTTGCTTGTCGTGATTTTAATCTGTAATTTACTCTTATTACTAGCAGCTTTTATTCGTAACATTTTCTGTCTTTTTAACAGCTTCCGCGTCTTGGCGTCGACGAATATTTTTCGAGACTGTTTTATTGCATTCTCTACGCGTCGTAACCCTTATCGCGAGGCCAGTAATTCGCTTCTGGTGGCCAGACCGCAACTGGAAGTGGCGGCGATGATAATCGTTTCATTAAGTCCATACCTCCACTTACGTCGTCGACCAACTAGTTGACAGAGGTGGTGTACACAACAAACGAAACAGCTGTCGTTATTTATAATTGCCATGAGTCCAACGAAAACGCAAAGATCTCTTTGTATGTTAATCACACTAGTAAATTTACGCTAGTAAATACTGGCAATATTTCCTTTTCTTCCCAAACAAATATTGTTCTCATAAAATGGTTAATATTTGAATGAAAAATAAAGATTAAAATTTGTATTACTTTTTTCTCCAGTCATACTTCCTTTCTTCATAGATTGCGTAAGATTGTTAACAAGGAATGATTTTTACTATACAATTAATTACATAACGCTCTGTTTGTTTTGCTTAGATTCTCAATAAGGGGGCATGAGGGGAAGTGTGATTTCAAGGCGGTCATCGAAACCGCTACTGTTATCGGCTGTTGCTGATAACGCGGCCGATGTAATGTACTGCATACTCAGCTAGAATTTTAAATGCTTGCTGGGTGTGCAGTAGTCGTTCACCTGGTCGGTTCAATAACCCTTTTCCTAACAAAAAACTGCTCATCGAAGAAGCGGACCCCGTTTCTGTGCTCATGAGTGCAGATAAGCATAAAATATTCCTTATGGAGTAAGAAATTAAAACGACAGTGCTCGATGAACAAAAAGTTTCAATGAACCCTTCACTTTAATGCCCATTTGATTGGAAATAACGTTTATCGGACATAGAAACCAGAATTATATATCTTCAGCGACGGACGAATAATTTAATTTCACATTCAAATTTTTTGATTCTGAATTTCAATATTGAATTTTTATTTGAATTTAAATGAAGATTGAACTTTTTAACATTAAATCTAACTTTTGTGAATTCTTGTTCTTTATTTCGAAATTTTAAATTTAAATTTCTAAATCTAAATCTTTTAATTTCGAACTGTCAGAATTTGTCACTTATATTCTAAGGTTTTTAATTTTTATTTTGAAACGAATATGACCGAGAAGTTGACCGAGCAACGTAAATCGATGCCCGTTTGATCGATACCAATGTCGCGTACAAGATACAGTCACCATAGAAACGAAACATTTATGGTCAATGTCGCAGCAGAAATTGCAGCGTATTTTCACTGTGTTCTGTGAAGATTATGTTTTGCTGTTCGGGAGCATTATGATACGTTTACGAATCGATTGAGCCGCTCGTAATCCGAAAATGATCAAAACGCCGTGCATATGCAAAGAAAAAAAGAAGGATGCGGAGGGAGAGGAAATTTCTTTCGGTCCACGCACTGATGACATTTATCGAACCTGTAATCTTCCAACACGATTTATGTACCCACGTAAGTCTGTATAATTTATTAACGTGACGTTTTTCATATTTAACAAGTGACATAGTCTTAATTGTACGGCCAGATCGGTTCTCCACACATCAATCGATATTTTTAATCTTATTTTATTCTTTTGAACGAAAATGTTTCTCTCAAACGTTTTATGAAGTTCGTTGAATTGGTTTGGAGATTGATTTCGCGTGTCGTGAAAACATCTCATTTCGTGGTAGACTACACGACAAGAAGTTCTTCGTACTAAAACGATAACGTTCTGCTATTAATAAGTCAGTGTTGACGATCGGTACGTTCGTCGAAGCTTATCGGTAATACAGACATTTTTGCACATGTCACAGGAACCTTTCACAAGATACGTCTTGCTTAAAATATACGCGATTCCGTCACTTCATGTATTTTCCGTTTAAGAGATTAACTTCGTTTCGCGATAAAAGAAAAAAGATGATTTGAAGCGTGTCGAAATACATATATCTACGCTCAAGTTCATTTGTGAACGTCCATGTTTCTCAGATACGTTTCTTTTGCCATAAGAGTGAAGCGTGTATCTGACGCTCTCGGATATTAAAAACGTCGCTTTAACATTTTCATTTGTAAATCATCTGTTTAAAATAAGAACACGTTCGTCTCTGGTTCGTGAAACATCGACGTAACACTGTGAACGCTAGATTCAAAATTCTATAGCGTCGTCTTTCTCGGTGTCTCGAACAATGCGAAACGATCCTACAGAAAAATAACTTGCCCGACGCGAAACCTCGGATCACGAGATTGCGGGAGACGGCGAATAAATGTGTCCTTTGAAATCCCAGCCATGTTTCCAGAACAGCGACAAAGAACAGTTTTCATATACGCAAACCGAACACATAACGTTGCATCGATAAAAATGCTGGCAGGGTTCCCGCGAAGGGTCCTTATCTCTCTAACTTCGTGGAAATTATGAATTTGAATATCAGCTACGAAGAAACAGCTACTTTGGATCGATGTGCAAACGTTGATTTCAATAAAATTGAATTTCAAGATGAAACGTTGCTATGTAACCGTATCATCCGCGGACACAGAGCCACTGTTAAAGTGGGCAACCGCGGGGCGTGTGTTTAAAATGAATAAAACATCCAATTTCTGCGGAACTGAACTTCATCGTCGAGTTATACTGTACACGGTATGGCTGATATATTTGTCCAATCGTATCTGTCGAACGGTAACCATCGGTTTGTTCCCTTGGCTGCACATCGAAACTCTGCTCTTCCACGCGTTCAGTGCGTATCCAGCATCTGAGCACACCATGTGCTTCCTCTTGCTCGTTTATCTTCTCTTATCGGTCACCACTCAAGACGTTCGCGCGGAGGAAATCGACTGCCAAGTTTATAACCATCTTTACGTTTGTCTGGCCAACAGCGTGTTATACAGTGTCGCGTTCGAGGATGTCAACGCGGTGCAGACGATCGAGGACATAGAATTACACCTGGAGGGTCTTGGGATCATCGACATAGCCAAGGACGCTTTTCTCGAAGTCAGCAACTCGTCCGCCTTGTACATTCGTGACAACCACTTGTCTACAATTTTTAGACACTATTTCTCTGGTTTGGACCAACTGACGTATTTGGATCTGAAGAATAACAGTATAACCGAGATAGAAGACGGTGCCTTTGCCAAATTGCACAGTCTAGAAACGTTGCTGCTGGATAACAATAATATTACTGCGTTTCGACCTGGAATGTGGAAGGGTCTCACCGATCTTCGTGAATTGTACGCCACAAATAACAATATTGCCTTGAAGAGAAACATATTCAGAGGACTGCGACACCTGGAAACCTTGGCGTTGGATTGTAACGGTATCACGGAGGTACCTATTGGAGCGTTTAATGGACTGCCTCACATCGATCTCCTCTATCTGTCGAGAAATAAAATTTCGTCCCTGCAACCCGAGGTTTTTCGTGGTCTTGGTGAAATCAACGAACTAGATTTGGGACGGAATCGATTGAAAAACTTGTCTGGAGGAATTTTCCGACATCTGAAAAACTTAAATTCTCTTTGGCTCAACGGGAATCAAATTATCATGCTGAAGGGGGACGCTTTCGATGGATTGGATAATTTGTTGCTTCTGTTCTTGAACAGCAACGAACTGCGTTTTGTGGACATGTCCGCTTTCGTCAAGATGAAGAATGTTACCACCGACCCAGGTTTCAAGATAGCCGGGACGACTATTGATAATGTTTCCAAAGTGCAAGGACGATTTCAATGCAGCAACGTCGAGTATCAGCTGCCCTACGAGTGCACAGAGATCGAGTCTCAAGTTCATTAAAATACGGTTTACAGAGTGAACAGCGTTGCTTCGATATGGAAACGCGAATCTGTATCCGAAACGTCGTTTGACAAATTTTTAGTTATATAGGATATGCTTGTTAACAATGATTTATGTAAAGTATTGGAAAATATACTAATACAACGAAACAGAGACGTTACACTGCATTCATCTATTTAGGGGTAAAGTACAAGTTTATCCGATAGAAGTCGTTTTTCCAGGAGTGTTCAAAGGATACCGACAGGACGAGAGTCCGCCTCCGCATCCTTGTTACAGGAGCACGTCGATGGATTACGGATGGTACGCACCGACGATTCACACCGTGCCCACCTCTTATTATCCACGAAATACTTGTTTCAGCGACAACCAGGCCCGTGGTGGCATGTACCGTAATTGCTCGCTCAATACGGAACTGGATAAAAGCATAGTTTAATTTTTTTGCACATCCTCTTTAACGATAATTTTTTTCAATTTGTTTAAATCACAGTATCTTTTGTAAAGTAAATCGTAGTTTCATATCGATGGTGTACTATATAATGTATCCAATAAATTTAAAAAATGTGAAGCTTGTGCATTGAAAGGCGCTAAAAATTAAATCGTATTTGATATTTAAGAAAGTATAATTTGATATTTCAAGTCTTTATATCTAGAAATCATTTTGATAATTTTTATATTTAAAAAATATTTCAAAATTAGTTGGTGATGAGGTTGTGAGATTGACGGCAGTCAGAAGTATAATATTTTATTTTGTTTTTATTGTTACAGTTTAGCTTGACGTATCGCAGTAATCGTATTTCAACGAGAACCTAGTCGAGCTACGCAGAATTACACGGTGTCCCGAAATCTAGCACAGAATCGAAAGTCGTTCTTCTTCTCATCCGATCGCGACAACTGGGTTTTATTATTCACGTACTTGTTTTCACTAACGTTTGTTTTAGTTACAGCTTCATTTAGGATTTAATAATCAGGGCCTGAAAGTTACTCTGTGTTACTCGACCACGGAAGTAATTACGACATTTTATAATTTTTAAGCGCATGTCATTCATCCATTACGCTGCTTGGTATGACCATCATAGAAGTAATTATAACTTCAACATATATATAAGAGTTTTTAATACTTTTAATACAATGTCTTAACAACCATATGACGACTTCGAAAATGTTTTTGACAACGTTTCACAGTCCAATATGGCAATATTTTTCATTTTCTGTTGGTATGCAATGGATGAATACACGATTTTAGTTGAAGAAACTCTGTAACGTATGTCCATATTCGTTTGTTAACAGGCCACGTCGATCGTCTTACGGAGACACCATAAAGATATTTCATGTTTGATAGTATGACATGAGACCAGTATAGTCAGAAATGATCACAATAATCAGAAACACGCAACAGTTTATTCTTCCTCACGTGGCCCCTTAATTCATTCTTATTCAGTCATATGTAACTTTGCTTCTTGAAAAATTCCTCTATTCGGTGCTTCATTCGTTGAAAAATTTTCCACAATTGCGTCATGTATCAAAACTCTTTCAGCGGTTTCGTGTGAAGAAACGCGCAAAAAAGAACGACGCAGAATCGGTATAAAATCTTTCCAGATCAATCGAATCAGTCGTCGATAAGAGTCGTGGGGCACGTTAAAGCGTCGATCGAAATTTTACACGAAGTTAGCACAAAACATCGGCCCATCGGTATCGCAAACGAAGTTCGCAAAATACACTGAATTTAATACAATATTCACCAGTACTTTTCGTACTCCATTTGGTATGCGTTGGCCATTCGTGTCGTCGTCATAGACATTTTTTTCGTTTTATCGCGACAAACACGATGTCGCGATTACGAAGACACTTGACCCCTAATGAAAATTTGATTAAGGCCATAAAATGATCACCGAGCGTCGAGTGTCGTTTGCCATCGCGAGGAAGACTCTCTTGATGTTCCATGAAACGGCGTGCTCGTTACCTATCGACCACCCCAGGTTATCATGAGATCCCTCGGTGAAAAGGGCCGTTGCACTTCGATTACTCGTGGATAGTGAATAGAAAACGGTCGAAAACGTTTCCGTGGTATCTCAAGAAGCTTAGAGGAACGATCTTGTTAGGCTTTCGTCCGTAAATACCTTTCAACGTTGAACCAATGGGAAGGGATCGGTAACGAGCGCTCGACGTGTGCCCCAAGACCGATACCTCTTTACATATGTCCTCGAGTATCTATACACAAACCTATACATTGTACTACTTGTTATTTTTTCCCGTATTTTTTCAATGTGCTGCGCTTACGTGGTACGCTTACTTGGATTAGAACTACCCCCATTTACTTTGATGATGAATCCTTAACAGCTAAAACGATGACAGATAGAACTCGCATTTTACTCGCATTTTTAATCTTTAAACATTCCTTCTTTCCTTCTTCTCTTATACTTGGCGGTTAGATAAAGGTAATAAATGGTCGTACGATCGGAGAACTCGTAATAATCGTGTTCAATTCGAGCGATCATCTCGGCGAGACGCCGCGTCGTGATCGCTGCCCACTCGACCGCGATGATTCGTTGTCCACTTGATATCTTATAATCACACGCTTAAAACACCCGTCATCAATATTAAGCGGCCTTGACTATGAGCACGGGAGAAAAATAAGCGAGCAAATGCGATCGACGACGAGGCGACCGCGAACAGTACGCGCGATCCAACGATCGAGATCGATCGTTCAGTAAGGCGATGATTCTTTAATGAAATAATCAACGAATGAATTGCAAAGATCTCGATAGTTGGATCGCGCGCTGTTTCAGAGGAATGTTCCAAATGATTTCGCGACGCATCTAGGATACGCGCGCCACGAAAGGGAACATCGAGATTAATAGGTACTAACTTGCTACTCTCTCACATTTGTCTCGTTCGAGAAGGGTGAACGCTCGTGGCGCGTTACTCTACTCGCGATACCTTATATTGTCATACAATTGATATCGAATATCGGCATAACAAAGGTACGTCCTGTGCTACGGTGACTCTAGTCGAAGATTCGGTATAAATTAATCGACGATAAGAGACACCGGTCCATTTCCCGAACGAAATGTAACGCTAGTCGCACGAGAACGTTCCATTTTTATTCTTTTTCTTCTTTTTTTCTTCCGTAACTGTATTCGCTTTTCTTTTCGGGTTACAATAGCATTCCGATCGATTTACAATTAATTAGACCTGAAGCACCCTTACACTTTACAACGTCGTTTAATACATTCCTAGAATAATAGACATAGAATGTTATGTTGTTTATGTTATAATGTTATGTGTATATATAATATGTCGTGTTTATATATTCATGTGTTGAGAATATGAGTGTTAAGTAATTATAATACATGTGACATTTTTTTTATACGTGAGGAAATAGTCATGGACACCTCGCCGCTCTTCTGGGAAGCTGCGGAGTAGTGTCGAACTTACCGATTAAAACTCCACGGTGGCTCACCTGACGCTCAACAGGGGTGCCCCGGGATCTCCTTATATTCTTGCAACGTTTTTTTCTTTTTTTTATACGTGAGGAAATAGTCATGGACACCTTGCCGCTTTTTTGGAAAGCAGCAGGGTAGTGTCGGACTTACCGACTAAAACCACACCGTGACCTACCTAATGCTTAATAGGAGTGCCCCGGGAATAATACATGTGACTAGCACTCATTGAAATCAAGGAGGTAACATACGGTTACATATAGAGCCTACCGTATTCTTAACTAGCCTACTATGACAATCTCACCTTAACGATTGTTATTGTTAACACTATTATTATTACCTTAAGTTTCGTTACACATAGACATTGATTAATCATAATTAGAAGGACGAGCGTTCGCGTTGATCGAGGCGAAATCCGGAAATATCGTCTAGCCAGCCAGATTCTACTCCTATGAGAAAGTTGCTTGATAATATTCACCCCTTCCATATATTCGTTGTAATTAGTCTCGTATAGTGTTTTGGTGTTTCGTTTCACGAGCCGAGAAGTATCGATAAGGAACAAAGAAAGTGGAAGAAAATTATTGGTGTTCGCGAACGCATCATTCAAGTCGAGTAAGGAAAAGGAACGATTCGATCGTGGCGTAACTTTCTGTTCGATTCGCGACCGAAGGAATTTATTAATATAGGCATAAGTGAACTTATATAGACACGAATATTGCGACATGATTTGAACTCGAAGTTACTAGAAAGAAAATTGCTAAAAGAAGGGAAAGTAACGAGGCACTAAATTGACAGCGAATGCCATGAGCTAAGATCGCTAATTCGACTGGCGCACGACAGGATTTGGCCCCGATTTTTTGCGTCGAATGCTCGATATTTTTCGATACTCGGCGAGATGATTAGAATTGTCACTTGCCATATTCTATAGTGTAACTCTAGGCTATTCGATCGAATGCATTTGGAAGCTTCGCCACATGATCTTACGGTGATTCAAGCACCATGAAAAAAGCTACGAAACAACGATAGTAACACAAAATTACACTACTGCTGCGTTATCATCGAGCCTGGCCTGTCTTCTCGTTTTCTTTTTTTCCGTTTTTTTTTTATTTTTAATTATTTTTCTGTTGGAGCTTACCTTATATGATGTCGTTATCCAAGACATCTAAATTAGTTCCACGACCTTGAAAGTATTTCTAAGAATGGTAAATCTTAACCAACAACGGTATTACAGTGATGCAAGGATCCTAAGTAAGATTAGCCTAGCAGTAATATTATTACTTCCGCCAAAAAGGAAACAGAGATTGAATGACGAAAATTCGGCGCGAAAAAGCACTGTGCTTTTTTTTTAAACTAGACTCGAATTTACGAAGCGAAGCGAGTCTTCGTATGGAATAAAGAATCTATTAGCCTGCCAAATTACGCTGACATGTGGCTGCGACGAAATCAAACGCAGTGTGGACACATCAACACGTTTAAAACTAATGGGAAGTGCTGCTCACTACATCACACGGGCACTAGAACAAATTACACTGTCGTCGATCGAAGATTCTTATAAGATCAAGCAGCGTGAAATGCCTAACAATGTGATTTCTGTGTTCTGTTTGGTGTTCTGTTTGATTTGATCATCTATTCGATTTTAACGAATAATTAATTATTTTCAAATTATATCTGTAAATTTAAAAGTCTAAACGATTAAAACTAAATTAAACATTAACTCGTTTCAAGCAAATATTGTCAATGTCAACGAAATGATTGATATGCTTGTAAGAATTGACGTTAAATCGACAAATATTCGATTAACACATCTGTACAAAACACTGTAACGTTGCATAAAGAAGTTCTTTCAAATAGTTACAAATGCAGATGATCGTTTTGCGGATCCGATTCCACAAGTTCTATCCTTAAATGGATAATCGCTGTGATTTTTCCGAAGAAGCGTGCTTGCTAAGTGACTAGTCGTCGTAGGTATCAAAGTCAATGCCGTTAATTCGTCTAGGCAGCAACAACACTTGAACCCAACTGTCTCTTCTATCTCATCTTTTTCTATCCTACCTTGTGCTTAGACTTGCACCCCTGAGATATTCGTTATCTTTAACTGCGTCTACGTATCAGTACAGATTCCGTATCGCATCGAATGCATCCATCTTAACGAATCTATCAAGCTTTCGCG
Source organism: Bombus vosnesenskii (assembly GCF_011952255.1). Taxonomy (NCBI): domain Eukaryota; kingdom Metazoa; phylum Arthropoda; class Insecta; order Hymenoptera; family Apidae; genus Bombus; species Bombus vosnesenskii. Next base: position 1,032,146 of record NW_022882976.1, on the reverse strand, counting down.
TTTCGCTTCTCCTCATGCGTCGTGGCGTCAGCTCTGAAAGCCAGTCTCAGCAGCAGCTTTCGTTCTTCGAGGATAATTTTTGTACTTTATCGGGCAACTACAACTTTTTCAGCAGCGAAGATTGTCCAGGATTTTTTGTTTGTTACATGTTCTTATTTAGTTATCCCTTAAAGTACTATTTTTTCCAATGTTGGTAGGTCCGATAATCTATTTTTCGCGATATCTATTGCAAGTCTGATTTTACTTAGATCGTACGTACGAGCGAGTTTTTGAATTAAGTCACGAAATTAGACAGCCTTTTATAACATTAATTTCAGAAGCTTCAGCTCTATTCTCTCACTGTTCTTTCACTCTAAACACTCTTTAAGACTATTTTCTTTCTCTACGTGTCATTGCCTATCGTAATGATGAATAATTTTTAAATAAGAATTAAGCGTGAAAGAACGTAAATCTAAATGCACTAAATCGCGAACGCTGAGGAATGAAAAAGAATAAAGTCGTAGTATCGAGCTACCGCGAATATCGACGAACGATAATAGGTTCGCTTGTTCGATCGATTGACGTTTCGAGTGATACCAACGTCTTCGTTCGCTGTTGATCATACTTTGGACGGTGTACCTGCACTTATCCACGGTATCGAGGTGCCTGATGAATCAATAAGCAGCTCGTTAGAGATGATCATGCGAAAAGGTAAAACGATGCACGCGTTTAGTGTATAAAAAGTACAAACAACAGAGAGATTCTCATGGTTAAGTGCATAGTAAAAAGTGCACGTTGACACGCGCTTCGACTACTTCGAATGGGCAAGAAACGTGACAAGAAGGGCACTTAAGTATTCAAGGCACTTCAAAAACCAAACCATTGGACGTCTATTACTTGGAAATTAATTCGTAACCGTTTGTGACACTATGTAACCGTTTGTAATACTATGTAACCGTTTGTGACGCTATGTAACCGTTTGTAACACTATGTAACCGTTTGTAATCGTTTAAATTCGTGTACCATGTATCTTCTAACAAATGACTAATGCATTAATTTACATCTATATACACACACAGGAATATCGATCAATTAGTCGTGCAATAGAGAATTGATCAAGTTCACGTCTTTGCGTTCATTTACTTGATATTCCTAAATTCGATAAAGCAATGTGTTGATAATAGGAGACAATAAATCAGAACAAGAAGAGGCAATACATTCCTTTTACGATCCTATGCGTTCCTCTACTATATTCTTGCAACTTCTTTTTTTATGCGTGAGGGAATAGTCATAGACACCCCGCCACTCTTCCGTGCAGCGTTGGGGCAGTGTCAGATTTATCGACAAAAACGCTAGAGGTGTCCCGGGGCTATCTTCGAAACGTTATGTAACGGAACAAACTACACTTTTCTCTTTATATGTGAGGAAATCGTCATGGACACCTCGCCGCTCTTCTGGGAAGCGGCAGGGTAGTGTCGGACTTACCGACTAAAGCTTCCCGGTGGCCTGCCTGACGCTCACCAGCGGTGCACTGGGACCTCCTTATATTCTTGCAGCATTTTCTTTTTTATACGCGAGGAAATAGTCATAGATACCCCGCCGCTCTTCCGTGGAACGGTGGGGCAGTGTCAGATTTATCGACAAAAACGTCAGGGATGTCCTGGGACTACATTTGAAACGCTATGAAACGGAACAAACTACACTTTTCTTTCTTATACGTGAGGAAATCGTCATGGACACCTCGCCTCTTCTGGGAAGCGGCGGGGCAGTGTCGGACTTACCGACTAAAACTCCACGATGGCTAGCCTGACGCTCAACAGGGGTGCCCCGGGATCTCCTGATATTCTTGCAACTAACGTAGGTTTAAGTAAAATTAATTTTCCTAAGTGCCTCTTTGACAAAAGTTACATAATCGAAATGTGAAATTAAATTAGAACAGAATATTAAACGGACGAACTTATTATAGTTCTTTTCAAAGCTGACACCACGAGGTCTACCTTTCGTCGTAATGCCTTTATTAGCTCTTACGCTAAGGTAAATTGAGATCATTTGGACAATTGTAGTAAAAATAAAGGACGCATATTCTGAAGTTAAAGACATCAACACAGGGGTACTGCAAGGAAGCGTCTTAGAACCAATATTATACACACTATACACGGCCAACGTACCAATAACTATCAACAGCAAAATACTGATATTCGCAGACGACACGGCTGTACTAGTCAGGCACACTAATCCAGAAACAGCAGTCACGTTACTACAAGAGCATATCACAAAAATAGAAAAATGGATACAAGATAAACAAATAAAAGCAAACCCCAATAATGGTAACCATATTACATTTACGCTAGGAAAACGGAAACCACCAAATATCCAATTGAATGGCACGTACATAACACGAACAAGGCAAGTCAAATACCTAGGACTCCACTTAGACACACAACTTACATGGAAGCAACATACTGCCTAACTAGTCGAAACTCTAAACTCAGCATGGAAAATAAACTAAAAATTTACAAAACGATAATGAAACCAATTTGGTCGTACGGAATACCACTATGGGGAACAGCAGCAATGAGCCACATAAATAAACTAGAGTCGCTAGAATCGAAGATACTCAGAACAATAGTCAACTCCCCATGGTATGTCAGAAACGAGGATATACGCAAAGACTTAAAAATACCAACAGTTAAAGAAGAAATCGGCAGGTACGCAAAAAAATAGAAGGAAAGAACGGCAACATATCCAAATCAGCTAACTGCTGAAGCGAGCAAAACTTTTATAAAAAGAAGACTAAAGAGAAAACACTCCACTGACCTCACTAAAGGAATAAAATAGACAAACTCGAAGATGGTATCCCGCTGGGGATAGCCATCCACATGTTATTTAGCAATAAAGCTAGAAAAATTTACCGTATGTCCAGCTGAACAAATTGTAAAGTACAAATTAAATAATAAAAAAAAGAAAAATTTGGACAAAGACATTTCGTTCTCTCTTCTCGCTTTCGTCGATTGGTTTTTACTTCGCAAATCCAGATCCTTCTCCAGCGGGTACTGAATCAAAGGAGCTTCAGTAGAATCAAGTTAACTCAGGCAAGCAAACACGATTATATTTGCAGATCATCAAAAGGTTGCTTGGTGTGCTTCGGATTTTTTGCACGATCGCAAAGAATCGCGATTTACTGAATGCCCATGTTTTTTTTTTAATCATTCTCGCGGCAACTAGCGGCCGCTTCCCTTTCGCTTCCCGTTCCTAGTTCACGAACCCGTTTATTACATTTTGATTTCATCGGTAATTGTTCTTAAAGCCTACGGAGCAACGAACATCTCTTTTTTCATGAATTTTCAGCAAGCGTGCCAAGTCGCCTTGCGCAAGTTCCTTTTTTCCTTTACAAATGACCTACAAATGCGTGAAAATTTAGGAAAAAGAAACAGTTCGTTATCGGAATGCAGGACAGTTTTCAACATCGAGATGCTCAATACTATTCGAGACAATGAATTTTGAATAATCCAAATCGAAAGGTCGCCGGCCGAGGAATTACACTTTTTGCAGGCCGAAACATATCATTGTTCAAGAACCGGCGACTCTGCAGAAGAATTTTTTTCATTTCTCCCTCACCATAAGTCCCGTTTATTAGACCAAACGTTTGCGTTGTTCACATGCACGATGTCAAAGTACTGCCCGTGTCTCGAAATCCTAATGACTATTTGTGCGCTTAAGATACAGACTGGTCGATCTTGTTCTTCCATTGGTCCGGCATTGAGTGCCGGGCGATCGATCCGAAGTCTTCTCTAGCCAAATGTTCAGTATAATGCCCGAATCTCCTCTTTTTTGTTTTCCTCAATCATTTTGAATGACGTCGGCTTACAAATACTTTTTAATAATTTTACAAATATGTATTTTACTGCAGGACTTCCATCAGCCATTTAAATTTATAACTCATCTTCCATTTTTTCCTCTCTCCAGCTTTCTCGTTCTTTTCATTCCGCATCATTCCCGTTCCCTCGCCTTTAGACAATGCTATAATCGAAAGTTAAGCCTAAAAAGTGGACGCCTGAAGTAAAGTCGGATGAGGAGATGACAGGGGCCTATGGTACTGTTGCCTGTTGGAATCGAAAAACCAAGTGGCGGCGTTCCCCGTAAACGAGACGAGTATGCAGAACGGATACGTCGATGGTAACGAAACATAACTGGACACTTGGAAAAGTATTCATTCTTTTACTATTTTAACCTGAGAGAATTTTCCCTAGCCACTATGTAAATGCTGAATACATCGAATACATAGAATCTACATTACGATTTTTTTATTTTTTTACTTTTTAATATACATAAACGACCACGACTCTTTCTTTAAATCCCCCATTAATTTTTACTTACCCTCCCCTTATCGAAAATACGTAGTTAATATTTGAATAGCAACCGATGCGTTGAATACGCGATATCGATTAATAATCAAGTACAGAGTAATAGCAACGCGATTAGCAAAAATTCTAGAAGAATAAATTTCCAACGATATTTTCTTTCGCTCAACGCAATCGAATGGCAAGAAACGGATGAATTATTGAACTGATAAAAAACGAAAAGTTAAGTTATGTTTATGTTTATACACATCGCCGTGGACCGTTAGCAAAATTTACATTGTTATATGGCGTCCAGTGTGGGACGCGAGCGTCATTTAGATGAGCTTGATGATCTACAAATATATCGACTATATTATATATTCCTTTCCAGTACATTTTCATATTCGACAAATTAATTTAAATACATCTTCCAACTGTTTAACAAAAATCCTATAATTGCAAAATTATTCCTATACATCACTGATAATGAAGAAGCTATATAAAAAAATACGATCTTTCGTTAAAAATATTAACTAACTCATTTACATTTTAAATACTTTTTGTTCACTAACTTAAATTTGATGATAATCCTAAAATGATCTCCTTTGCTCCAGTACACTTTCGTTCGAAAAATTTACATGTCTCCAAAGATTCCTGCAAACGTTTTCCGAAGGTTCTTCATGGTGTCTTCGGTGTCTTCGCTCTGGGATTGGCTGCCTTGTCTGTGGAAAGGTACTCTCGATGTTGGAACATCTTCTTGGCGTCGACCAACCGATGGAGCGCTGCTCACTGTACTCGATTGCGACGCTGCAGATAAATAAATAAATATTTCGATATTTTAGTTATCCTTGATTTAATTATATTTCAATAATTGTAAACCGAATCCATAGTTCTTACGAACCTTGAGAATCGCGTCGTTGCAATTGATGGTGGCTGTCAGAACTAGTTACATCACCCGCCATTGCTGTCGTGGAGCCCATGGAACCTAAGCTTCCTATGCTAGCCATGGACCCCATGCTTCCATGCGATCCTAGCGGAGCTGTTGGTGGCACAGTGCGATCTTCTACAGGACTCGTTGCCTGACTGGAGCCAGACATCGATCCTCTGGATGTCGTTTTCGTCAACACGCTTGGAGGTCGACAACATGCCTAGATATTGGAGAAAGTAATGCATCATGTGATAAAAATTTGTCGACTTATTAATTTTTATAATTTATAGTGACTAAAAGTGGTATTGGTACATTATTGTATTTATTATAATTAGACCATGAATTTTTATGTAAATTAATATTTTTGAAAATACAATTAAGAAAATAGAATCTCTATAGAAAATTGTTTTACCAATTATTACAGAAAGTACTCTATTTTAGATATTTTGTATATTTTTTTCATACTATGTGCATTTTGTGCAATTTTGCACTTTAAAATGTTCTATAAATATATACAAACCCGCAGTCTGATTATAACATTTACATACTAATTAATTTAGTCTAAGTATATTAAATTTCGTATCACTTTTTACCTGCATTTTCGCGGTGACGAGGTCTGCAATGTGACGACGGTCTTCCTCTTGTGAGTCTCCCATTAACGACAGCGCGCTATCATTCACCTCGATTATGTATTCTCGACCATCCTTCCCGACTAACAGCTCGATCGCACAGATATCCAATCCACCGAATAATTGGGCCACGTGATCAACCCAGGTGCGATGTCTTTCGCTCACGGCTAATTGCTCCAACATCGCCGAACCGGTGTTAGACTTCCAGTTTCCGCTTATGCTCTTCCGCCTGAGAGGAACGTCGATGATCGTGGTTGTTAATTAAATACGTTGCTATTCTTGTCGCAATTGTCTAGTTGGTTAACCCTCGACTGATAGAAGGCGGATGGATTAAAGTTTCGATCGTTCAAAAAGATATATTTAGAAAGGTGTAACATGACAACTTCTTGATCCTGCTTCGAGAATCGAATGACAATGTGCAGGATCCTGTATTGTTCTGTGAGTCATACAATGCGTATTACCATAAATATGCTTACATATTCAGTCACGTAAAATGTGAAAAAAATAGATGGATTTGAAACGATCCCGGCGCTGGTCGTTACATAACTTACGTTTCACCTTACCAGCCGAGAGTTAAGCTACGCGTTCTAATTTCCATTTTTGTACAGCGGGGAAACCGTAGTACCCATTGACAAGCTACTCGGTAACATTTGCAACGACAGATCACGGGATCGATCTGGCAGACATTTCGCGGCACTCACATGAACGCCTTGTAGTTATTGCCTATTTTCTGCACGTGAACGTCGTATTTGGTGTCGACGTACGGTTCCGACGTGCAATAAGTGTTCGCCAAAGCAGCCAAAGAGGCGAGATCTAGAAACTCTTGATTCGTCTCGGCACGGGCTTTTCCCACTCCACCGTGGGCGTGCCCGAGTTTCACCACAACCGGATAACGAGATGCACTCACCTGCAAAGACGATCAACGTTCAAGAAGAGAAAGAATTAATGGGTACATGGTGTTCGATCGCGAATCGATTGGCTTCGACTGCATCACCAAACGACTTGTAGCATAACTACAACTCTTCAAACGTTGAACTGCAAACGTTCTGTAATTCTGAATATATTCGATGCTTCTCGGATGCATTTTCAACGTGGTATCGAGACTTCTGCGTGGAGAATCGATTAACAATGCACGCGTATTCTGCATTCCGCTCTAATCGACAGAAACCAGTCCGAAGGGACGCCTACAGCAATATCTCGGGCTAGTCTTCAATAATCGAATACATTAACCGACATCTATGGATGAAGATCAAAGTCAGCCGATATACAGCCGGTTGATTAAACAGTCTACGATATTCGCGTGGGTCGCAAGAGATTATTAAACGATGATGCTGCGTATTCGTTGCATCCGTCAGTCGATTCGTTTGGAACGATCTTCCAGGATCGTGAAACATATCCTCTCGAGATTTATTTTTCTTACGCGAACCGGAGCATGCTAAAAATATGCGTGATATGAGATGAGTATTTCATTCGATGTTGAAATAATTTCTTTGAAACGTAAGGTCGTCGGAAGTTTGCAAACCATACGTACCGGTTTCGTTCCTAGTAATTAAGATTCACTCGAAGCTTACGATCTTCACCCGATTCCATGGTAATCGAGTTAGGAAAAAAGGGTGAAGGCGACATAAAATGTGAACTCCCTCTCCTGGTTATCCCGTTAGCGCAGATAACCAAGGAATTCCTCGTTAAAAGAAACAAATCGAAGCCAGCCGAGCTTAAGTGGATAACTCCACTTAAATTGAATCTTAATCTCCTTCGTCCAGTTTTTCTCAGAACTTGGGACAACTTGAGGAATGTCAATCGATTCTTCGATATATATCATTTCCCATGAAATTCTTCGTACGTTTAATAGACACAAAGTTTATTTCTTTTCAAATCTACTGCGTTCTCTCTTTCAGACTTTAAAATTTCAGTTGATCGTTCAATATTTTCTACCTTCCTCAGAATTCTTCCTTGCAAATTTCACGATATAAAACTTGTTCAGCTTATGCTTTTACTCGCGACGTAGAATAAAATTAAGAAATGAGCTGTTCTCAGGCCAAAGTTAAATAACTCGACGTTACAACTTTTTTGAAATAATTTTGAAATAATACCAAAGCATTTGATCGATGCTTATCTTATATAATTTTATCAATTTTCTCTACTTTCTGTTTCGTGGGCATGTGAGGGTATTTGTGGAAATAAATGGTACAAATGTTAATCGATCGTTAATTCCCTATGAAATTAGTTTGTGAAACATTTAATAGTCACAAAGCGCATGGCAATTCAGGAAACTAAATGACGGAGCTGTTTAAAAGCGACGTGGAAAAAGGAAGTGGTTGTTGAACGAATCGTCTCATGGGCGTACGTCCGGCCACCACAGGCTGGCTGCGCTGATTCTCCGATGGACAGTGCTCAAATCGTATCGTATCCACGTGTTTATGTCGGCACGTGGGTGTCGCAAAAGTGACTTTCTGAGCACCGCTGGACGCGTGTCCGTTCCCCCGTGGCACGAACACCAACGACGGGGATCAACGGCGAGGGACACGGAGATAAATCATTTATCGTGCTCGAGGGGACTGTCGAGGACTCCGAGGGCAGACATACACAGGGGTGTCGCCTTCGATTTTGTTCGTCGTACTTGAACGCACTAAAAATAATGCGCCGTTCATGTCCGCGAAACCAACGTTTATATCTGTTGCGAAATTTTCGGTGATAATCCATCCAAGGTTATTTGACGAGTCACACCCACTTTCGATAACGTTTGTCCGATTTTCTAATCGTTCTGCACCATCATCGACTTCTGCCCATATTTTAAATTTAGAAACGTAAAAAATCAAATTCCGCTTTCATTAAAATATCTTATCTAATATCTCACAATTTAATTAGTGTATAATTTTATTTTAAACATTTCAATGTATCTTTAGAAATGCTGATTATTGAAAAATTAGAAATAAAGTTCTATGAATTTTGATCAACTACCATTTTGTTCAATAAAGAAAGAATACGCACGCCGTGTTTTTTTTAAATCATGTAACGAAAAAAGATCCTATTAGTATAAACCAATCAAATCTGCATTCCTCCCGCTATCCAACATTCCAGCCACGAAGTTTATATAATGTGTACAAATGTGTGTAGCTAATCTCGTCTAGAAAGCATCATCAGATTCAAAGAAGAAACCACAAGCTATCGAATTTATGTGAATTACCGTTTATCAAGCGAATAAACATTATGGACATATATTACCAGTCTCTGTTTACCGAGTAGGCTATGGTAGGGCTCTTTGAATGCTAATAGAACCGATCTGTTCTACGTTTGCGGGCGTTTCAAAGACAAAATATGTTTCTGGCCCTTCCCGGCTCGTGTTTCGTGAAGGGAACTATAAAAAAGGCCGGCGGACGTATTGAATGATAGTAATCGTGGATCAAACGGTGATGAGTGGAACCCCCGCGAGCGCGTTTTGGCGAACAAGGAAGGCACGTAGCGAAGCTTAAGGTCGTGTTGTGGGAAGAGGAGGGCGATTGGCCAAGAAAAATGTAAGTAGATCGACGAAGTTCGAAATAAGAGAGAGAGAAAGAGAGGAAGACGAAGCATCGGTTAAACGGAGAAAGAAGACGAGAGAAAGAGAAAGAGGACTGTGGGTGGCCGGCAGGAGACGCAAAGCGAGCAAGGTATACCGACAAAGTGGGGGATGAGAGCGTTGGAAGGGGGAAAACTCCAATGGTAGGAGAAGTTGAGGATCGGGACAGGAGGAGAACGATAATGAAAATGCATGACGAAGATATAGGTAAGAAGCTGCGGAAGATGAAGAAGGAAGAACAGAAGAGCGAGCAAGGACACGAGGAAAGTAGACGAGGAAGGTAACGAGAAAACAAGAGGGATAAACGAAAGAAATGAGGGGGAGGGGGGGAGAGGTATGAAAAAAGATGATCGAGTTCGAAAGAGAGAAAAAGAGCGTAGCACGCTGGAACGAGCAAAGTTCTCCGAGAGGAAGAGAGAGCAGAAGAGCACGGTATAGAGCAAGAGAGAATGGTAAAAGTCAGAAATGGGGACAGAGACGGAGGACAGGTATGATTGAACGGGAGTGAGGAGGATAGCAGGGTAGGAGAAAAAGAGAGAGAGAGAGGAGGAGTGGATCGGAAGGGAGACAGAAACAGCAGCGAGATCGACGTAAGAACGTAGGAAGGAACGAGAGGCTCCCGTGTCGTTCGCGCTTGCATTGCTTTTCGAAGCTCGCGCGCGAACGGTCCGCTCTTGTTGGACGTTACGTGTGCGCCGATCGATAAACACACGTGAAAATCCAGTCGGTCCTCGTTTACGGTCGATGGTGTATCGGCTGATATAGTTGGCGAACTCGAGATCGTTTATTTATAACACGGTTGCGGGAAAGCTTCCACTCATCGTTAAGGACGATTCGTGTTCGTTCGATTACCAGTTCTATCGTAGTTTCCGCAAACGAAGGAGAAAAACGTGGTGCTCGCGAATCGAATCACGCGGAACTCGCCGGCTCACGGAGAGGCAGTCGCTTCTGAAAGATCTACCGGCTGCGTCGACCCGTCGACGGACTCTGGTACAACCATTCGCAGTTTCGAAGAATGATTACGCGTCTTTGAGGTCAAGGAGAATAACGGAGAGAAAGGTAGAGTGCAAGTAAACTTTACGAGGAAAGCCGAAGCGGAAGGATCTACGCGGGGTCACGAAGAAAGGTATCTGTGCACCGCATGTACGATTTTCACGTTGTACCTGAAAGCGGTTTCGTGTTCCTGTACTGATCGTGTCTTTAATGATATACCTTTGTGTCTCTAACGTACTTCTCTCTACTCGCTTCTTATTTATCAATCGATATATTATCGACATATTTACGACTTTCTGTTATTTATCTATCATTCAGACAATTTACTGTTCCATATGATCCGTAGATAGATTTTATGTCAATAAAACTTTCTAGTAAAGCGTTCGAAGATTAGTAGATACGAAAATAACATTCGCTACTAAAAGTGGCTGCACTTTGACTCCATTTGGCCTTAAGTTATACATTTGTCGCTTAATCGTAGTAGCAATCAAAACGATGACATCATACTCGCTCGCGAGCCAAAATAAACTTCGCTAATCGTGCACCGAGAAAACGCAGAACCGCGTTCTCTGAGGCTCTCTTTTCTAATCAAAGTGTATTCAATCGAATAGACTAATGTGTTCTAGACAATCGAGTCTATGTTTTACGCGTTTCTGGCAGCGAATTTACCGATGTTTAGATAAAAACGTAGAAATTATGCGTTGTTTCAAGGCATTGTTGTTAAATACTGCGAATTTTGCAGCGCTAGTTGTATAAATAAAACGATAAGTCTAAACCAGACAACATGAGCACGGTAGAGGATCGTTTATGCTAGCTCTAAGACCGTGTCATATGAACCTTATGCGAAGACAGACATTCCAGCCACGAATGCCATGGTTGAAACGCGAGAATCCACGCGAATCGTGAAAATAACAGAGACGTAGACTTTTACGATCGTTTCATTATGTTAATTCTATCCAGCAACATCTACTATGTTCCTGGTATTCGTGTACCCAGCGTTTTTCGAAAGAAGATCCTAATACCTGCTATTTCTCGCTACTACACGCAAATAAAACCCTCGCATCTCGTTATATTCTGTCATCGTTATGTTCTTTAAACGACAGCTCACGATATGAATAATTCATGATACTAATTAGTCGAGGTTCGACCTATCGTGGCCAGTAATGTCTATGATCGCCTTCTTTTCCTCTTCGCTTTGCCGATATCGATAACGACGAATACCTTTGTGATAATAGAAATGTAAGAAGTTATTTACCCAGCGAACGAGAATTAATTAACTGTAAATTGAGACGTATTTAAAGTTACTATTAAGAAGTCTACATTACTTATTTGCTAAAATACATTATAGTTTCAATATTTCGCGATAAACAAAATAATACAAATTATTAGGGTAATACGTAGCGAAGAATAATTTCAAAAGTTCCTCAATTTATGCTAACGAAATTCTAATAATCTGTTGTCAATTACTGCCAACAAGGTGAAGGTGAAGAAATTGAATTAATTTCAATTTGACACATGTTAGTATTTCCAATATGTGTTTAAAAGGAATTTCATATTCATGGCTGTGTAGGTATTTCTTGAGAACAAACTTCCAATCCACCTTTTCATCGATTCGATATAGGGCGGTGAACAACCATTTGCTCGTTAGCTTGTCCAATTTATCATTTTCAGCGTGTGGAGCACACCTCATTAAATACAATACATTAACGTTAGATAGGTACTAAACGTCCGACGACATTATTAAATATCAAAATTTGACGATCTTACTTAACCGGTTGTTAAATGTGGATTATATGTTCCACGCTTGATCGGAAAGTCAAAGAAAGATCGCATATTGTAAAGCTCAAGAGAAGCTTCGTTCGATGTTCAATTGGCGAAACCGATATCCATGTAATCGGATTCGGTATGCTGTCGAGGAATCGATTTCGATAAAGCGGACAACAGAAAATATGAGGACATGAACTTCGAGTTGACTATATCGTACCTCTCGTACAGAGGAATGTACCTGCCGGCGCCGCGTTGTGGCGTCGAGTTAATGATTGAACCTTTCGCATGAACCGTTTATATACGCTTCCAAACAAACATCATTGGAAACAAAGTTATTATAGTGACAATTGAATACGGTATTCTGTTTGAATGGAGTCTGAAGATATGCTTCACGTAACCGTAATCAAAGTTTCTCATTCTTATCTCTCTTATCCTCTTTATCAATTTGCTCGTAAAACTTGTAAGGGAATTCTGAAAGCATTTCTCCATTCAGAAGGAGGTATCACGCAATTATATGAAGAATTTTATGTTATTTCACACTAAAGAAACTACATAATTTAACCGAAAAAATTATTAGTTTAATCAAGTGCAATTTATTATTTCCATCTACAAAATCTAAATACTTTCTGTACAAGAAAAAGACTCTTTAACTTGATAGCGATACCAGTTTATTTTCAAATTACAACTACAATACTCTGAACCTACAATGAGACCTTCGAGATTTGAATTGAGGTGAAACGTTTCACACTGATAGATTTCGTCACTCTGTTCTCAAAAATATTCCATCATAGGACAAAATACTCAATATTTCTTACGATATCGTCAATTAAAGTTTTAATTGCAAATCTCCTACATGCACTTTCTTCGTGTCCAGGAACAATTTCGTGGAACGATCGAGAATGATCGTGGTCGTTGTTCATTAGACTAAAGCGACTTCCCTGAAGTACAAACAGGGATGACTAGCCTGGGATGTGTTATAAATCCTTTCTGACCTCCCCACGTTGCGACGTAGTATTGTGATACGCCGATTAAGGAAGATTGGAAGAGGAAGATATAATCCCCCGATTCGACTCTCATAAGAGAACGTAATGCACGGGTCATATCGGCGTGTACGTTTATTACGCGTTTCTCCGATACGCTATGAGAGGACCGAGTGGCGCCAACCAGCCGGTCTCCGCTTATGTATACCTAGCTATCTACGTACGTTTCTTCAGAAACGTGTATTAGGCCCGCGTATTCGCATGGTCACCCGTCCACTGTGTCTACCTATGCTCTACACGCGTTTTATTTCCATTCGAAGAATAAGCGACGGCTCTCTGTAGACTTGGTAGACCTGGTATACCTCGTCCGCCAACAGATTAGAGCAGCGAATCGAATATTTATAGCAGCCCGTTTTCATGATCGCACGCGCGCCGTTCAACGATGTACAGAGGATAGGGGGACACAGTGCCTGTGTACAGTGTTGCGTTTCGATAACGCCACGGGAGTTCGCGATCCATTCTTCTTCTTCTTCTTCTTCTTCCTCTTCTTCTTCTTCCTCTTCTTCCGGATTTTTTCTTCTTCTTTTCTATTCTTTCATGGCAACTGGAGATAGCGTAATCTGGGAATCTGGTCGATAAATCCTGAACTATTCCGAGATCAAACGCACCACAGACTCAAACGTACGTCTCGGAGTTATTGGCAATTTTCTTGTTATTTATGCCTATAGCGCTGCTTTATGTCCGTCCCGCGATCCTGATTACAGTGTGCACGAGAGGCGTTCTTTATCCGGCGCCTGTTACCGCGCGTTTGGTAATATTTATACTTATATTCTTACGTCGCGCGAATTAACAACGTTTTACATCCGTTATTTTCGTAGTTCTGGTATTATTTCACGACCTCATTCGAACCGGTCCTGTGCACTTTCGACTACGCGAATGCACGCGAGCTATGTTGGTGATTAACGACGTTCCTCCGTCCTTGGCTATTATCCAATACATGTCTCTGGTGCCAATAATAAATTAATAATTTCCGCGGAATTCGCGATACCTGTCCTTCCCTGATATATATTTCTTTTTTTCTTTTCCTTTATCAAAACGTGACATTATTGAGTCGAAGGTCAGCCAAATTAATGGAATGCGGCATTGTTTGTCACTGTTTTCGATTGTGTTCTCTCGATCAATTAAAATTGTCACTCTGTGTGAACGTAGTTGCTCCCAATTGTACTGTTCCAAGACGCGAGACACAGTCTTGCTGTTTGCACTAACGAGCAACAACGTTCGACGGACTCGTGAAACTGCCGAGACCACAAACTTACTCTTCTTGTCCACCCGGAAACATCGCACGGTGCTATATTTCTCACGCAGTGATTACTTCGCTTGCGGTTCAAGAACCTTCGACAGACCAGCGGTCCTTAATACAGAGAATGCAGATTAATGGTAACGTAGTTACTCCGCGGACTCAAATAATTTCTATAATTTAAACTACATTAAGCATTCGTCAGAAAAATTCATTTAATACATAATTTGCAGAACACTTGCATCTTATTAACCGCATGTCAAGGTAATAGCCAGGATGAAAGTCATGGATATCTTAAAAAAGTGATTGTACAGTTTGCCCCACATTAAACATCTAACACTACATAACCATAAAAATACATTTAATACATAATTCCGAAAATACCGACATGAATCACAGACCACGAATCTTACTTGCCGCATCTCAAGGTAATGTCCAGGATGTACGCCATGGAATGGCCAAAAACATGTTATAGGGAGCAAGCAGCATCGCAATGGCCTTGCCTAAAAGTCGGTAGCTTACGAAACAGCACGTGGCTGCGGTATCGTCGGGGTGTGGTCTTTGCGGTTTCTCCCGTTACATCATCACAAATATATGGTCAGTCTAGTCATGCACTTTCTGCCCGCGGTTAGCATTCTTTTTTTTACCTTTTCCTTTTCTCTTCTTCGTCTTAATCTTCTTCGCGAGTCTCTGCACGCGCTCAGAAGGATTCACTCGTAAACGCGTATAAGATTACGTGGCACACATAATCGAGCGCGCGAGCTTTAATTAACCCTCGCTATTATTCGTTGGCACGAAGAACCGATCGCATTACGCGCGGCTGAAGCATTAAGCTGCGGTAATGAAAGAGTACGACAACCCTTGCACGTGCTGTATTCGTTTCTAAAGGTATATTCGTAAGTTTCAACCAACGAAACGTTCATTTCCTTAAGCCTTCGCAACAAAAATTGATTGAGATCCTAGCAGCTTGAATCACTGTGTTTCTACGTTTCTATAATAGTATCACGATGTTTCCCAGTCGCGTTTCTACTATCTTGGTATTCCAGAGTCGTGTGAAATTCTCGTACAGCGAATTCCGTATGAATATGAAATCAGGTACACGTTTCGCGGTTTCTTTGGCGAAAGGTATTCTTTAAACAAACTGTTTGTTCGACATTCTTTAGTACTGAGTAATCAAATTACAAGTGGCTTCGTAGTATCGATGGAAACAATTCCTCGTACAACTTTGCATTCCCACCTCAGTGTCTGGTGAGCGCGATGTTTTGCGGTCGTGGTTCGCGGAAAGTACGGAATCGGTTGGCAGAAGGAATGAATTTTCAGCAGAAAGCGGGCTGCTTTGAAGTGCAGGCGGATCGCTGCCGTTGAGTCAGTCCTTGGCATCGATCGCCATAAGTTAGCGATCGACAAGTTCGTGTACATACGCAGAAAGCCTTCGTGCGTCGTGCACGATCAATCAGCGGGCCTTTTTAAAAATTTCAGCCACGTATTACGACTATTACGAGTGATACTTAGAGGTAGTCAGCTCTCCCTTTCTCTCTCTTTCTCTCTCTCTGTTCTCTGACGTCTGCCGCGTTCTTTCGCGGGCCAGCTAACGCTGCTACTACGAGCAGAGTGACTCAGCGGCCAGCAATCTCATTCATCGACGCGAAAGAGGAGTATTGCGGCGAACCGCGTGTATAGAACGCTTTTGCAACGACGCTTCGGGGAACGAGATGTTTTCTAGGATGGGAAAGCGTTTTAGTAATTAGAGCCATTCGTTAAACGCGACGTCCCGTCGTTGCTTCGTGTATTCAACTTATTTTTCACATCCCTTATCCCTCCCCCCCATCTCTCTCTATTTCTCTCTAGTCTATTCGTTCTTGAGTTAGTTCACGACAGCTCCAACGACACACGCAGATTTACTATTCGTATATAACGCGAGCCACGTGAACTTTCAGTGATAAATTCGATTTTCTGAAATTCTAACCGAGCCCGATGCCTGGTAAATCCGTACGGAGAATTAATTACCCGTTATAGGCAAACATGTAACTCTCCCGAATACATTCTTCACATGTAGCACGCGATATTTTGTAGCCAGTATCGGAGTCGCGCGGCTCCTTTCACGGGGCGAAGGAGGAGACGCGATCCGCGGCTCCCTTTTTGACAGATGTTCCGTGAAATCATGCCATGCAAATGGTGTACCCGCGTCAAAGGAAGTCTACATTTTTCTCCTCTACCCACGCTTCGAGCTGGCAATTCAAAGTGCACGCTTGATAATAATCGGCTGTGATTTCATCTGTTATTTTCATGAGTTGTCGTCAGTGGGTAGGCAATTCTCGAGGTCTAAAATATATTGGTTGCTTTGATACGCCTATGTACATTCACTTTTGTGGTATTGATATTGTTTAATAAGAAACAATTTTACGCAGAATCGCATAATCCTATTGCAATTAACATTCAACGCATCATTCCTTGGAATATCGGAGTTAAAAGTTGAAAACTATAAAGATACAGTCGTCTAATCTATATAGAAACGTATGTATTTAATTCCAACAAGAAGAACAATGTGTCGTTCGTTCGGTAAATAAAAGGATTAGAATGTTTCTCGTTGGCACGCAGATAAGTACATCGTTGTAATTCTTCGCGGTAGATTCGCACCAAAGATAGAGCTATTCGTCAGTCAGCGGCTCTATTTTTTCCCTGTCTGGTTAAAAATAGATACAGACAATCCGTGTCAGCGGTTTGTGACCCACGGGCTGTTTTGAAACACTTTTATTTCTTCGATGCGCGTGAAAATAGCTGCCCATTTATTTCTGTGTCGTTAGCTGCCCTATATTTTTGGTCCAGTAATTTACTAAATCCAAACACTCTGATAAATATATCGCGTACCCATCTACGCGCTATCGCCCGAGGTCAATCATTTTCTTCATTCTATACCGTGAGTGATTCGTTATTACTATAATTTTCAACGTTTTATCCGTAACAATCGAATTTGCATAATGATATAGTAAAAGTTTCACAAAATAGAAAGTGTCGCTAATAGCCTAATCTGTACCATTGTTTACAAGGTAAAAGCTCTCTATCAGCTACGTCCTATCAACCGGACCGTTTCGAAAGAGACCTGGCGTTTTTAGAATCGAATCACGTCAAATTTCCCAGTTGCGCTCTGACTACGAAATTACACTTCATTGTTCACCAACCGCAATTTACATACACGGCAGAGCACGGTTATCGCTATTAAACCGTGCACGAAACATGCCCGCACGCAATTTCGTGGCAATGCTAAGGCCAGATTTTTCTCGCAAATTGATCGTTGATTCTGTTTCCTCTCTGCTTCCCCAACCGGTTGTATGCAACTTGCGACGACTTCCTCTTGGCAATTTATAGCCAGACGTTTTCTTTGCCAACGATTATTTTCACAAATGCGAACACTTCCATGAACATGCTTCTTCTTTATTCTACAAACATGTGTTTTGTGGAAGCGATAAAATTCCGTTTACTATCAATAACGATCGCACCCAAGGCCTGGCTGTCTTGTACATCTGTCGTAGACCGTCCTAAATGTACTTGACAATCGTTCCGCCCTCTCGTTTCTCTTCCCGACAATCGTCCACGAAATTGCATCTTAACGTAATCCTCCAGGATCGATGCTGAATCATACGTAGAGACTTCCAAAGCGTACGAGACGTGCATTATTCTACGCTTACGAATCTTCGAATTAATGCAGCTCGTGCGTGCATTACGGTGAATCGGCGCGATTACGTTTTTATTTCGATCGGTAAATGAAGACTGGCGGATTGTTATCGGGTCGCAATAGCGGCCGATTTAACGAGGCGCAAATTGTCGACCACCAGTATCGCTTTAGTTCCTTCGTTATTTAAAAATTATTCATCATTACGATAGGCAATGACACGTAGAGAAAGAAAATAGTCTTAAAGAGTGTTTAGAGTGAAAGAACAGTGAGAGAATAGAGCTGAAGCTTCTGAAATTAATGTTATAAAAGGCTGTCTAATTTCGTGACTTAATTCAAAAACTCGCTCGTACGTACGATCTAAGTAAAATCAGACTTGCAATAGATATCGCGAAAAATAGATTATCGGACCTACCAACATTGGAAAAAATAGTACTTTAAGGGATAACTAAATAAAACATGTAACAAACAAAAAATCCTGGACAATCTTCGCTGCTGAAAAAGTTGTAGTTGCCCGATAAAGTACAAAAATTATCCTCGAAGAACGAAAGCTGCTGCTGAGACTGGCTTTCAGAGCTGACGCCACGACGCATGAGGAGAAGCGAAACGCGAAAGCTTGATAGATTCGTTAAGATGGATGCATTCGATGCGATACGGAATCTGTACTGATACGTAGACGCAGTTAAAGATAACGAATATCTCAGGGGTGCAAGTCTAAGCACAAGGTAGGATAGAAAAAGATGAGATAGAAGAGACAGTTGGGTTCAAGTGTTGTTGCTGCCTAGACGAATTAACGGCATTGACTTTGATACCTACGACGACTAGTCACTTAGCAAGCACGCTTCTTCGGAAAAATCACAGCGATTATCCATTTAAGGATAGAACTTGTGGAATCGGATCCGCAAAACGATCATCTGCATTTGTAACTATTTGAAAGAACTTCTTTATGCAACGTTACAGTGTTTTGTACAGATGTGTTAATCGAATATTTGTCGATTTAACGTCAATTCTTACAAGCATATCAATCATTTCGTTGACATTGACAATATTTGCTTGAAACGAGTTAATGTTTAATTTAGTTTTAATCGTTTAGACTTTTAAATTTACAGATATAATTTGAAAATAATTAATTATTCGTTAAAATCGAATAGATGATCAAATCAAACAGAACACCAAACAGAACACAGAAATCACATTGTTAGGCATTTCACGCTGCTTGATCTTATAAGAATCTTCGATCGACGACAGTGTAATTTGTTCTAGTGCCCGTGTGATGTAGTGAGCAGCACTTCCCATTAGTTTTAAACGTGTTGATGTGTCCACACTGCGTTTGATTTCGTCGCAGCCACATGTCAGCGTAATTTGGCAGGCTAATAGATTCTTTATTCCATACGAAGACTCGCTTCGCTTCGTAAATTCGAGTCTAGTTTAAAAAAAAAGCACAGTGCTTTTTCGCGCCGAATTTTCGTCATTCAATCTCTGTTTCCTTTTTGGCGGAAGTAATAATATTACTGCTAGGCTAATCTTACTTAGGATCCTTGCATCACTGTAATACCGTTGTTGGTTAAGATTTACCATTCTTAGAAATACTTTCAAGGTCGTGGAACTAATTTAGATGTCTTGGATAACGACATCATATAAGGTAAGCTCCAACAGAAAAATAATTAAAAATAAAAAAAAAACGGAAAAAAAGAAAACGAGAAGACAGGCCAGGCTCGATGATAACGCAGCAGTAGTGTAATTTTGTGTTACTATCGTTGTTTCGTAGCTTTTTTCATGGTGCTTGAATCACCGTAAGATCATGTGGCGAAGCTTCCAAATGCATTCGATCGAATAGCCTAGAGTTACACTATAGAATATGGCAAGTGACAATTCTAATCATCTCGCCGAGTATCGAAAAATATCGAGCATTCCGTAACTTGTTACACTAATGTGACGACTAGAGATGATCAGTGTGGCTTTTAAGAAATTCAAATCTAACGATCTATCAATTTCACAGTTGTTTCATTCTAATAATACGTCCCAATTCGTAGATGGCAGTGACATGGTCATAAATAATAACAAGCAAACAGAAATAATAAGTGAAACGGGTTTATATTAAAATCTGCAAGATCGACGGCAACACCGATCCATCGTTTTTACTGAGAAGAATCGACGTAATCGTCGGCTAGTCGGTTGCACTTCCGACTACGTATCGTTGGTCACGACATGACGTAACGTCCAAATTTATGATTAATCGCTGTTCAGATAGTCTCGCGTTCCTTCTTTCGGCTCGGCTTCGTAGCTTCTGCACGCCGCGACAGTATATTCGCGTTGACGAACATGCGAGTGAGTGAGCTGGCAAGTGTACACGAGCTCAGAGCTCATGCGTACACGCATGTACGGATGCTGCCGCGGAATATAATAGCGGTAATACGATGGAACTGGGGCAGTCCTGCTTTGACGGGCGTCTTAGAAGCCTCTACCTGGCTGCTGCTCCGTTTCGCCATCGTCACGCGAATTTTTATTTTTGGAAACGTTCGATTCTAGAGGTTCGTTCCTTTTTTACTCGATTCGACGTTCGCGAAATTCTGGGGACGAATTGTGAATTGTGAAAATTCGATATCCACGATTAGGCTGCAGATTTTTATACGTTTGTGAAAAATTTAAAGATGCGATATAAAATTTCCGAAGTAGAATATTCGTTATAATATTTATTAAGCGAAAGAAATATCGTTTATTCAGTCGTGATCACGAAAATTTGTTTCTACATAAATATCCGCAGTCTATTCATGATTGATAATTGAATTGCGGTGAATTTTTTTTAGAAATCAAATTGTTTTAAAAATTCATATTTTGTTCGTCTTTCTTCCTTTGGGTGATCTAGTGAATTTGGAGATGTGAGATTTTTAAATCGAGTGAAATGTCGGTAGGTTAGGATTGTATTAGAAGCGGACAAGTAAAGCTTCGACATTCCGTGGAAACTAGAGTGAGTTCATCCAGTTCAATTTAATAGACGGTCACGTGTAAACTAGCAAAGGTTAACATGACAGAAGCGATAGACATCCGCAAGCGATAACTGTCGACTTTCACGTCGATTTATTTTTCCCATCTTACGAAAGCTAATGTATATCTTTTTCGTTTTCTTCGTTTTACTTCTTAACGATTTCTACGGATTATCGCTTAAATACACATCACGAATATTACATATGCGGTGTAGTAGCGTAAAAGATAGCAATATTTACTTTCAATCAACGTTATCCACGCATGATACGGTGAACGAGAAAATTCTTAGAATCACTAATCGTTTTCTTCTCTCGAACTTATCCATTTTTGTACTTATACACGTACACAAATAAGATAGGGAAACAGAAATCCATAAAATAATTACAAATGGCTGGTATCGAAATACTGCAATATTTCGGAGCCTTAGCTCGAAGTATAAGCTTGTTTTAAAATGTTTAATTCCTGCCAGTGCACCGGTTGAGTCATGAACTTTCATCGAAAATGAACCGCCTCAGGTGAAAACTAGTTGCTCTTTAGATGAATGTCAGATAATGACGATAAGCGATGTGTATTTATACGTTGATTATCCTCGTGACATATTGTGTTCGTGCGCATTTCGCGGCACGCGTGATGCTGCTCTGTTATTAGCCTCGCTGCAATTATCAATTTGCAACACTTGCTATAGCACAGTGTTCGCGGTAGTACCGCGTGTCTCAGGATCGAGTGGCCATTTATTAAATTGTTTTCATTAATCGAACGCTGTTTGCGGCAAATGGCTCGGAAAATGTAAATCAGCGATCGGTACCATCGTCGATTTATCTCTCGCGCGGCGATGATTCGAAATCACGCGCGCTTCGTGACATCGTGGCGGTCGTCATCCAACCATTCATTTGCCGGTGATTGATCAATCGTATAATTAATACTTGTCTGCATCGCATCTGCACTTGCAGTCGCGGATTTAGAACGTAAATGATTCGACTGTTTCTGAGGAAAACTGCAGATTTATCTTATTACTCGACGCATGGCCAGACGTTGGACGTTACTTCAGTGTATTTTTATCTAGATTGTAACAAAATGTTGCTCTGTGTTCGCATTATTCGATACTTAGATCACTTTTAAACGTGGAATTAAGAATATAGATCGATTGTTTGCTATACGATCGATGCTATACAAAATATTTTTCATTTAGTAATTAAACGTGGAAACTGAGGGACAAATTAGCCAAAACAGCTCCTGTTAAGTTTTCCGCCCATTTAGATGATAATACATGTAATATAGTATTCAGAAGATTATATTCTGTCTTACAACCAAAAAAAAAAAAAAAAAAAAAAATGAACTAAACCATCTACAATAAATACAAATACATTGATAACAATTGTGTAATATGATAAATGTTTTTTTCAAACAGTTTGAACATATAGAAGAAAAATTAAAGATGTCAGAGTATTTTTTTGTTTCTCTGAAGAAAAACAAACCTGCACAAAGGTCATTTTTGTTATGAGCCCTTTTTTGTTATTTATTATGCACTTTTTATATATCTTCTTAGATAAATAAGAATAGAAAGTAAAAGATAAGTCGCTAAAGCAACATGCGAATACAATGCTTTATATGTACATACACATCTATTTCGTTTACGCAATATGTTTCCAGATTTGCATGGCTTTTCAACTGATGTCACATTCCGGAATTATGATAAACATAACGAATATTTGAACCAAGGGAACGTCGTTTTGGGGGAAGGACGTTTCAAGAATCGTTCAACTTTTCTTTAAATATTTCATGATATTTCTGAACAAAAATATTTTTGCAAATCCGCTAAGAATTCTTGGCAATGTTTTTCATGCAATTCAATTCACATCGTTCGCATGAAATTACGCAAGTGCACGTCAATGCGAGACGTCATTTCTTGCGCATTAATTACATGCACTGTTAGCAAACACAGCGATGAACTTCAAACGACGTGTTTGAAAGCCTCTGTACAGCACTTAGCTTGCCCGATTGTGAGAGATGCTAATTGCTATCTACATAAACGTTGAGTCTTCCAACTCTTGTTAAGTGTGCGCAGAAATTACATCGCTCTGATTTGCTGCTCTTATTACTGACATTACTGTGACTACTAACTGTGACATACTACTTCAAGCAAACACGAAATGTTTAGGATTATTTATGTTTAATTAATGAAATTTTATACATTCTGTAAAAAACGATATATTCAGAAATAGAATAGAATTCGAGGGTGATTAAAAATTGAAATTTTACATATGAAATTTATATATATAACTTGTCTGGTGTGTAGGGATTAAACCGGTATTCATGGTCGATGACGCGACGAAAGCGAGTAATCGATTTATCCATGCCGAGATGAAAAGGCCAGTCAATTCATTGAGAGAAAATTTTGGGCATCATATTTCCCGCGTGTTAACGTAACGCTGAATTAATGAATACATAAGTAGATACTGATGAAAATGATGGTTTTTCAGTAAAGTACATCGTGATTACCATTAAAATGTACAATACGTCGTTTACTGAAAAATGCTCTCCAATTTATTTTTATAACTTTCTTCTCTACGTCGCATCGATTTAGCTGATTCCCTACAGGAGCCTGTCTCTTCGCCACTAAAGGGTTGTTATTAACTTTTAATGAGGTGAAGTTCGTTATAAATTCCATTCAACATCAACGAGGCAATCTCGTATCTCGAAAATCGACGACCACAAAAATTTATGTTCGAATATATTTCTGCAATTTTTTGGAGCATCAAAAAATGTTTAACACTGTATGCTTACGTTTAATTAAAGAAGAAACGAGTCTCTGCATTTCTTACATGGTATCTATCTCAATTTTTTGTTTATTGAATTTGCAAATACCCGCGAAGTTACCCAGAAATGTGGAAACTAACCTTTTCTTATCCTTGAAATTTAAAAATAGACCGAGCGTATTTTCAGAAAGATTTCCAAGAATTCTAATCCAGCGAAACGACTTCTGGTAACGATAACGAGAACAATTGTTCTTGGCTTAATGTATGTGCTACTTTGAAATCGGGAGTTCGTTAAATCTAAGCATAACGTTGGAACTCGTTCGAACGATATGCAATCCGTATATTCTTGAAGCGAGCAATAATTAATTGCGAGTCTTGATAATCAAAAGAACAATCGTTCATTCGATCCGTAAACAATTATTCCTTCTCACTTAATCTTAAGTCAATGAGAAAGCGTTTTATAAAGCATAATTTATGTTAAAAGCCAAATAGCGTCTCAAATATCTCAATATACGCTTCGATAAACCTTCAAGATTTATAGACGTATTTATGATTTTATGTCATCGCTAATTTTCAATCTTGTTACCGTGGCAAAATGTTAATCGAACGGGTTTTATATTCCACGCCTCTTCCGTTTCTGATAAAAGTTTCAACATTTGAACCACTCGGTGGAAATATACTCGTTGAGTTAAGCACAATATTATCATCTGGCTGCTTGGATAATAGTTTACACGATATATTTCTCCTGTTCGTGAGATCGGAGTCCTGTAAACTCGTAAGACGATGAACATTTTCACGCTTGGAACTAGTGAGCCGGTGCACGCCCCGGTATATTTGATACGAGCTGCTGTCGCTGCCGCTGCTGTCAGCTGTAACGTAATATAAAACTTCAAGAACTTGCTGAGAACGCGTTCTAATGGTCGCGTAAATCCGCCCACTGTATCTTGTAAACAATTGCAAGAATGCCTGATGCAAGTCAGTATTCAATTACTGCCGCGATTGTCTTCCTTGTTTTGAAAGAAATTTTTCCTAGATGCTCTTTTGTACTATCGTGTGTAATATTACTTCCGGTTCATCGTATAATGTCAGGTAGATGAAGAAGTAATGTCGATTTTGAGGATGTAGCAGTAAATCAACTTAGTATGATGTTAATTTATTTGACCGTTCTGTTTGGTGTAATTTTTATACGATTGCGTCATCATTTTGGAAGTTTCTTAGTAGGTACTATCGTCATTTCATTGAAATAATTTTGTAATGACCTAAAACGATGATAATCTGACAGTGCCGTCTGGAGTATAGTGAGGACGAGAAAGACTAATACAATGTTGTTACCTTTTCTAAATTTACATAATATAATTGACCAAGAAGAGACTTTGTTGTGTTCTACGTCTAACTATAGAAACTGCTCGATCTATACTCATTTTTATACCTTATGATATTTTATAAATATAGAACACAATTTCTTATTGTAAACCATGATAAACATGAAACATTTGAAACTGATTTTCTTACTATGATCAAACATCGAAATCATTTCTCTGCAAACGCAATATTTCTCAAACTATTCTTCGAACTTTAAACATTCAATTGTTCATAATTCAGTTCGGCTTAAACTGCATTGATTTCAAAAGCGAAACAAATTTTTTATTCGCAGAGTCATGTTCGCGTGATATTTATTGGTAAGAAAATCAGCTCAAGTTCACGCTCGTGAATAGGACGGAAACGGAACGCAAATTAATTGGTTCGACGCGACGGGGAATAACGATCTCCGCGAGCAACTCGAGTAGCAGGGAGCCTGTAAGTTGCAACGATACGCCGCAAATGAAAACGCGAGATCGGAGAAAGTAGACACACGTATGTAGGTAAGAAAAGATCTGGTAAACGTGTTAACGTCGTTACAATCACGAGAAGTGCACTCGACACGTTATTATGACGCGCTTTGATCCCTTTGAATCACCACAACGCATCGCGTTCATTTTCAAGTCGTTTTGCCACGGTGACTCGTGGAATTCTGCGTTGAGATGACCTTTTAAAGCGTGCACCATCTAAACATGGTCGTTCGACATCATCACGCACAGCATCGTTCCGATGTTCCCGTCTTAATGAAGATATACGAAAGCGATAAACGTTACGACCGGACCGGGCACGAGGCAATCCTTTCGCTGATGTACCCGATATAAATTGGCACGTATTTGAACGCACCGGTAAAGTTACGTAAAGTCACGTGCAGGCGGGACGAGTGTGATTTTAATGCTCCCGATAAGGAAATGCTGAATCAATAGATATTAACTCGTATAGGACTATTATGTAACTTAGTTGATCCGTCGGATGTTTCATCATCGAAGAGCCGTAAGAGTGGTCATGAGAGTCGAATGTTGTAGTTCATCGTGGTTTTGTAAACGTAAACCAGGCGAAAACCTTCCTACTTCATAAGGGAAACAATTTAAATATTCAGTCCGTTGTCAAACCAGCCCACGTTACTAAACTTGTCTAAGTATATTTCATTTTGGAGCTAAACATCTGTTTTTTTAACAATTGTTTTTGTTTTGTTTACAATTTTAAACTGTTTAGATATCGCGCGAGACAATATTCAAATATCGAAGGTATTAAAATATTACTTGTCTTAATAATTCTGTCCGTGTAGTTGATTGGTATTTGTACCATGCATTCCTGCCAATTTCGGACCATTACAGATTTTTCTGGATAATCTGTCGTTCGTAGCAACGATGCGCGTGAATTATCACAACGTTTAGCCTTGCGCTTGTACTAGACTCGAGAAAAATGCGGAGGAGTTATATTATTGCACTTATATGTATGCTCGTTTTAGATTACCATAAGTATGAGTTGTAGCGAGTATGCGTGGCCTGACGCTCATTTACGTTCAACAGCGCTACGCCGTGTATAAACTTATTCGGAGTTTAAGGTTAATTGGCGTAGCCTTGCGCACTTATTTACATCCGTGCAATCACAAATCTTCAGGCCAGAATTATCGATCGTAAATTACTTCGTACATCGTACGCCAGTCGGATCGCTCGTTCTGCTAACACGAAATGGTAATACTGTTCACCTTTGGTTGCATTCGATCTTCGTAAAACGAACATTTTTATGTCACTCCGTTGGTTTTAGCGAATTGAGCCTCGAACGTCTTAATTCTCCACGAAAAAAAAAAATCCCAACGGATCTACCGTAAGTTTCGATACTTTACAACCAAAGTATGATTTTCAGGAAGTTCGAAACGAAATAAGATTCTTAATTTTATCTCTTCAACTAAAGGTTAACCAAGAAATTTTCGTAACTTGAAACGAGTCCACAAATCTTCAAACAGTTATTTTACTTCTGAATGCAACCATGACCACAACTTAGCGCGTAGAAACAAAACTCGCTCGAACTGGAGCAGGACGAAATCGAATCCGTCCTCAGCATATCGGGTAATACTCACTTCACACCGGGTTGCAAACCTAACACCAAACTAGCACAATTCGATTGGGAAATAATTATATGATCAACTGCATAAACAAAGCCGCGTAATAACTAAATTTCAGACGAAATACACAGGCTCACGAAAATATTTAAGCAGTTGTAGACAACTTCTGCGTGTTATATAAAACATTTTGAAATCTCATTAACACTATTATGAGATATGACTATCGCAATCGTATTTGTAATGTTTGAAGTAAATCTGAAAATATCTATAGAAACTACGACATATTTTGGACATAAAATTATTTGAAGTCAATTACCCGTTATATTAATAAACCTCGATATTCAGTATAATGAACTTTGACACTTATTATACAGTTGAGAAAGCTATGCATGGTGTATACTAATTTTTTACTAAATACATATATACATATACCTATGCAATAAATATCTTTCTAGTTTCTATATAGTATATATATTTTCAGAGTTTCAAAATTGACCAATATAATTATGACAGTCGTGTCTTCTTACGGTGCTAATGAAATTTCAAAACGTTTTATATAACATATACAATATGGACATGAAAGATTTCTATGATAAGTGTTCAAATACTCGTACTTTTGGTGTAAATCGTGATGCGTTTGACGAATAATGTTTGGGTGCGCAATAGGTCGTCATGTCGATGCGTCACGAGGTGTGGGTCGAACGATCCATTCGCGTATGTTTATTATTGCCGATGGAAATAAAAATAATGCAAGTACGTAGCTGCCTATATGACATCAGCCAATCAATTCGTTTTGCGTGATGATGCATGAAGTGCATCGGATGAATGCTGCGTGAGAGTATCGGTGTCATCATTTGGGTGTGGGTGCTACGAACTGTGGCTCCGTTGAAATTCTTGCACGCAATTAACTATTTCGATACACTTTGCGCTCGATCGGTTACATTCATTTTCCTGATAATTGCATGAACGCATGTCCGCCAATTGGAAATGTAAACTTCAATAGTTGGCAGAATTTATAACAACGGTGAAACACCATTTATTTGAACTTGTTGCACGGCAGACTATTCGGGTAATTGGAATTAAATAATTATTCCGACTATCTATGATTTTTTCTTTGATCAATATGCGTTCATGTTCAGATAAGTGAATTCAATCGATGGAAGTTTAATTAATAACGTTAAATTTAAATTTCGTCCTTAGACAGGAAATTTTGTTACAATAAAGTATTGGCTATTACATTTTTCGAAAGTAACTATCAGATTGCGAATTTGTTTGCATTTATGGGAAATTTGGAGATGCACAAATGTACATGGTGTGCACAAATGTGTAAAATAAAAATATGAATTCTGAGGACATTTGAATTAGTGAGTTTGCAGGCACCTATAGAATGCCATCCAGAATGAAGTCTAGCGAGTTAAATTTATGTTTATTCTTAACCACAGTATATCAAATAGAATTTTTCATCCGCGTTATGTAGAAAGTTTCCAGTCACGGCTACTGCAAATTGTTCGCTATCCACTCGAGTTCGAACTCATAACTCTGGGACACGCTATATTCCGTACGTAATTACAATAATCAGACAGAGCTTTATGATCTTTAAACATAAAATTGTTTCTTGTTAGTGGCACTATAATACTCAACTCCCTCGACGGCAGTGATAAAACCACGAAATAAGACTGGAAACGCAAATAAAAATCAAATTTGCAAGCCGGAGAGAACACAGTTGAGCAAGTGGCTCTACGAGCGTCCTGACGTTAGCGTAACGTGGTTCAATTCACTCAAATTGCCTTTGCTATTAACATTCATTCCGCCTGAAATGGCTAACTCGTTGTCAACTAACCAATAAATTTTTTAAAACCATTGCGTAACGAAAGCTTATCACACGAAATGTTCAATGATAGTGCATGAGTGCTATTGGAAAGCGTGTTAAACGATGATTCCAACGAGAACACCTACGAATTTGTCTGTCATTTACTATAAATGTACTTTGCGCTTTGAAGTAACACTGTGTGTTACGCTTCGTAAACGTATATTTTCGAGCATGATGTATCGATACAGGGTTGAATATCGTGACTGCCTGAGCACGCTAACGATCTGTGCACGTTCGGTACATTCCGTTGAAGTTCGATGGCGATATAGTTCACCGAAATCGTTTTCGTGTTCGTGTCTTAACCTCTTTGCTCCTACTGAAACAAATATGTTTCACGATTTTACTATTTATAGGCCGAGCCTGCTACATGCTTTCGTGCATTATCGTTCGTTTTGTAAATAAAATTTCTTGATCAAAATTTGTATGCGTTACTAGTGAGAGATGTGAGTTCTCTAACAAATGGATGAGCATTACGGAAAGAAATCTTTATGGCATCGGAAAATTACTTTGTGTACCATTGCTGTCTTGTCTTGTTTACTACGCACAACTATTTTCAGTATCTGAATTGCTATGATTATTTATGTGCGTATTCGTATTCCAATTCCATGTTTTGTTAATAGTTATATCTACATTTAAAAAATATCTCATTTTTACCGTGATTTACCCTATCAGTCCTCATAGAACACATATATAGAGGGCGTATATGTCTCACCCCATTTTCTCCTTTGATTTGTTATATTAACATAAGAAATATTTTGTTAATTCGTTCGTTGGATCTATTTCTGATTAGAAACTTTTATTGGAAATTGAAAAAGTAGTTCAAGATTTCTGGCATAAAGCATTAATATTCTTTAAGTTCTCCGTTATAGTATAAAGTATTAGTTAACTAGTTAAAACTTAGTTATAAAAGTAGTATAGTGTGTGTGTGCGCGCGCGTGCGCATGCGCGCTCGCACGTGTGTGTGTAAATACCAACAATTCATTTGGAATTTATCGATGCACATAATCACAGTATAGTTACCGAAGAAAGTTTTGCAGCAGCCAGTCGGTTCCGTTAGGAATGCCTAGATCCTAAGCTGTCCACCGGTCTATTCTCGCAGTCCAAGGAAACGTATCGTCAATACGATCTTTGAAACGGCTCACAGCGTTTCTGGTCCGTGTTGGACTTCGGTTTCCATTTTACGTCTATGTTTAGATCTGGCCCAGCTGATGTCGATAAACTAGGCCGAATTGCAGCGCTTCCGTAACGTTTATTGTCGGTCCAAAGGTGATTCTTCCCCATTATACTCGGTGTTATGAATGAATTTATAACATTGTTCTCCATGATTGATGTTTCTACTCGTAACACTATTTTCGAATATTTTCATTGATTTAAAAGGATTTAGTCACTATGCGTGACTCAGGAGTCCATTTAAACAAGTTTTGTCAACTATTCTCTGCTCGGATAGTTTCGTGTTTGAGGTCAGTGACAGCTTATTGAAGACCTCGTGTTAACAATTGCTGATCGTCAGTTTCGCAGAATTCGCACATCAATTTAACCACACGTTACAGCTCTGCAAGGATTGAATAAATTTGCATTAAGGAGGTTTGCAGGTGGGCTGCCGAGATACCAGATTTAGATGGAGCAATAGCAAATTCAGATTAGTCGTTTAGGAACAGTCATGATTCACCTCGACGCGATGCTTCGTTTGTTGCATCAAAAACGAGACACGCATTCTCATGACTTAGTCAGTCAGTTTCTCGTTCGTCGAATAGAGTTATACGTTACGCCGTATCCGACAGGTGACAACTGTCTCGGATTGTTCGGATACATGTAATCAGATTTCGGAGATAAATGGATCTTGTCTGAGAGCACAAGCATTTCTCAGAAGTTTCATTATCTTCTTACAATGGTTACACGTCTTCGATTCAAGATCGTTTCATTACCTTGCCTCTTATCGTATCATTTCTACCTTTCACTCTTATCTTTGATAAACATTTAATCTAATTCCAATGATACTTGATAAGATTTAATGCATCTTTTTTTATTGCCACCAATAAAACATCCAGAAATTACTTTTCACTTTCACCATGTAATTGAATCGATTCTTCTGTTTCCAGATGTGGCAATTGAGGTTTTGGATGTACATTCTGTTCATAGCGCTGTCGCTGGCTCCATTGCAGAGGGTCGCGGCGTGTAGCTGCATGAGCAGTCACCCTCAAATACTATTTTGCAATTCAGATTTCGGTAAGAATTTGCATGAAATTTGCTAGAAAAATACGATCTCTTCTGTTACTTTATAAACATGCTTTTTCTCTCCTCTATGATAGTCGTTCTTGTAAGAGTGAAGAAGATGATGAACATGAACGAGCATGAAATCGCCTATAGCGTGAAAATCAATAAAATCTTCAAGGTTCGTATGGCAGTTGCACTATTTTTACTTATCAGTTTTGTATCGTAATCTACACCTGATTGTTTTTTAATTACAGGTAAACAACAAGACATCGTACACCGTCCTGAAGAAAAATATTTTATGGACCGCATCGTCCGAAGTTTTATGTGGAGTGGACCTTGAAGTTGGAGAAACTTACGTTGTTAGCGGCAAAACTTATGATGGTGAAAAGGCGAACATATCGTTGTGTGGTATAAAGATGGCCTGGCGTTCTGTGACGAGCAGACAACGAAAAGGTTTCAGGCATTTGTATCGTTACGGTTGCCCGTGTAACGTAAGTGGGAAATTTTTATTTGTACAAATATAAAGCTTTCATGACACATTTTTCTGTCGATTACTTTCCTAAATATGCAAAAATCCTAATTTTAATACTGAAAAATATTTAAAATTCTATCAATCGACTAACGATGTAAAATCAATCATTTGAGATATTTTTTACAGTAATTTACCAACTATTAACGTTAGTAAATTAACACATTGCAAATTGTACTTATAGAGTTCCTTTTCCATCTCTTATAACTTGTGACTTGTAAAATAATGATTAGTTCAATAGTGCAAGACGACACAGACAGTTGCATGTGACCGAATTCTCATCTCAGCTACGATCAATTTTAACCAATCGGCCATAATATCGAATCCTTATTGACCAAGGATTCCACTGTTTTCTTTCAATTATACTCTGCTCGTTTCATGAATTGCAGATCTATTACACACCTTGGTGGACCAAGGGTGCCGCTCTAGAGGGCACGGATGGCAAAGAATGTCTATGGGAGAGCAAACCTGGTCCGGAAGAGTGCCAGAGGGATTATGGCGTTTGCATGCCAGGACCAGCTGGATGCTCTTGGGTCCCGTCGGTTCCTTATAAGAACTGCATCAAGGAGTATCAACAGAAACGCGAGCAACAGAGGGCGCGAGAACCTTAAATCTTTCTATTTCGATGCATGCGAAAGTTCTACGGTGGAACGAGAAAATCGATCACGCTGGCGAAAAATCGACGTTGCTCGTGCCAAGTCACGTAGCATGCCTCGATTTACGAACGTATTTGTGAAATTTCGCAGAATCCCCACGAGAATAATGTTACTTCGTGTGCAATGAGCGTTCCAATATGCAGCAAACTGGCGCTGTACCATGTAAACATGTTGACAAATTAATGCTATCTTATAACGTGTGTTGTAGCGAACTGTGTACCCAATGTGGTATCTTCAAAGAAGAAATATTTGTAATAATTAAATATTCAAGAAATTTTCCAAGTCAAATGGTCGAGATAGCATTAATTCGCAATGTAACTTTTTCATTTCTGTATCGTGTCATGCTCTATTTATTGTTGCGTTCCATTAGAAGTATTAATCGGGTAGTGATATATCGACGAGTACAAAAGTTGTACGCTGATTAAATACACGAAGCAGGGAATCGATTGGGGAAAATCGTACACAGCTAGCTGAGGGGAAGCTGTTATTCAGGGGTATAATATAAACCGTCGAACTCTTGAAACTGCTTGCATTTTCATGATAAATTACTTCCTTGATGTTTCGATGTCTATTTCATCGCGTTTGTAATAATTGATTTTCTATTTTCATCTTTTCTTTAATCGGTCGTCGGTAATATTTATTCTGGGATCGTTGACTTCTTTCACAAACCGAATAATAAACGTCGTTAAATATATTCAACGTTTAATTAATCTGCGTTGAGAAGAATAATCGATAAAAAAACTTTGTTCGTATCGATTCAAATTGAAATTTTCCTCCTCTACCGTTAATCATCGCTGTTAACCTTATTTCGTTTAATTGAATCGTAGACTAACGTTGACTCGCAATATGAATCGACTGAATTTCGTGAAATCTGAAATAGCAGATATAGATGATTGGCCATCTTTTTAGTTGTATATATTAGGCTATTGATGTATATTATACATTTTTAAATTATTCTCATTTTCATTTCGTTGTACGTAGTTTCTTCTTCTTTTATTTCTTCTATATAAGAAACTGTTAACACGTATTTAATTTTTAGCAAAGTCTTGTACAGGTCTCTGAATATTTGAAACTAAGTTACAATCGAGTCAGTTAAAAAAAAATAAATGAATAAATAAAAGAAAAAGAGATATTTTATAGTATTAAAAAACAATGTTTAAGGAATATAATTTCTTACGAAAAAAAAATTCAAGTTTCCTTTTAACGATCATGTTGTCTCATTATTCGGAGGGTAGCACAAAGATGCTAAGCGTTGTGTTAGAAATGTTACAATCAAGTTAGGTACTCTAACCTATCAACTATGTATCTAAGCGTAATCACGTATTGTTTCTCGATAAGAGTGACGAGAAACAAAAACCCTGCACATGGGTAGGACTTTAGTACAAAACACTAAAAAACGCGCGACGTGACGGAAGTTAGCCGGCATTTCCTAGCTTGAGAACGTAACACGAGACGATGTATGTTCTTAGTCTTAGTTCTTTCATTTGATAACTTTTGTAAAGTATTATAATACTTAAACGATGGGAAATAAATGAGAAACTCATATTCGTTCGTTCTATATACAGACCTAAGTAGTTACCTTATTTTAATTATATTCTATAACTTACCATTTCACGATGGTTGGGATAGTAAGTTTGCTCGATCAAGGGGAAGTTGTCTTTTCCTAAACGACGTTGAAGTCCCAATAGGTGTGCGAACACCCATGGTTTATCCTGAAAAAAGAAGCACGATTAAGAAATCCATTTTCATGCGAAATTGTTAAAGTTCTTAATCGTTTCCTTTATTCGAAGTATCTTCAATGTGGTCGTTAGCTCACGCAAAGTTCATACCTGAAAGTTGTAAATTGCCGTGAGATTGTTAATGCTCGGGACACCGCCGTACATTAAACCGAGAAGAAGGTTCTTGTTGTCTTCTCCGGCGTCCTTTAGGTTCTGTCGTATCAGGACGAAATCAGGTTTGAAAGATCTGTCGACAGAATTTGTCTGTTTTACTTTCGCAGTGAAAATAAACAATACATATTGATTAAAATAAGTAGAATACGTACATATACATATAAATAAATAAATATTATGATATAATATACATATAACAAATAGACTGCGGATGTTTATGTATATTCATATTTTCATGATTGGTTTCCTCTATTAAATATTATAGTGAATTCTATACTTCCGATATTTTATGCATTTTTACATATTCATTTTTTTACATATTCATTCTATGCATTTTTGCACCTTTAAATTTCTCAAAAAAAAAAAAATATATATTATATATATGTCGGAGATGAAAGGACACCGGGGCCTTCCTTTGGAATTCTTCGGAAAACCCCCAATATTTTAACCTCTATAACTTAACTCGAATATAATTGTTCGAGATTTGTGATAATGAGCTTGACTTGTTCTTACCTAACATAGAGTAATTCTGGAATAATTCTATAGCTCTCCTTAAAAGAAATAGTTGTAGCGGCACTCGACAGTAAACATTCCAACGGTTTCTTGTAACGGACCCGTTACAAATCTTAAGATTTAGTTAACTGAAGTCCTTTAAACAGACAAACAGTCTTTGTCCCAACTACGGGAAGATAGGGGAAATCTATTTTTCTCACGAACGATGCTTCCCGCTAGTAATTTTCCCTCAAGGGCGGCTAGCATCCTTTTCTAATCACCAACATGGAAACTAACCAATTAACAGGAACGTCCGTTTCCCTCACTTTCCGAACGAAGACCTTTCTCGACAAATTCGATGATCTCGTGTCCTTAGATACACCCCATCATAGTCTACCTCTGCAGCATTATCGTGACGGAAAATCATTCTCTCGTGAGGTCTCATTAGCGAGTTACATAGCATCTTTACGCTCGGTGGATATTCCACGTTTTAACAAAGAGTTAGTTCAGTAATATTTGTACCGTAGACAAGCAAGTTGAGTGCAACTTGGGTTTTGGAAGAAAGCGCATTTTGTTATCCCGTTGACCGCGGATTCGTTATTGAACCTAGGATCATTGTCATTAGCATCTCGAGTATCTAATTACCACGATTACTTGTCAAATTCTGCATTAATGATATTTGCACTAGTCAACATCTCTATTGCATAACAACAATGTGTAATCTAAATGAAGATTCGTTTCACGCCCCTAACCCTAATCATAATGTGAACCCGACATATATATAGATAAATTTAAGTGAGAGAGATACGTAAATTGAAAGATAACATATAATTATAATTAATAATAATTACCGGATGACTTTGGTTCCGTTACGATAAACCGCCATGGACACAATAGTACCAGTCTCGCTCGCAGTTAACGACAATTCCCTAAATTCAGCCTGTTCTACACGGATCTCGTAATCACCGTGAAGCCTACGACCCCGGAAGTATTTGCTCCAGTCGGTATTCTGGTCATCGATGACTAGCAGGGTGAAACACCGATCTTTGTTGTAAGATGGCCCTCTAGTTGTACCTGACACCGCCGCTCCTAGAATCGATGCACCCTGTTTGTAAAGAAGATTTAGACAATTAGTTACACTACTGCATTCCCACAATTTACACGCAAAAAAAGAAAGAATTTTTCTTCTACATATAGGGCTACGTCTTAACAGATCCAAACGCTCCAAATGGTATAATGGGATAATGAATACTGAAGAGATTAATGGGATTTCGTGCACGCAAATGCTTGCGTATTTCTTCGAAAGCATTAGAAAGACCAGATAACGCGTTGAACATGCAAGAACGCAATTTTAGCTTGAAATCTGGCTAACGTTGTTCTATCGAAGGTTTTGCACCGCACGTTTCTACGATTACATTTCTACGTAATCTGACTGTTTGAGAATGAGTAACCATTTATATGTTACACACTGTGTGTACACCTTGGAATTGGACTTGAAGATGGAACTCATTCACGGAAGTAATCATGCTTAGTCATATATTTCTCTCGTACAGTGATAAACCAAAGGAGACTTAAAAGGCAAATGGTACGAAAAACACTGTAATTTTAGAAAACGACATTATATTTGACAGGAGATACGAATAGACGTAATATATCTGCCAGAACGGATGGCTGTTACTAATATGATAAAAAGAGTCTAATATAAAACAGATCAAATATACATGTATATCTTTCTTTCGTTCATTATTATATAATTTAACCTTTATCACTCCGATCAATTGCAATGCTATCAAATATAAGCCAGGGTTCTACCCTAATTGTCAGCAGTAGGGTAATAAATAAACTGTGGATGTTTATACAAATTTATATTTATAATTAAGAAATAGAATCTTGCCCCGGACATTTGTTCCGTCTAAATATAACGTGTACTATATATTTTCGTCTATTATGCATGTGGATTCTGTGTATTTTTGTAGCTTTTAATTTCCTTAATAAATGTATAAATATCCATAACTTAGTGATAAGGATTAAAAATTCGTACCCCAGCTTAACTTTTCTGTACTAAGTTTTTCTAATTATTTAAAAAGAAGATGAAGTGTACCTGGTCGCGAGCAGCTCCGGTCAAACTTTGAACCCTCTGGAGTAAACTTTCCCGGGTCTTGGCCGGCGAGGAAGGAGCGCTGGTGGTTCTCGATCCGGGTCTCAGGTTGAGACTTAGATCGCCGCCAACGGGTTGAGGTGGTCCAGACGGCGGTGCTCCAGGTACCGGTGGCTGGTTAGCCGGTGGAACAGGAGTCGGCTGAGACTGCAATGGCCGATCCGGTACCGCTTGATACGATTGGGACGAATCCCTGGCCATGGAGGCCAGCCCGGAGTCTGTGCTTGGTTCATCGTCGAGCTCCGAGCTCAAATCCCCTGACGAGAACCTGGAAGACAAACTATGGTCGTGGTCGTGATAGTGGCAATCGGTCCGATCGTCCAGTGATTTCACGCTTTTTGCATTTTTTTATTTTGCTTGGTTGCTTTTTTGCAGATCACACGGCTTAGTTTATAATGCACACATCGAACAGCCAGAGGTGCTCGGGGTATAAATGGCATAGATGGCGCGCCGGCGATGATGAACGATTGCTGATTGCTGGTTTGCATGCGTGACACGGGATGTGATGACATATTTGGTTCTGATGCGCGTAGCTGGTAGTCGGATGGTGTCTTTTAGTAGTGGACATGTCTCGTCTTGCGGTGTCTTGCGTGAAATACGGCTCGACGATCGATTGCAAGGTACAGGTAGAGACGACTTCCCCTTGACGACGAGACAATCGGATGACAGATACCCGATAGCGACGTTTTGCTTGGTTGGACAATAAATTGTAACGAAGACATGGAATGCGTGGTAAGCTTGAAATAATTTGAAATATTTAGCGTAATATCGTTACGGGTTTAAATGATACGAAGCGGTGGCTGTAATTAACACAAAAAGTTGTTCTTAGAGCTTTTAAATCACTCGTCTAATACCAAGATGGAAAACGTCGAGCCTTAGGCTGATTTTGCACGATGCCAAAAGCACTTTCTTGGATAATTTGCATGCATACATACATCGAGATTTATAAAACATGAAGAAACACCGAGATGCTTGCGTGGTATTTTACTCCACTTCTTTTTGCGGTATTAATTTACGCTTAATTGTGCTATAATTAAATAATAGCCGTTATGATGTAGTTGGAATTATCGGCCCATCGCTTGGGTCTCGTGGAACTCGAATACCGGCTGTTAATTATAGTTCAATGGATAAATCAGATAGTCGGCCCAGGGTTAATTGAACGAGCAATTTATTCGCCGAGATATTATACGACATATCACCATTCAGAATATATACGTATAGAAGACCATTCAACTAAGCTTTCTATCAAGATGGTCGTTCATTATTTTAGGCTTCTATTATAAGACTCTGTCTTCAGGTTCAATGAAAAGGCTGCGACAAATGTACTCTTCTGCAAGCATCTATCGTACAACGACCCGGACTCTTTGTTTCGAGTTGCTTTATACATTTCCATGTACTGGCATGTACTGTTATGAACGTATCTGGACGTTCTCAACTACGAGAAACAAAGTTACAATTTTCGTTGTTGGCAGGGACGTTAATCTATCATAATATTCTAAAAAGAAGCTCAGTGACCTTTCAATCTAAACGATGTTTGACGATGATTTAATACTAGATTCCTTCTCGTGGGACCTTCAATTATACTTTTTTTATATATTAAAAGCAATAGCCAAAAAATTTCGAATTTATTATCTTGAGTTAATTATTTTAAATAATTCATATAACAGCACTTGTCATTCTTTCGAGTATAAAAACCTCCGAGTATTTCCAGTCGTTAGGCGGGGAATTAACTTTTACCGGCTTGCTAATGACTAGTACTTTTAGTATTAATCACTCAACAAACAAGGCTTGAAGCTATTGAACGAACAAATAGAAATCTGAAGATATCCGAAGCATCTAGCTTCCGAATTCCTCGAATCTCTCGAGACGGTCAGAAGGGGAAGTGTTGAAATTCCATCGGCCAAGTGTTATCGAGCATGCAAAGAGACAACAGAATAGGCATCGCGCTGTTGGACACAGAAAGAGACAGGCACTCACCTCCGTTTCAGGTAGTTAACATTGGAAGTGAAGGACTGTCGAAAGCTGGAGAATGAAATGTTGCCGGGTGAAGGGGCTGTACCACAGTATTTGGCGCAACCGCCGCGGCCGGTAATCTTGCTGGTTTAACACCGACCTCGTCCTCCTGACCAAAACCGCAGAATTCCGGTGGCTTTTGGTGGTCGGATGGTCACCGTATGCGACGATCTTCGTGTTCTTCGAGCGGCTTAGGAACGGGAGGCGGAGGCGGAGATTTTGTGTCTTGGGCTTTGTGGCTCGCTCGACGACGTTCACTACCGATTCGTCTCTTTGTTGTGCCCTTTTTTTCCCAAGTTGTGGAATAACACTTCAACGTAAGGTAATCCAAAAGGAAAGGATGAAATAAGAGAGGTGAGGAAGGAGAAACTAAACAATCCAAGTTGAAATCTGCAAATGGAATGATACGCGATGATTAGAGAAGGTTAGAATGATTTCTGGTTTGTAATATTGAATGAATGTCCATTGATGGAATACTGTTGGATTAATATAAAATTCCTCCAACTACTTAAGCACTTCTCATACATGTAGGGGATTATGACGCGTTGATTACGTAAATGTCCGAGGTATAGTGTTACTATAGTATACACATTATGTCAGGACAAGAGTGTCATTCAAGTTTTTAAAATCTTCTTCGAAAGAGACTGGCATATTTAAAAGAACGAGTTACGGGTATAGATTGTTGAAAGCCATGGAAATATCTGGCAACCGGTTTAAAAAAAAAGGAGATACATTCTTTTTTTACTCTCCTTTTTTATACTGAAGTATCGCTATAATTAAACCTCTATGTTCTTAGTAAGGAACAACGAGTGCTCGTGCGAGGTCCGTGATAAAAACGTCCACGCGAACACTCAGAGTGTGCGAGATGGAGACCCTCACAGAAATTTAGCACAGTAAAAGTGGAGCTTGATATTCCGTTGATCGATACCGA
Organism: Bombus vosnesenskii; assembly: GCF_011952255.1. Lineage (NCBI taxonomy): Eukaryota > Metazoa > Arthropoda > Insecta > Hymenoptera > Apidae > Bombus > Bombus vosnesenskii. The sequence goes on along the minus strand of NW_022882976.1, from coordinate 992,084 downwards.
CGCAGCGTGACTTTACATGTTGAAGAACTTTTTTACGCGGACCGTGTTTTGCTTTCTCCGATAGGAAGCATGATTTTAGCTTCGATATCGGACCGCGATAGAAACGCCTGATAACGTTGTATTGCCTCGTACAATTTTTACCAAGGCTACCAGGAAATGGTGGGCCATCAATTTGTTTCTACGATAAAAGTGGCGTCTCGTTGAAATTCTTCGGAATTATTCGCTGGTGTTACTCGTTGAACGCGACACGCTATTTCGTGACCGTAAAGTGGCAGCAGCAAAGAAAGAATTGAAAAGTGGAAACTTTTCACTGAATGTCGAGAGAAGCTTCGTGATTTCTTTAAAGCCGAAACTTCCAGCTAGTCGCTTTCCCCGTGAAAGCATTTTCTAATCAGAGTAACTCGAAACTTTAAACTAACAAAGTTCGCAGTTGCATGCGACAACTTGGCGAACTGTCTGCATTCAATTAATGTCAGAGATTCTAGACGTAATTGAATTTTAAATGAACTCCCACGAAATTCGGTCTTCCTTCTAATTTCCACGGGTTTTTAGATATATCTTCTTTTCCTCGATCTTATTAACTCGTGACAGCTTATCTAACTTGGGAGATTCACTTTATTTATTTTTATGTTTAGAATGTACTAAACGTCATACTGATCAATTAGCAGATCTTGACAACTATTCCTAATTTTAATATAGATAGGTGGAGTAACAATTTTCCAAATTGTTGACAGTACTGCGTAGCCGATTGTCACGAGAGATAAAGTGATAAAACGTTTTAAATCAATAAATTTCTTGGCGCACCCCATCGTTCAAACATTTACTGTGTACAGAACGTATTCGGATATACCGTATATTTAATTAAATGTTAGGATAAACTTTCTTTCCAATGTATTAGACATAATTTGCTTAATTAATCGACATGCGAAACATGGGAATAGCTACGTTGGATTTGTATTTGTACGCACTTGTATTTTCACGGATCTACGCTGTTCATATTATTTCTAGGGGCTTTAGCTTAGACTCTAGTAATAATCGATGATGGAAATCCCTAGGCGTTAGGAAAGGGCAGGCGCATTGACCGCTCAAAGCTGCGCATATAGAAACGTGCATCTGTCGTAAGAGTTGAAAAAAAATGAACAAATACTTACCATGGAATATTTAATTTTGAGTAATTGTGTAATTATTTGTATTTGTATTTACACCACGTTTATTCTGGTGACTAATGCTCTTTATTCTTTGTGCTAAGGGGCGTAGTATTGTATTTAATGCAATCACTTAACGTTTTTTAAACGTAAAACAACGCGTAACTTCAACTAGATTCTTTTTTATTCAATTCTTTTTACAAAAACCGTTTATGTTTATCATTATTAAATATACGTATTTAAATGGTGATTTCGTACATCGGAAATCAAACAGTTCAATAAAAACTTCTTTGTAACGAGCGGCGCGCGAAAGAATGTGTTTTGGTATCGAAGAATTGGAAGAATCTAATTGGTGGAAAAAAGTAGAGATCACAGAATCGAAACGTCACGTGAAAATAACGCGCAACATACCCACGAGAACGGTCGCGTCACTTTATGCACACTATAAATTGTTATCTCGTAGAAACTCTTCGATCAACATAGTACCGTTGCGTTTATAGGCTCCCGCGTAAATTTAAAATGAATACGAGTCTCGACTAATAACATACTTAACACTAAACCTATCGACACTTCGTGTATATCTATTTGTACCGTGCCCGGTCAAAATGACCGGTGATTAAAGAAGTAATAGTTTTTATGATTTAAATTAGATAATGGTTAATTTATAACTGAATGTATATAAAATGGTGAACTTTCATAAAATTTCGTCCAAATTTACTTTTGTTTAATTTCAATTCTAGACTTAAATAAAGTTACACTTGTATTTATATAAAGATATATCTTATTCAACTTCACTGCATTTTTTACAAATTATCTTATTATCAAATGTACATTTGCCGCATGCATATTTCCTGCATTTTGAACAAATTTTCGTAGTTTTGTAATCTTTACAACTTTTTACTAGACAAGTTTTTTGTAGTAATGAATCTGAACTTGTTGATAGTTACATTGCATGGTTTTTTCCCGCGATTCTTTATACAAAAGTAATGTATGCACCAGGTTGATAACAATTTTGTGAATTCTCTATAAATGAGTCCCATACTGTAGGTACCATTGCAAATTTATTGGTTCCTAAATGTTGGCTTCTTTCGCTCTTCTTATCAAATCGTATAAACCTCATAATTTCAGTAAAGTCATTCCTGCTCATTGTTTTTGAAAAAATGCAGGTCACCAAATTTTATTCCACAAATGTGAGACATCTAAATTCTTTGCCTGATATGCACCGCGGGCATATAGCAGAGCAATAAATGCATCTAGTTTTGTCCCAGTGCTCTAAATTTTAGTACATTTTAAGTACATTTTATTATATGATCTCTTATACTTTACTTGTCCTTTCATTATATGCCGTTTAGCATATCCCTAAAAATATTATCAACTGATGTCCGCCAGGTTTGGGACTTGCATCTATTTCTTTCCAAACTGTTCCATCAGGCCCGTTGTGATACGTTGGTTTTCTACATCAGTCTCATTCTCTTCTGTCAATAATAGTTTCTTTCCTCTTTGCCCTGGACGTGAACGCTTATTTATAATATTAAACTCTGAATCGGTCGTAAATAGTTTTTCATGTGTTTCCATCCTGTTTTCAGTTGCTGAAGTTTCTTGTTCATCGCACACTGAACAGTCTTCTTCTATGTCTGTTATTATATATGCTTTACTTTTTCTTTTATAACAACTTTACACAAAACGCCCTGAGATGCTTTCCGTCTGAGATTTAGAGATAACAAGTTTAGATGTCGACTGATTCACTAACTAACTAAGACGTATACTGGTCGGAAGGACGATAGCAAGTAAGAATCTGTGACGGCAATATTTATACGAAAATATTGATGGGTGCTGGCCGTTCTCCACCAACGGTTGTTCGAGGGTGGAATTGACCGTTGAACATTGGAAAACCCCGCTTTACCCGTGTTTTATCAGAATGAGCAACAACCCTAAGAAACTTTTCGACTTTTAAAATGTTTGTAACAATTGACCGTAAAAGATGCTAAATTTTATGGCGGTTCCTTAGGATTATTATAGGCCTGAGTTGATATGTTTTGATACCTGGTGACCATCTTGATCTAGGGATGAATTATGATTTATGACAAGATTACGGGCGTAACAGTTATTATTATTTGTTATTACTGATTTTGTTTGTCATCTGACTTTGAGATAGCTCTTCCTTTGTACTGATTGTATTTATTTTGAGAGTAATTAAAATATTTTATCGGTCAGATAAACTGACCGCCCGCGATAGGCAGGACAGAATACAATTTTTTCTAAGAAAAGAAAAAAGCAAACTAGAAGTAAATACCGAAAAATATATTGTATGCACGTTTTAGGAAAAGTCGGAAATTATGAAGCAATATGATAACGTTCAAATATGGTTAAATTTGTGTAGAAGTTTGAAAACTATCAATTTAATCAGCACTGGTAGGTTTAGTGTTAAAACGCAAAACCAATTATCAATCACTATTATTTTCGAATTAAAATATTTCTTGCTTGCCACGCCTACCTATTTCACATAAATCTTTATTATTATATGATTAAAATATAAATAACTCTATCAACTTCGAAAAACTCTATTCAACAGCGAAAAAACGCGATATCAACTATCTATTTGAAACCTTATTTACTTACTAATATGACAAAGAAACCTTAAAAATATTCTCTACCTAAAAATCAATTTCTTATTCCTTTCAACCCCCCAATGACCGTTGCGAGTACCCCGCGAAAGAAGTACGACCTAGCCAAAAACCGATCCGACTACGATACCAAACACTGAACTACCAAACAAAGAAAATATCATTATCAATAGAAAACAAATTTATAAACTGATTCACTTGTTCTTCGGCCAATCTTTCGGTTAGAAGAATTATTTTAGACGTCGATTTTATTCCAAACATTCTCTGTTAGATTACACTTAGAAGGCAAAATTTGAGAAGCTGGTACTCACCTGTGTCGCGTGCGTGTACTACCCACTAGTTCGCCGGAGAAGCAGTGAGCTTCGGCTGAGGATCGCAAGGGTGTTACCCGGAGGGTTAGCTGGTCGATAGGTTCGCGCTTGCGTTCTTCTTATCATCCCCTCCAGCGTGTCGCGAGCTAACGACTAGGGGGAAACTGGACGAGCCCCTGGTTTCCCGATATGCCCAGGCTTGGTTCTCTCTCGTGTTTGTATAGGATGATGTTGTTCGATGCACATCAAACACGCCCCACCTGCTGGTCGTCTGAAGATGAAATGTCAGGTTACGCATTGGTAAAACGTGGTTGTGTCTATATCGAACCATTGCGATACTATTTCGTGTCCCGGGTTGCGCAACTCTACACGATCGAAGCTTGTTTTTAAAACTTATGACGAACCTCTAAAGCGTCTGCATGTGAAATGAAATCAAAGCAGGGGATGAGATATAACTCGGGAGCAAATCCGACAATATTATTTCTGTACTTTATTTTTGTATCTGCGACGTTCTCTTTCCTGATATCTTAATGATTATAGATAGCGTGCCGGCGAGATGTTGATTTCCCGGTTCTATCGCTCCTGTTCACTCGACCGGCTCTGCGTTTCACAAGCTCAAGCTGCATAAAAGAATTAATGCAGCGACCCAGTTATTCATGATTCCTCGGCGTTGCACTTACGGAGCTTTTGTGCCTATGGAGATCGTACTTTGAAATCTTTCGAGAGATAGAATTTCTATTGTTTGGGGCTGTGTTAGTTAGGCGTGCGGACTCGTGTAGGTAAAGTGCGGAAACGGATTCTTCTTTTGGAATAAAATTTCATTGTTTATAGCATTCAGTGCGGCAGCTCTGGTTTACGTTCACGCGGACGCAATAAAATTGATATATTCGCAACAGTGTCTGCCCTTTTGCGTGTTACTATAGACAGAGGTAGTATTCAACGCGGGAAGACGGTTCTTTTCTTCTCTCCCGTTTTCTTTTTCCCCCTTTTTCTTCTCTTCGCGTAGGGAAGTCGACATTAGAGCTGTTTTTTCTGTGGGGAAGTGGGTCACAAACATTTTTCCGAGGTAAAAACCTTCAAAGGAAACAAAAACGTCTGGATTTTTATTAAGATTACATTTTCAGTACGCTTTAGATATAACGTCTCGTCTTGTTACGTAAGAAAATATGAATTAGCACTGGCTTCTCTTTGAATGAAAATTTTATTCCTTTTTCATGCCTTCAAGTTTCCCGAGAGACCAATTAAGCCACTCGGCTTGAGTAGGTGGCTTCGCGTTAACACATAAGAAAAATAGCCCCAGTAAAACTTTTATCCTGATAGCTTTAACTTTTTATTACCGCGTTTAAATGAATACTTTTCATCCACTTATCGCTACAAGTGTCTACATATATTTAGTAATTTATTCTGTACATCATGTCATTAACTGTATTCATTTATAAACGTAAGTACTTCCATTCTTGTACTTACGTTTATAATAATATGAAATTGCACAAACATACGCAATCTAATAATATCGTTACATTTTGTATATATTTATGTACAATTGTTGGATGGATTGGAAAAACGTAATAAAAAAATTATCTGTGCCTAAAGGTAACGATGCATCATTATCTTAGATGGTTTTCACATCATCGATGAATGATTCCATAAGCATCGTATTGTCTTCGATATTCACCTTCATCCGCATTGTGATAAACTTAAGAGGTGCTACGACAATACCCTTACCAGCGTCACAACTATCGACAGTTCTGTGATTCCTACAATCTTCGTTCAATCAATATCTATGGAATCGTTTCTTGGACGTAATTGTTCGATTATTGCCAATTATTGCATTCAAATTTTCGTACATATAATCAGGCAAAATAATAAACGTCTAATTCAAATGTTTAAAAACCAAAATATTTCATTTTTCAGGCATGGGGCTTAGACTTTCCGAAATTTAATGTTAAAGCAGATGAATCGTTTTCCGAAATCAATATTCACATCTGACAATTTAAACCGAGCGTCTCTTTAAAAATATTCAATATATTCAATGGAAAATTCCAAATTCTATTTTCTTTTACATCGACATTAACAATCAAATATAATTAACATAAAAAGAAACATTTTCCAATCTGTGAAAAAAATGAAAGGTCACCTTTTGCAAATTAAGGTCACCATCTAGTAGAAAAGAGTTTCGAAACCATATGAGAACGTTCTCGAATTTCCCAGGCACGTCGATAAAGAGATTTTCTACGCGAGTCATGTGCGGCGTGCACAGTGCTGACCTCGCGCAGCAACCATGAGAAATATACAAAGCTCATTGCCGGATTCGGAGACATGAATGCGTGGATCGCATACAATATCGGATGAAAAGGGAATGGCCGCTGCGGCACGATCTATCCCCACCAAAAACGCTGAACACCTGAGCGTCCCTGGGGGCAGTTCAGGAGGAACAGTCATTATTGCGCCAGTATAACATTCGCTTCCAGTTCTCTTGAACGAACCATCGAGTTTTCGAGACACCATCCACGAGATCACGATACGGGCGTGCTCACGATCGCCACGTTTCCTCGGTTCGTCGTTACGGAAAAGCAAAAACCGCGTGGTCGCCTCGAAACCGTCCCATCATTCGCTGAACGCGCGCGATACGATGAGATTGTTCTCGGCAAATAACGAAAATGTGACGTGAGATTGGCCTTAAGAGAGCCTTGGCAAGAACGTGACACGTTTCGCAGTCGGTCGTTCAGTGTGGCACGCACTCTGCCAAAATGCCAGTGAGAAGGACCAATTTTCACGCGTTCACCAGTGCGCTTGTGTCGATACTGTTCTTGGTTCTGGTGGCGCTTCGCGTCGGCCAGGTAAGTTTGGCAATGTCCAGTCACGAAGTTCTACGTACAACACATTTTGCAACGATTTCTTTTATATTGTCAATAAATGAAGTGCTTCACGAAATATTCGTAGCTGTTTTTATTGAAATAATTTTTATTTGCAAAATACTTTTATGTTACGATACATTATTAATCGATAGCCGAAGGAATCTCTCCATAGATGCTGATGTTTGGAGATAATTTCGTTTGAATCTTAATGATTTTTTACCCCAATCATATTACGATTGGTTTCTTGGATAGATAAAACCTCAATATCCGATTACTTTAAACAACTTTTATGAATTAAGTATTAATTAGACTTTTGTGGACCTTTTTCTCAATGTCCCCATCGAGAAGTACATTATACCCGCCGGAATGCAGGCTTGATGCAGTTGCTCTGTTACCTGTATCACTGTCGTTTATTCATCTGTGTATCGGCACGAGTTAAGATCAGCGATACGCAATCGTCGTTGGACAAACAGAATCGCGGGAAAATAGAAGTGGAATTGAAATGGAAGATGACTGTTCTTTATCTTGCTGGGATAACGCGAGATACATATAAACGCACATTCGCCGACGATAAATCGCCGCGATCGAGTGCCGAGTCTCCAGCTGACTCATTCATCTCGCGCAAATACACTCCCGTCGCTTCTAAATCGGTGTCACTGACGTTTAACCGTTAAACAAATTAGATAAATGTACAATAAGCTGCAGTCATAAATCGGTCGTTATCTAACGATTCCAATAATTTACTAAAATCTTCGTCTATCATCTCATTAGGAGAATTAGGAAAAACTTCAAGGATCCACAAGGATTGAACGGTACTCGAACGTAGTATCGCGAAACCGTTCATGAAAAAAGCAGATTGCTTAGGCATTCGCGTGCTCACCACGCAATACGATATGATACAGTAATCTATCGGCAAGTAGGTACGCTAACGGCCGCAAACGTAGCCTTTCCACATTGTTTCGGTAAGAGCGTTGCGCTCCCTCGCCGAGAAAAATTCAGATAGACCGGCTGGAGCATGGCCAGCTTCGTTGGTTTCTGCGAGAACGCGATACAGGAATGCATGTCCAGCGGGAGGGCTGCATCGTTGGATGGCACGGTTCTCTGTGTCTCGTTCCAGTCGAAATATATCGTGCGTCGAAATGCCGCGGATCCTCTGGATCTGTCTATGACCAGCAAGAATGCGGGCTACCACGAACGCGGCCACGCGTGTGCGTGTATCGATGGGACGGGCATCGAATGCGTGAATTGCACAATTACGTGTGCTGGATAAAAGAGCGAACAAACGAACTGTGTGTATTTATGCGTGAATTGAATAGGAGATATAGAAACATGTTTAAAGCTCATACCAATGGAATGTAAATACTGGGTGAATATGAAAAACATTAGCATTATTCATCTCTTCTCCTAAGAAAATGATTCTTTTTAGAGGTACCTTGATATAAAGGAAATCTTAAGCTATTCATAAGCGAACTTTCCATTATGGATGATGCAGAAGCGTAAGTTGCTTCTACAAGAAATATCATAATCTCAGGGTGACTAGATATTTGTCTGGACTGGTTCATAACGCGTACATAACGCCCGATGCAACGAACACCCGGTATGTATCGTGCAAACACGTACCGTTTAAGTGGGCAGTGAGAAACAATGATGCACACAGCCGCTCGGCCGTATACCACTCCTCGCGGACCGAACTTTTACTTAATTAAAAAATCTATTTAACAGGAAACTGGCCTTGCCTCATACGGGGTTATCTACGACGTAAATCGTAGATACAACTTGGCTTTGGTTCGAATCCCGCGCGTATAAATAGACCTTACTCTTGGGACCCTCTCCGTGAATCGAACGTCGTCTTTTTACGTACGCACAATTACGTTCGTGTCAGCGGCGAGAAACCGCATCGGGGGGATACACAGCGAATGTTATCGAAATCGGCGATATACTCTGGAAAGCTTCGCCACACAAGAGATTCGAAAGCAAGTTGCGCAAGCTCGCAGGGAATTTTAATGGCGTTCGCCGGCTGTCGAGCTGAGTATCGGCGAATTAATTGCAAACGCTTGTATCGAACTTGCCAAGAACTTTAAGGCTCTTCTCATTTCTCTTCGCATTTCTGCGATGCTTGTCAATCGAGGGCATTACCGATCATTCGTAATAGTAGGTGGCCTTATTAAAGCGTACGGCCTCGCGCTGATCAATTTACACAACGCCGCTTTATTAATATTTATGAGTTAACCTACCATATCACCGCGATATAGAACGTACGGACTCGATCTGTGACACGCCGAGGTGACAAGTTTGGGTTCGTTGAGCAATTATTTTGCGCCAGTTTCGCTATGCTCCTTGCGCGTGTACGCGCGATTGCGAGTCGCACGCTACCGTCTCGAAGAATAGAACGCAATAAACGAGGATAATCATAAAATCGCGCTAACGTTGCTTGATAATTCCACATTTTATTCAACAGATGTTTCAACGCGCATCATGTAATTCTAGCTAATGGTAACATACCTTATGGAATAATTCCTGTATTGTCGAATTATGATCCGATTAACCCTATGGAATAATTTTTGTATGGTCGAATCATGATCCGATTACGAGAATTTCCGGATGTAAAAACACTGTGAATACTAAGTTTGCTGTTTAATTTTATTAACTGTAAATTTTTGCACAAATCAGCAAAATTTCAGATTTTTGTTTCTATTAAAATCGTGCAGGTGCTTTTAGTAAAATTAACGCTAATTTTCATTGCAGCGGAATGAACATGAAAGCACTTGCATACTGGCAGTAATTGCAAAACCTGGATTATATCAGAAATTTTTATGAGATGAAAATATAAATAAATTTGTTTTCCTGCATAGTACAATAAAATACACATTAAAGTTTAACATGTAGTTTTCGTGAACAAATCTTTTTTTAGTGAGTTACATAGTACCAACTCTTTTCATGGCTCAGAGTAACAGATGTGTGTCACTACTGGTATGACTACATACGGTAGAAAAAGAGCGCGATCCTCTTAGTTAAATATTCGATCACGTTGAAATGACGCAACGCAAACTAGACATCGCCGCGTCGAAAGAAAAATCCATTCCTTCATCCTTGCACTCATCCCTGTGCGCGACATACCATTGCGCGTCCTCGAGAGCGACAGTCTCGCACAGAAAATCTTATGCTTCTCATATACCTATCTTATTTCTCAACGAGCAGAGGAATTCTCACTTTCCGCGAGAATTCCACGGGGCGCTCTGTGAAATCCACGATCACGCATGTACACTCAGCATCGTTCCTTCTGTGGCAATCGACAGAATTTAAAACGTGACGGCATCCCTCGCGTTTATTCCACCTTTGTAATCCTCTTACGTCGGACATTTTTCGTCGAGCAGACAACCGTGCGGGTTCGTAAATTCAGCCGTTTATAAGTCCACAAACTGTGATCAAAAATCACAGTCGGATCACAACTACAATGCTCCAACGATGACATTCTATCCATTTTTGACACGTTGGACTTCGTCTAAGACCTTGGACTTAAGGATTATATTTTCGTATTGGTTTCGTACTGCGTCTCCTTTTGAAATGAAGTTTAAAAGTTAAATCAAACCGACGGATTCGTAACTATGATAGTATGTGAATGTATAGATGTAACAGTAAATACGTAGACATGTTATTGAAAATAATATTCTAATCGGTTAGCTTGATCATGCTGGTTACAAGAGCAGTTTGACGAATTAGAATATCAAATCTTAACTAGATGCAATAATATCGGAATGGTTTCTTCGGAAATGTTCCATGGTTCACCGAAGGCATGATGCAACGCACAATTAATTCTTACATGGTACATATTACTTACGGTCGATCAATCGACAAGATTTTCAACGAATTCGTGCTCTTACTTGGGTCTCTTTGAACGAATTCGCTGGTCGGGTAGGAGGATGGGTAAAGAACGAGCAAATGTCGAAGGATTTTTTTCGTTTTGCTGCAGTGTAAGTGCACTGCCATATACAGAATCTTGTACAAAAACGGACAGAACCTCTGTTGTTGCATACTTTTCCTCTCATTGGCGTGTCCATTTTGGGAGAACGAGCACGGACCAGATAGCGTCTCTGCCTACGCCACAGGAGCGGCCTACGTTCGGCCGCGATAATATGTCTTTCGTTCGAGATTGCGAAAGGTACGAGAAAGGTACGAGAGGGTTACGAGCGCCGGGAGAATATCGACGATCCACCCAACGCACGGCTGGCTATAACTACTCGCAGCTGGTATATCATACGTTATATCTACATCGAAGATCAAACACGTACACACGACCGGCGACACGGAAGTATAACGCGTATTGTCCGATTTTAGACGACAGAAACATGTTCCAACGTTGCATATAAAATACTTTCTTTATTATGATAACAGTGAGATATCTATGGAGATTGGAGGTTTTGTAACTAGGATATTTCTCGGTTCTCCTGGTTGATTACATGACACGGTTCTTCGTTAAGTTGGACTTCTTGAGGTAGGGCTATTTCGAATACGGGTTCCACGGATTTATATGAATTTAGTTCAAGAATAACTAAGGAGAAGTTCTATGTGTTTGGAATAAGTGTAACTGTAATTCTAATTGTCAGATGTTCAACTAGTTACGAGAAAAGCATGTTTGGAATTTGGAAGAATTTGAATTATTGAAGAATGATGATGTGATAATAAGTTATTCTACATGACTGACAAAGGTGTGACCGAAGTGAGAATGACGATAATAAGGTTTCAAATTTTTGAACAATTATGTCAAATGTTATTAGTATAGACATATGAGCCATGTTATAGAATTTTTGTTGAATCATTTCATTTTCTCATAACTGATTGACTACAAACAAGTCCAAAGTAGTTACAGATTCTTATAAATTATTCAGAATTATTACTTTACTAAATTTCGTTCAAATTAATGAGGATCACATCTGAAGTAGAGTTAATGTTCGAATTAGTCAAATCAAATATGTATGAGTTTGCATCACCTGCAACACACTCTGATTACCTAAATCCAGTTGAAGAAATGAAATTTGTACAATCTTGATTAATTACGCTATTACGCTTTAAAAATGTTGTGGCACTCAGATAGCTGGACCAAATATGGCCGAACAGTTTATAACCATCATGCCAGTCTGCTCTTTTTCTCTGGCATCACTGCACTTTCGAACAGACTGGTACGAAGTTCTTTTACATAGGAATGCAGATGTTCGAGGCTATGGAAAGATACAGCGTTAACGCTGCGAGGCGTCGTTTTTTCATCGATTTGCATTGGTAAATTCTAGAATGATCTGGCCGCTGGGAATCACGCATCGTTTCAACGTTACGAGCTGCGCTGTGTATCAGAGCGAACGGAAACGGTGCTAATGATGACGCGTTCCAGCCACGGCGTGCATACTATGCATCGTACTACGTACAATACGCGATTTCACCGCTATTCCCGGCTTCATTATTTTCCCGCCTATCGAGATATTACTAAACGGCAATGAAAGTGAATATGTTTAAACAATGCTGTCGCTCATAATTCTTCATATATCATTTAATGCGTATAATGCGCGAAATTCATTTATTGATGAATCATCGCGATCAAAATTATAATCGTGAAAAGATAACATGGAGTGCCATGAACATATCTTTTTTTGCACATTGAAATTTCCTGTCAATATATGTAAATTCAAAGCTCAATGATAATGGGTGTCTTACGGATTTATCCTTATTAGAAATTAAGAGACATTACGTGTGTGATTTTCTGAGCGACGTTATTTCTGAAGTAAATAAATCTCGAGACTATTGTTCTCCAAGTTTGATCAGTTCAGACGAAATGCAAGTGCGCTTTTTCCCAAAAACACGCGCATGAAATAATACATGACATCCATATTTATTTAGAGACTATGGGTTTCTAAACTTTTATAACTATGTACCACAGTACTGTGTTCATACTAAATCTTATCTACAATTCTCTCAACTTAAGTATATTGTCACTTGCACCATTTCAAACAAAGATTTGCAGATTTTTAACAAGATGTGCACCATATCTTTTGTTATGCTTCTTGGGTGGCAAAGCCCAAGACAAAGGAGCTTCGAGCTCTGAATATTCTCGGCTACGCCGCAATTAATTCTTTCTTCATCCTCATTCTCGTTTTCTTAATGCCAGCGATGCTGACAAATAAGCACCGCACCGAGTATTCGTCTTCCTCCTACGCCGCAAGGCCAGCAAAGCGTTAATACCTCGTTAAAATATTTCTCGGGAAGCGTCGTAATTAAAGGCGATCCACCTAGTCACACCTTCTATCACCATCGTGCAAATCGTTGGACAAACACGAGGAAATAGTCGTGTAATTAATGCCTCGACTACTGAATAGATAACGATATCATTCCAAATATGAGGAACTGCAATGGTAAACGAAGTAGATACCAGAAGCAAAAGCTTCAAACAGATACAAGAAAACGCATTTTTTTTAATTTGATAAGTTACATTATCCGTTACTTACAAGCTATGAACTTTCAGCGTTTATCACATTCAGAAATTTCAAGGAAGTATAAATAAAGTGTATTGGATTGGGTAAATTTATTTATTTGTATTTTACATTTCCATCTCTTTCAATCACGGCGTAATTAGGATTTATCATAGCGATACTCTTAAAAGCTCGAATAAATTAATAAATCGTTTACCATTCCAACTTCTCAATTACCAAACAATTTTAACGGCACCCAGCAACTTTTACCATTTTCTAATACCGACTCTCTTGTAATAGGATCAGTAGCTATTTCTTCGTCATTTTATATAGCGATAAAAATGCTAGATCGTTAAATCCTCGGATGAAAAACCGCATATTTAATATTACCACCGTCGGTGGAGAAGACTCGCTCGTTCCCAACCGGAGGAACACTGCCACAAAAGTTCGATTCTCTTGGTTCGTGGTTTCACCGGTGCTTCCTCGACTTCCAGATAGGATTCACGGACGCTTACATCTTTACGACAATGCCATTTCGTACGCGGCGAGATGTGTTGCCAGCGGACGGTCTGTGCACGTACACGTCGAACACAAAGAGAACCCGGGGTACTGCACACGAAGCGTGAAGAACGTACCTCTCCGTCGATTTCGTCCTGGCGTCGCCCTCGGGAGAACTACGGATATAAATCACGATCTCCACTGACGTGGCTGATTTGCCGACTGCCGTGGGCAAACCTATATGACTGCTCCATGGATCGAACCATGTCAAGTGTTTAAACTACCTATGGGCTCCGGTCCACGGAACCCAATGTGGTACCAAGGGGAGAAAAGGGATACGGAGGAAGAAGAAAGGCGAACATACAGAACGTTTCAGAGGTGGAATTGTAAAGTTTTGGAGGATATAATACGAATAATGATGCTTAATTCATAGGCGGTAGATATCGTGGAAACGTCTGTTTGAAAGATTATACGATTGAAAATCAGAAAAAAGGGATACAGATTGAGAGGAAAGACGAACGTAGAGAGTATTTGAGAAAAGGAGTTGTAAACTTTTGAAAGATACGAGTAGTAATGATCCTCAATCTATAGTTATCGAATAGATATCATAGAAATGTTTATTCGAAGATTATACGATTCCTCGTACCAACTGGTTTCTGCGAGTAATATAAACGTATCTGTTAGATATGCGAAGAAAGTGTGAAGAATCAAATGCATCATAACTGACTAAAACGCGTATTCTCTTACAGGTCATTTATATTAGTATAAACAGCCAACTTTTATACGCATATTTGCCATGATCCATCCTTGTTTAATCATAGATACTGCAATTTTCATTCCAGTGACAACCAAGTTAGCTTTGAAGCAACCTGTAAAACCACGAATCGTACCCCTCGAATTCCCTCGGTTCTACCGTTCGACTCGAAATCGAATTCACCTGGGCTCTGAATTCTTCATCGTTTTCTGGGAAACGAGGTAGAACGGCCCAGACTGCCGCATGAAATCACGCCGCTGTTTTAATGTCCCGTTCCTCCAGCTATGCACTTCCTTCTTCATCGGATTCTTGCTGTTCTCGTTCTCCTGTTCGACGCCATTATCCATCGGTTAGCTCATCGGCTTATGAGTCGACGTTCCGAAGGACAATCGTCGGAAACGTATCGCTACGTCGGATCTCCCGTAAATTCTGTGTCCCATCGAGTTTCGATACCTTCTTTATTTCGTATTTCCTTTCACGTGGCGTCACCCTTTGCAATCGAATCGTTCGTTGGGTACCGTAAAATACGCCAGTATCCGCCGCGTACGAAATCGTTGTTCTGCTGGAACAATAAACGCGCGCCATGTGTTGCCGTTCGCAAACGTAATGATACCGTTTCGCGAAAGATAAACAGCACAGTTAAGAAAATAGTATCGGAGCAGTGATATTACTCCGTCCCGTTGTCATACACACACATTATCCGTGTCGTGCGAAATTATTGAAACGTTTTCATCCAGCTTTGTACGCTTGTTCCTTCGAATGTTTGGGTACTGTCCTCATGTGCAATATAGTAATTTAATTACGTTGTAGTAGAAAATTCTACACGTCAAAAAGATATCCATGAAATTGATGGAACATATTCTTTTCTATACTTGGCAATTTTAAATGAAAATTCATGAAAGTAGATTTTTGATAATTAGATGTGGATGTTTATGTGTATTTATTACAGGTTTATGAAAGAATGTACAGTGACATATTAAATACAGTGATTGGAAGAAGTAATTCAGAATGAAATGTGGAATTTCCTAAAAATATGCTTCACTGCATAATAAGGATACGTGCAAATATTTTTTGTAACCACTTCATAGAAGAACATATAAAATACTTGTTATAGCATGTGGTAGATAAAATAGATCTCAATCTTCCTTTAATGTAGGTGGACGTATGAATTTACATAGACATTTGCAGTCTTGTGTCCATAGTTACTTAAATTATTCAGTATACTGCTATACATTTCGAAAGATATCGTAAATTCGAAGCTTTTAAAACATGTTCTTGTGAAGTATACCTAAAAGCTAAAGGACGGTCGTTTAGAAGTAAACTAGTTAATTTACAAATAAACAACAAAATAAATATAACAACTCGAAATCGAGTGGTTAATG
Source organism: Bombus vosnesenskii (assembly GCF_011952255.1). Lineage (NCBI taxonomy): Eukaryota > Metazoa > Arthropoda > Insecta > Hymenoptera > Apidae > Bombus > Bombus vosnesenskii. The sequence goes on along the minus strand of NW_022882976.1, from coordinate 976,057 downwards.
AAATAGTGCATTTAACTTCTTAAGAACAATTTCGAAAGATTTATGTACAGCGCTCCTGTCTGGAAGTCAAGGCTTTCGAAGCCACGGGAGCATCGATTTCGCCACGATACGATAGCTGGACCAGTGACCTCAACCGGTCATAAAATCGAGCGTAGTTTTGCCGTTTTGCTTTTAAATTTCGTCGCTTTCACTTTTCGCCATACTTTTCCGTCTGGCCACTGGCTGCGACTCTGTCTTGCTCTTCGACGAACCCTTTCCTTCGTAATGTTTCTCTCTCAAGACGACGAGAAACGCTCGATCCCGTTTATTAATCGGAATGCGGCTCTGAGAGGAACGTCCAAGGCAGCACGCAATTCATGTTCAGATTCCAAGTTGCAAACACGCCAACGAAGTTGTAGAAAAAATATTTTATAATTATGATCAATCATAAATAACATCCTTTTAAATCATTTCTTTTATTCTGACTATGTTATATTGCGTATTTGAATAATTTGATTTGAAATGAATATAAAATTAATGATGATAGATAAGAATCTAGCAATTTCTAGCCATTTTAGATTCTGATAAGAAAACTGGAACTAATTGCAACGATATCATGATATTTTAATAATTTAATCGGCTTGATGAGTGGCTAGCGACAGAGTAGCAGAAGTTGCACGTGAAGATGAAATATGTATTAATTGCTATGCTTTTATTATGCTTGCACGAACTGCTTAAACTCGATGTAGAATTAATCACAACGAAAGAGAGAGAGGCTCCCTTTCTTGGAATTCCGATAGAAGCTGTGGAAACATACGTTATTTTCATTTCAGTGGTTTTATATTCGACGCAGGCTTAACGGCGCGACGTCGGAAAGTATCCGATTTTCTTTACCCAGACACAAAAAGATGATTCTCTTTCAATCTGTCTAATGAGTTATCGTTGAAGATTAAGCAACCATACAGTCAGCCGCGATAAACGATCCGCCGTTGATACAACAATTTATTAATAAGCATACCTGGGTCCGAGCGTAAGTCTACGAATTTGCAATCGTGTCAGAGATTAATTAAAACCGCGTAGAAAAGGCTGTCAAGGTACCGAGGTTCTCTGGGCTTTATTCGCCATGTATCGTTCATTTTAATTTCTTCCATGTGTGCCCGCGATTATTAAAGGAGAGCTGCTCACTCTACGAGAAATTACATCGACCGCCGCCGCTGTAAGATTTATTAATTGCACCGTACGTACGTTCCTCATTCAGGTTTTAACAGTTCAATTAAAAACAGCGATAACTGGACTACGATATTAACATCGACCTCATCGATTAAATTCCATATGATTATACAGAATTTGTATTTCGCGTGATGCTTCATCGTTCAAAAGTACTCGGACACTTGCTTCTTTATATTATAATAACTTTGCATAATAGCATACTATGGCACTATCGAACTGATTTTTAAATATACTATACGCAATAATTAAATTGACGTTTGTAATTTTTAAAATTGTTGGAAATATTTTGGTACCTCATGAGCTTATTGTTCTTAGATATTTTAATTTGTGAATTTTGATTTACATTAAGAAAAACTTCCTGGTTAAATGAAAAGACTTCTGACGTTAATGCAAGGGATGATATTATAAAATATAATATTAAATATATGCAGATATATACAGATATATACAGACATACAGTAAATAGCAAAATATATTATTTCTATCTTTCAATGGGTAATTTAAATCTACGGTGTGTTAGGTAGTAAACACTGCTTCTGATGATTAATTCATCATTAACTTATATTCACTTCCAATTTCAAAATTCATTTTGATTAAATTCACCATCTTATTTTGCCATATACATTTGAGTATTCTTTCTTCCTACAAATCTGCTGTATAAACGATCACGTAGTATATGCGTATGCATATACGTGTCTATTATATTAAACTGGCGCCATAGTTCCTTTGTTCGTATTACGATAAAAAATCATTATGGTAAAAATTCACCCAGATAGGTAACATCGTAGATGTTGTAGGGAACAGCATCGGCATCCACCCGTTCAAACACCTTAACATTATTGAAACTTATCGTTTATCTATTTATCGACGCAGGTGGTGAAGGTAATAAGCAACGTTGCTTTCGCGCCACGCGCGTTTTGTATAATCGTAATAATTTCACGCAATTCACTTTCGCCATTCAATAACACGCATGCAGAAAGCGTATAGTATACACCCATACACTGACCATTAGCCAACACCGACGTATAGTACCACACATATGTACACATAAATGCGTTCGCGCGATCTCTTGCGGTTATTAAACTTACGATACGCAGACATACGTGTGAATGTATTCATGACCGTGCGTGTGCATTTCTATTAGTCCGTAATATATACGATAAGAAACAAACTCGTTGCGAATCTCATCTCCGCGTTATTTGCACAAGGCGTAATCGGTTACTTTTCAGAAAGAAAGCGGATTCCTTGACGCGAAGATTTACGTAACATAAGACGACAGAATCGATCGCTTGAAACACAATGACGCACGACAAAAGAGTACAATAACGGAATACCATTAGCCACTATACAAATTTAACGTCTAACGTTTCATGGTATACTATACAAATTTCATAAAAACGTGACCGATATCCTATACGTATTGTCGAGAACGAAGGGGTGAAATCAATATTTTCCATCGTTAAAATTGCAAGTGGTAATAATACGAGGATCATATAGACATCGTTCGGTTTCAACAGAGCGAGCTTTATGGGCTGTTTTTCTGCCACAAGCAAACTGATTAGAGGAACGCTTATTGAAACGATTGTATCGTTCCTAACTACCAATGCAACCGATCATGCTGGCTATAAAAGTACATATATGTTTCTCTATCGAATTAACTCGATATCCATCGGCAGTGCTCGTGTTCAAATTTACAAGGTCTAACGAAGGTAACTCAATATATTACGCGCGTACACCACGTTCCTTTCATCGTTCCACTAATTGCGTAGAGTGCATCAAATATGCTTTCACTTGATGTTTTAGAAGAAAATCACGGAGGCTCTCTTTGAGCGCATTGTCTCGTGAACGACGCGGAACATAATAGAACGGAATGCGGGAGCTCTCCCGCGAGTCGAACGCTCGCTCGTACACAGAGCGGAATCTTCTGCGGATCGCACACTTTCACGTGTCCCGGCTTTTCTTTCGAACCGTTTCTACCATGCGTAAATTTAACAGACAGCGTGCCAGGGCCCGGTGCACACTCTGCTTTCACTTACACGCTTTCGGGTTTCGAGAGGATCGCGCTCCCGTAAAAGTGGGAGGAGATGACGCGCCCGCCCGATCAGATACCGCGAAACTTAAATTTACAATTACTTCCGACGATGGTTAATCTGATAATTTCCGAGTCGAAATATTGAACGGACGAAAGCGAGTTTCATCTCTTACAAAGTGTCTTGTAGCTTTCGCGAGGCTCCTCCCAGTCCTTAAATATTACAAACAATTAAGCCAATCGTGGCCATTGAGGCCTTTTTATGAGGTGAGTTCCTTGCGATGCGGGTTTTAATTCATCGTTTTCAGCGAAGATTGCGTTGGGTTATGACGTTTCTTTTTGTAAAATGGGAACAATTTGGAAAATAGTATGGGCAAATGTTCAACATTTGAAATACTATTAGTATATGATAAAGCGATGCCACTTTTATATTAAATAATCTTATAGTTTGTAGTTGGCTTGTCTAGTAGTTCAAGTTAGTTACAAGATAATTTTAACAACAATATATGTACGAATATTTACGATAAGATGGATGATTGTACATAGTTTTCTACATTTTAGGCTTCATTAGATAATTTCACAATCACGGTAACCAAACCTAAGTTTTGAACCCAATAATTTCGTAATTCTCAAAAATCGAACTTACTTTGAACAATGTACTGTGTATTTTGAAAGAACGACAAATATGTCTGTTCTCTTAGACCAATCAATCAAAACTACATCTTATGTTGATTTACGACAAAGAGGCTATAAAACCAATGTATATATATATAAATATTTACCGATGGCGAATGGTTCTTTATCGATGAGAAGGAAATCGAAGTTTCACCGAGTCCCCCTCTTAGAAATTTCTTCGAGGATCTTCCTTCTCGGAAGTCATTTGTTTGGTTGCGTACCGTTCGACATAACCGTTTTCCCTGAATGCTTCCGTGTAAACGGTCATTATTAAACAATGTGTGTGTTAAACAATGTGCCGTTAAACGTCCAGGCATAAAACTTGCCAAACGATCGGATCGCAAATTGTACGACGAAATGGTGAGCGCCATTTCTGGCGAAAATACCGCTGGCTTGGGTTTCGGTGGACGTGAAAAAAAAGGAAAAAAGGAAAAGAACAGGAAGAAAGGGAAAAAGAAAAGAAAGAAAGAAAGGAGAGAAAATCGACGACACAGACGGTTAGACGAAAGAACCTGAAGAAGGCAGGGTCAATAACATACGTTTCGGCTGTCTCCTTCTTCCTTTTTCCTCGCAAGATAATTCGAGAGCTGGCTCGAGCCCTCTGGCCAAAGAATGCGCTTTCTACGTTGCATGTATCCAGCGTACGTGCAAGCAGTTCACATTGACAAACGCCTTAGAGCTCTGCCTGTAATAATCGTAAAGAAAAGGAACAAAAAGGAACGATACATCTGATAACGTCGTAATTGTTATATTAATGTCTGGTAGTCTGCTTTGTACGTAATTTTATCGTTCGAAGGTGTTGCATGATCGCCACGTTACCTTCATGGACGTATTTCTTCGTAATGATATAATTTATGCTTCGAACACGGCCCAACTGTATGTTAATCGGAAGTATGTGTTTTTCGGATTTAATCGACCATGTAAATAAAGAATCATTTGGAATCATAGCTATAAACTCGAGCAGTTAGGGAAAGATTCTTAACAGACACTTCATAGATACCACGGATTTTCTTTCTAAGTGAAATCAACTTGTGAGATCGCTCTTTATTTACAAAAAAGGTGTTCGAATTCTCTACTAATTAATTCAGCGCTCTATAAAAAATAAACTTTCACAATGCATTTCTCATTATTGTTCTTGTTATGCTGTCGATGGTACAGACAAAATTAATTAATAACCAGTTCATTAAAATCACGACTCTACTTTCGACACACTGATATTTTAAGGCATTATATGCATATTTTAGCACGCTAATGTGTACCTCTTTTTTGTATAAGTTCTCAATCGTGCATCTTTGAAACGCTCTATACTTTCGAACGTTTAAAGAATGCAGGCAATGAGTGAGAAACTGATATATTTCCTTTTCAAGTTCAGGTTCCTGTGCGTTGGCGAACATATTGAGAGACAGAGAGTGTTTTCACGAAAAAACAATGGTACATCGAACGTGAAAGAAGGTCGGGAGGCATGTAAACAATTACTGCAAGTTGTTTCTTGAAACTTGCTTCCTCAGGAAGACCGGTGGCATTGTAAACGCCTGTAGTATATTACAGTTTGCGAGTGTGACACAGCAGCATTGTTCCACGGAGACGTGACTTCCTCGTATTTTTCAATTACTCGGCCGTACCACGTGCTGTTCCGAGCACGTTTAGTATTTTTCCAGAGCTTCGTTATAACTTTCCGCTTGGAAGACTTGCCAGTGAATCAAAAAAGATCATCTCTGTTCTATGTACGGTATTTATTTCTACGAACGAACGACAGTTTTATAGCGATCATACTTTTCAGAACGGAAGGACTCCATTTACTGGAATGAAATTTTAATCGGTGCTTGATTAAATGAATTACTGTCAATTGAATCCAATTAATTGTACATTTAATGTTTTTAGTACAAATAAAAAATCGTAGGTAGTAAAGAGAATCACTGAATTCCTATTATGCGAATTCCAGATACAGTGACTCACAAATATACTTGAACACACTGAACACAATAAAGACCTACCTGTACATACGTAATGAGACATTGAGAATAAAAGCGAACCACGATATTCAACAGATTGAGTAATTCATTGTATAAAATGGATGTGAGCAGAAAATATTCACTGCAGTAACTGTTTTCGTTATGCTACCTGACGAAGGGTTTGATTTGAACAAACCAAATTATTTCATGTTTGTATGATTCATATAGCTTATTGGAATAAAGTTTTTAGGACAAAATTAATGATACATTATGTTAAGAAAGAATACGATTTATAATTAGTCTGCTTTTGCTCTCTCTGCCTCGTTTGATGATACATATTCAAATATTTTCGTGAGTCACTGCATATAAACTGTCTATTTTTCGATAGATACAAGTAAGTATCCACTGTGACCAAAAAAGGAAGAATTTGAATAGTTTTAAACAACACCTCGGCCTATCCTCCGGCTACTTCTACGAACTTGGATCGAAATGTGCAATACGTATCTCCTACTCCTCCCGAAGAAACGATAAAAAGAATCGGAAATCCTGATAAACTACGGCCATCCAAAGAGAACAGTAAAACTTTCTTTCGAAACCCCTTTATCTCGAACAAGCAGAAGTTTCACGGTTTAGCGGCGGTGTGTACTCGAAACCCTATACCTATTCACGTATTTAATAAAAGCGATACGGCGAAGCGAAGGTTCGCGTATGTCCGACGTTTCGATAAGTCCGCCAATATATTTCATTCGATTCGGAAAAAATAGTCGCCGCTTCACAGTCGATACTATTCCGCCCTCGTTCCTGCGGCTCGCATACTTGCCCCATGGGTGTGTACTATCGGAATGTGTTGAAACATTGCGGCCACAAGGCGGTCGGATTAAATCTTGATACATTGCCGCTATCCACGCGTAAAATTCGCGCTCGCGCGAGCACACCGCGCGCGCGCTCTCGTGCACACACACACCTCTATGAAGATGTTGTTACACAGTTTCGCCTATATAGACGAAGCCGAAAAAATTCATTGATTTATCGACCGGGGTTTTGATTGTCGATAGCGTGCATTCTATCGTAGCGAATTACTAAGTGGCCACTTGCCCGCCACGGTTCCTTGTACATGAATTATTCTATTTCGTGACCGGCCGTCGCGCGTCCGCGCCGGCTAATTGTTGCTTTCCCTGTGGACGAGTAAAATCGCTCGTTAGCGAGTTACATCGATCGTTGATCCGTTCGAACGCCGCTTCCAGCCCGTGTTCTTCGTGTCCCACGCAAAATTCGCCAACAACCCGACACGTTTTAGATGTTATCTAACCAGCGCGCTAGCTCGGATCGCGTTTACTTTCGTTTATATAAGCAGCCGGTTCCGTGATGTCACCCTCATTTTCTTCTGCCCACTATTCTCGTCTCTCCGCTACCTGGACAAGGCACAGTGTTCAGCAATTGATTGCGTCACTTTAGACATCAAATGGGGAAGGGGGGCGTGTTCCATGGCGTGAGCACACGTTTTTTACGTCTCCAACGCAGGAAGAAAGCTATGCTCACTACAATGCCGACTTCGATTAACGTCTAGCACGCGACCATAGTTTCGCGTGAATCCACCAGAGGAGATGTATAAAAGATTTCGTGTATTATCAAATGTTGCGTGCATTTACGACCCGCCCAATGATCGTGAATCATAGTAATTACGCACATATCGTGATTCTCCTTACGATCGTAGAAATTAGAAAAGACCTCTGCGTTTCTTATAACGATGCAATGGTAGAGCCGTGTCCTTCATTGGAGCTCGTCTCACATTCGAAGCCTCGAGGACCTCTGATCTCGTTTCTTCTCCTGCCGGCCTCTTCTTGAAGTATTCGTTAATTGGAGCTACCGTATCGATTACGTAAAGCCTCGGGTTTCAAGCGTATACTCGCAATCAGCCTATAATTAACGCATTCCCTTCTCCTGCAATCGCAAGTCTCGAGAAAATGAATTCGTTGTTGTTTGCAATACGACTGGCAAATAGATAAGTAGGCTAAACGTATAACTGACTATAACGAAATAACAAGTCTAAGATCACAGCTAACTTAGCCAAGGTATATTACGAAAAGACGAACGATCCACGAGGATCGCGTTAACCAACGGAACTAATCGTTCCGAACGAAAGAAGTTGGCATAAAAAGAAATTCGGAAGGATGTCATTCGTCAGTGTCGAAAGGAAGACAAAGGCGGTCTGAGTTTTGGTATTCTAAGGATAATAGAATATAGACGGCGAACGAGATAGGGATACCATAAGCATGCAGAACAGAGACCGAAAAAGGAGCAATCAGTAAAACGCAAGGACGCGCGTATACGTTACCATGTCGTGTTCTCATAATCGATTAGCCGTTCGCGAAGAGGAGGAATCCTTTTCTGTAACCCAACACGTCTCTGATCTTTCTCTCTTTCTCCGCGGAGAGAGGCCACTGAAGCATTTAGGACCGTTGGCCTTGCAACCGCCTACGTTCCAGACCTTTGTCTCGCTTCCAAGAGACTCGATGCTTGTCGCGGTGGCATCTCTTTTGCTCGGCTCTAGCTCGGTTCTATTTTATTGTTGGCGTATATCCGTCTGGCACTTCTGGACGTACTTATATGTATACATGTCTACCATATACCGTGGCAAGAACGTGGTGAGGCCACATGAAATTGAAAGTTAGCGTGGGTCGACAGCTGCCGCCCAGACCGGTCCAAGTTTACTTAGGCATTAAGTTAGCGATTGGCACGAGAAAATATCACCGATCTTTCGTTATGACTCAAGAGCTTCGATGGGTATGCATGGCCGAGCAAAAACTCGTGAATTTCGATCGTTTTCTATAGGGGTATCCGGCACATAATTCGCCATGGTCACGAGAATTCTTCCCCCTGTCTGATTGTAATTAATTAAATAATTTATAACCACGAGACGAACGGTGGACGCTTGAGGCCTGGTATGCGATCTTTAAAGGGCAAGGGGCAATTAACTGAGTATAATTAAAGCTGGCAGACTAATTAGCCTGGTATGTTAATATTAATTGTGTCTTGGTTCATTTTTTTGTATCTTTTACAACTGCGATTCTCATGATCCAACTGTTGCCATCTTCAGCTGTCGATATATCTGTACTATACGCAAATGTTGGAAAACGAAAGTGGAGAAACGAGCTTTACCAGCGTGTCTTCCTTCAGATTGAAAATCGACCATCCCGATGAATATATATTTTGATCTTCGTTTTCACTGCCTATCTTTGCAACAGAGTAGAGAATATCTTTGTACTGCTATATTTTAGTTGCAAGTGAATCTCTTAGAAACTAAACTAATCAATTACGTTTCTTTTTCTTAATTCATTAAATTCATACATGATAAGTATTCAACTCTAAAAAAACCAAAGATTGATTACTATATGCAGAAAACAATTCTCAATTTGAACATAAATTTCAAAAAATAATATTTGTGGTACCATCGTTTTTCTTCCAATATATGGAGTCGATTAGTATGGCTCCTGGCTGACCTAGATATCGCTTGGCGTTCATCAAAAAAACTACCGTAACAAGCAAACAACTTTAGTAACCATCTACAGTAGTTGAATTCGTTATCAAAGTCTCACTCGATCAGGCTGGTTGCTATCAAAAGTCAATGTAATTCTTGTTTAATCGCAGGTCACCGGACAATTATTGGACACGGAGTTTCAACCGACGGTTACAGCAACATGTAAAGCCGGCCACATGACGATACGAGTGAACCTGAATCAAAGTTTCGTGGGAGCTATTCATGCCAGAGATTTTCGGACGCCGCAATGTATGGCGCCCGGAAACGGCTCTACACACGCCACTCTCGCCATTAATCTTCTCGCGCCTAAAGGCTCCCCGGATTATTGTGGCGTTTTGGTAAACAACGTAAGCGATCTTTTCCATTTCTATGATTAAACCTCAAACACATACTGATATCACTTCTCAATGTGAAAAGATGTACTTGTTGAAACAAATGCTTTAAAATCGAAAAGTAAGGTCAGATAAGGCAAATGCTCAATTTACTGTCGCATTTTAAATTCGTTCTTGATCTTCAGATATTACGAAACATTCTGTATAACTATGCTTGCGAAACGATATCACAGAAATATCAGAATAGAACACTGCGTTCAACTCTTATTACTTCGGCCGATAACATCAAGAGACTCTATTCGTTTGGTGGAAAACGTCGTCCTTCATTAAACGCGCTCGCAACAAATTCCCCTTAATCCCGTTGTAATTCTTGCAGGACACCGAGGAACGGTCCATTCCTATCGCGGTAAGGATACACAAGACGTTAGAGCTGGCAGACGATAAATTTTACGTGATCACGTGCGGAAAAGCTGGATTCAAAAACGCCAAGTACATATCACAGTTTATTAATATTATCCTGTATCTGGGTGGAATCGCCAGCAATCCACGAGAGTGGATTGCTACACAGAAAGACTTTAATATCCTAACACGACACGTTAATTTCTTTGCTCAGAAACGAGACCTCGCTAGTATCTTTGCGCCTTTTGGACGGAGGCCACAAAGTGCAAGAGGCTATTTATGGTCACAACTACACTTTGCGTGCGGAGATCTCGCGACCAGATGGTTCGTACACAGCAACTCTTACTCTGTTTCACTCCCTACGTTTAATTGGAATTAACGAGCACGCGTAGCGCGTGAACGCGCGGTCGCGTTCACGCGTTCTCATCGATCTTTCTCGTTTGCAGGAATGTACGGAATCAAAGTAAAGTCCTGTTTTGCGTTCAACAAACGAAACAGCAGCGTACAACTGATCGACGATAAAGGGTACGTTTTACATCCACCCCGTTTATCTTCATTTGTTCGTCCTTTAGGACGAATTCATTTATCAAAATCGTTCGTGTACCTATAAAGTTTGTGGAAATCTAATCTATAATAGTTACGTAAAACTGTCGATTACTTTTGTCGAACGGATCAATGATAATTCCAACAGAGTTACATAATCCCGATATGAATTTTACGCGATTCAAGCTGTCACGGCTGTGATCACGATCATAACCAGTTGCGTAACGTTCATTTTCCATGACAAAGGTGTCCCGTAAAGGCTCGGGTCATGACGAAATTCATCTACGATCGAAACACTGGCCTGGCGGATGCGACATTGTTCTCGATGTTCCGGTTCCCTGACAGTCCGCAGGTGCATTTTCAATGTGACATCGCCGTGTGCAGAGGTAAACTGATTCGCTGAATGATTTCCGATTACGGCCTGCTTCGATCTGGGTTACAGCGTGCCGTTCAACTCGGCTCGGCAATTAACATATACCCTCGAAACTTTCTTTGGACGTTTAGTAAACGCGTTATTCGAACGGACACCGACAACCATAGTCGTATCGCGTCTAGGTTCGTTCGATTACGCTTCCTACTTTGCAAGAAAAGATTTCAGAACGCTTTCCTCGCGGTGGTCGAACGAGTGTCGAACGGTAAATAATGCGTCGTAATAGATAACAGGTGAAACGTAAAACGGTTTATCTTCTTTTCCACCAGGAAGCTGCGGTATCCCCGTTTGCGAAGGCGATAACGAGGAAGATATAAAGGGAGCGTCCTTAATTAATGGGCAAAGCGTGAGCGGCGAGGAAGGAGTGCTCCTAGCCGGCACGAGCGTGTTCGTTCTTGACCCTGGTCAAACGCCATGTAAATATCACGCCATACTTTTCATACTATACCATCGCTTCCTGCTTACTCCGTGGATAACACCGCGTGATTATACTCATACCTCCTACTTGAACTCCTACCTCCGGAGTTGAATTAATTAGCCACCACGCAGCAGGTTCTCCATTTCGACGAGATTCTCTGTTCTCAATTTTCCACAGGAGAGGTTTCTTATAGTTGTTAACGCGGTACTTGTTTCATAGCCGTTCAGACATTGTACGAGGATGGCAGCGTTCACCCGTTATGGCTGCTGTGGCTGGCAGTAGCTCTTGGCATTCTGTTCCTCATCATGCTGATAATCAATATATTCCTCTGCTCCGCGATGACCTGCAGCTGCACCAGGACGGACATTATCGAGAAAGAGCCATCGATTATCGAGGACTACGATCCGTATCGTAGCTGGCATGGCTCCCAATACGGCTCGAGGTTCGATTTTATTTCTCATTGGAACGACGTTTCAGATCATAAGAACACGAAGACGAAAGATTCCTTGAAATTCCACGGAACTTGTAATTAGCCCGAAGGCGAAAGAGATTCTCTTTTAGTGCGGAGTGTAATTGAGATGTTTAGAAAAGGAGGATTCGAGGAATTTGCGTGCTTCGAATTGATTGAAACACGGTAGTGAATTCTTTGGATCGATTGCTAGCTTGTTGAAGGGAAATAATGAATATTGCTCGCGTGAGCTAAACGAGCATATGAAATACATAGCGAAGAAAAAATACTTCTTTCTTTTCAAACATATTTTAGTCAATTTAGTATTGCTCGTGAAACTTGATGCTACTTCGTACGTCATATTTAAAAAATATTATGGCCTTTAATTATTATATTCAAAGTGACTAATCGTCTACGTATTTGATCTATCAACGCATTGTCATCGAGATTATTTTTAGCAACGATCGAACACTCGACTGAATCATTGCCTGTGTTTAGGTACTCCTTAAACGGGAAGCAAGGATATGCTTCCGGAGGATCGACGATGAATTCAACCAGGTCGATATCGACGAACAGCGATCACTACGCCATAGTCCATTCAAGGCCAGGAAGCAGATATTCCGGACCAGGTCAAAAGCATCATCACCATCACAGAGGGCCGCCGTCGAACATCGGTTCGCACTATTCTGGAAAATAATATTCATCAAACTTACATATATAACGAAAAAAGAAAAGATGGATAGAACAAACTATCATTTTGATTAATACTTCGAACATAATTGAAGCTCTTCTATAACAACGCAACCACGCGTAACGGGTATCTAGATTTGATAGAGTCATTGCTCACACTGTTCAAAGACAAACTACACGAATATCGAGATAATAGACAATGGTTGATCCTTGACTCGAAACAAAAGCATACAGACGCGTTGCAATAATATGCTTGATTATATTCTTAACAAAGAGCAGTAATGAACACTTACACTGTTTGGGAATTCTTTTCGCGTTAAGGATTGACTTACGTATAGCTTGATACGTCCTCAATAGTTACTACTAATATATGATACACTTAGTTCGCAATTCCTGCCTTCAAAGAGTATTTTTGTATTAATATTCAACTATCGTCTGACTCGTACTCCCGTTTTCTCAAAAAGGCAGGAAACTTGAGAAAGATCAAATATTAATTTGTACGCGGATTCTACAATGAAATAACACATTTCATTCGTAGGTATATCGAGATATGGCAATCCGTTCCATTTACTTTTAGTATCTCTGTACGAGAGAAGGTTCTTCAACTAGATCGTATATGTATCATATGATAGTCATAAATATAGGTATTTAGCATTCTTTTTTACTATGTTGCGTAATATCTACTTAATTAAGATGGAATTACACGAACGCTTTTGTACATAAATTCATTAATCAGAAACATCATCCTTTGTCCTAGCGACGCGTAGGAACGTTCTTTTGTGCGCATGTATGGTTCTCGCACCGTTCAACTAGAGGTATTATCATCATGAACAAAATTTGTATTTTGTATAAAGAAAAGAAAAAAAAATCTACGAATTCTGGAAAGTAGCTGGAACAAAGAATGTAGTAACTTGAAAATTAATCTGTCGCGGACAACAAAATAAATTTTGCATTTTGTACAAAGAAAGAAGCAAGAAAATCTACGAATTCTAGACAATGGAACAAGAAATAGACTTAGAGAGTCACTTCGTTTTTTCGTTGACACGAATTTTTATTGTTACAGCTCAATGAAACATTCCATGTTCAACGAGTTACAAGTATATGCCTTTTTAAATACAGTAAAAATGTAGAAAAAGTTTCTGGAAACGTTTATTCTACCTGGACCCATTCAAATCTGCAATATTCGAACGATGCTAAAATTTATTCCACGAACAAGATTTCGTTTTCATAGAGAGTAACGTTTCGAATTCAATGGATGCATAAGTATGATAAATTTCCTTTCTATCAAGCAGACGATGCACAAGTGAATGAACGCTGGAGTGAAACGTGGATCGCGTGACTTACCTACTTTACAAAGAAAATCAAACGTTTTGAAATATTATAGATGCAGTTATTCTGTAATTAAATCTGTACGTGTTCTCGTAAGATGGTATTATCAGTAAAAATATGCGACTCCGGTTGTTGGGGTGTGTTGCATACCAGTCGTTCATGAATACATCTAGTCACGTAAATACGCACGTACATTATTCGCTTTGTCATACTAAATACCTACTTCATGGGGGACGAATACGATACTGCATTATGGTAAACTGCAGTTAACATATCTAAAGTTTCAGATTTATAAATGATAACTAATACATAAACAATAAATAGGTTACGGACATTTATGCAGATTCGTGCTTTTGTAAACCCAAGCACTACTAAATTTTACCTATTAAGTATTGTTATAATGAATATTCTACTTTGGATATTTCATATATTTTTGTTTATTGTCTGCATTCTGTGTATTTTTATATCCTCAAATTTCTCATAAATGCATAAAATTCCGACAAATTTCTGCAGATTTATCTTTAAATAAACGCAAAGAAATGGAATATAAATAGATATTTGTTTCACCTACTAAATACATATTACAATGAACATTCTATTTTCAATATTTTATATATCTTTGTGTACTTTTACGTCTCCAAATTTCCTATAAGTGCATAAAAATCTGCAGTTTTTTAATAAATGTCTAATCAAATAAAATTAAACACCAATAAGGAAAAATGTTATTGAAAATGTTTAAATATCACGTTTAACCAAGTTACGAACTAATACATTTCGAAACGAGATCTCTTGAATGTTCCTTTCATTGAATGTGACGCCGTTAGTTATTCGGAAGAGATCACATATCCGGGTTAAGCGTGCTGTTCTCCTCTGGCTTAATTGACTGAATCTGAGTACCGCTACTTTTGCAACTTCATTTAACGCGGAACTTGTTAACGTTAACGATAACAGTATTATAGTTTCATGCATGGTCGTTGTCCTCGGTTTTTAAGAAAGTTAGGTCAGCATCTTATCACGTAGCATAGTGATAAAAGAATGAAATGATCTTTTATAGACCATGCAATGGGATTATGAGATTTTCATCGACCAAAGTAAAAAGATAGTCGAGCTTTTAAAAAAAAATTTATTATTAAATGTACATCTTCACTTGATAACGGCATATACGCGAATTACTCGCTTAAATACTACCTGTACAAAAAACACGAAAACTCATCTCTTCATGTGGACAATAACCGCTGAATCTGTCAGAAATTTTCGTTGCATAAATTATTATTAGAAATGTTCGACTTTTTGTAATTTTGTCATTGAACATTTTGGTTAAGCACACAGTATGTTTTTAGTGACACTTCTCTGTACATTCAGTGACAATCTCTGCTAGTTGATCTTATAAAAGTATATTTGTACGTTATAGATCCACCATCAAAAGTGTATAAATAAGTTAAAAGGGGAAGAAAATTAATTCATAACAGAAATAACATGCAATATTTCAATATCCTTTGTCAACACGAAACTCGTGTAGAGAAACAAAATTTTTCATAAATAAATAGTGATTGAACGTCTGACTAACGACAGTTCTTCGTTCTCGAAAACTTGCCCTTATCGAACACGTGTAAAAGAACGTTGCCCTGAGAAATTCAAGGCAGGCCAATAAAAATAAATGGTCTCGCAGAAAAAATTCTGAAAACGAAGATTAGCGTACGTGTTTTATCTTTAACAATACCAAAGAGAGTACCTCTGGTTGTTATTTCTTTCCTGTTAGAAAGGTTGAGCTTCTTCACCATAAATTACGTGAAATAAATCACAGGGGTTCCATAGCGGGCCGTGCAACGTCAGAGACACTCTCTTCTACGAAACAAACGTGCTATCATCGCTAAAAAGCGACGTCATAAAATACATATCCGTATAGACGACGTACACCATGTTAATCCGTCAGTGATTAAGTATCGCCACGATCGAGTATTTCGTGTTTTAATGGTTTTGTCGAGTGTATTTAGCGAAGTGTAATAGAAGAATATTATCTACAAAACGGCGAGTATCGTGACGTGGTGCACGTGTGTTTGTCGTGCGCGACTCGCGAGGATGCAGTTAGCACTGAGTCGTGATCGCTCTCAACGGTATCAAGCGTTGTAATTGTGAGTTGCGAGTAGTTGTTTTAACATGAATTCTCTAATATCGTGATAGAATAAAATAAAAAAATAGTAGAAGGAAAAATGGAAGCACCATGAATAAGTGTAGAAATATATAGGTATGTATAAATCAGCGACAGCAAATCTGTCTACGTGCTAATGTTTGCTTATTTAACGATAAAATATCGACTGTCATTCGAAAAATGGTTAAGTACTATAAGAACAAGTATAGCCTGAATATACATTATAGTTGATCGAGTATTGATTCAAGGATTCAATGTTCGCAAATGACCAATGAAATGGTTCGCCCGCTGTGTTAAGCTCAGCGAGGAATCGAACGTGCCCGAGATTAAGTCGAAATTTCATGCTGAGCAAAATAAATAATGAATAGTATCGTAAATCGTTAATTTCTAGAACAAAAAGAGGAAGGCAAGTAACGACGCAGCCTGGTGCGTGTATTTCGTAAAAGGTGAACGGAAATACCGATACATCCGCGGCTACGTCGAGAAATTTCTTCGACATTCCAACCATCTTCTTTGACACTAATTATCTACGAATATTTTTTGTATCTTTTTCTCATTTCTTTTAATTCTCCACATATTAGGTGATACGCTAAAGTTACCTTTCCTCCAGTATGTATATACCCTAATTGCACTACTTGAAATGCTGACAAGGACAAGAACGAAAGCCACATGCGCCAGTTATGGGCACGAATTTTCCTTCCTAACTAAAAAGGCCACTTTAGGAACCTGCACTCGATCCAGCGAAGCGTTTCGTCGCTCGTGTATCGGGCCATTTCGCTCAAGCTAGTGGTCTACGCTCATTCAAATGAAACGGATCGAATATCCTTAAACAGCGTTACTCTAATGATCGCTGATCGATCATCTCATGGTGAAAGGTTTCCACGCCGTGCGCATTGTTTTCGCAAAGATTCCTCCGCGCGCCATTTTATCCCAAACAACTCCCACGTTAATGTCTTGTTAAAATGTAACACAATTATTTCTACATTATGTACACAGTTACAAATGTTAGTAACTTTTCACGATTTCCTTTCGGCAACCAGCTGAGGATACTCTCGAGTACCGGTGTATAGATCACCGGCGTCGTTCTTTCTTGACACGTTTCTTTCTTGTCACGTAATTGAAATGGGGCGTTGATTCGCATAAAGTGGCAAAGTAAAGCATCTAGGACATAATAAATATTGGCTGTTGCCAGCGAGTGGATTCGTTACCGTCTTTTGGGAACGATCGCCATTGCGGCAGCAAAAGGGATGTCTGTTGGTGTGCCTGATTAAGAACTCTCTTTCCGCCTGTTCTCCTATCATTTGATTCATGAACCTCGTATTTTCGAAGACCATGAGTCTCTTTTACTCTCTTCTTTCACTCTGACTCTTTCTCTCTCTCCCTCCCTCTCTCTCTCTCTTTCTCTCTTATACACTCTTTCGCTCGCTCTGTTCCTCCATTTTTTTTTGTTTCTCGCGTAGAGCGTTCTCTGACGAACGATCCAACGAGAGGAAAATTTACGAAATAGATTCGCTACAGCATACTGACTACTTTACAGGAATACGCTAAAAATATCGTGTATGCTTTGGACCGCCTCTAATTTCTCACTTTCCTTAGGATGGATCAGTGAAATGAGTCTAATAACGATGGCGGTGTTATGGGCGGTAGGTGATCTCCGCATCTTGGGAAATTCGGCGGCACTGGTGGAAGATCGGCATGTGTTCCAACGTGTAGAATTAAATTCATTCCGATAAGGATGTGGAATAAGAAGTGACAATGGAACAGCCAGTATCCTGAAAAGGAGAAATGACGTTGAATGATCGCAATGATTTGAATTATAAACGTGTAATCGCGTTGCGCAGTTTCGCTCACCAGGATTGTCTGCGCGGAAGCGGAAAATGACGTAGCCGTTGTTTGGAACAGCTATAGTGTCCTTGGCAGGTGGCAAATTGAACTGTCGATTGAGAAGACCCCTTTTATCGAGATCCAACGCGTGTTTCAGATTGATCTTCTTCACGTTTTTGTCCGGAGAGCGACCGATACCAATTACATTGAAAGCGTAACCGTGTAGGTGGAAAGGATGCGACAGATTGGGTTGCTGAACTGTAGAAAAATTAATCATACCATAGAATTACTTTCTATATATCCAGATTTGTAATGGGTATATGCACTTGGAATTTGATTTACAGTAATACAACATCAAAAAGCCACGGGTTTTATTTCTAGAACTTAATATTTCTAGGATTTTATACATCTTTAGAAAATCCCAAGTGTATTCCGTCTTCATCGAACACGAGAGAGTTACGAATGTCTGACCTTACTTATTATTACTCTACGAAATTAACTTCACAAACCGATGGACTAGCTAACGAAATAAAATCCCAGCGAGTTAAGACAATGCTAGTGTGTATATGTATGTATTGTATATGAAGACTACATAAGAGAAACATGGTTAGTCCGCTTTTCTTGATTTTCTAAATTTCACGTTACCTGATTGGTAAAGGAAAGCATCTTAGTATGAAATTGAAGTATTAATAATATATATAAATTTATGAAATTTTATGAAAAATAAGAGAATGATGAAAATATGTAGGTAAAATTTAATAAAGGGATATTGCCTTGATAAAATGAAAAATATGACTCATCACGTTTTTGTTCTATGATCTTCATATGTTTCCAAAGTTCTTTCTTTAGAAAAAGATCGTACCTTCATCTACGAGAACCACTTCGACGACCGCGTTGTGCGGAATATCAACCTGATGGGTGCACATGCAGTTAGCGCCGCAGTCAGCAGGCCTGTTGTCACCGTTGCAAAACTGTTCGGGCGGGATATCATCGATTTGCGAAAGCGGAGGCGCCGGCGGAAATGTGAACGAGATTTCATCGACAAGAGAGATTACATGATCTCCGGTCGGGGCGACTGTGAAAAGTACAAACGCGGAATGATAAACGGCTTGGTTTGAATTCTTAATGGATCTTAATGGATTCGATGGTAATGAATTCTTGCGACAGATCAAAGGAAAAAGAAGCCATCCTTTAAGAAAGGAACCTAGTGCGATTTTGAAATCGTCCGTAAGGCCGCTTACCCAAGAATCGATTATACGTTTGAGGCTGGAAGACTTCTTCTGGTCTGTAGAAGAGGAAGCGGAATGGCAAGAATATTTTCACATCTGGACGTTGTTGAAGAATTCCTTGATCAATTTGACGAGCATTCTTCAGCTGGCTCACGCAAATCGCGTCATCTCGTTGACGATTGCAAATCGCGTCCAGAGGATTCAGTACCTGCAAATAAGTGGTTTGGTAATCAGGAAATATCAAGTCTCTTTATCTACTATTGGTAAGATAGAAAGTTCTTCGATTTCTGTGTTATCTATAGTTGACCGTAGCTGATAAGTATACACGATACATGTAGATCATTGACAGATTAGTTTCTTGCTTTATTTTAAATTTCCTAACACATATTCTTCATTCCATCAATTGCCTATAGATATTAATGACAAAATTCTAAAAATTATTTTATTTTATTGAATCTTTTTGGATCCTTTCCACTCATAGAAACAAGGCTGTTCCCATTACCTGTCTAGAAGAAGTACTTTATTGCACTAATTTGGTTTGTTTGCTTAACATTTACTTTAGTTAAATTCTTGCAATTAAAGGAACTACTTCTACTCAAAGTATGGCTCTTTATTTAAAGTAATGGCATTTGTGACACTTACAACACCTTGCGGGAGACCAAAATCGTAAGTTGGTGCCGTAGTAGTCGGTTGGTAAGGACCACGAGCGTATCGTAATATGGCTAGCTGTTGAGCACGCGGAATACCGCATTCGCCGAGCGAACGAACTTGAATCCAATACGCGCCGACCGGTTGATCCGCATTTATTACGAAGTCGTATCGTTCGCCTGTAAATCATGCAAGTAGATACTTCACTTTCACAACCGTACCTCAATTAAAGTCTAGGAAAATAAAAGCGAATGCGCTTTCCCTCTGATCTCGGAGGGTATAAAAAATCGAGTAATCGAGGTTAGAGAATTTTTACCGGAGAATGAGATGATCGTGTCCACGGTGGCTGGCTGGACTGCTTCTCCGTCGGTCGCGATCACGGTAAGGGAGTGACCTTCGAACGTGATCTGAGATGGACAGACCGATCCAAAGGAATTGATCAGTCGGAAACGATAACGACGGCCGGGAGTTATAGTGAACACCTCCAAGGGTGTATTCGTCATGAAACCGGTGTTGGGATCCTGCGGACAGAAACGGGTTCTAGAATGTCTCACGTCGTTTGTATGGGGCATCATCAGAGTTTCAGGATTTTTTCAGTCAGTTTACAGACTGAAATATGAGATCATGGGGATGATTGAAAATTTATATGCTGATGGAGGTCGTGTTTTGAGTGACGAGATTTATTAAAATCTAGTAGAGGAATGAGAGATTTTAGATGCGGTGACTATGGTATTCCGTCATTGGAGTGATTGGAAATTTATATGCTAATGAAGTTCCTATTTTGGGCGACAAGATTTATTAAGATTTAAAAGAGAAGTAAAAGAAAGTAAAGTGAGTAAGTAAAAGGGTATGTGCAGTGGTAAATAATTTTTCTACACGATATAAACATTGAAATATGAAGTCATTAGACTAATTATACATTTATATATTAGTCAAGATCCTATTTTGGGTAAGGAAGTGATCATTAAAAAATATGAGGGGAAGGAAACACAGTATAAAAGATTATGTAGTTATGAATAATTCTTGCGAATAGTTGAGACACTGAAATTGAGACTGATGAAATAAGATTCACCAAAATGATGGAAAATTTATACGTGAATAAGGTTCCAATTCTGGGTGAAGAAATTTTTATTAGGATGTCCAGACAATTAGAAACAGACTCAGAGAGAAAGGAAAAGTGAACGAAGTAAGGACATATATGATTACGACTTAATTTATAGGTATCGTAGATATTTTTCAAAAATGGAAAAACAAGACATAACATAACGAGGATAAATTTGACGATTTGTACCCTGAATTGCCCTTTCCCGTTGATCAATACGCTTTCAGGCGCTTGACCGGTGTTAACTGCAAGACGACCAGGGAAACGCTCGGCCGCGTTCTCGTGGAACCAGTCGCTAAGGAGGACAACGTGGGTAGTGAGATCGTAGTCGTAAAGGTTGCTGTTAGGGTCTTTGCTTGGTGGTTGACGTATTACTATACTTCCGTAGAGACCGTCTATTTTCTGTAATCCTGTGTGAGCATGCCAGAAATGCGTACCTTCGTTCCCAGCTAACCATTGGTACCTATGTGTACACAAGCACGTGATAAATGTATGAAAAGAAAAGCGAAATGTTTGGAAAGAAAAGCGAAATGAAGAAACAAAATTGGTTTATAGTTACCTGAATGTGCTACCCTCCTGAATAGGACATTGCGTTACAAACGGTACGCCATCGTAATATTGGCTTCCTCTTTGCCATACACCGTGCCAGTGAATGGTAACTTCCATACCTTCGATGTGATTTTCCACGTCAATCACGACTTTGTCACCCTGACAGACTTGAATGCTTGGTCCCGGAACCATTCTATTCGCTGTTAAAATACCTCGTTCCACGCCATCTGCTAAAACGCACTGGCAGTCGCTCCAAACGACGTTAGTTGCGTTGGGAGTGCAAATTTGGCATGCCCTATAAATTATGAAAAAATATTAAAATTGCATAAATTTGAGTTTGGAAATTCAAATGTCTCAATTTGAAGTTTGAGTGTCTAATAGACTAAAAATTTGAAAGTGAATTAAAAAGTTTGAGAATTTAAATGCAGATTTGTTTCTTTATTATTCTCATCTCTGTTTTCCTATCGCAGCTAAGATGTTAAGAAAGAATTTTATATTCATGAATTTTGTTCTTGGCTAAAGATTCTGAAAGATGATACTCACGCTCCAAGTACAGTATAGTACTCAAGAGTGAAGTGATAGTAGCATATCCTCGGAGGTTCATTTTCGCGACAAGCTCTGGCACACTCGTCCGGCGAGGAAAGCGCCGGATTTCGTCGTAATTCAGCCGTGGCGCGTTCGCTATAGTCAAGGGGTCTCGTCCTTGGTGGCCTGACAGTCACCCCCCGACTACCAAGATTGTCGATTCCGCCGAAACCACTTCTAAATACGTTACCGGTCGGATGGGTCTGCACCAAGCCATGACTCGAGGGGAAAAAGTCGGCGCTATCATCGGTAAAGATATTGCCTGTCTTAATAGTTGGAGTCCAGAAAGAAGATGCTGGCGTCTGATCGGCGATCACATCTGTAATTAGTCGTTTAAAATTAAAAAATGTAAATTTTAGAATTTGAATTTGAA
The DNA here is from genome assembly GCF_011952255.1 of Bombus vosnesenskii. Lineage (NCBI taxonomy): Eukaryota > Metazoa > Arthropoda > Insecta > Hymenoptera > Apidae > Bombus > Bombus vosnesenskii. The sequence continues at coordinate 953,606 of NW_022882976.1, read as the reverse complement.
AGTTAAAATATCTGAATTTAAATTAACATTTAATTCGCTATATCTAATAAATTACATAAATGGTACGATTAAAACAACAGTGTCCTATTTAATTTAAAATTAAGAAAACTGGTTTTACAGGATATGACCAAAGGTGATTTAAAGGTTTCGAATAAACGTAGAACTCAACACGAAGAGAGAAGCTGCCAGCAAGAAGACTAAGGAAACGATCGACAGGTAAACTGGAAGGTGCTTTTCTTCGAGGTTTCCGCGATATAATAACGCGCAGGTGAAAAATATTGTAGCAGAACGAGTATAAGGTACAATACAGCAGATGTAGATAATTAACACCGGGTAAACGATACAATCTATTGCTATTTATAACAGGTAAATACACGTTTCAACGCTACAGCATTTCATAACTATAACAGTTACGACGATGGTGATGCGACATACTATACACGTGCAATACGGCGCCTAATATTGTTTCAACGCTACCATTTTGACGATAGATGAAACAAGCGTGGCACGAAGAAAGCAACGAGACTTGCAAAAAATTCGAAAGGTTCTCTTGTATCGTTTCACGTGGTACGTGTAAAAGTTACTCCTCGATTTATAAGGAAAAATTGCCCCGATTAAAACGCGCTACCGGCTCCTAATGCACATTCACAGTCCTAAAAACGATCATTTATCTCGGGCGTGCTTGTCGGTTCAATGCTACAAAAGTATGTGAGAGAAGGCGATTTACGAGAGAAATTGTTCTTGGGTACAGACGCAAACTCTCGCGAGTCAAGGTAGACGTTATCGTTGAATTATCTTTATCTTGACCCTCGACGAAGATAGCGAATAGATGATTTTGTTGTGCAACTAATAAGCCTGTCCTCGTTGCTTCGATCGTGACAAACGTTGAGAAAGAAAAAAATTCACCGTCCCCGAAATTGCATTATTAGTCAATAGGATAATTACTAGCAGGTACAAAGAACGATTAACACATTAATTATAACGGCTACAGGTCGAGTTATAACCACGAGGCCCAGGATGAGAGTAACGCGCGAGCGAACCACGATTAATTTGATGGTCACATTAGCAGCACGCCTCGTGCTATATTTTCCCTTTAATTATCGCGACGCTCGAGTGACTTTCGCGAGCGGTTTTCACAACATAGATGCCACGGCCCGCGGCCACTTGGATACCCAATTATAGAACACCGTATTCGTAATTTATTTTTCTGTTATTATCTCGGATTTCGTTTCAATACCTCAAGCAATTCTGATTTTATTTCGATTGCATTACTTGTTGGTTTCTATGAAATATTCATGGGAAAATCAGTTTCCTTTTGCAAAATTTTTGTTAACGTTTGTAACATTGTTTTTCCTGGTTCTTTTACAAAAGGAAACTCAATCTTGAGCAATTTTTTCGCGTATAATCCGTTGCTGTCTAAAATCGAAATGAACAGAATTCTAACGGAGATAATTTGGAACTTCTATGAATATCATAGTTTCGGTTAAAAATCATTGCCGAGCTAGACAGTGCTTTACAAACCGGTTTTGCCACGTGAAAAAAATCGTGAGCACGAGAACATTAAAAAAGGATCTGAAGGAATTTCGGATTGCGTAGCACTCGCCGCGGCTTCAAAGCTCTCGTAGAATGTTGATCTAGGGTAACGTTCGATGAATAAAAATCACGCGGTACAGTTGCCTCACCGTATTTGTTCATTGCCGCGGTAAAACCGTCGATGTCGCGTGGGATTTCCAATGAAACTGGAAAATCTGGTGTTACTCATGTAACGAGTGTACAATACTTTATTGTGAAGAATGATATTGATGGAAAGTAGAGAAAGTTAAATATTCATCGATAAAACAGCGTCGATTAAGTATACATACAATATACATCGATTGAACACTGGAAAAATTCGAAAGTTCGATATACATTCATACGTACTTATTTTATCTGACAAGGAAGAAATTCTTTATTCTTAGAACTGTATCAAATACTGTTTCTCTAAGAGATAAATAGTTTCCTACTATTTGTCATTAAAAAAATTATATCATCCCATAAGTAATCGTCAAAACATGTCTTAGTTCTCAGATGTTTTAATCGATCTGTATTAAGATCATATGAATTTTCTATGAAAAAATGTTACGTTTTATTTCAAAACGTCTTCCGCTGTTTAAGACTCATAAGCAATATCAAAACCGTGTGGCGTAATAGTGTAATTAATAAATTTCTCAGTAGAAGCGTTTTCCTATTTCTTAATAATGACCTTCATTGTATAAAACTTAGAACTGGTACGAGAAACGTTATAACCTAATAGACTAATTAATCAAATTCTCCATGCACGATTGACACTATTATTTACCTGTACTTTTCTATGGGAACAAGACTGAACAACGAATTGACACAAGAACTGTTTTTGGATATTTAACGATCCTACGCAACTATTCTTAAAGGTTTATAGTATTGTAATTCAGCGTTCTATCCGGTCGCACGCCAGGCGGTCGGCCTCGTCCGCAACTGGCATAGGCGTGCATTATTTACGACCCTACACCGAACAGACATCGTGACGTAAAAATTCTTTGCGGATGAATTATGCCGCTCGCTTGGTATGCGAATTTTTTTCCCAGACAGCCGCGGTACATCTACAAAGCTTTGAACTTCGCGTATAAGCTTGAAAGCTACCATTTGTCTAAACTGTACCATAGCTTTCGTGGTGAACACGATGGTAACCACGCTCTTTGAATATTCCACGAAGAAGACAGAAAATAATGCAGCGGGAAGAAGTACGGAACTACACTATCTCGATTATTTTTCTCAATACGTTAAGTAAGCGTGACTATGAAAACTGTTGTTACCGAACGAAACATCTTCCACAAATCGAGAAGGCAAACATAAATTTGAACGTAAATTATCATCCATTAAGCCACACTACGAACTTCGTGTTATTTTGATCATTTCCCGCTTCTAGATACATTCACGCCTGACATTTCTTCGAAAGTATATGCAAATCGCTGTTCGATCAATCCGTTTTGCAACGTTTCCGCGTAAAAGTTCGCAGCGATGCGATTGCTGGAGAAATTTCTCTGAAGGATCACGATTTCTTCTTCTTTCTAATGCTTCTAAGCTATCTGAATTGATGGATTCTGTCGATGAAAAAATTGAAATTTATAATATATATACATATATAATGTTCGATAATTATTGCATTCCACGGGGTTTTCTTGAGCTTCGTTCGCGCTACCAGCAAATTACTTGTTACCGATTGGTACTAAACGAATGGTTGATAAAACAAAGCACGATTCGCTTGAAAAGGAATTCTGTCGCAACGGCATTTTAGTAATCGATACTTGGACTCGCAATGAGTTCTCGTTAATGAAAAAAAAGGTCTATAAAATAGATAAGAGCATAAGTGAAGCTGGTTTTTCGCTCTTCTACAATTCCCGTAGCAATTTCGTAAACCATTCGATTACCTAACTGAGTAGGTAAGAAAAGAATGTAGATTAAAATTTACTGTTGTTAGAGGGTCGGTAAAACTCTCAATTTCAGCACAGTCCAATGTAGAAAGTTTTGCATTTGTTCTCTGATTTATCATTCGTCCGGAAGAATACGATTTGTCACATTGTTGCGCAGCTGGGAAGCCATTAGCAACAAGATAATGGGACGAAAAACGTGAAACACGAAATTAACAGGATCTGCGATAACTTGTCAGATTACGATATCCTCGGATAACTTACAAGCTACGAATCTCCAGGTAATCGTCGAAATATTGTAATTTTGCGAAATATCGTTTTATATCTAATGCCACGAGATTATCGCCCGAGCATTGTGTGGCTACTGTTCTGTGCTAAAGGCGATGTAAACTCGGTAAAGACAAATAATATACGAGGACGTTTACAAGTGGTAAGAATAGAAAGCGTGAATAAATTCACGCATTTAATGATTTCTGTGATTCGGATTTTGAAATACGTGAAAACTGGTCCTGCGTGAAGGTACGGGATGCGTTAAGAAAACGTCAAAGTCACCTGCGCTACGCCGTGTTTCAATTGGTCTTTAAACGACTTGCACTTATCGTTAGAAACGCTCGAACAAATTTGTCAAAACAACATTGTGGCTGCGATGCCGCCCTGACGGCAGACTTTCACTGTATTTCGCACGCCACCTGTAATGACGGATCTCCAGTTCGATGTGTCATCATCTGACGTCTCGTGGATTGTATTCTATTACGCAATTTTCATAGGTTTATGTAAGATGGAACTCGTAAGGAAACGCGGTTTACATAATATACCAGCCGCATGTCTATGGTCGAACTCGCAGACCGGGGTTAGAGAGTCCACCTACGTCGGCTGACTAGAAACCCTGTCACGCGAATGCCTTTTATGATGACACGGCGATAAAGCAATGGTCGTGACAGTCCAGTTTGTACGTCATGGGAGGAAAGAACAATACGAATGTGTAATGTGTCCAGCGATTCCTTCAGTCCTTCGCTGGGAAAATGCTAGTTTTGTTGTTAGTCAAGGTAAGAGTACGGTTACGGAAGGGAAGATGGACCATTGTGAAAGAAAGATAGAACTGAGTCAAATGAAATGACGAAAGAAACGATGTTTTGGAAGGGTTTTAGGTCACTTGTAGTGGCTAAAAAGGTATTGGCGCACTATTGTATTTATTATGGCATTTAATATATTAATTAATAAGGCCAAAGTGAATGAAGTTTCGTATGGTTTGATAGTTCTTTCGTGTAGCGATAATAATTTGATACTATGAAAATTAAATGTAAAACCTGGTACAAAAAGGCTTGTTTAGAAAATAAGGATACGTTTGTGTGAAAACTGGATTGATGGAGAAATTGTTAATAATTTATTTTAAGACTCCTTCACATTAGTTTGAAGTAACTCGATTTGAAATTTATGTTTATAAAAGTCAAGTGATTTGGCTAATGAAAACCAGGATATTAAAATTTGAAAGGATAATTTCAGTTTAGTAAATAACAGATTTACATTAATAAAGTAATTTAACTGGTCTGAACAAGGCTTAGAAAATGGTAATCTGAACAGATCATGAGAGATATTCAAATTCGTAATTTGCCTCTACAAGACATGAATTGAGGCGTTCCGTACATAAATGAACACGTCGGTTGTCAAGCTGACGCGAATCAACGAATTGGAAGCAATTAAAGAGATTTAAAATTAAGACATCTTTCGAAGGATTGGTGTGAACAAGCGGTATTCGATTAAGGTTAACAAGGGTTAAGAAGTAAATAAATTAAACTGGGGTTTGAACGCCGAATTTCGATTAGAGCAGCCGAGAAATTAACAAGAAAGCCGTGCTTCGAAATGTGTTTTCTTAAATCTTTCACTTTCATTTCTTTTATCGAACATGTCAGGTTAATAACGTGTACAATGAAGTATATTTCACACTGTGCTGTCTTATTAACCTCTATTTAAGGAGTAGTTATTTTAGTATACGTCAAAACCTCCCACGTCGCCTTAATATCTTAATTTAAAAAATCTTTCCAGTTACGCCATACTTATGCTGTAATTCATCGGTTATACAATGCCGTCTTCCACGTTTCATTACATTAACGACGAGTTTCACGATTACTGTACGATGTAATAAGCCAATTGATCGACTCCATTGAAACTAATAGTTTGATTAATGGATTGATGAAAAATGAGATAAATATTCAGAGGAATTGAAATGGAAAAAAATTTTACGAAAGAAAAATTCCTTTCATTTATATGAATTAATAATAGTACGTTCTTTTAATTGTAGAAACTTGCGAATGTAAGATTTCTAGTTTACCATTACCATAAAATTACCAGTTGAAAACGTGTTAATTTCATCGTCTCACGTAGATTTCATGATACGAAACTCTCGAGTAGTATACGTTGCTTTTAAACTGTTGTAATTTGCGCGTGCTCTTTGTTCTGATTCAGTATTCTTATAGGCGATCGATCCGTTTCACACGCTCGAAAGGATAGTTCGAAACAACAGGACGTCGAACTGGGACAAAGGAAATAAAACGGGACCGTTGGCAACGCTTAAATGTCAAGCCTTCGACGTCGATCGTGTCACGAGTCAAAGTTTGTCCTTTCCTTTGGTATGCGATTGAACTTTGGCGTCGTACTTGAATAAACAGGGGAACGTTGATGCGCGCAAAACGAACTGTTCGGTGTCTAACCTTTAATTAAATTATCGGACGGATGGTCGTTCGTTCCATACTGCTCGGGTAGATCTAACGAGACATTAAATTGTTCTTTCAAGATTTATAGTGAATGTTATATAGTTTCACGTCGTTATATTATTTTATTAATATTAAACGTTACATTATTTGTAATTATAATATTATTGTACATTATACATTATATACATTTATATGAACTACATTTATTTGAATAAAGCTTTAATTAATGCCTGATAAAATGAACTGCTGTCTGCCGAATCCAGTTATCTGAATGTGAACAATTATATAAACTAGTTGCTTCCCGACAAGTTTATATAAATGGAGTTCTACTATAAATATAATATTGCAAACAATAAAAATGGAAAAGTAAAATTAAAATAAAAAAATTTACAGACAGATCTGACTACCTTTATCAAGCGCAGTTTATTCACGGTGTTTATAAATAATTGTGATAAATGTGAGTATCGCAACGTGCAACGGTCGTTCGATAATATATCGTATTCGCGGCTAGATTTGCAAGCGCGTAAGGAAGTGAGAGCAGAATTTAGCGTGTTGCGTGAGGATATTACGGTTTCGTTTTATTACGTATCGTTAATGATCGCGATAATTATTTCCCGCACAGTTAGATGATTGAATTATTGTTCCTGTTGTGTAATCTACCAATATTTTTTATTTCTTTGTAAATAAAACGTTAATGAAATGCTCTCAGATGCTTTTTTCTAACACGATTATTTTGAACCGCAGAATAATCGACGAAGAAGTGACTAACTGTGCATAAGATTCGTTTCGTAGGCGGACCGTTATTCGGCGATATTCGCATGATATTTGTAGTCACGAGACTACATGGTCACAAAGGCTCATCGCTCTAAAGTTCAAACAAAAGGTAAAGTTCAAACAAAGTGAGATCGTAACGGAATGCTATTGATTCGAGACTTAATGTTGCGCCTTGATCGTAGTTTCGCGTCCTCGTTCTTACTGTCGACGATCGAGTAATCAAAATGTCAGACTGTTTATATTACACAAAGACACTTTCGTGTCTTGACATTGTAAAAAATTACCTCACTATCCTTCGAGACTATTAGATAATAACGATCATCTATTATTATAATACACCGTTCCATTATTGGAATGAAATTATTCCAACTATTGAACCATCGATTACTCGCCCGATTGTTCCATATACCTTGACCCGTTTACATTTCGACGTTTTTACATTTGTTCACGAATAGATCAAACAATCATGTCCAACTATTTCCTCGATATCTATAGATGGAAACAGATTAAAAACTCTATCCTAATTATCACGCTGCAAAAAGCTACTGCATTTATCTCATTAACATTCCTTGTTCTTTTCCAAGCAATGCCCTTCGAGAACTCAACTAACGATACATTTTACCAGCACAATAAATAAAGAAATAAGAATATCGTATATATATTTCAGTGCACATGAATGTCATTAGCGTGAAAAAGAGGAGATTAAAGGATGCTGTGTATAGCTTGAAATACAAGCTAAGATAGAAAGCGTGATGATCCGCGAATGAACTTGGCCTTGTCCTTGTCCTCGTCTCATCTTACGGAACACGCTCGACAAGCGTTCCTCGAGTTGTGCAAAAGCTAGGTATTGTGCAAACGGCAGGAGAGCGTCAGAAGGTGAAGGGAAGGTTCAGCGAGTGTTGCATCGCGTTCGTTCGTAACGTCGGCGCCGCATAAACACCGTTTCGATTGCGCTAATGAATGTAATAACAGTTCACTCCGAACGAAAGCTTTCTAGTCATCGGAATTACGTCTACATAGATTGCCGTGTACAATTGAACGCGGCCGTCTTTTATGTCTCACTTTTCTCTTGCTTTCATCAAACCTATCATCTGCATGATTTATGCGTCAACGTGATTGTTGTTTCGCGCGGCACCATTGCATGGCGTTGGTTTAATAAAAGCCACCGTTTCTTGTCCGAGGTTATTAAGTTGTTTTGTTCATTTGCTTCCTAACGTTTGACGCGAGATGAATGGCCTTCGTCATCTATCATCTGTTTTTTATGCTTTTGTTTGTCAAGGCGTCGTCTGCAGATCGCTCCAAAGCAAACAACTCTTGACAGTTGTATATTTCAAACAAGATATATTTCAAACATTTTCAAAATAAGATTGCAGATATTTTAACGAGGCGTATAACTGGCCATTTCTGGGATCCGTTTCCGCGTGTTTATACGACGTGCCGTTTCCCGGAGAGACGTCCCCTCTGTGATCAAACGTACACGGGTTTAAACGATTTCGTTGTGTACACCGGCGATAAATTCACCGTATAAACGAGGCAATCGCAGCCTGGTCAAATTAATGACTCGGTGGAGCGGCTGACGCAAGTGAAAGGCTTACGATCTCAGGCGATGAGACACCGGAAGTACGCGTGCACGAGCTCGCCATGAAATTTCACGGCCGATTCTATCATTAAAATCGCCCTACTAACGTCCAATGCTTCGCTTTCCTTGATTCCCCACAGATATTATACTCAGACCGGCAGCTCACAGAGACGAAACAAAATGTGTATGTACTTTCGTCGAGAAATGTTCCGTGAAATTATAGCTCCTCCCACGTGTCCGATTACTTCTGTAATGGGTGACGTATATTTTTGTTCGTATTTTCTCATTCTCAATCATTTCGCGTGGAGATTGGTTCAAAACGATCAAAACGGTTCTACACTTTCTAGTGGATGGAAATTGATCCTGTACATTGAGATACACCCTATCCTTTCATTTCAGTACTTTTATAATGAATGATGTATATTTTTGTACATCCTTAATCACTGCACGCAAAGAATTTGCTTAAAACGATCAGAAAGGTTCCAATCTTTCTAGTGAGTGAAAATTGATCCTTCCTATTGAAGCACCTTCTGTCCTTTCGTCTGAGTACTTCTATAGTTAATAGGCGATGCATATTTTTGTTTATCCTTAATCACTTTAGACAAAGGGTTGTTTAAAACGATCAAATAGTATCTACATTTCCTAGATTGAAAATAAGTCTTCTCGAGTTGAAGGATATCTGTTTCTTTCTTTTAGTTCTAAACGTTTAATAATTTAATTATTAATTACGCGGCGAAAGTCGATGGTTTTTACGTGATGCCAAATTGGCTCTTTCACAGAACGCGCCCCTTTTAATGAGGCTGTAAATGTCGGAGTCATAAAATCTGAACTCTGTTATGTTTTCCAAATACTTTTCCTTATAGTCGTTCGTACTGTCTCCGCGAGTTATGTACGAAGACATAATTCAACTTTTACGATGAACATTTTATGTGTTTCCTTTCGTTTTTCTCCCGGATACGCGAATTGGTATAAACAATTTCTCGGCTAATCAAAAGTTTGTCGTTTTATCTTTGTAATTTTCTGGGCGATTATTCAAGTAGGTGTCTCGGTAAAACGCTTTTGGACCTTATTCTGCCGTGAAAACGTTTATTAGAACCCCATTCAGACTTAATTACACTTTACATAGTACATATGGCTTTATAAATCTATTATTTTCGAGGTAAGTTTCATATCCGTAATATCGACTATGATAGTGATCGGTAACTGCATTTCACTTTATCAGATATACCTAGTGGAAATTAGTTTTGATTGCTTGGTGGAGTTATTCGAAAATTACTTCAGATACCGATCTAATTTTTTACGTAACGAATGCAATAAAGTTTCCAGAGATTATCGAAACAACATTCTATAATAGTTATTATGCAGCACGAATGTTGATGCATTTGTGGAAAATTATATAAAATACGAAATATACAATAGAACGTTTAAAGTAAAATATTTATTTCTGAAGAAAAGGGAAGGGTAATGAAAGGAGCTGGTTAAAAAGAGACGTTATTGTAAATGAAATTTATTCCCGACTGCGCTCGACTATTTCACTAAATATCTATAATATTTGATTAACGAAGGCCGATTGAAAGATCGACGACTGTGGAATTTCAAAATGCATTAATTTCAGAATTTTTTCAAAGACCAAAGCATTGCATCCAGGAAGCTTCAGACATCAGAATCTATTAAGTTGCAAACTTCGAACATGAATATTTAGGAGCCTCTGAATGGCTGCGAGGGATTTTAGAACGATAATTACGATATTTAGTGAGTGAAACAAGTTTTTGTCTAGATTCTATTTTCATTTCGTTACATTCGTAAAAATTCAAATTCTCATAAATATCCGCAGTCCGCTAACAACGTAAAACGAAAGACTACTCGAAGCGTTTTGTCAGCGTCGATACAAGACAATTACGTTGGAAAAAATAATGTATGATAGAAGATGCACGCACTCGCGTCTAGGTTTGCATCTCGTCTAGAGAGCCTGCTCGTTCCTCTCGTTCGCACTTTTATTTCCATCCGTTCGTTTCTTAGCGAGACAGACAGCCGGTTGATGACTCGCGGTTTATTTTCGCCAGGATACCGCTTGCAGGAATACATGAATCATGATTGCTGCCTACGAAATACATGTACACAACCCCTCGACATGTCGTTCACCACGCCGGAATGATTCTTCTGATGTCATGGCATCGTTCATCTCGCCGATGTTATGCAAAGATGAGGCGGGAGGTTCATGAGATTTCGTGATTTCCGTGGCAAAGGTTACATTGTGCCAGCGGATTATTTAATAGAACGTACGGATCTCTTCGTGCAAATGTTTTGACGGGACAAAGAGTCGCGTCAGTCAGGAAATGAACGAAGAAATGGTGTAATTGATCCTGACGAATATCCAAATACAAACGTCGTTCAACTTGAAAAATTATGCCATTGTGAGGTATTTGGTTAATAGTTCCTTGTCAAAACGGTAGAATACAGTCTTCAAGTATAATCGAATCATTAGTTGCTTAAACTAGTTGCTTAAACAGTTTTAATTTATCGGTGGTTATCGCGCAGTGATCGTTTTGATAATTGAGTTATTATCAGACTGCGGATGTTTCAATAAATTTGTATTTAAACGAATTTAATAAGAAATCCAAGACTTAATTAGAAGGCCAAAATAGTATAAATTAATTACTTTATTTTTTGTAGTTTCCCTATTTATGTTTCTGTATTTTTTAAATTTCCATAAGTGCATACAACCTACATAGTTTACGTATTACGAAACCAAAGTGGCACTTCTACGCTTTCATAGGCGCTAATCGCTTGCGATACGCTTGGAACTCGTTAGAAAATACGATTAAATTAAACGTATCACTTTTGAAGTATGCGTCAAACGACCGTTCCGCAATTTAAACGCGAATACATCGAATAAAACATCGCCTTACATCACACTTTAGATCATAAGTGTTCTAAATTCTGATCTCGTCGAATATTACACGTGGTACACGAGTGCGGGTTAGTTATATTTTCTTTTGAAGCAGCTTCAATTCCTGTAACTAGTTTATTTTCGACAAGTAGAAAGAAATAACAAGAAATCCAGCAAGAAGAGCATTGCACACGAATCGGTGCAATTATGCATCGGAATAAATGAAAAATCTCGCTGATTTAATGTCAAATTATTTTTTTGAGCTTGCAGGATGTGAATTCGCGAAATTAGGTTGATATATTGTTGGCAGCTGTCCCACGGGAAAAAGTAGTGCACAAGGGGATAAAGCTTTCTCGTCAATTAGAATCGGAAATCCAGTTTCCGTTCGGTCGCGATTTCTCACAACACGAACCTTGATAACCGTTTGAAAAACAGCAAACATCGCTTACGACCATTTGTTCTGGTGAAACCGCACGGCAGAAGAAAGACATTACATCACGAACACTATTCCTTTTTATCGACTTTCAGTTTACTATTGGAAATTGAGTGTTACTTGCACAATTTCGCGGGTGGGGAAACGCGACAGAAAAATGGAAGAGTGACAGGCCACCGACTTGGCGAAAGGAATCGATCCTTCGTGGGAATTCTTATTCTACATCCATGAACCATACAGATTTTATTTATATAATTTCTTCCTTTTTATCTTCCTGATTTGAAAAGTAGGCTTAAGAAATATTGTAGAATTCCGTTTATATGGACTCCATTTTTTTTTCTTTTTTTTTTTGACAAAATTTTACTTAATATCCGATTAAAGGAACTTTTGCTTTGAACGCTAAGCGCTACTTATGAACGAAAAGTCGTAAATAGTAGGGAGAATGTGAGAATTCTCATTATACGAATTCTAATTATGGGAACTATTTATGCCACAAGTTCTTGTAAACGAAGTTTTATTGTAGTATAATTGGACAATTTAAGAAAGAGAAGTTCCAATTTGAAGATGGTATTGCAAAATGTTCAACAACGTGAAGTCGATATGAATCCACGTGCTGCTGGTGAAATGCAATACGTAAAAGGTACAAGCTTGACATCGTTTTCTTAACGAGGCGCGTTCCTATCTTTTCATCGTCTCCCCATGAAAAAGCGACTGGCTGCATACCCAAGGGAGATCAGGAATCACTTGATTCTTGAATTGAGTTTCTTTCCACCGTAAAACACGTTCACTCTGATAACCTTACCTTGAAGAACCTAACGAGAGAAATACCATCGAACGACATACTAAGAATTTCACTTAATTAAGTAAAACAAAAAGAGGCGCACGCGTTTTACTGGTTTCACGGTAAAACAAACGCGATAAGATTAAATCTCGGGATGGATCGGGATGTAACATCAAAATGAATAAGATTGATACTTTTACTACATAGTATTACAAATCTGTTAGCCGGAAGGAATATTCAATTACGCTTTCATAACGAGCACGTAACCTCGTCGTTCGATTAGCTCAACGACAGAGTTGCTGAAAGTAAGTACCGTAACAGTCCATTCGATTTTTTTCTAGCCCGTAATCGCAGCGATCGTCGATTCCTTTACGACTGTCATCTACCAAATCACCTTCGATTCCTTGCCAGAAGGCTTCGATCAAGTTCTATCGACGTTGATAAAAGCGGAAGGCCAGGTACTGTTGTCACGATCGACTTGCACGGGAACGAATCAGTCTGAGATCGATTTCGTTCGCGTTTGATTGGCTGCTTATTGGCCGAGTAGTGATGCAGAAAGCGTGACACAGTTTCAAAGTAGCGATCGTGGGACAGTCGCCACGGAAATGGAGAGCGATCCGGCGATCTACGTATATCTACTATATTTTCACTATTACAGTAGCTTACCACATTTTTTCGATGCATCCAAGTGTATCATTTATTATAGAAAACTTTTATGTATATATATAATTGTATTATATATGTTATATGAAACAGTTTGAAATTTCATTATCACTATAATGAGATACAACTGTCATGATTATGTTAATAATATATAGAAATTGCAAGTTACCTTTTCTGCTTATTTGATTGGCAATAAATATTTCATTTAACGTTAAGAGTCTTATTTTAGATATATAATCTAAATACCAACTCTGACGACTTCGAGTAGATTTGTGCTTTCGATCTCTGTAATGAATTCGATCGATCGTTACATTGATTTACAACAAACCCATATTACCCAATTAGTCTTCGTTTATGAGTGGCAATAACGATGCTTTTTATATTCTGACATTAATTTTCTCTTCGATCTTTTCGAGTATTATAAATTTGCTTAATGAAACTTAATAGTCTTATGGTAGTCTGTTGAGAAACATATTGGAATCTAAGCGCGATGGAAATTATCTTATGACTAATCGAATTTGCGATCATACAACTGTCAGAAGCACATTTCTCTCACATGCCAGTCATTAATCTCAAGCATCGCTATTAATAAGATACGGACATCCTCACGAACTTGAAACATTCGTAAAAATTGTCACTTTTTTTCGTATACTTAACGATGCCAAACCTTGACCATGATCGGATTAGTTTCTTATTATACTCCAAAAATTGGGTATCAATATTACAATTTGCACTTCTTTTGGTCTACCTAATGATCCCGATCCTCGACCGCAATCAGATTAGTTTCAAGTTTGCATCTTCTTTCTTTTACTTAACCACCGAGTTTTTAGCACAATCGGTCTAGTTTCTCACTATACTCTGAACTATTTTCTACTGACAGCACCCAATCTTACAGGATATAGCGTTACAGATATCTATTGCGTTCCGATGTCGGTAGGTATCGTGTTTTATCCGTGTGTATTATGTTACACGCGAAATAGCAACTGGCTGTAAGCGATGAATCGAGTCGACAGTGGTTCGATCCTCACCATTGACCTTGGCCAACGACATCGAGGCTCATTTGCCGATAAAAGATGGCATTCGACAGTCAACGACCGGCAGAAAAGCGGTCGAACTAGTTTTGTGTATGCACGAATCATGGCCTACTGGTTTCACCAATGTCAAGTGCACGACGGACTTCGGTCGAAGACCGGGTCCCTCTTGCTTAATACCCGCTTTAATGGATTCTCTGCCCTGGCGTTGTTCGCCTTCGAATCTCTTTTCGAGACCGGTACAAGAACCTCGAACTTGCTTCGACGCCAACGATTCAATGTCATTCGAATTCAACAGCGGTACATAAACGAGCTTGGCGTGGGCGTCGAGGAAGATAAAAAAGAAATAAAAGACCTAGAAGAAAAAAGGTTGCTATCTTTTTAAAGAGATGCGTCCAAGTACGGCGAATTGTTTGGTAATCAACTTAATTAAGCAATTAGAGTTTCGTATGGTTAATGAACCCACGTCGAGAAGTAATTTATGCTCGACCAAATGAAAGCAGGCGAACTTTTGATGCGTGGAATGGACGCTACGCGTTGCAATCGAGACACACACGGTTAATTGAAAACAGCTCGTTGGTCCAAATTCAGGGGTAACGCGCTATAATTAACTGTCGCGCCGACGACCAGGGATTTTTCGTTGGTTCCTAGGGAGTTCGTGTAATTAATCGATGCTAACGGAGCGTCCACGGGGATTGCGACTCTCGTGAATTATTTACACGTCGATAATTTCAATTAGATGGTACACGTGGGATTCGATTACTGAAAATCCAGTGGAACATCGATGATTAGTTAACTAATGAATCGTTAATCGGTGGAACAAGGAGGGAAAACGAATCGTTGTTTTGTTCCACTTTTTCTGTTTCTTCGTGACCACGCTGTTTTCCCAACGTACTCTTAACTAATTTTCAGACCTTTATGGAAACTATATCGGGAATGGTACGCGCAATAAAAACAAACGTTCTTTCTTAATGATTCTTTTATTTAAACCTACTTCTTACTTGGCCAATGGAAGTCTTTTATCAATCTTTTAACCTGGGAATATAAGTTTATCTATCACTTGGATTCCAATTCCTTCAATATAATAATTTCTTTAATTTCTTTAATTTTCCTGGCTTTTACGTATCGTTTCGTTTTTGTTAAAAGTGAATTATATCATATGATTCACAAGGTTTAAACTCAATATAAAAGATTAACTTTATTAGCTTTTAATCCCGTGGCTATATAAATGATGTATTACTTAAAGAACAGCTCGATTAACAAATTAATTGGGAAACTTAGAAGAAAAGTGACACACGTGACAAAATCTTTCATTTAAGGATGAACTACTAATAAATTTACATTTGAATTAAAAAAAGACTATGTTTTCATAAAAAGTTGAAGACCCGTAGTAAAATTCTTCAAACAAATACAAATATCAAAACCATTCTATATGCATATATAATTTGTATTGCAAAATTACCAATTTATCTTTGTGAATGTCTTGATAGTTTCAGTGCTAACACTTTGCTGCAAACCCTGCAAATACTACAAAGAGATTTTATCGCACGTTTCAGACGAAGAACAATGACAGAGAAGTGCAAACAATTCGATCCCCTTCTCGGTGTCGAGTATGTTACTGGTGAATAGAACGAGCTAATTGTTCGCAAAAGCGGAAGGAAGGTTCGTGGACGCTTTGATCACCGAAACGAACGAGTTTTCACTCGAAGTTCTTCCGTGCAGATACAAGGATCGAGGCCACGTGAAAGGCCTTTTGTGCGTTCTTTAGAGACAGTTCACGAAACACAACGTGAGTTCGTTTCCCTTAGTCCTCTTTGTGTATCTGTATATATATCGTGTTATACAAGTTTTAACCTTTATGTGACTGCAGTGACCTAGCCCTCCTCGCCTCAACGTTTACTGACCTTTAACGGTACTTTTATCGTTAATGAAGTCAGTAAATTCTCATTGTAATCTCAAGAGTTGTTCTGCCACTACTTTTGCAGCTACGTTCCTGTCTGCTCGAGGGGAATTAAACACAGAGACAACTCGTCCCTCCGAGCGTTCCCACCGATGAAAACGTAATGCGGCTCAATTGCAGACATTTGAATCAATTTGCGCCGATTTACCTGACTTCTTGCGAACAGTCGTTTCTAGGTCATACCTTGCACCGGAACGCTAGGTGGTAGTCCCCGTGCTTTCTTAATTGAACTCTAATGGATGATGAATGAACGATCGATGCAATTCTTGGCAGAGATAAACGT
Source organism: Bombus vosnesenskii (assembly GCF_011952255.1). Taxonomy (NCBI): domain Eukaryota; kingdom Metazoa; phylum Arthropoda; class Insecta; order Hymenoptera; family Apidae; genus Bombus; species Bombus vosnesenskii. The sequence goes on along the minus strand of NW_022882976.1, from coordinate 937,055 downwards.
TTCTAACGTTACAACTATGGAGAAGAAAATTATCAATAGTCTTTGAATTGAAGAGGTTTTTGAAAACATGAACTACAGATCGATGGCAAGTATATGTAGAGGAGACATGGGTATCTTTCTCCAATTTTTATTTATTTTGTAAATGAACAAAACGAACGAAGTTCTTTAGTAGCCATTGTAAAAGGTATTCCTGCAAATTCATATTTCATATATTCTCCTATGTTATGTGCATACGTACTGTTGCATCTTCAACGTTCGCACAAATGCATAAAGATCCACAATCTAATAATCACCAATCCAAACATAGCTAATGTTAAAAAACTGAAACTTCCAATACCTAGAATAGGCTCGATTTTTCATTTTGTCTTATGAGCCCTTTTTCTAAAAAGTTTCTTGATTAATAATGGCCCCTGGCTCTTATATTTTTGAGTATATTTCTTTCATTTTGTTTTCACCTTTCGCTCGTGTCGCAATGCTCTTAGCGGCATACCAAGGGAAAAGATTTCCAGAGGTACTAAATATTACTGGACCTTAACAGAGACACATTTTCGGTGTTCCACTATCTGACCGTTCTGCGTAAAATATAGCACAGATTACACGGTTGCAAGTGGAAGTTTACATCAGAGACACGTGACTGAAAACGAAATCAGACGAAAATTCAACAACTTTCATCAGCTTAAGATAGACACGCACCAAAAAATTTCTATAATGCTAACCACGTATTATAACTGGCCAAAATTTTTGTGTTCTTTGATCATCAGCAGAGCGTGCGACTCATCAAAGAATACGTGACATGCGTACTAATTCTCTTAATTTTCTCTTGAATTAATGTTATTTTAATTCGTCGACCATGATGATATACAAACGCAAACGCAAATCGATAATTATGGACACACGTTCTATGATAGAATAGAACACGTGTATCTGATATAGAGAAATGGAGCAAACACAGAAGGCAATAGAATATATAGGGCATCTTGTCCAGTGAGCAAGCGAGCACATGACTGGCATGAAAGTTTGCGAATTAGAAGCGTACGTAACTGGAATTTGATTACGTTTCGTGTACTTGAAGCAAGTTGAAAGTAAAAGGCATGACTAGGAGCTAACCTAGCTCGCTGTTACCGGACTGCAGCATCGGACTGCTCGAACTCGTGGAAAACTTACGGAGGAATATTTAGTGAACCTATAAAACTGTTCGTATAATTCAAATCACAGAGAATATATTAGAAAGAGAAAATTTTTTATACTTACTATAATTTTATTTTAATTTATATTATCAATTACTTCATATTCCTAAACACGAATTAATAAATGCTCTTCAATCAATAACGATATCTAATAATTATACAAAAATAATGGAATAGTTAAAAATTAAATAGAGTTTTAAAACAGAATTTAAAATAAAAAAGACACTTTCTACAAACAAAAGCAAAATTTTATCACAGTTCTATGTAAGAAGGACGGAGACTCCCAACAGTATTTCACACATAATCGTCGCTATTATTCAACTGTATACTCTCGTCAATATTCACGTCACCGATTCACGTAACAAGATTAACCGATGCTATAGGAAATAATTTATCTATATACAAAGTGACTGAACATGCATTCATAATCTCGACGACGACAAAAACGAGCGGATGCGATAAATTAAGCAGGAAGCGAGGAATCGGTACGACGTCGATTTACAGCGTATTTCGTGTCGAGTATCATCCCCTGAACCTAATATTATCATCTGTCGCGATGTTTCGTGCATTTAGGTTCGATATGCCGAAGGATGACTTTCTCCTCACATATTCACGTGCGGAAGAGGAGATCGCGTCGTCAATGGAAAAAAAGGTGTTCGCATCCAGGAACTAGAGTGTAATTCCACTAGATAGAACAAGTTTCACCTTGCATCTTCTAGCTTCTTCATCAAATATTTCTGACGTAGGAATTCATCTTGAAATTATGTGGGAAACTTATGGTAGAATTAATTAAAACAATTATCATTCTGCGATTGCTTTGAATAATTGAATCAATTTCAATTTTTGTAAAAATTGCAATATTCGACATACTTTCCCTTATGAAATTAATCAATAAAACGAATTAAGAACAAATTAAGAGTAATTATGTTTCTGAGTAGCACAAATAGTACAACAACATTCATATTTCTGTGTAACTTTAAAACAGTGGCCATAATTAAATTCATTATTTGTTGCCTTGGCAGAACACAATACTAATGTCAAAAATTCCGAAAGTCCCTTCGTTTTGTGTAGGCTTAAAGAAAAAACATCCACCAATTAATTGCATTCCCCACCACACGATTTCCTGTCGATCCCGTGCGAATAAAACCGCGAACAAACATAATTTCGTATAATTCCAGCTCATAAATATTATCGATCGAGTTCCACGCGGTGGTGGAAAAAGGTTGCCAAGGCCGCGGAATATTTCGCGCGAAAACATTGCACTGTTGCCCGAGTAAATGAAGTTCGAACGAAAGTTAGGATAAAATAGTTAATCCAAGTATTTTACGCTCGTGATGTTGAATTCTTTTCGATTCTGTCTGAAAGGTCTGGTTTCGGAAGGTTCGTATTACTGCAAGATAGATAGTTTATATAATAGAAAATTCACCAAGTTTCCAAATTATCAGTTACTTTTCGTTCGCTTAATAGAAATTTACATTCAGATAAATAGATTGAATCGGTAAAAGTGCAATTAAATAACATTAAATAAATGTTCGTTCTAATAAGTAAAGTTCTACTGTATATAAATCTATACTCTTTCGTTCGCCACGTGACTCCAATTATATCGAATGGATAGAAAATTTTGTTAGAACACTGTATTCCGTAAATAGAGCACATAGCCGTGGATTTGCGTAACCTTTGGTTTATTGTTATACCGCTTTCTTTTCACGAGGGATATCGCCTTCTATCTCGTTCAATTTCGCCGTTTAATCGACGGTAAATTTCTTCGCTCTATCGCCAGTGGATAACAGCTTCGAGTCACGGTTGTATCGCTGTATTCGCTATGGTACAACGAGAGCAACAGCAATAACTGAAAACAATGATTAGTAACCGCACGAGCTACAAGGCGGTATTTTACGACGATAAATAAAGGACACGACACACTATTCGTTTAAGTGACAATTTTCACGCCCACTGAAACGCGACTTTCACTGGTCCAGAACTTCTCACTTTCGAGCAATTGAGCTGCACGCGACCATCGAACGAAAAGTGTCTGATCATAACGATACTCAATCTACTGTCAAAGATGAATAGTCAGTATGCATATAGTTACTTTGGTGTTAATTTACACTAGAATTAGTGATTAGAATGATTAATTCATAATTTCTCATGGATCATATTTATAATAATAAATTTTAGGATTTTTAAGAGAGGGGGAGAATTTAACTAATTCATTGTAAAGTATGTGCACGGATAGAGTTTCTCTTTTCGTTGCATTGTGCACCTTTTCACATATCATCAATTTTTAACTTTTTAGTACAAGTTTTATATCTTAATTGCTGGTGGATACAGTGGATTGCGATTTTACACTTTCGACGTAAATTAAATACAGGAAAATAATTGTGCAACGCAGGATTCGTTTTCTGACTCGAGGTCTTGTTTTTTCGTTGAAACTGACACGTTTACAGCTTAATCAAATTAAATTGTTATGGGTCTGGAAGCATTTCAATTAGATGTTTTCTACTTCAGCGTCTTTTGTACTTGTCATTGCAAAACTTTCTAAGAGATTTTATTCCTACGTCTTGTCGTCGATTTCAACATCGAAATCTTGGTGCTATCTTATTCGAGGTACTTCGCTGACAAGTTCACCAATAGAACAGGAAGTACATCTTTCACATTTCTATCATCCTTTCCTTTCTTTTATCTTCTACAAAATTTCTTCCAATCAGGCGCTGATTGATTTTATCTCGAATACAAATCCATCTACGGAAATTCCGGAACACTCAACTTTCCAAATTTTAGATAGGTATCTAATTATTTTTGACAGGTTGTCTCGTTTAAAATCCAGGATGACACTAAATCCACTATGAATATCTTCTAAAACTTCTCGAACGACGGATGTAATCAATTAAATTACCCATTCATTCATCAATTTCTCTCTAATTCGAAACTGATTACCATTTATGTGGTTTACTAAAGGGAAAAAGAAGAAGAAAAAAGAATTATCGAGTAATTCTCAGTACTACACGGGCTGACCATCGATCTTTGTCAATAGTAATCTTTCATATCGACTGTATTTGCGATAATTGCATTTCTTCGAATTTTTCAAGACATATTATTTCCCGTTATAAATGACAATCGCACATCTGCTAAATTGAATCATCGTGATGGCAAAAGGAGCTGACTCTCATTCTTCCCGTGATTAAGAGAATGTTGTTGACTATTGAATATGCAAATCATCGAAAGGGGAAAAATTGAATTTCCGCTGGAAATTCCGATCGAGAAAGTTTTTCGCCTTATGTCTCATGCATCTCGTACGTTATGGATTTATTACGTTGCGAACATGTTACGTTCCAACCTATCACATCGGGTCAGGGATATAGACAATAATCAACGTCGTCTGCCGTTCAACCGCAGATACAAGATCCGCTAGTGTAATACAAGTCGTCGTGAAACCGAACGTGTTTCACACGCCAGTGATTTCCTAGCGGTGACTGTTGTCACGCAGAGTAATCCGAGAAAGGGATTGAAGAAATTCTGGCATAAGTTATTTGTTGGAAGAAGAAGTGGTGGTTTGTTAATAGAGTTCGCGAATTTTTGTTAAAATCAGACTTTTTTATGCATTTCCTTATTTGCTTTAAAGATATTTTATATTTGATATTTGTATGAAATACTTATTTTATATTTGAACAAAGTTTCTGGTAATGCTTGGGTTTCTATATGACTATGTAATTCAACGCAACAGAAGAAAGACATGGTAAGTCCATTTTCATTGATTTGAGTGCTATTTTCTGATCAAAGTAAAATATTTTAACACAAGATTAAGAAGGGGAGCAATCTGTTTGATCCAGAGATGAGTATTCTGAAAATATGTAGGTGATAAGTTTAAGACTTTTTCCGACAAACCAATGATAGAACAAATGTCCTGACAATCCATATTTTTTAAATATTCAAGAGAGTAATAAAAACACATATCCCTTAACATAAGATCTTTAGACGATAAGGCAATAACATAAGATCTTTAGACGATATATTCAATTTAAAGATTGTATCCATATAAGATAACCATAATGCACAACATACAAATACAACTGAGATACACATACAACGAGATTTTAAACGCTTAATAAAGGGAAACGTGACTTATCATATATGCCTCTGTGTTCTTCTATTATTAGTCCAACTGTAATACTTATCTCGAAACACTTTACAATATAGGAATACATGTAAGTAAGTGCACATTGCAAATTTCAACGAAACGACGTAGTTATTTCCTTGGAAAGCGTTGGATGCGTAATAAACATGCTGTTGGCTAATACGATCATTGCTGTAATTATGATTTCATTGATATCACCGATGCAATCGCGTCGTACATATACGAAGCTCCATGCATAGCGAAGACGTTGGTATATCGTAAGACATCCTCGTTGACGATTATAATATTAAGAATAAAATCGCGCGAAAGATTGAACGCGTCGCAAAAGTGCAAAGAAATTGTCGTGTGTTCTCACGTATAAACACGTGTGCGTTTTAATCTGAATAAACTGGGACACGCGGAATAGGATGAAGCTATTCAAACACAAACTTCTCGCGATCTCTCAATGCTTCGAGGGAAACACGCGTGTTTCTTTGCGCTTATGCATTGCGCCGCATGTGACAAATCTATTTTCACTTTGAGGGTGTATATTAATTAACACGTTATGTTAATATCTTCCGCGATTCTATCGTGAACTTTGTTTTAACGAAACGTAGTTGTATATGTGGTAGAAATCCACGATTTCTGACGTCAACAATTTGTAATGTTGTGTCAATTACGTTGATTGGCAGCCGATTCTTGCATTATATTTAGCGAAACGCGCGTGGAAATTCAGTAATACGTGGGTAGAGATTAAAAATAAGAAAGTGAACAAGCACCTACTAAGTGTCTCCTTGGTGTCGTATTTCGTTCTTACTTCAGTTTCTTCTCTGTCGCCCGTTAATTTCATTGGTCAAATTTCTTAGATCGTTGGAGAAAGTTAAACACCTAGTAGATGTAATTGTGTGACATCGGAAGCGTTGTACCTCTGTGAAGTGGTGCGTGTGTAACATTGTTATAATTAGGCTAACGTTTTTCGGTAGTGAATAGACTCGTTATCTATGCTACAAAGCAATAAATCTCTCTTTTCTGTGAAAACCTACACAGCTAATGGGTACCCGTTCAATTAGTCTTCCTCTTTCAAGAATTATCCACGTCTTTCTCCGTGAAAGAAAATTTAATTGATTTTAGTCGCAATGTTAACGTTATTAAACTGTAATATCTTGCATATATCAAACAAACGATTAAGTTGATACATGGTGTGTATATATATATATATATATATATATATATATATATATATATATACAGGGTGGTTGGTAACTGGTGGTACAAGCGGAAAAGGGGTGATTCTACGCGAAAAAAGAAGTTGAAAATATACAATAAAAATTTTTTTTTTAATTTTCTTTAAATTTTTCCATCGAGAGCTTACTAAATTAATTAAAATAAATGAACATGTGATCGAACTCTATAGGCGAACGCAATAACATGTACTATTTATACATAACAATTTTCTACTAAGAAATACTAATTATATTAGGTTGTCCGAAAAGTGTCTTTCTTTTACAGACACGTCTTTTACAACGATGCATCTTTATACAAACATGAAACCTAATCTGTCAAACGTTGTGATCTTTATTTTGATGAAACAAAATGGATCATATGCAATTCGATAGATTAATATAAAACGGAAAATGTTGTGCACCCATTATTTCTTTATAAAACGAAAGAAACTTTTCAGTCGACCTAATATATAATTCAATCTTTCAGCATCGATATTCTAATTAACTAATGATCTATAACACTTTTAAGATCGAATATCTTTTTACCCCGTGGGGAAATTATTTTCGATTAATTATTAACCATCTATATTGCTCCCCTTAATTATTAGGTTGGCCAGAACGTTCATTTGACTATTTAGAGACTTAGACAAAAATTGTTTACCAAACACATAATGCTGATAAAATGAATGGCCTCTAGAGAATATTCGAATATTACTTAATAAAATATTACTTTTATAATTTTCCACTTGCAACCCTTGGAATCCTTTCACGGTTCTGATATTCTCTTAGCACAAGATTAAATTATTTTCTGCCGTGATACTTCTGAGATACACGTGTGATATCTCAACAAATGAAAAGGGACTAGATAGAAGGTTTTAATGAAGAAAAGCGACATAATTGTAGAATGCTGTCTTATGTAACATAGAAAGGAATAAATAAAACGTTAAAAATTCACAGCGTGATCTAACAACCAATATTTACAACGATGCCAATATCAGAACCAAAGAACCATACAAAGATATAGGAGCGTAGCTTCCAACTGACCGCAACAACACTTTTACTCGATAGCCTAGGCTGAACTTTCGAGTTCCCCGCAAACGAAATAAGAAATCCCGATCAGGCGGTTACAGCATCGCGGTCGAGGAAGCGCATTCAGGAAGCTATTGATGGTTAGAAACGTGTGCACAGAAGCGCGAGAAACGCAATGAGGCATGCACTTTGACATATCGAAATCTAGATACCATTCGACGCGTGAGAAGGGTGTGGTGGATGCCGGATAAACCTTAGCAAGGATCGAGGACGTCGGGTCGCCACTTTCCCGACCTCGTCACGCTGTCTCCGCGTTTTACACACTCTCGTGTGCCGTTCCTTATGCCTACAAAGCTAACTTCCCACTCCTTCGAACGATGTAGGTGCTATACCACGGACAATAGGCTCACCTAACTCGATTTCGTCTCCTTTTTCTCCGTTTTGCTTTCTTTCTTTCAATCTCTTTCTTCCGTTCCCCGTAGTCATTGCAAATGGCACAGGATGTGACGAAATTGCGAACCTACACCGCTAATCGACCGATATCAATAGTCAATTGTTTATTTAGTTCATCGTTATTTGTATTGTCGGAATATTTACTTGAATATGGTTTTCAATTTCAACAATTACTACAATATATCTGTCTTTATAATCAGTCCATATTTTTGTAAATAAAATTAAATAAATGCAGTATGAGGAGAAATTGACTCTTGAAACTTCATTTGTTTAATTATCATACTTGTTATTACACAAGGGCATTTGTTATATGGAGTTGATAACTTGTAACTCGAAAAGCTTGTAGGATTTCACTAATAATATTAATTCAGATAAGCAGGGAGATTTAGACGATAGAATTATGTATACATATATTGGAACATGCACGTTCTAGATACTCCGCTTTTGATGACAAATAGAACGCACATGAATCTCTTTTCCTTAAATTTTCCGCCACCGTTGGTGTAGCTTTCGACTCCACGGATATATAATTTCTATACTAATTATTCTATATATTTCTATTGTACGTATTAAACTTATACTCTTATCGAAACGAGATCTGGACAACGCGAATAACATATCAGTAAGCAATTTCAGATACGATGAATGAAGGCGTGGAAGAAAATTAGTAAGTAAAATTTTCTAATCTCACCAACACGATGCCGTGTATTGAACGTCGTGATTAAAGTTATTTGACAAGTAGAGCGAGTGAGCATTTGTTTTTTTTTTTTCAGATTCCAGAACGAACGGTTTTCTAACCGCATCGTAGATGTAGTGGTGCGAATGTTTCACATTTGGTTTTGCTTATTAGAATGTCGTCCAAGCGTGTCGAATAAACGGCTGATTGACTACACGATATTACAGCAAGCATGCATTTTATGTAGAAAAAAACGCACACAACCGTGGCAAGAAGATAGTCGTCATGGAACCGAGAAACACGAAATGTTACGCATCCCGTACTTTTGTCCAGCTCGGTTGCCTTTGTTAGCCGGTAATTAGTCAAAACTGTCAGCCTTTTTGTCAACAGAGCGCGTTATCTAATGTTGTCGCGTGAAACGGCCGCGAAATGGCGTAATATTTTCGCCAAGCGGATTCGGCCAACAAAGGAAACACTTTTCCCTTCGAGTGTTTTAATTCTTACACGTTTTTCTTTTTCGTTCCGGAAGAAACCGTCTTTCTCACGTCCGCAGACGGCTTGATAAATTTTGTTAAACGATCCATGGGTCATGTTACTTTCTCGGTTTACCGATGCGTGGAATTTCTAGCGTGCTAGGCAAAACAAACTAACCGATTTAATAATAAAAGTATTAACGTGTATCATATCTTATGTTTAAATATGGCGTGTAAGAATGACAAAAAAATTGCTGATTTCAATTGGGAAATGTTTTTACATTGAATTTTGAAATACTTGTGGTAAAAGTATGCGTAATCATGTTTCATGTAAAAATCAACATTAACTTTACTAATATAGTACAAATATTTTTTGCGGTTGAAAGAGTTGCTGCAGTAAGGAGGCAAGTCGAATTTTCATTAATTTGAATAAACCGACTCAGAATCAATCGAAATCAAATCACTTTCTCAGACGTGCTAAAGACTTATAGTGTAGTAATATTCATAGCACTAAACTTCTACATTTTCTAATATGAAATTTACACCTTTTTTCTATCTCAATAAAAACGATTGAAATGAAGCAGCTATTTCTTTCTTGCTGCAGACTCTACAATACCAAAAGCAAAAATTCAGTATTTTGTTAGATTTGGTGCTTTTAGTAAAAATAATTACACTGCAGATGTTAATGCAACTTGACAGTTTTATAAGTATTATAAAAAAGATGGAACTTATATCATAACGAATGCTACACTTTGGATACGTTATATACATTTCTCCATATTTAGCGCAATTCTTGCATTGTCAAATTTCCCGTAAATGCTGTGTGAAGATCTTCAGTATATCAATAATTATTTCAATTTATAATTCTCGTGACGTAACAACTGATCCTTTCGCAGAAAGAAGTCTGCAATGATAAAGACGGGAATCACGTCACGACGATTAAATCAAATCTGCCTCGTGGTAGGCTGCCCGTTCACAATAAAACGATTCTACTATTTCATCGCGATCGCGTGGAGCCGTAGTAAAGTGACGCAACGAGGCCCATGTTAGGATGTAGGCTGGCTTGGTTAGCAAAAATAAAGGCATGTCGCGACGCGTGACCCACTGTACCACAACTCCTTCTCTCTATGAACATGCATGAATCGCATGGTTATTTTATATTATGGCTCGAGTGGGGCAACTGCCAACTGGTATCCCATTAAATGCAGGAAGTGAGGTAAGTATCCACTCTTGTGGCAACGTGGATCATAGTATTCCCAGAGTTTTGCCGTCGGTCTGGTTAACTGTTAATTAGCAAGCGGGAAACGAATCGCCGCGTTTTAGAAAATCTTAAGTTACATGTGTAGATGAGTAGAACGTGGCTGTTAACGCCTCTGGCTAATGAAACATGATTCACAATCTGGGATCGGAACATTCGGATTCTTAGATCGTTGCCTCAACGTATAGAGGAAATCATCGGTAACTCTAACTTTTTCTTCGTTGGTATTTTTCTGAGAACTGCAACTTTATAACATCTTTTTTTAGGATTGTCAGGTAAATATGAATAATGAATTGTAAATACGAATATGTAATTATAATTCATCGTGAATTAGTGTTTTTATATAGGTGACCTCAGAGATAAATCTTTCCTTTTTGGTATTTTGCTGAGACGAGTATCATAATCACACCTTTTAGAAGATCGTCGTTCATAGTCAGTTTCGTAGGTTCTGCCTTTTAATGTTCTTACGATATGTACTTTCACACGGATCTATTTATACAGTTATTGTTCCGAATCTTCTGCAACTATATGCGCTCATGTACGAACGTAATGAAGCAGGTAGGATAACCTGCATTTCTCATCAATGAAACATGAAGAAACCTAATTCGCCTGAACTTTGTAATACAATAAAGTCTCGTAATTCTTATCCTCCGCGTCACTTACATTTACGATCCTCCTTTTTAAACAATTCGTTCATCAATATTTATAACTACTCACCAAGACCAAACTTCCACAAGTTGCTTCCCATTTTCGCCACGATGAAACTATTCTCATTTCAATCGGGAAGATTATTGCCATTTAACACTTTCAACGACTCATTAGCTGATTCCATAAAAGACGAACGCTATCGATAAAGTAGCGCTAAATATGACGTTCTGTAGAAAAGACGAGATGTCAGAGAAACAGTACGGACCGAATCAAGGCAGCGCTCTTTGAACGCTGCGACACGACACTAAATTAGTCATGGCGACGCGACGGTTCGATCAAACGTCGTAACCTTTTCCCACGTTGAAATCAATGGAGAGTTATTCCTTTGCCAGCTTATATGAGACTTGGCGTTTGCTTCTATTACGGTCGAACCTTTCGCTTTTGGCACGAATGAACTCGGGTACAAGGCGATCTTCTGACAGCAGGTAGCGTAATGTAGAGTCTATATATTGTAGAGCCTATAGAGAAATCGGTAACAGAGACGTGCAGCAGTACATGATGCTTCGTACATTCGATCGTAACCTGACAACCATATTCGTAACCATTGACCAATGATAAAACCAAATCTGTGTAAAATAAGTGGAGTTTCCCATAAGAAGACAGACGCGATCGTGGATATGGTAACCCTATCACTGATATTTATAAAAATAGAATGAAGATTCGAAAGATTAGAGAGATTAGAGAAGTTATCAACTGGAAAGTGGAAAGTGGAAAGACTGCAATTAACTTGTACAGATTTTTGATCAGAATGATAACTGTGTAATTGTAGACCGGAGAGTTTTACAGACATCCCACCAGTCCAGTTCTCGATCATAATTCAAATCCGACACTATAGTATCTAACCTGCAATGCAAATTGCATTCATTTTCTTTCAGCGTTCTATTTTGACGTCATTAATGTTCTTGATCTACCTGTTTTGCATATCAGCTAGAACAGGAAGAATAATCAAAGTTGTTTTCTCACGGTGTTGTTATATATAAGGATAGTCACCTGCACTTCTTCAACCTGCCTCACTATTCCAAAGAAACTTCTATTTCCTCTTTCTACCTGAGGCCAATCACAGCTTATCAGTTTCTTACGTTAATCAAAATAATCGGTAGTAGTTTAAAACTAAAAAAGTAGTGAAACTTCGATCTTGCTTCGCGCGATCAGTTTCCTTCCTTCTCGCGTGCTTTTTCATACGGATCGAATGAAAAAATTTTTTTTTTTATTAAACTTCGATTCGACGAATCGGACAATTTTAATCGACGGTCCAATTGAAGTGAAGAACGTCTGATGTTTTTCGTGAAAACACTTTCACGGATGTATGTCGAAACGGTAGAGGCCAGAAAACAGCTTTGAAGGAAAGTTACGCGGCTCCGTGACGAATGGGGAATGATTGATGATTGGCGAATTCCTAAATGCAGACTTTGACGCTCTAGTTAAAGTCGTCGCTAACAGCCCTTAGGTTCGGTGGCAAAACACTCGTTAGGCCGGATATGTGGACATATCCAACGTGCCTTTATTACCTGTATTTATTGCATCGATCCAGACGGGAAGTACTTTTCTTTCTCAGGTCTTTCCTACCTTTTACACCTCACTGAAACGGAATTCGATACCGGTTAGGAATGGGACAACTAGACGAGTAACACGTAGCATGAGCACAATTAACGTAACCGTTTCGCGGTTTTTATATCTTTGACCGTGTTAAGGGGAACCGATGATCGACGCGATTACTGGATTGATCTGGGACCTTGATCTGGATCTCGTGCGTTTTGTGGAAACCGGTAATTACAGGCTTGAAATATAGACGTGTGTTATAATGGGCGTGAAAACATTCGTGATGTTATATGGGGTCCTATTATAGGGGATGATTGTACGGTAGAATTACATTTATTTCAACGTCATGAAGGGCAAACGGTTCATTTAAGTGGAGTTTATGTAATACGAGATTAACCATTCTTACCGTTATCTGCGTGATTTCTTGTTCAAATAATTATTCAAGAAATTTATATTGTTACCCTTATGTTGGAATAATGATTATGTAAATTTGTATTTTTTCATTGAATGCTTTCTTTCTTTTTTCTTGATTGTGTAAATTGAAACAATAAATATAGTATGATAAAAGGAATTACAGTCGAAGCTTGATTCTTCATTTCCAAAAGTATCTGATTATTCTACATTCAATTACGAATTAATCTATTGGATTTCATTTTATTACTTGTGATTTTTCGCATCAAGTAAAAGGAGATCAGTAAATTTATTCGACAAAGTCAGTTAATCGGACATTAACTAAAATTTCGCTTCGATAAATGGACTTCTATCCTAATTAGTTACATGCCCAAATATTTGTGAATTTGCTACGAAAATTTTAAGAATTTGGCAAATTGGAAAAAATTCTCTAGTGTCCTTTCATAAATTGATCTGAACCTGAAAAAGCTTTGAAATTCCTGACACATTTATAAGAAACATCGTTTCGCTATGTGTACTACTCACTTTTCTTAGGGACTGCTTTTCCTGAAATTAAACCATACTTAAGACAGGGTAAAGACGCGTTCCTATCATTTTTCACTCCTATTTCAATCGCTGGCAAATAATGCCCTGAAATGGGTGACACGCAAAAATTCCATTATAAACCACTAAAAAGAAGAATGTCAGAAGTAAAACCACCTTTTATCGTAAATTGTTTGTCATACGATGGAAACTCGGTACAGATAGAGGCAAAAGAGCGTGGGGTCACCGTGATCGAAGATTTCACCGATGGTTTCTAACGACAAGAAAGTGCCTGGCAAATAATTTTTACGCACTGTTAATCATCGGATATTTGTCAATCGTTCCCGCTGTGTATCAAGCAAAATACCACAAATTTATTCCCACTAGTCTAATTTAGAGACAAGAATTTCTCATGAATTGGAAATCAATTTTTACATCGTATGACAGCTTTATTTACGAGATACGTTACATCTAAAGCAATTAACTTGCGACAATTAAGGAAATACCAGTGAAATTACTGAAAAATGTTGAAAAAGTTGGTAGGATTACCAAGAAAAGTCGCAATTAACTGTAATCGAAAGTTCTCGTCCAGAGCAAAAGATCGATGGTTGCTTGCGCGAACGATTGGTATTCATTAGCGCAACCAATTAAACTTACGAATTCTAAATTACGTTTAGGACAACGTATAGGTACCGCATTTCTCTATAATATGTCCTATGCACGTATAATAGTTATAAAAAATGAATTATTCTTGGTGATTAGAATTATTATTAAATACATAGACGGTTGTATATATATACGAATTGTTTAATTTAGATAATTTATCTAATTTATAATTACATCATATTTAAAAAAAAAATCGTATTCCTCTGGCCAGGTAATTCATTCGATTTAAATGTCATTGAAGTACAAAATTAATGAACTTCGTTTAGAAATCGCACGAGTCTCAGTTTTATTTAAAAAAATATTGACAGCTTTGTGTGGTGTTCATATCGAATCACTGACCAGAGATTATAGACGCGGTGTATGGAAGTCATCGATAGTCTTAACCACGGTATATTTTGCAGATAGGGTGAAATCAACCACTCGCGCGGAACCTCGATCTCCGTGACGCTTCGTTGTGTAAGAAATTTGAGATCAACATAAAAGAGTGATCGTTGGTGGAACTTTCTCCCAAAAACCGTTACTCATATTCCCGGGGCGATCCCTTTCTTCTCTCAATGAAACCAATTCCTCGTCGATAAAGCCTTTTCGTTTCTTCGTTCGCTTTCACGATCACGAAATCTAAAAACGAACTGGTACGAATGATGTGTAATTAATAGAACGAATCAAAGAGAGGCGCAAGCCTCCGTGATTTTGATCGAGGATTTTATGGCCTCGTGAACGTTGTATGAGTGGCTCGTCCGACTTGCCTCCGGTGATTTTGCTGTAAACTATGAAAGACTACGTGTAAGCGCGATTCAAGTTGAGCAATAGTCAGGAAGAGATTCGCCCCGAGGGCTAATAAATTTACTGTTATTGCTCGAAATGAACGGGATCGCGAATAATCGAGTGAGAGTTGGTGCGAAAAAGAAAAAAAAAACAAAGCAGAAAGGAAAATGTTCCACGATGGCTTGCATAAAAATTCTTCTAGTTCGAAGTCGGTTGAATCGAATTTGGTTTGTTTCGATCGATTATAATTTCAGTGTAATTGTTTCAATCGATTGAAATTCCTCGCGTCGCGTGGCTGCATTGAGAAATGAATGGATCCCTAAGGGAATCGTTAAAACAAAGTACGGCGTTCGTGAGGCGAATTGCTCCGCGATAAATGACCCATTGTATCGTTGCGTTAGTAACGGCCGTTCCTCAAACATGACAGGTTCCCTACATTTTCAACGTTAACAATGTTAGCGAACCGAATTCGCTCGCTGCTTACGGTGCTGTCAGAAAGAAATGGGGGTTCGAATCGTCCCGATTTGATCGACTTGTTTACTGGCTCTTCCAAATTTCATAATTTTTAGGACTGCACCTCGTCGATTGGTTTTCCTCTTACGTCAAACATTAACTTGCGTACGCAATCGAGGACCTCTATAGAGAGGCCTAAATCGTGGGCGTCAGTGATTATGTAAAGCTAATTTTTGTAGACGAAAGGAATCATCAAGTTTCATAGGTCGATTAATGGGATCAGTCGTTTAGCAAACGAGAGGACCAAAGGGTCGAGTACCGAATGAACTCAGCGAGCAAATTCGGGCTTTCTACTGACCATAATTATGGACCACTCGTCTCTAAGGATAAGAGAAGTCTACATTTTTATTTCATTACTACATCTAGAGAATTTTAGACATTTCAAAGTTTGAGTATTTTGAACTATAATAAACCTAAACAAATAAATACAGGGTCCAGCCGAATAACATATAAAACCGGGCATGATGTGATTCTTTGTGAAAGAATAAGGATGAAATAAAGAATACAATTTTTTCATTCCTGGGTTAATTTTCGAGAAAATCGAGTTAGCATTTGTTAAGGTATACTTGAACATGTCCAATTCTAGACTGGACAGGACTGAATAATCGACAGAAAATCATCCTAAGTGCGAAAGAAATGCAGAATAAAATTTTTCCCTTTAAGACTTTGTTTTCAGGAAAATGGAGTAAACATGTTTACCTTGCGTTTTTTCCTCGGAAACAAACCACCTTGTGAAAAAACTTGATTCTACGATTTTGACTTATTTTCGTACGTAGAGCAACTACCTTTCAGTTATTTACTTCTGTTCAGTCCGGAATTGATCATGTACTTGATAAATACTCGATTCCCTCGATTTCCTCGAAAACTAAGCGGGGAATGAAAAAATTATATTACATATACTTTCCTTATTTTCCCACAAGGAATCACGTACTCGCTTTTACATGTTATTCGGCGTAGCCCCGTATAAATAAGACTGTAACATATATTCGTCGATAGATTTATGTGTCTAGTTCGAAACTAGACTCCAACTGAACAATATGTCCTATCATTGGAACCTATACTATCGAGGCACATTATAAGTATAGAACGAGACCTATTCTACTGAAATATACATAGTAGTGAAATACAAGTGAAATGAAAATATGGTAACTTGAAAATTGCATTTAATCCATTTCTTTCCAAATTTGAATGTACTGTAGTCTCCACTATCGTATTATTACTATTAAAAGCTGACAGTCTCAAAGGGGAAAATATATAAAATTAGCCGTGTTAACGACAAAGATACAGTCTTCTGCACTTAGGGGTTATACCAACCGAGTTGAAAAACGTCTATACAATATTAATTCAATCGAACTCGTCATTCGAAACATTACTAAGTATTCCATAGCTGTGTAATGATCTGACAAGTGATGAGAAAAACAAACGATTGTCAATCGTCAATTATCCTATCAATCAGATCAAACGTTCACGAGCGGTAAAGAACTGTAAAATCAATCTCTCGTTTGAAACTTGCCGCGCACGAGATAGAACAGGTGCAATTTCGAATCCATTAGAATCAATTTTCTTAACAGAAGATCGCACGGAACGCACGCGTGACGTACCCGCGGCGCTCGATGTTGCTGGTTTCACCGGTGATTGCGATCCGAGACATACACGCCAGTGCAACAAATTGTTCGCCACAAACACGAACAATTCAACCTACATAACAAGAACCCATCGAGCAGCAGGAAACGATCGGAGACACGCCAAAAGTCGATCGACCAACTGCTGTTTCTATCACATCCGTTTCTTTTCGTATTTTCTTTGTTGTCCATCCGCCCGTTTTTCGTTTCCGACAAAGAAACGCGCGCTTTCTTCGAGTTTCTTTGATCGTTTTGATTGCATTAAACTTTTTGCGAAAAATACACATACACACATATTAATGTTATAATTATATTATTATATTATAATATTATATTATGCTTATATATATTGAGTGTTATAATTAAATTATACATTTTTATGAAAATATCTGTCAAGTATTATAGAAAACGGATATTTCATATATTTTTTCATATTATATGTATTCTGTGCAATTTTACATTTTTAAACTTCCTAGAAACGTATAAAGATCTGCTAGTTATAATAAATGTCTATTTATTCTATGTGGGTTTTGAAGATAATTTAATTTTTGCGTATACTAATAAAAATAAATCGAAATTTTTATTGAGGAGGAGATTTCAATTTGGATATATTCATAACATCTGATGACATCCTGTTAACAATATGTCGGACAGTATAGATATTGTTACAAGTGTATATCACATACATGCAGATTGTACTTCAGATTTTTTGCGCCGGGAGGCATTTTGTTTATGTTCTTTTTTTATTTCCAGCAAAATATCGTGACACGTTCAGTCTTCAATTTTGTATTTGCATATTTGCCTAACTAACCGTTTCTCAGACGTTTCAAATTTTCGAGAATTTTATGTGGAATGGAAGATTGTAAGACATGATTCAACGGATTTGAACAGCATCTCTCTTTCCGAAGACTAAGTGATTCAATATTAGCTGACTGATCGGAATTTATATTGATTAGTAAAATACGGCTATTTTAACATTTATAGAAAATTGAAATAAACAGTAATGTACAGAGTGTAGATATGGCATATGTAAATGTTTTCGAAGAACGTAAAGTAAAAATGGCTAACACCTAATAAGGTGTACAACTTTCTAGTTAGAATCTTCTTTCATTTACGTTCATAAAGACATGAATTTACATAAACGTCCGGAGTCTACTGATCATTGACCTAATTTAATCTAAATAGTTGGGCTGCAAAAATTTATGCACAGTAATGATAGTAAAGCGACGATTTCTTTCACTTAATGAATTCTATAACTAATATATAAAATATAAAAATGTATATACTTTTGTACATTCCGTTCATTCTGGTTATTTTTGCGTCTTCAAATTCGTCGTAAATGCATAGAAATCTACAACCTATTTATAACAAAAAGAATTGAAGAATTAATCTACCAAATCGTATAAAAATACTGAAGACTCAAACGATCCTGTATTACCCTAACTTCCATTTTTCCAAATTTTTAATTGTGTTCAAGCCTTCCAAACAGATATCTATACAACCATTCTATTCAATTTTCTAAATTAAACGTCTTATTTAAACATAATTCATTTATTAGACCGGTTCTCAAGGAACGAGGATTGATCAGATTCTCCTAAGATATGTCAAGACCACCGACGTGTTTCATTCACGGAACACGCCGTGCGTTTTCCCGTTTGAACCGTTAAGGACGCGAGACTGACTGGATGGAAGTGGAGAATGGAATAAGAGGGAGAGGTAAAGAGGAAGTAAAGGATAGAAACAGAAACACTGGTTCCTCGTGGACCTGAATAAGAGACAATGACGAGCAAGGTTTGAGTACCTGACAGAGTAATTTTTACGTCCGTTTCGAGAATTTCAGCGGAAAACGATCACGATCACGATAGCGCGTACGCGTGTACGAAGAATCAGTGAACGTCGCTATATGTAGGTGAACAACATGTTCAACCAGTTCGCGATAAACTGTTATATGCACTGGCGCTGTGCCATCTGCTTCCTAATAAAACTATAATAGCAATGCTAACGACTGAATGGGTTACGATAGAGAAAAAGAAAATGGGAGAAAAAGTTTGTAGGACCATTAGATCTGCTGGAGGAAACACGATAACGAACACCGAGTTCCTTACGTTTCATCGATTATCATTCGTATCACGTAAATACCTACACAGATTTTTAGCGTTAATTGATCGATAATTTTGGATAAATGAAAAAATGTTAGATTCTTACACTCACTAGATTGCTAGAGAACAACGTGACTTCATGTTCACAGGTCGGATAAGGAACGGTCAATCGTACGTGTGGTATTGTTCGTAATAGTTCTATAATTTCTGAATTTGGTGCGGTCGCATACTTCAGGAGAAAATCTGGTTAATGAATTCAGGCTGGAAAGTTTAATTCACCCGAAACAATTGGTTGTTGTATGCAAATGTCGAACACGCTCCACTCATGAAACAAATCTCGCAGAGATTCGTAAAATCAAATTACGTCGAACTCTATTTTCCTGCAATCTACATGCGTTGCACAATGACATTTAAATTTCAACGATACACGTGTGTATTTGATTACAGAATCGCCTTATTGAAACATCAATTCAATTGTTCAGGCGTCATTATTGCGATTAAAATCAAAGATATTCTAGCGATAAAAATCACCATTTAAGAAAAACGCTTACACAGTAAAACATTAACTATGTTAATAATTCTCAACGTCTTGTCATTCTGTCAGAGCACGAGATATGATCGATGCATCGTCGAGTTCTATGAATTTTTCATAAAGCGAGGTACAAATTAACCTCTGATTAATTATATTTCACTATTTATACTTCATGATTTCATAATCACGTAGTTATATTTTGTTTAAATCCAACAAAAGCAGTTATCAACTTTGACTTTCAATTAGATGATGCTAATGGAGATCACTGGCGCTGGATGTCGTTCGGAAGATCGCATGACCGTCAGAAATTGGAGAAATAATTGCTACATGTATTGCGATTAGTCGCGCTTGGTATAATTATAGCAATTACTTCCATATAGGTGGCGATCGTGTAACGTTTGCCGTGTTTTGCGAGTCGGTTAGTCTTGAGCCTCCGTTCCCCTCATTAAAAGTTCGTCAGCTGACTGGAGCTCGCGCGCGCACGAACTCAACTCGGTCGAATACTCTAGATCGAATTTATACTCGTAATCGAAAGTTTACACAGTCGGCGGACGACGAATAACGATAGAGACTACGGAAAATGTTGATGAATGCCAAAGATACAAAACAAGCCCCGCGAAAAAAAAGAAACAAGAATTACCGTAATAGTATTTATCCAGTATCAATCGGATACAAGATGGACATAATAACTTAATTCCTTGAACGACCCCTTTGCAAGACACTGTGTGGTAGTTGCAGTTTGCTTGCGATGTAACGGTGCAATTTCACATAACACGCACACTATTTCTCTGTCTCTCTCTTGGTTTTTTCTATTTTATAATCGATCGACTACTGGTAATCGGTTTCTTTCTCGCGCTTTTTGCTCGTCGCTTTCCTCATGAACTATCACTCGAGGTATCAAGACATCGAAAATTTGATATGCTAATGTAAAACATTAAAACATGTGGGTTCATTAGTGACAGGCGTGTATACCACTCACTATTTTCGGAAATGTTAGAAAATGGGAAATTTAGAGAAATCTAATGGACGATGTAATGGGATTCAAATTAGCCTTTTACTCTATTCAATTTTCAGCTGATGAAGAAGCATGTTGTACAGAACTAAATCAATCTATTAACAATCATACCTCTGATTCAATTATACACGAATCGAACAACAACGTTCCGTTGATTCGAGAAAAAAAGCACCAGTTACTAACACGGTTTGCTAAGTCGATTGAGAATCACGACAGATAAGAATCTCGTCTGACATTTACTGTGACATTTATGAGGATATTAGTTGGATAAAAATTGAAAAGACCTGTAAGGCACGTAAGAAAACATGATCGTCTCGATGCATCTCGTTGTTGTATACCATAGCGATGTCACGTTTCCTCAACGAAGTACAATCTCGTAACACATCACAGTATTCTGCACTGTTCTCCCATGTACATTTTGTCGCACAGTTTGAGTACACTTCACTCGCGACTGCCTGTCAGATCGACGCGCGAAAATTCACGTACTGGCGGGACTCGATTGAATGAAACGCAGGGAACGCGCAGAGGAAAACGGTCCCAGCGTGTAGCGGGAGAAGCAAAAAAAGCAGGAAGAAGGCCGAAGATCGAACGGGGGAGGGGGATATTAGCAGAGGAATCACTATAGAAGAAGAAAACGGAGTGAGGAAAGAAACAAGGGAAGGTCAAAGACCTTGAATCGAGAAGGACGAGGATACCGGTGCAGGCAACCGAGGAAGGAAATGTAAACGTGTACTGGTGAGAACAGCAAGAAGAGGAAAGATGAAGGGAGAAGGAAAAGAAGAAGAAAGACGAAAAAGGAAGAAGAAGAAGGAAGAAGCAACGGTGCAGGTAGATAATGATAGAGAGGCAAGCTCTGAGAAGACGCAAAAAGAACGAAGAGGAGAGTAGAAGAGCAAGAAAATGACTCACCGTTCTTCCTACCGGAGGTTTGTGTGACACGTATGGCGAACGAGATCCGCGTGTACGCAAAAATCGTCACGAGGACGAATATCGCGTAGCCACTGGAGAATCTCATGGTTGGTAATCGGTCAAAACTTTCTCGAACTAGATCTCCGACTTCTGGTGAGACTTGCTGAGGCAATGGCTCAGCGCCGACTGAGACGTTCTTTGTGCTTGCCGCTCTATCTCAACTGTCACTTCTCTCTCGTCGGGTTTCACACCGTTCGCCCGGTATCCCCAAGGAAGCGAAACTACCACCACGGCGACGACGACGTCGAGGGACCCGGCGCGGCCACGTATTTAGTCCCGAAATCTCGCGGAGACACGCGTGTATCGGTATCTTATCCGACTAGTGGCAATCCAGTGTGTACTCTTTGTACATCTATTTAAAACCTATCGCTCCACCTCGCGCTCCTTACTATTGGCTCCTGCCCCAATTCCTTGTCCAATGATACACTCTCGCGCGCATTCACCTCCTTTTCAGATCGAGACGTGAGGGATCGGTCGGAGAGGTGGCAGAAAGTGTCGGTTAGTAGGTGGTAGGTAGTAGCAATACCCGGGTAGGTGGTAATACCTACGGATGTTTGGAAGGCGCCGCTAATAATGAGCTTAGAGACCTGGAAAAGTGACGTCCAAGTTCTCCCCCCGGTTAGACTCCCAGCTCCACTTGATGAAGGTGAAGGGGTTTTAGGTGGGGTTTCCTTACTTCGAAACCAAGATCGCGACAAACTAACGTTGGCTTTCTTGGGTGCCCTTCTACGTCCCCCATTTCTACCGTCTATCGGCCTGTCTGGCTGATTCTGATAGTGGTAGGCGCACGTGGAGGGGCCGGCCAGCTTGTCTACGCTCCAGCTAGGTTTTGCGTTCTTTTAGAAGCTTCCTCGCACGGACACATGTTACACGTCCCCGACTCTGCCGTTCCTTATCGTAATTTGCGTGTTTTCGCGATAGCAGTTTACAGCTTGGATATAACCAGAAGATCACTTTGGTGCAATATGGAACGATCTATCGGAGATTCTACTTGGCAACTATCATCTACAAGCATCGTTGTAGTTTCTATGAGACCACAGTCCAGGATTGTGGAAACTTCAACTTGGTTACCAAGACCCAGGGACCAGGTGGAATAGGTTTGTCCCCAATCCTACTCGATACACCTATAAATATCGATGGACAGGTACTATTTATTGGTCGGTGAAAAATCCTCGGATTAGCGAACGCGTTAAGTCAGCGTATCTAACCCAGCGTTTCGAAAGCGGTCGAATAACGCGACGGCTGTCGAGATTTATTCAAGTGGTACGCATATTTACCGGTACTCTTGGGTCGGGTAAAAATATTCACTTCGCGGCTGGTTCGCCGGTCTTCGATTTCTCCTTTCCACTTTTTTTGAAAATATGTTTCGATCCGCTTTAATGGATAGTAATTTTAATTTGTAGGAACGTAAGATCGAATACCTAACGATCGTCGACTAATTTTTTAACTACGAATGATATCTTTACCGTCTCGTTCAGGAAACAGAGCTAGGAATGCTGAATTCTTGATTCTGTCTCAATCCACTTATCCAAAGTGGTGGTTTCACTAATCCTTTGACCTCCAGCACGTTTTTACCATTCAATATCCGTTATTGCTGCCAATTGTGAAAAATCTATGAATAACTGTTATGATTGTTTGGAACAAAAAGGTACAGAGAAAATTAATTTGCTGAAAAAAGACGAACTTTTTAACCGCAACAGGTGAACTAGGAGTAAATAAAAATAAATCAATGTCAGTTATATCTTAAGTTTTAATCTTTGCAAACGTAAATGTAATCATTTATCATTGACAGAAATAAAATGATATATAAAAAAAAGACGATTCCTAAGAAAAGATGTTATTGATCCAAGAGAATGACAATATACTAACATTATATAATATTGCATATTAATAATTTCCCATAAAAGTAATACTAGTATTCGAATGATGTCATTATTTATTCATACATTAGTCGCTTTTTTTTCCTTGGCTCTATGATAGGGTTAACTCAACTAGTTTTACGGTGAACACTATTTAATCATTCATTGCCATAAAGATCGCACACGCGACACCAACACAGGGCAATGATCGTAGCGAAAGCTCGTAAAAGCTGGTCATTGGTACTTGAGCCGTATCAAAAGGATTCATTACGTCAAGGAACTTCAACGGAGTAGCGTGTTCATCCTGGGTCCTTCAGAGAGAAGGAGAAAAAGGAACAGTAGTAATTATCGAATGATGTATGGAGGAAGTGACATTTTGTGCCTCCTGACGAAATCTAATCCACTGAAAACCTGTTCCGTCTTATCGAGAATCGATTACCGATCTTAGTGTTCCGTGAAATTACTGGCCTACAACGTAAATGAAACCACCGTTGAAAAACGGTTATGTTCTGATGTTACTCCTATACCTCGATTTTCCCTGTGTTGGAACTGATTGACAAGCGTATCATATCTACATGTGTATTCACATTCATAATTGATCTTCTTAGAAACCGAATTGATCAACGCCCGATCTTATTAATTATTTAATTTCATTACATAAATAAGTGATTGATATTCAATTCTCCAAAAGCGAATAACCTGTTTATATTGAAATCTGAGGTAAATTAAAAAAAAAAAGAGTTCCTCTACGTTTCAAACAATAAAGTTGATCACCACAGTTCCTGAAGGATTTAATTGACAAATGACATATCAAGAAGTTATTTAAATCCAAGGATACGAAGAATATTCTTGAAATTTGCTATTAAAGATGAAAACCACGAACAAAAATATATATAAAATATATTCATTGAAGGTTAATCTTTCCCACGCTTATCTTATTTGTCATAAAAAAATATCTTTTCAAACACTTTCACCAAAAAAATGTAAAAGATCTTATCAGAAAATTTTCAATTTTTCTTTCACGCCACCTGATATCGTAGCTAACTAAAGTTTCCGAGCATTAGACTAGGAAAAAGAGATCAGCGAAAGGAGCCATAAAGCGAAACAAACAGAAACAAAACCGAGGAACGGATAATTAAAGAAGAACGCCGGAAGTGAAGGAAAATGATAAACATGTCGTGGCCTATCCAGACCGTTGCTTTTCTCTCCGAAAAGGAAAGCAACGTCGGAGGAAAGCAGCTTGCATAGACTGAGCGAAGCGTGCCAGTGAAAAGTGATTTAGATCGGACATGCGGTGCATTTCAATACCTTGCCAGAACCTGCTTCCGAAACATTCTTCGCGACATTTCAACGATCTCGCGTAGCCATCGTCGATATTTTCCACGGAAATCGAAAGGTAACCCGCGATCACGTTACTCTGCGAATCGATGCCAATTGGCACTTGACACGCTCGATGGAATAACGTTGAAAATAATTCAATTCGTTTGGTTCTTCGTTGTCGTAGTTGGAGTAAAGAGAACCGATCCACGTGATTGACTCACAGTTCAGATGAATTTCACATTTCACATTTTGTCTTGCTCCTTTTCCTTTTAACCATAATGTCTCCTTTGCAATTCAATCGTTTCAATTACGTAGTACGTTCCTGTAATTGGACAAGTAAAATTCTTAGAGCTTATTAGTTAGTTTATTGATTTTCATGGGGTACCGGTTTGGTTGCTTTGAACGATTTGTGGGTGGAAGACCGGTTCACATTTGACCATTTTTATTCGTTGTAACTGACTAAGATTACCGATGTGAAGTCTGCTTGATATAAATAGACGAAGCAGTTGAAACTAGAGGAAAAAAGTTATCCCAATGTTTTATAGCGGTAATAAATGTGATTTTTCTTTAATTTAAGATTCTTTTCATTGATCGATACTATATAAGATAAGTTTTTCCTCGAATACATATTCCCTAGCTCGTAAATTAATTAACACTTTCTCTTAAATTTAGCCATATACTCTAGCACTAGCTTTATCATCGCGACGAGTTTTTATCACCGTGAAAGTCTGGCACATTATGAAATAATTTTTTTCCCCTCGGTTCGATATCAGCTAATTGTTAAATCAGCGTTGCGATCTCGAAGAGGGAAGGCACTGTCCTGTAAAATTTATGACTTCAGTACAGAAGAACCAACGAGGAAACTCAATGTAGCCTAACAAATTTTTAAAGCGGTCACAATGTAACGTCAGTAAAATGAATTGAAGAAAAAACAAGAAAAGAATCATGCGTGTCATAAATAGATGACTTGAATTGAACGATTTACACAAAATTTACGATTTCTTCGAGTAGTTCATCGACCTTGAGCGAATAACAAATCGGGAGTACGATCTAGACAACGATGTAGTACAATTACCAGCAAGCATAAATCCTTTCTTAGATTCAAGTTTTATGGTAGAACGTCCGTCTTCGAGGAATGTTTCGTGCCATAGAAGAATGGCGAACCACGTTAAATAACTCTCTATTCAGGCGTGTACAATAGTGTACATATCTTCGTGGTGTGGTAGAAACAAGTGACAAGCATTAATGTCGTAATTCTCACTGAGCCGTTGATTGACAGATATATACACCAAAGAATGTATCATTTTCCGTCGCGATGCATATAACCGTGTTTCGTTTCATCATAGACATTACTCCACATTTAACGAACTTCTTACTGCGATTTCCTTCGGCTAGGCTTTATATCGTACACCAAACGGTCGACCGATTAGCGCGACTTTTCGATTGAAAGTAAATGTACCGTGGAACGTGCTATTCAATGCGCGATCATTTTGTAAGATACGGGCAGCTCCGTGTCTTTTCACGCATACGCTTTTCACGCCCGATTATTAATCATATTCGCGGAACTATAATCTGTAAAATTACGATACGTCGATCCCCCTTATTCGAGGAACTATGGCAATCGTTGACAACCCAGGACCATTTCCATTCGCGAAATATTCGATTATTCGCAAGAAACTTGCATTCTCGGTTACAAGATTAATCACCAGCATTCACCAGTCGACTGTTTCAAAGATCCTGGCGTTTGATTTATTCGTACGAACGTAATATCGGCCTATTACGATCACATGTTGGAAAACGTCGAAACGAAACTGTAACATGCTCGTTTCGATCACACGAAAAATGTTTATGTATATCGTTATTCCCTGTCTATCTTGTACATATCGGATTAGATAACACGTGGGAATATACGGAGCGAATTTAGGCTTCTTTCAATGCTATGGATTAGATAGGTGCCCAGGTAAAAGCGTTCGAAAGCCACGCGTATGGGAGAAGTCTGTTCCTGGTATACCATATCGTGAATGTAAATCGTGACTGTGTGTATATTATTGATTCTAGGATCGTGGCTGGTTAGAAGGTGTACGGACAATGACGTAACGAACCAACGATTGCGCAGAATAATGAGACCAGATTCTCGATCAAATGTAGCGCAACCGGATGAATGTTCCTACCTAACTATGTCTTCCGAGGAAATGAAAAACTTGCAACCGCATTTCCGCTATGCTTGGTGGTATTTCCAAATTGATAAACATTTTTCATTGGAGCACATGAGTTCTTTCTCCTTGCATTTCACCTTCGATCGTGTGACCGAACACGAATTCTTTTCTTTTTCATTCAAGTTTACATCATTCTTTCAAACGACGTGCTCACAGGAGGTTATATACAGATTATGTATAATATATACATATATATAGTCTGACTTCGTTCGATTTCAATGCTAAAAATACTATTGATTAATCTTCTGATTAAATTACTCATAAAAGGAATCTGTTTGGTCAAGGTACGATTACACTTGAAAGTATAGCTTTTATTTTTGAAGGTGGAGTTTGAATCTATCTCACTGTAAGTTTGAATCTATTTGAAAGTACTGACTTTTTCCTTGTTTCTGGACGTACTCGTGACATCAAATCTGATTCAGATTGGCCAAGTTACTTAAATTCAAGCGGCTTGATTAATGAGAAGCGTGAAAACTGGAAACGATTTTGTAAGTAACAAACAGGTTTAAACTGGAGGAGTGGTCCCAAGCTTTTTTTAATTCAAGTCACTGAATTCATGTAACTCCACTTTCAACGAAGACATATATACTTAACCCCTTCATTACTTGCTGCTCATTGGATGTAATCGTGTTCCATAATATGTGTATTTTTAGGAAACAACAGAATATATAAAAAAATAACCTGCCCTAAAGACAATACAACATATAGAGAAATAATAACATACTATAGAAGCAATATTACAACCGACAGGAAACTTTCTAGATTCCAGAGTATAATTCTCCTCCAATTTGCACAGGTCTAAGTTAATTACCAATTTGCACACTCGACATTTCTTCGAATCCTTCCTTTTCCTTGAACTCTGATACATTTCCTGTTCGAACTCCCAATCGAGAACAACCACAATCGCGTGTGCTATTTTCCTGATTAATTTATAGGAAACAGTGGTTCATTTGCACGCAGCATCACTAAAATGGGTAAAGGCCTCGTTCAACCAGATCACTGACGAGGAAAAGCCGAGTAAACAAGTGTTGGATAAGTCTAATTAACGTTTTATTGCTTCGGTATTGTATCTAATGAGGCGCGTGCATCGATGTAGAAGAACGGGAACCGAAGCAGATCGATGATGGTGGTCACTGTCAGATTCTGTTGTCGGAAACGCACGTGTGATTTAACCACGTGATTCACTCCAGGAATTGCACGTCCATTGAGCAACGTTTCACCGTTTTGTCGACTTAACACTTGTAATTATACTGTTTTAAACAGCATTACGCTAAGTAGATTGTACTTAACGCTAAAAATAGATAGAAAGAGGTTACTTGATCAAGAATCACGAGTCGATCTGCTTTCAATTTCGCGTTCCAGCTTTTACGTGACTGGTTGCTTTTTGCCGTGCGTGAAGTGATGCGTTGTACACGCGTGAAAAATGCTTTCTTCGTATAGCAGTTTTCTCTAACCATCCAATGTACAGGTTTACTGTCGAGGTAGTAAAAAATACTTCTCTGTACGCTGCGTGAAGAAATAATGTAAATTCGTTTTTCCGAAACTAGACATTTCCTTGTGTGCAAGCGTGAGAAGAAATAGTTGATGGATCTTTCCTCGAAGAAGGTAGAAGTACACGTGTAAAGACAAGATTTCCTATAAGGCTTGATGCAACTTCCTCTTTCTCATAAGAGTTTCTTAAGCGATTTTTAGTAGTACATTGGTTCAATGCGTGCTTAGAGTGAGTGATAATTAATGTGCTAATTATTTTACAACTTTTAGATTATTATTGCATATCATTTGGTCCCTATTAACAAATATCTCATCTGTAACAGGCCTAACATCATAATAAATTAATAAATAGTAATTAAGGAAATTATAGATAATCTTAATAATTAATAATAATAAATAATAAATTAATTGCTTAGAAACATGCCTCTTTAATATATTTTAATACAATTTTATAGTAATAAGAAATCTTTGTGTGCGAATTCTGTGTCTGATTAGAAGCTTTCAGATACATAGATCTGAGTGCAATCTCTTATTTTTATAAAAAGAACTAAAAAAAGTGGAAACTAATAGGTATCATTCTGTAGGTTTTTGTACTTTTAAATTAGCTACCCATAAATGCATAAATCTCCGCAGTTTACCAATAAGAAATTCCATTTTTACTCATTTACAGGTTAACGATAAAAGTATAATTTTTAAAATCACTTGAAATTTTTAGAGTAAACAATACAAAGTCACGACCATCGATCAATATACAGAGATTCGATTTATAAAAACGATTCGATCGTTGTTCATGCATCATCACGCAGTATTTTGTTGACAGTCTAACACGGCCGAAAATGCTCGTGTCTCCGCTATGATAGATTCACCGCTCCGTGAACCATGTGACCTCAAATAACAATAAGTGATCTTACAGTCACAATTGGAACGATACACGAACAATCTAATCCGCCTAGGGTCCTATAATATAGATTCTACTCAGCCGACATCATGGCTCGATTCATTCATAGCCGAATATAGATAAGGTGATAGGTTACTAGATCTCGGACATAATTGCATAACAATGTTCGTGAGTGGATTGGCCAACTTACTACAATAGTCTTTTCGAAAGTCATTAAACGTGATTACACCGAGGACAAGTCTTGTTTATTATTTTATTAATAAATCTTACAAATAAACATACATGATAGTCAATTAAAACAAATTGCAAATTACTGTACGATTAAGATCCAACACACGTCAAAATTCTATCGACAGGTTATCTACTTTCTATATAAGAAAGTTCGAGAGAAAAATTCGCAGAAATCTCGAGCAATTTCTCTATGCCTGTTCATTATGTTAATAACGGAGGATAAAATCAATCACGTATACTCTACATGGCAAATGATAGGTATTACGCCTTCGTTGAATTATCATTGGTAACAGGAACTTGGGTACAATTAAGACGATTAAACGGCGTAAAATGGTAATTGTAATTAGACGGATTGTGCAAAGTTAACTGATCACCTGTGTCTTAAAGAACCAATGTGGAATAAAATGCAATAAGTAATGTACTTCTTGTATCAGTTACGTGATTTTTCATGTCAAATTAAACCCTCGAGCGCAAGTGTAATCCAATATATATATATATATGTACATACTTTTCTTCGAAACATCACGCGCAGCTATTACAACAGTCATATTATTTTTACTTCCATAAAATCGTCGAATTAACGAACTAATTCTACCTAATATTCACGTCAGCCGATCTTATTATCACTTTAAATGTAATTAAATTACGCGGCCGAATAAATTTTTCCTTCGATTGAACGAAAATTATTTTATCTGTTACGTAAAATTAATAGTGATTCGTTGCCTAATTAGGATAAAATCGGAAAATAACTAGAATTTATGGACGAGATGACGCATCATCAAGATCGCGAGTTATTACGTTGATGACTTCCGATGACTTTGAACTACCTCGTTACGCTTGACTCGAAATTTTAATAGAATATGGAAGGACATCCCATTAATCATGTTGTTATGGAGCCACCACGAGGCTTTCGACATCTAATTCCGAGTTTAATAAAAACGGTCCGATGAAATCGCCCGTAAATGCAACGAGAAACGCTTTCCAGCAAAGGTTTCATCGTTACGCTCAATCGAATATTGCCTCCAAGCATCTTGTAATTGGTGATTAATAATGTCGATTAATGGGCATAAGTCAAAGGGCAGTGTTAGCACTGCGATATACGGTATCCATCAAAAGAGTGTGATCACTACGTGTTTCATGGAATCCTGTACATAAAAAATGTGCCAGGTTAGAATATTTACTGTTATCTTAGAAAATTCTTTAATTAAAAAGATATTCAAGTAACATATGTAAAATTAATTTTGAATTAATAACGAAATTTGCAGAAAATGTAATTACTCAGTATACACATACCTGTAAAAAGTAATTTCAAGCATTCGACCATAGTGTAATGATGCAATAACGTAATTGTTGAGGCGTGAGGATAAATAAGGAAGCGACGAAAGGGCCACGAATAAGATTCTTTCGCAATTGGTAGCAGAGGATTTATTTAAAAACGTGCGAATTAAAATTTCGTGAGGGGCTCTAACTACTCACTTCACTTCTCTTAGCCTGCGTTCCTTTCATCTTTTCTATCGGTTCACAATCCCTTGGGAAATCAGTCGTAATAGACAAGCATGTATGGTCGATGTAAGTACGATCAGAAACGATATGATTTCACGATGACAACGATGCTGAATTTACGAATTATTCGTCTCACGTTTGCGGAAAGATCACGCACGTTGACAGCGTATAAAATTCCTCGTGGTTTTTGATTTTCTCCGCCGACAGAAGTGCACAGGTCGCCAGTAATCGAATAATAAGTCGAAATATTTCATAACGGGGTCGTTACGTCAGAAATCCATTTGAATCGGCAACGGAACAGATAGCCGTCCGAAGTGAAATCTGTAAAAAGAGTCATAACTCGCGGAATGCGCCGACTATGACATACATTTTATCGAACGTGAACTTTTCTTTTCGTTAAGTTCGTGTTGCTTCCGTTCGGCACGCTCATTCGTAAGCGTATAGCGGATAGACGTCTTGATAACGGCTTGGGACAACGACAAGTGCGCATCGCTGT
This sequence comes from Bombus vosnesenskii, assembly GCF_011952255.1. Lineage (NCBI taxonomy): Eukaryota > Metazoa > Arthropoda > Insecta > Hymenoptera > Apidae > Bombus > Bombus vosnesenskii. Next base: position 905,267 of record NW_022882976.1, on the reverse strand, counting down.
TCGTAAATATTAGGGTAAGTAATTGGAGTCTCTCTTTCAATAACGTGAATTTATAACATTATTATAAATTAATATAATTTTATAATAATTTAGAATATGATTTATAATATCCGAAGATTTTTAGTATCAAACAGATCTAATTGTTTCTTTCCCATGTACTTTATTATACCGCGAATATCAATAAAGACCAATTATCTGTTCAATTTTCTTCTCATATTTCACATTGTAATCATTAAATACTCGTATATATTATAAATATTTGATAAATATGTATCAAATATTCGTATAAATCGCATAAATGTTTGATATCTATGCATAAAAATGTAAATTGAATTCATTATAAATTAAACACAAAACTACATGGAGAAATTCTCCGTGTTTTTCTTTTTATTTTTTGTGTTCAATGAAAGCGTTCGTGTAAGGATCGAACGCAAAATATGGGATAAGAGAAAAGTATCGTTGAATAATGCATCGTTCTTTTTCTGATTTTCTTCAACCGTTGAAGAAAATCATTTGCAGAAAGTCGCAATGAAGTAACTAAGAGTCACAAGAATTTAACAAGAAAACAAGTTACTTAATACTTTCGTTTTTCAGGCAATCTGCATATAAGACAGTAAATAGGTAAAGGCAAACTTGTTTGTCTAACACCGATCGGAGCCCAGTTTAATTAAAAATCGTTCGTTGGAAGTTTAACACGCATGGATGCGTGCACGGATACCCAAAGCTACTTTTTTCGTCGCTAGTTTTTAACTATGTTTATCGGTTGACATTTCAAACGATCTTTCGCAACAATAATATCCAATGTACTGATCTCGATACGTAAAGTGACGGAAGGTTGAGCACGACTACCCTTTTACCACTTTTTTCCTTTTTTATTGTAACTTTCGTATAATAAGTTAAGCTTTGTCTTATAGCAACAATTATTCGATACATACTATCACGTATCTTACATAGACACATACTACTATATATGTTACATTTTCCCAATACATTTTCCTTTGCTATTTCTATGGAATCGTAAATAGTTAAGCTTAGGAATTTAATGGTCGTTTAATTGCCATTTCTTTCAAACACTAAAATAGCTAAATACCAAGCCGTTAAATTGGCGATCGATACCTCTATAATATAAATTTCTATTAGCGCGTTCCGTGAAAGTTAATCAATTGCATCACATTTTACTACAATACGTATAAAGCTCGCGAGTATGTGTAACTAATACCAGGTGGAAACCTACCTTGAAATTAAACTACCGAAACGCAGCGTCAGTGCGCGTTTCTTCTTTCGAGTTTTTTTGTTAAACAAATTAGCAAAGCCGATCTGTGTCATTCCCTGGAGATACATTTCACGTAAATAAAAGTTTCTTAACAACGATTACCTATTTTCTCCCCTTTAATAGCTTCATGCACGTGATGATTTACGAGATGTTCACCAACGCTTTCCGGCGAAAACTTTCGAGAACAAGTCAGGCAATTGGGCAACGAACCGCCTCTAATTGGGGCTGGCACACGCCGTAAAAAGAAGCAGCAAGGTGAGCCTCGCGTAAATGAATCGCGCCCTGGTTCCCTTCACCCTGGCTTTCAACGCTTTTCCTACAGAAACAACTCCCTCCGAAAGGTTTCTGGCTACCAGCTAGGGAAAGTAACGGTATAAACAAAAGAAATTTCCTGGTATTTCATTACCTCCGACAATTCATTCACAGCTCTCTAGGCTCCTCGTGCGTACATTCTTTGCCTTTTTCTTTTTACTATTGTAAACTATGGTGTCAGTCCGAGTACTTGAGGTGTTTGAGTATTTAATTTTTACGCGGAGAAAATTAGTGGATTTTCTTGCTCGTATATTGTGATACTTTGGGAATTTACTCGAATTTTTCATAAATGTGTACCGTCAGAATTAAAGAACTTCGATACTAAGATAAATGTGCCTTATATTTGAAGACTTACCATAGAAAACATCAGAAAATTTCATATGGGTAAAATGTTAAACCAATTCGAAAATCTATGTAGAACTGTAAAACTGTATACTTAATTACCTTATACTGTTTTATATTTTTATTTCGTCTTTCGCAAGTTCAGTGTAGTCAGTCAGGGTTGAGACATACATCAACAGTGGAAATATACTTTTGAATGATAAAATTGTAGTAGTGAGAACCGCTGAGGTACTTATTAGTATTCTTTTTTCTTTTTTAACACATTAAATTCTACTTTTCTAAATGATAAATTGTTGCATAATAAATCTTATTTTTCAACAACGTCTTGCTCCATTCTTAAATCATAAAATATTTCACAATTATCTTCGTTTGCCTATTATGTTTTGTACCAAAGATTTCAGTCGACTATTACCTCGAACGATTCGATAATTTTCTTATACATGTACCTATATCCATTAATCTCGTAACCCGTTACTAGTTTCTCTATCCTCCACGATCTCATTTTTCCAATTACTTACTGTATGTGCGTCTAATTAACGACCATCCCCGTGTATCTGGTTCTCAGATAGAAAACCGAGGAAATTGTTTTAATGATGACGTCGAAGCACGCCGAAATACCGTCGACGTTGAGATATTTTAATTGCACGGTCGTCGATGTTATACTCGTTACACGCTTGCCATGGTTTAAACAGTTTCACAGCAAAAATTCTTTCTACATTCGATGAATAACAAGTTGCAAATAACTAAATAACATGTATCGTCAATGGGAAATGCATTACGAAATGCTGACAAGTTAGAAAAGTTGTCGTTCCGCGAACCGTGTTCAATTGACCTAATAAAGTCGGTAAACCACGCGATACACAACATTCTCCTGCTTCAATTACTCGAAACATTCTACGATTTAGAAGAAGCAACTTTTTTTTCTCTATCTCGTTCTCAAGCAGTTTTGCACATTAAACCAGAATAAACGTTAGTTTCACGCGCGTTACGTACGCAATAACACAATAGATTAATAACGAGAAAAGAATATAAATAAAAAAGTTGATATTGTTAGGAGCATACGAGTTCTGGTCTACTACCATTTGCTTAAATCCTTGCTTGCTCCGTGTCTGCATTAAGGAACCACGCAATTATTCATACGGTAGCTATTGTTTTCAACGCCAGAATAATTCTTCTTAATTTTATCAAAATTCATATATCTACAACTGTAAACAATGTGAAAATAAATTCGCTGGTAATCTTCCGTCGTTATTTGTTATGTAATATATAATATAAAAAATAGCGGATCTATGAAAATATCGCTGCTGTTTTTCTATTTGCTCTTCGAAATAGAATTACGTTCTGAGCTATGTAGAAATTTCGCCAATATTTTCTCCAGCGTGTATAGAGTTTTAATTTTTGAACCATCATTTTCATCAAGTACACTTGTGTTCACTTTGGTGAATTTGACATTGGTGAATCTCTTATTTTACAATACACGTAAATTACGAATTTTATATCATATTTTAGGAGATTTATAATTCATAAAATATGTAAATTACAGACTTCGTATATTTTATAAGGTATGAATACCTATAAATTTTACAAAACTTGAAATGTGGACAATCGTAATATTTATCTGAAATTTACGGAACATTAAAGAAAATATTCTCCGTTAGTGCCTTAAAACCCTGCTCCCAGTGAGGACGAGAATAATTTGTTTAAGCTCAAAATAGAAACATAACACAACCACATTATTGATTAATCAATGCTTATTACCGATTATGCCATGTATACCGGTAACAACATAATTTATAACACAAATAATAAGCATGTACTTCGGACTGGTATGGCTAACCATAGTGCGAACGAAGTACCGAGGGAGGAATTTATGGTGTTCGATGCGTTCGAACGTCACGTTAATCATACCAGGCGCGAAATTTCGGATAAGATGAAGGTGCTCGCTGGCATGTGATCGTTCCAACCTTTAATTGGTATCTACGAATATATGTACGCGAATTCGATCACGGAACAATAATCGAACTGGCGCCGCGGGCTAAATTTACGACAGATGAAAAATCACGTTCGTTCGGCTGATTTGTAATTGTGCCGGTGTACATTCGTGCATACACGTCATTGGTTTAATTGGGCATATAAGTTGCGTATGGCCAGTAGGTACGATCAAAGAGAAGAAATTTGTGAAATCGTTCGTTCTTAAATTCATTGGAATTCCTTTCGGGATTAATTAATTTATCTTACAAAGCGGTTAGCAGAACATGACGTGTAATCCTCGACGTGAAGATTAGATCGCTGCGAAACGTTGCGAGTTATAAGGCATTTAGTAAACAAACAGTATAAAATAAGCCATAAAACTGATAATATTTTAAGCTGAATCAAATATAGGTCGCTATTTCAGCGAGTTTTAATCAATTGTAGTGATCAGAGTGTTCAGGTTTGAAGGGAAATATCGTTTCGAAAAAAAGGACTTAAGGCCATCGTATATTTAGTAACGCGGTGAACTTGTAGAAACATTCCGTCCTTCCGATTTCGATAGTTTTGAATTCAATTATAGAAATTAACGTTTTGATTAACTTTTTCCTATACAGTGGTCAGACTTAGTTTACGAGATATTCGCAAAAACCTGCCGGCGCTGCTATAGTTTATGTCTACCAATAGTTTTCCGTCTGTGGCAGCGTATGTATCAGTATTGGTTGCTGGCCGTCACCGACCGTTTATTTTCTGTTTCTAGATGTGGTTCGGGCGAGCTGAAGGGCCCCCTGCGTAACTGCAAAAGTGAGGCTGCAAGAACTGTCTGTTACAACTCAATTAAATGTAAATATCTTCAATGTTATACTGCATACGTAAGACTACAAGAAATGTCTGTTATAACTCAATTAAAAGCGAACATCATCACGATTATTCTGTTTCGTAAAATAATATGAATTATTCATTCGTCTGCTATTTCTATAATTAATTTGTTATTATTTCACGCAAGCGTTACCAATGAATTGAAAAAATTGATTGGGAAACCTAACCCAAACCTCAACCTAATACATTGATGATATTCAATCTTAATTGTGTTATAAGCTATAACAGACATTTCTCGTATACGCAGTTGTGCACAGGGCCTTTAAGCTCGCCTGATCCTTGTTTACAAACAAAACTACAAAAGATAGGCAACCAATACTGACACGTACGCACCCATAGATGCACAACTATGGGCAAAAATGTACTGTAGTAGTACTGGGAGTTTTTTGCGAATATCTCGAAAATCAGAACCGACCGCCGTGTCGCTTGTTTTTTTTTTTTTTTTTATTTGTTTGTTGAAATTACAATCAATTCTCGCGTTGAGAATTTTCAGTAATTTTTCTGGCGTGGCGCAGTGACATGGCTGTTTATTTACAATAAGTTAATACTTATTATAGATAGGTATAATTTATAAGTATTATTAGTAAGTGCATATGCTTAATTTGGATAACTAAATGAATCTAGCGTTTAGGTCTAGCGGGTAGTGCCTCTTCAGCCTGCGAATCTGGTCCGTCGTGTCAAGTAGTCCAGTGATTAGGGGGTTTCGGTGTTTGTTGACTCTTTTGCTATATCTGTCGCTGTATTTTGCTATTTCCTCTTTGACTGTGGGTATCTTGAGGTCGCGATGGATGGTTTCGTTGGTAACATACCAAGGTGCGTCTATTAAGGATCTTAGCGTTTTCGATTGGAAGCGTTGTAGTATTTCGATGTTGGAGTTACTTGCTGTTCCCCATAGTTGGATTCCGTAGGTCCAGACAAGTTTTATTACGGTCTTGTAGAGGGTAATTTTATTCTGTATGTTTAGTTCGGAGCGTCGGCCTGTGAGCCAATAGAGTTTTTTTAGTTTTTAGTTTTTTTAGTTTTTAGTTTGTCCTTTAGTTGCTTCGTTTTATCTGAGATGTGTTTCTTCCACGTTAGTCTCCTGTCCAGGGTCATGCCCAGGTATCGGACTGAGTCCCTGCTAGGAACTGTTGCATTGTTGATGGTGACCTGGGGGCAGGTTTGTTTTCGGAGCGTGAAGGTTACATGTGAGGATTTCTTTTTGTTGATTTTGAAGCCCCATTTATGAAACCACTTTTCCATGGAGTCGAGACTTCGCTGGAGAGTGGATGAGGCTATTACCGGGTCTGCGTGGGTAGCTAATAGCGCTGTGTCGTCTGCAAATGTCGCTATTGTTATATCGTTTGATATAGGTAGGTCGGCAGTGTAGATGGAGTACAGTAGGGGTCCGAGGACACTACCTTGGGGTATGCCGGATTCTATTGGGAATGTTGCGGAAGTGGCGTCTAGGCATTTAACCATGAATTGTCTATTGGTTAGGTAGGATTTTAGGATGGAGTAGTAGGGGTGAGGTAGGATCTTTTTAAGCTTGTATAGTAGCCCTTCATGCCATACTTTGTCGAATGCCTGTTGGATGTCTAGGAAAACCGCTGAGCAATATTTTTTCTTTTCGAGTGTTTGGCTTATCGTATGAGTTATGCGGTGGATTTGCTCTACTGTTGAATGATGTTTTCGGAAGCCGAATTGGTGATCTGGGAGTGTTTTCAAGTTCTCTAAGAGTGGAAGGAGTCGGTTCGTGAGCATCTTCTCGAATAGTTTGGACAGGGTAGGTAAAAGACTGATTGGGCGATAGGAGCTGGTTTCGTATATCGGTTTACCGGGTTTAGGGATGAGGGTAATCAATGAGATTTTCCAGGCCTTAGGATAGTGTTCTAGGCGAAGGATAGCATTAAAAATTGATGTGATGAGTGCTATCCCTTTTATGGGAAGTTCCTTGATTGCTTTATTGCCTATTAGGTCGTGTCCTGCTGCTTTCTTGGGGTTTAGGCGACTGATTGCTTCTATAGTCTCTGCAGAAGTGAAGGGTTCGATAGGAGGGGACATTTGGAAGGGGGTGTGCAAGTATTCAGTAACGTCCGCGGCAACTTTGGGGGAATGGGGTTTGAATACTTTTGACAAGTATTTAGCAAACAGGTCGGCTTTTTCTATAGGGCTTCGCGCCCATCCACCTTGCGGACGGCGGATGGGTGGGATTATTTGTGGGGGGCGTGTGAGTTTCCTAGAGGCCTTCCATAGTGAGTAGTTGGAGTCGGCTGTGGGGGATAAGCTGGCGAGGTATTTTTGGAAACAGTCGTTTTTATAATTTTTTAAGGTTTTGGATAGCTTTCTAGTTGCGTTGTTTAGTTTGCGTTTGTCATCCGGTGTTCTATGGGTCTGCCATACTCTTCTTAGTCTACGTTTTTCTGCTATTTTTTTTTAGTACGTATTGGGGATATTCTTATTTGCTGATAGATGACTTTGTCGGTGTGGAGAGGCGGATTGCGTTTATTATGCTCGTGTTTAAGTATTCCGTGGCTGCTTCGATTTCTTCCTTTGTTTTTAGTGGAGTTAAGGCTGAAGTTGAGTGTGTAAAGACTTCTCTAAAGAGCTGCCAGTTGGTGTGTTGGTTGTGAATGGAGCCATTAGGTGTATTCTTGATGATTGTTGAACTGACTGTTGCTATCACGGGAGAATGATCAGAGGAGAGATCAGCCGAGGAGTTGATCTGGACGTGTCTTGATGAGATATTTTTAGTTACGAAGAAGTCGAGAAGGTCGGGTATTTTGTTGATGTCAGTGGGCCAGTATGTGGGTTCGTATGTGGTGAGGTAGTTGAGGTTGTTGTTTATTATGCTGTTTAAGAGGTTCTTGCCTCTTGCTGTGACCAGTCTGCTGCCCCATTGGATGTGCTTGGCGTTATAGTCTCCTCCAGCTATGAATCTATTACCCAGGGTGTCTAGGAAGTTATCAAAGTCTTCTTTGGCAATGGAGTGTCTGGGGGGGGGGGCAGTATACTGCTGAGGTGGTGATTGTGCCATGACAGTCTTCTATTGCTACGTTTGTTGCTTGGAGGTAGTCTTTCTGGAATGATGGAAGTTCGTAGTGCTTAATACTTGCTTTGATTATTATTCCAGTGCAACCGTGGGCCTTTCCGCTGGGGTGTTGGGTATGGTAGAATTTGTAACCATTTATTTTCAGGTAGTTCTTGTCGGTGAAGTGGGTTTCCGATACGAGCATTACGTCGATTTGCTGGTGTTTTAGGAAGAGTTCTAGTTCACGTTTGTGTTGCGCTAGACCGTTGGCGTTCCAAAGTGCTATGCGCCTTGGTTTTATTTTGCGTCGGGGCGTATTAATTTATCCACGATGAGTGTTAGTAGCGATAGCAAGTTATTTATTTGCTCTGATTGTTTCTCTATTAGCTTTTCAAGCCTAGAGAAGTTGTCTGTGTTAGGTGGGTTCGGGACACTGTTTTGGGGAAGATTCCTTTGGCTATTCGGGTTATTTTGGATGCCTTATACTGCTTGGGCATAGGAGGTTGAGGTGGTGATGAATTTGGTAGGACTGGGTGTTTGGTTGGTTGAGGGGGTTGGGGTAGTCGTGAATTTCGGCGGGCTGGGTGTTTGGTTGGATACCTCTTTTGCTCTGAGTTTAGGGTACCTGTTTGTGTATAGTGTTTTATAGGCTGAGCGCAGCCTTTGTAGTTGGTAGGATGGTCCCTTGACAGTGGATGCATTTCGCTGGGGTTTCCGGAGATTTGACGCACTGGTCAGTGGAGTGAGTGCCTGCACATTTAACGCAGCGGAAAGTATGGTTGCAGTATTTCTGCGTATGACCGTACCTTTGACACCTTTTGCATTGCACTATTTCTTTTTTCACAAGCGGTGGTTCGAATTTTACTATCGCGTTCATTAGGCGACTGATATTGTAGATTTCCTTATTGTTCGGCTTTTGTTTTATGTCTAGGAAGAATAAGGATAACGGGTCTTTCGAGACGCTATGCCTTATATTACTTACGCTGATGACTTCGTGGCCGAGTTTTAAGAGTTCGTGTTTGAGTTCGTCTATGACTGCTGAGTGGTGGATGTTTCGTAGGACCACCCGGAAAGGCATTTCCTGTTTGAGTTGGTAGGTGTGGAAGTTGGCATTCAGGGTCCTAAGTATCTTGGTGAGTTTTCTGTAAGCTTCTGGGTTCGTCGGCAGTATTTTTACTTTATTGTTATTTATCTTTAGGTTATAATCCTCCTTGGAGATATCTCTCTCTAAGGACTTGATCATTGTCTGTATGTCGATGACGTCGTCCACAAATATTGGTGGGGGAGGGGGATTCTCTGTGAGTGTTGGTTTGGTGGCGGTTCTACGATTTCCATGGCGTCGTTTGAGGATTCCAATACGGCGAACCTGTTGTGAGTGTTTATTTGTATTGTTGTTTCTATTTTCCGTTTCTTGGTAGTATTAGCGTCGTTGGTGCGGAGAGTTCTGCTACACTTCTGCCACGGGGGAGGTAGCGCGGGGTAGTTGCGAGTCTGCTCCGGAGAGCCTGGTCGCGATTGCTAGGCCATCATCGAGCTAGTTAATTCGGAATGAATAACTAGTCGTGAGGCTATGAGGCTAGTATTCGGGTTGGGGTTAGGTGCGTGGGATTTTCTTCTCCCTAAAGGGTAGGGGACACTTGGCTGTGTTCACTTTCGACGGTTGGGCGACACGTGTTGTTTTCGGATTACGCTGGGCACTAGAGACACGTCTGCATGCTTCGGCACTCCACAGCGAACTGCCGTGTCGCTTGTACGTACAGGAAAAAGTTGTTCAAAATGTGAGCTTTACACATATTCAAAAATCATCGAAATCGGAAAGAAAGGAGCTTTTCTACCAGTTCACAAATAACATAAATAATATTAAATAAGCATTCACATACTCACAATCTATATCTCAGGTTAACTTAAATCTATCTCTGTCGAAATTGAATTATATACACTGCCTTATTGCTGTTCCCTTATTTCCTAAAATCGGTGAAGATCTATTAAAAATATTTATAAAACTATTTTCTACATATGATATACATGCGATCGATGAACTGTAACTATTCTAGAATTAATTAATATTCGTGGTAGTTGTTAGACATAGCTAACTTAATTAGCTAGAATTTAAAACGTTCAACAAGCTTAATAGAGATTAGAAATTCGGATATTCTACATTGAACTGACATGAACCTAAGGGAATCAACAGAAACGAAAATAGTAATAACGTGTTGCGTCTAGCGACACTCTACCTAGACCCCGCCACACATCGCGGGCAGGATGGCAGCCAGATGTCTTCACATCCTTACTGCGTACCCTCAATAGTCTCAAGTAAGCGTAATCTCAATAGCCTCCATAAATCTCAGGAATTTCCTAATCGAGGTCCTTCAGACCGAACAAATATTCTTTTACGGAATTGTTTGCTAAAGTCTATTGCCCACCACGGATTGACACGGGAAAGTTGGGTTTTCTCGCGTATTAGGCATCACACTAGTAACTTCATCTCGAGGGCGGCTTGCATCCTTCCTCACCCACCAACATTGCAACTACCCAATTAACAAGGAAGTCTCCTTCCCTCACTCTCCTAACGAAAACTCGCCCTTAACGAATCAGCTCATCTCATGTCCTTAGATCCACCCATTCTAAGTCTTCCTCCGCTGTATCAGCTTGACAAACATCGTATTCGTTCTTACGCTCTCGCCCTCTCATCATCTGACTTTACGTTATACATTCTGTTCGAGTCAAACATCACAACTGTTTCTTTTAACTCAACTCATTTTGTATACAAGGTGTCATAATAAAACACAAACAGAGATTTGTTACATCAGTCAATTAACCACCTCTATTATCCTAATCGAAATAGGGGATCGATCATCTCGCGGCGTCGATTGAACAATCGTAACGGGAATCTCTGCGATCGCGTCTCTCCGCGAGTGATTGAACATAACGAGTGATTTTTTATTTTCTAAATAAGATTATTCAAAATGTCGATCGTACATATTTATTACGGACTGACGAAAACAAAAGTGGCAGAATACTTTCTCTCGTTATTAAAATATTAGACATACTAAAGCAAGGCCATAAGAGGTATGAGGGTGTGTCACACCGCATCGATAACAGATTTATACACGTTGTCACTTTCAGAAAGTAAACTATTGTTAATCTACATCTATCTGCGCTTCACCATTAACGTTACTTTCTATTATTACACATTAACAATTAAATTTATCTGTCTTCGACGGTCGTATTCGGACTCCATTTCCGCTCCCATTCATCTTAATTTCCAATTTCATTTCCCATTTCAACACACGCGCTGCTCAATATTTCTCCTAATTTCCATACTAAACATAGATCATAATCAGACTACCACGATTGTTTCGTACGAACTCGATCCTAAACATGTCATGTGAAAATTCTCATTCGGAACGTCACTCACGGTATGCAGGGTGTATTTATGCACGTACATAGCGAATCATTATTACATCTCGACGTGGTTTCACCGTGATTCTAATCGATGCGCCGCGCCGTGATACAAGCACGTGGCAATCCTTCGCGTCCTTACAAGGTAACAAGCAGACGTCGCGTATCAGCAGTAACGGAACTTCAATGGTATGCAACAGATGTTTATGGCTTATCTGAAATATCTTGTTTTCATGATACGCTGGTACCAAGCGTAATAGACGAACGAAGAGAATAAGTAACGTCAGAAGTATTAAACTAGTCAAAATAAGCGATGCCAAATCTTTTGTTCTTGTAATTTCTAAATTCATGAAAGTGTTTCTGGTAAAATATTTCTCTTTTATGCTATTTTGAATCGAGACAGATGTCTTTTTTTATCATCTTATTATCTCCATTTTTCCTGAACATGAAATTGATAGTTCGATAGATAAGTTTAGGAAAAGAGAAAAACATTTTAAAGACGTTTCTTATTGTTTCCATTCGTACAAAAGGTTTTTCGTTCTTCTTTAAATTTTCTTTTGTCGTGTAGCTCGGATTTATGAATGATTAGAGTTCTTATTATGGTTTTAGATTAGGGAATAAAATTTTACTTTCATAAATTTCAACTTCCGGGCACGTACGTGTATATATATGCGCGCACATTTATAACTGTTAAAGTGCCATTAATTAACCATTAAGACGCGACTTTACATTCGCCAATGTGTCTCCTAGGTCCAATTATAAAATCATCCTGAAACAATTTTTGCGCTTTCATATGACGTGTAATCACGTACAGTCAATCTTTTATCTTATAACAGATGCTTTCTTTGCAAAAAAAAAAAAAAAAGAAGAAAAACAATATATATTTGTTTCTAATGTTTCTGAATAGCGTAGCACGATTATTTAACAGAATCACTATTTCGTCCTCATCGCGTCCAATTTGAAAAAGAAGAAAAGATGCTTTTTTGCAGAGAATACAGTATTTTACGAAGTTTCTCCGCGGTGGTTTTATGAACTAGCCACGGCAGCGAAGGAATCAATATTTGTCATTAAACATTCCGACACGAAGAAAGTCGGCGTAAGGCGTAACGATACATCATAAGTTCTCTAGTAAATTTATGGCGTACCATAAATTTCATGAATATTTATATAACCGCGACTATCCCGAGCATACGTAGCGGAGGTGTTTAAGCCGTGACGAGAGCATGCGGTGAGCAGTGAGGTAAAAATTCGCATTACTATGTCGGAAACCAGCCTCTTTTGTTATTGAGTGACCTTTACGTAATTAACAATACGTCTTATTCGGAAGAGAAACGCGCTTTCACTGCCCTTAATGCAATTACGATAGTTCGAACGATATTATTAATACATATACAGGCTCACGAAAGTATTTGAATACTTACCATAGGAAATTTTTATGTTTATATTGTGTGTTTTGCATAGTACATTTCCAAATTTCATTAGCATTATAATGAGACACGATGATCATGATTACATTGGTGTAATTTGAAACTAATTTAAAAATGTGTATAAAAATGAGAAAATTTACTGTGAACATACATATAGTAAGGTATTAAATACGGCATGAACAACCATCTTAGACATGTGGTAAGTATTAAAAATGCTGTGACTGTATGTCGAAGCTTATTAACATAATGGATAATTGACTGTTTAAATATTTTTGTGTTTTGCTATCTATAATCACGATCGTCAGACTTATAGTGCTAATGAAATCTCAAAATATCGTTTCTGCTTCTATTCCTGTACCCTTTAGATATTACGATTCATGTTTGCTCCATTATGCGGCACACCATCATGCCTCTCTTTAATGGCGATCGTTAAACCTATTTTTACGACAGGACTTTTTATGAAAATAAAACACATTCTTTTCTACACTATTAAATGGAAACCTCAATATTCATTAAACATCATACAACGGCCCAAGTTAATTATCGAGACGGTTATAATTTATGTTCTAACACGAATACATACATCCCACGCGTGTTCTTATACACGTATAATCAAACGCCATGCTCAAGCGTCGAAAAACGAACATCTATTGCAGTATTCGGAAAAAACGGCACACCCCAACAGGTAATTAACCCTTTTCTACAGAGTTAATCATAGAAAGTAGACGTTATCCCCTATAAAAATTTTACAACTTCCTATCCACACCATCGAATATTTGACCGCATGCATGCAAGTACGAAATTTTTATCATCTTACGATGACTATTTCTTTAATAGACGATAGAATCTGATACTTTTATTCAATCCAGCGTTCAATCCGTATTTCCCAACACCGGCGTAAACAAACCATATTAGACTTCCTTGAAAGCGATCGAGTGGAAATTACTTAAAGAAGACATTTCCTGCAGGAAATTCTGGCGATTTGCCAAACAAGTGGAATAAAAGAAGAACAAGAAAAATTCCTTTAGATTTCAAACTTTCTACAAATCAAGCGTAACAAATGGATTACGTGTTTCGACGATGATTAACGTAATGTTGTAATGTAAGTTACTTTAAGCAACCTTAAGTGATGTCAGGCGAAAAATTCGCAAAAACACGGTATATCGGTATGATCATTAATTACGATTTATGTCAGGTTAGCGGCGAAATACGCTTAGGATTCTTGGGACTTATTGAACGTTTTCGGCCTCGATTTTCATCGTTCCAGTCGATCTCGTTCGTTTCGTTGGAGCTGCTTACTTGAATATCAATCAAGAAATGGCCGGCGGCCATCCTCGGACGCACATGGTAAGCGTAATAAACTTTTGCGCGGGCACTTCGTTCGTTTCCTTTCGTGCTCGCGCTAAATCAGTCATTTTCTCGCATTCCACCGTACAGCCTAATGTTGATTGGGTTACGATCCGACTCTCAAAGGTAATCGATCGAATCTGGCCACGCTACAATTGACGTATATTGAAATACACCGTTGAATCGTCCACGCGGTTCCTTTAATTGAGCAATTAAACCTTTGATGCCTTTGGGTTGGATCGTGTTGAATTATGGCTGAGTTGTGGATCGCATTGATCGCCGTAGATGTCAATTTACCTTTGACGCATGGATCGCGATCCTTTTACGTTAATTAATTCTTAAAAATAAAATAAACTGTATAATAATTAGGTACAGGTATATATATTCCAGTTTTTCCTAGTTACAATTTGGTAGAATGCGTTGGGAGTATTAATGAGAAGAAAATGTTATATAGACTTAGATCGTTGGATCCCTATTACGCTTTCTCGATTCTCGTTATTTATTACGATTCCAATTATATGTTTTTAATATTAAAAATTATTTTTAATTTAAACGAAATATTAAAAAAATGTTATAGATATTCACGATCACTTTAAATTTTATACTTTATATTTTTTACAATGAGAACAAGTTTGAAAATTAGAAATTCAAGAATTGTAACAGTGGCTGCGAATCCCTATGCAGTTTCCAATCTTTGAGAATATACTTAAACAAATACTAGGATCTAGATAGAGATTTATCCACAAAATATTAGAGCTTTGAATATTTTATATATTTTTGCATATTATATTTATTCTGTACTATAATTGTATAAATATCCGTCATCTGCCTGTTAAAAAATTGGGACAGATATAGAAAAAGAACAATAGGTATTTAGAATTCCAACTTTGATTAATTTCACATTATTAACTTCTTATGTGCGATTAATTTTAAAAGAATAGAAATGAAGAATTAATCGATTCGCTGAAACGAAACAGGAATAAACTTCGTGAGATAATAAATTCACTCTTTTACCGCTGTCAATCTTCTACCGACAAGAACAATAGACGTTTTGAAATGGAATATTAATAGTGATTATATTGATTGAGAATCTATGACTTGTTACAGCATAGTAATCGCGAATCCGTTATTATTTTCCTCATGCCTCGTATTCCTTTTATAGCTATATAATAAAGCTTGGAACTATAATTATGAAAGTCAGGTCTCATTACATAGCTAATAAAATTTTTAATGTTTGATATAACACACATAATGTATTTATGAAAGGTTTCTCCAAATGTTCCATAATATTAACGAACTACTGTATATAAGAGCTTAAACAAGCTTGTATAGTGTTGTAATTTTCGCTGATCAAACTATACGACTATATTCTATGAGTATAAAAAAAAAAATAATGTTATGTGAACTAGAAATTTCAAAACATTTTACATAAGTACAATATTACACATAAAAATTATCTATGGTAAGTGTTCAAATACTTTCGTGAGCTACTGTATCTACATATAAGTCAGACAACACGTCTCAACGGACCAGTCACGTGAACATTGAATGAGGGAGAAAACGAGTTCATTCTACACGTCTAATATTCTCGAGGAATCCGTAAAAATAATATAATCAACATGATCCAGGTCAATTGCGACATTGTTGCTAGGCCAGACAATATACCTCTTGAGTCGCCATTTCAATGAGTTTTTAATTAGTCTCCCTTGTTCCCTCGAAAGCGTTAAAAACCTATGTTACCCCTCAATTAATGTAACCTCCGTATACACAGCGTGTAACACAAGCCATTACTCGAACGCTTTGACTTCCCAGGATTCTATGCATAGCATCGCATCTGTGGGAAATCGGCGAAACCGGCGAAATCCTCGATTCCTAGACGGTTTCTGTAAAAACACGTCGATTCGCAATACTGTTGTATAACCATACGCGTGGTACGAGTAATTAAGAATAGTGAAAGACACAGTAAGACTAGTTGTTAAGTCTATTATTTATATACATATTATAGGATAGAAAGGAAAGATTTGTGGAGTCTCTAATTCGTTTTGAAGACATTCTGACTTAACGGCTGACAAATAGCTGAAAATTAGGCAACATTACGGGCGCCATTTAATCGGATGAAGATTTATTAACTCGAATATGTTCAGGATGAATAATATTACTATACTCCAAGATAAGTTTATTTTATGATATTTTGAAACACCGTCCACACTATGCAAAATGTTCCAGAAAGGAGGACTTCTCTTTTTAGAACTCGGTAATCGTAGGAAAGGATATATGTAATCTGGGGTTTAAATAAAGAGAATCTTATTTTAAACGATTCGAGCATATCTCTGTGCATGTACATATAAATGTATGTGCATCTTATTCTACCTGCATTGGAGATTACGCATGCTTGATTCAACAAACCACGAGAGCATTCTCACGAATTGCAAAATAACTGTATCATATGTTTCATCGTTTTTATCGGTGTTTCTGTTCAAAAATCTAATCTCTACGCGCATCTTCATCTACGTAACATCGCGTTTCACTTGACCTATCGCGATAACTCGTTTGTTTGGAAGTAGATCCAGAATCTAAATGCGTTTCGCGTACACACACGAAACGTCGAATATTCGTCGAAATATTTCGTCGGATGTTCTTAAATCGATCAAGTCGCATCTTTTATTTGCAATATTTCCTGCGTTTCATGCGCGTGCAGTTCAAATCATTGACACATCGAAGGAAGAATAGATGAAACAAAATTCGCAAGGCATTCGAACTATGACAGGATGAAATGCACGGAAGATATTTATTAGGGCGGGAGCTTGTACAATATATTTTCATCGGTATCGAATGCATCCAATAAATAGGAAACGTGGTTATAACCGACATTGCAAGCCACTCTGTAATCATTAACGTGATTGTGGCTGCCAGGATGATGTAACACTGGATGAGGGTGAGAGAGTCGATCGGTTTTTAGCGACGACCACAACTAATTTGTAAGCGACTAATTGTGAAGCGAACCTTCACTTTCACCCTTCGTTGCGCTCTGACCTTTTCATTTATCTTCTCGAGCCGGGTGGTTCCGCTCTACATATGTGCAGGTGTAGGAAAAATCTGCATAGTTGAGCGACTCTACAGGCTGTTTCATTAGTGATGTATAACATAAAATCAAGTAAATTGGCCATGATAAATGTATAGACAACTGGATATAGATCACAGATAAAAAACATGGTAAGTCACAGTTCTTGCCTTTTATATCATAGAAGGGCGATTTTATAATTCAATATGTTAACCAATTTCATATCAAAATTATCTTTGCATTTGATTTTTGGATCAAGTACATATTTTTGTCATTGCCACAAAATACTAGTAACATGTATTTATTTTAGTTATACAAAAATGAGAACTAGTTTTAAATTTATTCGAATGGAATTATGCTTGCTTTCCTTTCAATATTTTATGAAAGACAGGAGCAATTGTAACTTGTCTTTTACATGCGATTAGTTTTTGTCAACATAGCTCGTAGATACGCAAATCATGCTCAATTTCCCGGAAACCCTTTCGATCAGATTGGCCCGCTGCCAAGCGCAATAATATTGCATAACTTTTCTAGTTGATTAACAGCGGATCAAACCACTTTTTACCGACAATTCGATCGTTTCAATGCATGGATAAACAGATTAAAAGCCAACCTATGTAACATTATGCGTCATCAAGCGTTTCTTTGTCCCTAAGAGAACAGTAGGACTAAGAAACTTGCTAAACGCACCTGCCAATAATATGTTATCTAATGTTGGGTATTCACAAATCATGTGAAATGCTTGCGATCGTTTGTCAACGTGAATTTACATGGAAGGAAACACGAAGCACACAGGAATATCAAACAATTGCAAATATTTGCAGTTTCAATTTGTGAGCGTTTGAGGCAATATTGGTAGATCGAAAAAAATGCATTGCTCATTTGCACGCATGAAACTTCAATGAAAACAAATGGTAGAACGTGTCGTTTCTGTGTTCGTGTCAGTTAGACATCTATCGGTGGTGAAATATTTGTGAACTCTTGCTAACTTGCTAATTTGTTTCGGTGGAAGCGCGAAGCACGCACGGAGAGCAAACAATTGCAAATGATAGCGAGCATTCGCAAGCGTTCGGAGAAATGTTGGTATCCTAAAAAAGAAATTTATTTGTATTCGACTAGTAATAGTAACTATATATTAGCATTGCTTCAAATGCTGCGCAAGTATTCGGTAAATTCCAATGCAAACCTTCGCAAACTTCTGTAAGCGTTCCGTAAAAAGTTTTCGAACGATCTAAAGTATCCATACAAAATCTAATTTTTTGATCAAAACGCTTAACAAATATTCAACAAATTTCAGTGCAACCGTTCGAAAACCTTTTTAAACATTCAACGAATTTCTAAGAGATCAGAAATACAATACGCTAATTGAATAGCAACCAACGACTTTCCATCTATTCACTATTGACCTATACGGTATCAGCAACCCGAGGTCGAGTCGCTCGAAGACAATGAAATCGAAAGGAGAGCCACGCTCCCTTTCCTCGCACGACCACGTCGTTATATTATCGCAGATGACCTGCGAAAATGCAACGGCCGATACAGCGGGAGCGGGTCGTACATTCTCGCGGCGTGCATGCACAGCGGCGTGTTCCACGTTCTCCGAGACCGACTTGCAATTCGTCTCGCACGAGCAGTCGCACGATTTTCGAGTATCTCTCCCCAACTCCAAGGACAAAAAGAGAAAGAGACGTAGAAAGAAAGAGACACGAGAGTGTTGAGCGCTTGCCCGAGTCGTGTGTCCGACCGGACACGTCGGTTCGCCCCTTTTTTCCGACTAGAGTACGACTTATAGTATTAATAATTCTGTACGCCCCGATCGCGACCGATCGGAAACTTTCACTGTTCACGGGACGTAAACTCGCGCCTACACGATCGTATTTGAACGACGATTTGAACGTGCTACTTAAGTAGTATAGAAGTGAACATGAAAGATGAGAAACGTTTGATTTAGCAGATTTAGGGGAGAAAGCAGGAAGCATCCATCGATGGGACGATCTTTGATGTATAGATGGGCTCTGATGTTATAGTAAACTACCGTGTACATATAAGTATTTGGACATCAGAGACGTCCTATACAATAATTTATCAACTAATAACATTAGAGGGTTGACAAATTAGAACTTCTCCTTTAAAGTTTCACTTCTTTTTCTTGATAATTAGCATAATCACATAACTTGCGAGTTGTAACATTTACGTGTGAAATATTATTTGCGTTATTATAAAATTTGTTAATATTATACAAGGATTTTTATCACTGCTGACCACTTTAGACTCGCGACTTGCAAAATTTCATAAATAATACTATTTCAGCTGTGCATAAGTAATACAATTCGATCAGAAAATTGATATTGTTGTTACATTTTCAAAATTATGATTCAGTAAGGTAGATAAAGAATGAGTAATAAAAAAAGCAAGCAATTACGGTTCTTGGGAAAGTTGCTATCCCATATATTACTTTGATAACTTTGCAAATTTGTGCAAAAGATTGACCACCGACGCAAGAACTGATTATAAATTGCGTAATTTTTTAAGTTTGCGCAGGAACATTTGGGTCGACTTTCACACGGAAGTTTTAGAGTACATAAATAAAATTAAAACAAAAATTATCAAAAATTAGGCATGATAAATGAAACATTCTGCTTTAGTAAAAAGACAGCATACAATCTCAAATAGTTTCGTGTAAAAGTGTCACGGTACTCGATTCTAATACACCGTTTCGACATCGTTCTTACGCAATTGTAAACGTATCGTTGCCAAATTTCGTTTTTCCTCGTTAAAAAAAAAGAAAAAAACAGAGAAAACTCTGAAAATCTTGTAAATTAATTACGAAAAAGAAGCGTACGGGGACCTAAAGCGAATTGAAAAATCGTGATGAGGCAACGAATAATGGAAAGCAATTTGCGACCGGGTTACGTAATGTCGATTTTTAATAGAAAAACATTCAAACGAATGCGAGCTTTCTCGTTCGCCATGACTGGCGCCTAGTAACCAGGCAAAGCTTTGAAGCTGCATAATTAACCATCCGCGGTACGGCGATCGATCGATTCGCGCAGTAATCGTCATGTTACCATAATGAAACGTGTGCCGCTGCCTCCCTTGACTTAATATGTTCCAGCTTAATATATCGATGCTTATAAATTTATCGTAAATTGAATTCGTTAGCGAATTCAATCAAGAGAAACTTTCGCCTCGCGGAAGGTAACAACGAGCCGATTTCTTTTACTCTGACCAATGATTTGGCTCCGTGTCGGCTGGTTTTAGTAATTAATCGATGAAAGAAAGCAGAAAGACCGGCGAGAATCGGCGAATGCCGCGTTCCATTGTAAATGTTCGTTCGATCGAAGGCGTCCCACGGTAAGCAGGTTCCTTTCGAGTAGCCAGCTACCTTGGCTCGCCTCTTTTGTTCCGATCTTTAATTTATCTCCACTGGTGGCACGCCGACCGCGTGTAACACGTTGCCCATTGTGTGTCCTTGTCGTAACGGGAACGATTTATCGCACACCTTGCACGTCGCCTGTGACGAAACGCTTGTTGGTCAGTCCGCGTGACAGTGTCCTTACTCGAATGCGCGTATTCTGCAGAATCGCATAGAATAAAAATCTCTCTCTACGGATACCACGATATTATGTAATTAGAGTACACATCCGTAACCGATCGCGTAAATGCTTTTGTCTTCGTGATTGCAACATATATTACAATACGTTTATTACACTTCTCACCTTTCGCTGACGGAGCAAGGAAAAATCCTGCCTACGTAATCTTCTCTGTTGTGAGCCGCATTCGAGGCTGTAGATATGAGAAATATCGATAATCCAAATTGTATCCTAGGTATATAAGGTTGACGCACTGTAGAATCTTGGAAAGTTTCGTTCTATCCTATCCTAAATCCTAGAAGGATTTGGTAAATCATTCTAGTTCCTATGTTATAGCACACACGAGGTACAGGGTAGACTTACTATTCTGCCATCGAGGTCAGAATGAATATGATTTTCTTTCTATATTTTTTATTATCTACAAGAATTTGCGCTTTCTAAGTTTCCTAGAGAAGATAAATAATCTTTGTTGTTTAGATTGATATCTGTTTGAATTGAATATAATTGCTAAACTTACCATGTTAGATTGTAGAAAGTATATAAAACTTCAGGTTTTAAAACATGCGGCATTTCGAAACAAAGTGGTAGATCTATATTCTACATCGTCTGTAATTATAGATAGCTAGGAAGATTATCAGGTGATAAATCCCGAGATAATTCCGCCGATGTCAAACTGAAGTGGAGAGATGAAATACCTGTTTAGAAACGTTTATTTACTCTACTTTTGCGACTAAAAGAATTCAATCCAAGCACGCAGAATATTCAAATCGTACCGGAACACCGCGCAGAGATCACCGCGAAATTCTTATCTACTAATCGGAGGCGGGAACGTAGCGTGAAAGTCTATAAATCGCTAAATAACGCTTATCGTAGAAATCTGCTAAACAATTTCTTTTCTATTCATTTCCTCGATCCAAATTAATAACATAAAAAGTAAATGATATGTAAAATAAATATATACTTGAAATTGTTAGATTTGCAGCAAAAACGAGGGAGCTCCAATATTGAAATTATATTTATTAGATGAAAAAGAAAAATATAGGTTTCATATTCGATGGTCTCATATTCAAAAGTGTAAAAGTTTTTTTCTATCAATTTCTATGAAAATATATTTCAAATTATGGAATCGATCAATGTAGTTTTTCAGCGACTCAATCTAAAGCACGTTTGAAAGAGTGATTCGAGTTTGAGTAATTTTGACTTAATATTCGTTGATTTACTCAAGTTACTGAAAAGCGGAACTGGGCCCCTTATTGCAACAGTCCGCTCAATTGTAATTCAGAACAAAGATATACAATGTGGAGCAGAATTAAGAATTCTAATTATGACGAACCATATAAGAAACTGGTAAGAGCATCATTCAAAAACTGGTCTTGTTGGATAATTTCTAAAAGCGGAAGATGGACAACGTGCCGAAAAAGAAAGGGCAACGTGGTGTCGTTGCCTGTATAACTCGGTAAATATTCAGAGAAGTAGACCGCGTTATATATCATTACAGTACACTTTCACCGAAAAATCTTGCTTTCATTAGACCGAACGTGACAAGTACACGCTGCACGCGTCTGACCGCAAAACGAATCCCGCGAACACGGATGTTCTTTGTTCCCGGACTCCAGGCAGCTTCTACGCTCAATATACCTGATCGTCGAACCGTTCTATAAAACAGAGGCAGCGATCATGTAGATAGCTGTTTTGCATCGTTGCAACGAATACCGATCAGCGCGTTAATTCCTCGAGCAAAGGAAGCGAGATTTAATTGGGAAGATTGGTGGGATGTATTTCCGATACGTGCGTTTCTAGATGGATATGCTGGATATGTTACTTTTAGGTTAGTTGCTATGATGAATTTTAAACAAGTTAGTCTTTTTTTTATACGTGATTATTAAACATGCGGCAATTATTTTTTCTGTTCTTTCCTAAATTTCGTTTGACGTTTACAATTGTGGATATTTTGCTATAAGTAGACTGTGGATGTTTATGAATTTATGGGCAATTTAAATATGTAAAAATGTACAGAGTACATTTGTGTATAAGTGACAAGCAAAAACATCCAACGATGAAGGAATTTTTATTGTATTTTATTGTATTTGAGTTGAATATGAATTCGTCATTGATTGTGCAGAATGTCAAAGTATACACTGTGTCGCATCTACCATTTTCTTATCTTTCAGGAATTGGAAATGTTTGAAGTTCTCTTCTCATATTTTCTACTTCTTAAACGAGAACGCTATTCGTGAAATTTCCAGTGGAATAAACGTATTCAAACGACCAACTAATTGTTGTTTATTAATATTTTTCCAGTATACATATACAATTTGGAAAACATATCGTAAATAAAGAATAATAAGTAATTATAAAGCCAGGTTTCCAAGATAATAGAAGTAAACCCAACTATAAAGATCTAGATAATCAAAATTTATACAATATGGAATATATTAAAAAGATAATTGGAATGAATGGAACACTACGTTCTAATTCGATATTGCTATATACTGATATTACTACTATATATGATCGAGGCAAACATCGAACTTTCCGTTGTTCCCTCTCGTATTATTCCCGCGTTATTTATTCTCCTCAAATATCTTTTCTTTTGACACGATGAAATATTACCGCTTTCTTCATAACTAGTAACGCATTAATATCTATGCGTATTCACATTTTGAACCAATAAAACGATGTTTAGAAAATTCTTATAGAATAACAATGAACAATGTTCAACGAGCATAATTTGACTCGATGATTGATGTTCCTTTGTTTTAAGGGAAAACGCGTATTATTACGGGTATTTTGATGTTAGAAAAGCTAGGAATAACTGTTGCAAAACATGACAGTTATTACTACGAAATTCATTTATAATAATAACAAATTCGGTTTTCGTTTACTTGAGTTCCTCGCGGTTAATCTGAATTCTATGTAGCATACGCCGATAAGCTACAAATTATTCTATAGATTAAATGAACAACATTTTACAAATCGAAGACCGATTAACATTCGATTCGATTTATATACGGAATAAATAAATCAATCGATCGGTTTCTTGCAATGGTTAAACTGGCTCAACTTGCTTGGATAATTGGTGCAATTACGCAGTTCATTATTATTCTCGAAGTAACACGCAGCTACGCGTTGCTTGTTCCTTCCATGGAATCGCTAAAAGCAAGCATAGATAGTTGTTTATTTGACTTTCTTCCGACGTTAGTGGCTTCCGGTAATTACAAATTCCTGATTTCCGATAAAGGCAGCAGTTACCCTGGTCTTTGGATGATTTATTTATTTATAGGCTACGGATGTTTCTAGAAATGGAAATTTGTATTTCTGTTAATACGATTAAAGTATCGAATCCTAACCAGAGGTTTGTTTCGCTCACAAGATACTTTATTTCAAATACTTTCTATATTTACATACATTATGTGCATATTTATAGTTCAAACATCTCAAAAATACACACAATATTTCCATAGTAGAATGTAATATTTCGAGATAGAATGTAAATTTTACTTGATGAAATCTTATTTCGAAAATACGGAAGACATTTCATGATAATAAAAATAACATTGAATTTTGATTTCAATGCCAGTTAAAGATTTCTGCAAAAATTCTTTCGATGTGGGCCTTTGTTTTCATACAGACATTATATGCGGAGCTACAATTAGAAAAATCGAAAAGAGCACTGAATGGGAAAGAAAAGTATACTTACAAATGATGAAGTTTTTCGCTCGTTAATTATTTATGTACTGTTAAATATCGCACCAATGAATAGTTCGCTTTAATTAAAAGTTAGAATAAACGTCCTCGCTTTCACCTACTTTCGTGTACACGAAAAAATATGTCTCAAATGTAGTAAACTACACTCATATACGTTTTTCAAATTTCTCGTCACATTTACAGTGCAGATTTGTTCTTGATTTCTTCAGACGTAAATTTATTAATAAAAGTAAATAATTAATTCTTTTATATTTCTTTCACATTTATTTTTATATTGTTTCATTTGATATTCCTGACAAAAATATTACGGACATTATATAGATACGAGGCCATTGAGTGTTAAAGTTAATTATTCGTTAAAGGATTTTACATATTCAGGAGTATTTGGATCGTTCAGAATTTCATGTGCAGACTCTTAAAAAATACAGTCATTATTTGGTGAAAGGTGTTTCCTAGAAGATATACGAAAAGAAAGGGGTGTTCGCAATATTGTCGAACAACTGTCCTCAATGTCAGTTGTCGGATACGTTCGAAAAGAAAGCGCTCTTTAACTGTGGCAATGCAATAAAACCTCTTCAGGCATTCGTGTCATCTCACTCGAGATTTCAGGTAGATCTGCGATATGTCACGTACTCCTGAACTTGAACGTTCCAAGTGGAAGCAAATCTAGAAGTGGTATTCGATTAGACATTTGCATTCCTACTAAAATTTATTCAACGTATAACTTGCAATAAATGTCACTTAGTTGAACTGAGCAGAATTCCGTTTTAAAACGTTTCTTGCGTTTCGTATAGTTGTTCCGGTATTCTAAACGCTCAAATTTTGCGTGTAATTATACAAAATCTGCGTTCTTTCTCGGTATTTCTTTTTTTTGTTTGCAGCCAAGAAGCTGTGAAAAATAAGAATCGCCTATCCAATGGGAAATAACATCCGCAATAGTAACGTAACAACCGACTCTCACAGATTTAGGACAGTTCTAGTTTAGTTTCACACGTAAAACAATATTACGTAAAACGACAGAAGACGCTGATTTTTATCGGGGTAATGGACTTGTAACACCATAGATATTTTTATTCTCTTCTTTTCTCCAACAGAACGACGAGTCGAGACGATTTGTAAATGAATTTCCTCACTCTACGCTCATTATTCCCTGTGCTCAACTTCGTTTGCATTTTCAAGCAATTCTTTGCGTAGTCGATGAAAGATCATTTTTACTTTAAGGATTCTATTTATGCCCTTATTGTACGTTTTACAGACGTTTAATTAATCGATGTTCACACCTGTGGCCTAATTTTTTTTGCTAATAACTGGGAGAAATGCTTCTTACCGAAGTAATGTATAATCGAATCCTGTAATTTGATGTTCTGATAAAATATCTATTATCCGTCGGATTTCTCCTTTCTTGCAAACTAGAGATATTTATTTTATGCCACAGTTTCGATATGCTATGGTTTAATTTATTTTTATACGAACAGAGTAAAAGCATTGATTTTGTAGTAGGTACATGTATAACAAGTAATAATCCACGAGAAGATAATTCAGATTGCGTTCACCAAATGGACATCTAATAATGATGCATATAAAAGATAATAACGTGTTCGTGCCGTACGCACTGCAAATATTTAACATTATTATATTTAACGACAGGCTCCTATTTTGCGTCTTGCAATAGTGGTAACATTACAATGTGCAATTTCTGGGGCACGAATGAAAAATGAGCATATTCCAATTTCTACATGAAAGAAACATGCCGGTTAATATATTTTCATGATATACGAGGTTCTCGGGCATTAACATAATTTACGATATTGATATGATTAACATCTTCTAAGAAATTCGTATCGAAATGATTAAACGAGTCAGCGAGTTACAGTATAATAAAACCATTTTTTTCAACACATTTTTCAAACTTCTATTTATAAATATAATGTTCTGCATCGTGACTAACAATTGAGATCCTTGATGAAAGATTCGCATCATGATTAAATATGGCATAAGATTTGCATCGCCTTCAAATATTTTTATATTTTCTTTATCGATGCATTTAATTTCACGTTTGAACAATATCCGTTAATCATTCATTCTCTCATGTTTTTAGTGGGTTAACGTGACGTCTCGCAATTTGAAGTCGAACTGAATGAAAAAAGCTGTTAAAGAACACGTTACGAACGCCGTAAAAAGATTGGATGGGTAACTGTCCTGGAATTTTTTCTCTTTCTCATAAACGTTGCTACTATGTGACTTACCAGACCGTGAATCTATTTTCTATGGCACAATCGTTGATGACTTTATTAATCGTTATGAAATAGTAGTGTAATTCTAAGAAATTGTAAGTGTAAATTCTTGCTTCGAATGGAAATATCGAGTTTCAAGTCTTTAATACACTTTTTATAAAAGATTTACAATGGAAACTGTGTGATACTTCTTAAGTGAAGTCGAACAATCTTATAAAGGAATGTTAGAAAAGATTCAATTTGTTTTCATAGAAACATAATAATTTTTATTGATTTCCTACTACCTAACACCGATACACCGACTTGTTATTATGATTAACCACGGAAGCATACCGATGGCGACGAGGAAGTCAAGTATCGTTCGTTTTCATTTCCCTGATGAACCGTAAATTCCGCCCGTCGCATGAATTCGCGTATCAGACTCTAATTAAATTGCAATACGACGATAAATGTCCGTTATTCTCTACTTTTATCGTGTTCCATGACGTAATGCAGTTAAATTCTACTATACACGTAAATAACGTTGTCCTGTTCCATTTAAAGATTTTTAAACCTTAAGTATTATTAAATGAAGTGACCTCGTTTTCGCGAAACGAATTATTAGAAAATCCATAATTACGTCGTTGCTGAACAATATGAAAACGGTCACCATGGAAAATTTCTATCCAGCTTTTGTTTACACCCTTGCGTTTTCTACCTGAATTTCACTTAAGAAGAAGCACGCGCTTAGAAAATGGTATTCGGACGGTAATTATCACGTTAAACTGTTATTATACGAAAATTACTAAGTACTACGTGCTTATATGAGTTGTGCAATTCGTTTGAAACGACAGTTGTTCACGTTAAGTTTATAGCACAACCGAATAATTCTTCCAGGTTTCTGGAAAGGCAATAGTTGATAATTCCCTATCAATGAATTTCAACCGGTCAATTATCGAATGTATGGAATATCAACGGTACGCATTAAGGATAACGAAGAGAGAGAGAGAGAGAGAGAAGGGAAGAAAAGGCGAACGTTCGACTACCAGATTATTATAACATTCCTTATTAATGTTAAAAATCAGAGTGAAATGAATACAGATTTTACCCATACCAATAGTACAATACACGCATGGTACGCCTGTCGTAAAATTTTATCTCGCTTTCATATCCGTCATTCGAGCAACTTCGCCAGTTTCCGTGGAAACGTTTTTAAACTCAGATCAAACGAACGCGCACGTAATAAAAAAATTCTCGACGGGGGATTATTTGCAACTTTGTTTATCGGCCTGCAATTTCTTTCTGAAATCACCTAACTTCCTTATTTTGAAACGAAACTCGTTCTAATGCAGCACGGCGATTTTCTCGGCGCACTTTACAGCTTCCTTTAACGGCAAGAACGGTTATACGATTTACTTCTGAAATGCATTTCTCGCCAAATAGTATATGGTGTTCGATTTCAGTATTCAACAAACAAATGCAAATTCTACTAAATTTCTCGAGGCATCATAGCCTCTTGTACGTACATACGTTTCGCGCGTACTTGAACTTCTCTCCCTGTATACCGTGAAAAAAGAAGAGCAAGGCGCGTCTTCGAGTACAGAAGCCTAGCGTGAAAGTTTCACGTAATTGAAGGCGTGTGTCTGTTCTTTATTAGAGCTCTTATTATCATATGAAAGTTGATTTTTCGCAGTCGTTGTCTCGGACAACGTCGAGTCTAACATGTTTATGCGGTGACGCGTTCTCGGAATACTATAGTAGAAACATCGTCGCCGACATTATCTATTCTAAAACGGAATTCGATATGTGCACTCCTAGCCATAAATTAAAACCTACAGATATTAAGTGCAAACTGTATGCATTTCGCTATTGTTGTTTTCGAAATATTTTATCATAAATCTGTTATTTCAATCTAACTATATATTTATTTTTGACACATGCTATATATTTATTTTGACATATGCTTGTTTTTGGCAGGATGCTTAGATTTGGCAGGAGGAACATAATTACAGAATCCTGAGCAAACATGACGAGTTAGTCGTTACATAATGATTATCATTCCGTATCAATAACCTACAGCTACTTGTAACGTGATAAAATTGGTTTTAAAGAGATTAACAAATATCCAATAAAATATTGCCGTCTGTAAGAATCAAATCAGCTATTGATTTTTTAAAAAAAATAGCAAGATCCTTTGGAAAGTTTTTTTATCTTCAAATTGTCATGTCTCTAAATGCAAGATATAGAAATAGATATAGAAATAGATATAGAAAAATGTTCACTCGAACTTATGAAAAAACCATTCGAAAGGCTTCGTGAAAACTAGTGGATACGTCGATCCTTTATACGTGTTTACATTTTACTAATGTCAGTGTATGCATGCTACTTCAACCCTTAACTTAAAGAACGACCGACTATGCAATGACAACGTTATACTTGTTCAAGAAGAGATCTTCGCGGTTAGAAAAGGAAAGCTCTGCGCAGCGAGATCTTGACGTTCACTTTGCCGCAACGATCAATATGCTGTTTGTCATAATTCATGCTGAGAATGTCGATTTTTCTCCTTTTCTGTCCATCTGTTTTTCTTTTTTTTTTTTTTAGAGAGTTGATATACAGAGTTGATATAGATCGGCGAGAAAGTGACCTGTGCAAAATCAGGAGTCGCTGTGTGGAGTTCAGGTAACAAGTTAAACGATCAATATACGTCCTGTAAAGTATTAATAAAGTACGCCTAAACGAAGTGTATATGCAAGTAGCTGATATATAATTAATGTACCATTTATAGAAATTCGAATTTAATCTGAAAACCTTCACTTCCGTTTAATCCCCTTCGTTTCCATGCTCGATACAGTATCTGAATTTTTCTTACGTCGTTCGACAGGGTGAATATGTAGGCATAAGATACGGTACCATTTCTGGTAACTGGTTGTTGGATATTCTAGAAATAATTAAGCGAAAATACTGTTGTGTAGCAACGCGGCAATTTTTTCGATCGTTTAGTATTCCAACTAGCATAACGGAGACTGAGTAACGGCTAAGCGACGTAATTATTGCTAAATTTCTCAGGGGAAAGAAAGGGAAAGCTGTGCGCCATCGAATAAAAAAAGTCGCGAGCTCGACGTCACGATCCGTGTTCTCTGATAGTCGGTTTTCTTTAGTCCCACGCCCAGTTCACAGAACGTTGTCAATTTCACGTGTGTTTGATTGACTTTAGCGTAGATCGCTTTTCCCACCATGATTAAATATTTAAAATATCGACTGTATAAAATTCAAATTTAAAATGTAAATTGACTTCGATAATTTATTTTCTACACGTTCTGTGAAATACAAATACCGAGCAATTCTGTCAGTATTATGCAAGGAATGCGGGTAATTTGTTTAACGTCGACAGTTTTATCACGTTTAATAATTAACGTTCTCAATTAAAGCGAACGTTTTACCACAAGAAATAAGGATAAGTAATTCTTGAAATTTTCGAAGAAATTTATATTTTACCATAAATTATGAAATATTTGGCGTACCTCATGGAATGTTGTATCGAACGTTGAATATTGCATTATTCCAAAATATATTTCATATATTATGGGCAAATAAAATTACAAACATTTCAAATATTTTGGTCGATTTTTATTATATATATACTATTCATTATTATTTGTATATATATAAACCATTAAACTTTTCGGTATCTTTGATCAGTAGTAGTCAATAGTATTTTCATTTAGGTGTTGCCTTTTTCGTGCTAGGGATGTAATAAAGAATACACCTACTGTTTGATGCGAACTAAAATTTCCATTTCGAAAAAAGCCAGAAGTATTTTATTTCTCTTACAATTTGAAGCAATTTAGGAATTTAGGAATTTTATTCAGACTAGCCGCTCAAATTGATAAAAGCATTTAATATTATGTTCAAAGAATGAATAATAGTGTTCCAGTTTAATCATGTGCAAAGAAGTAGAATAATTTGTAATGTTTAGATTTATCACACGTGATAAATGATTGTTGGACGATAATATATGATGGTAGGTGCAGATTTATCACATTTAACAAATGATTGTTGAGCATCATTTCATATCCATAAAGTATAATTATATGAAATATAGAGAATTAAATATCAAGATATATTGTAATATTATGATAGATGGGCAAAACTGTGGTTACTTTTTAACGAGTTCTTTCTTTCTTATGTAATCCACTGGTTTAAGCTATGTCGAGATTGTAACTAGAGATAAGTGCAAGCTGCTCGATGAGGGTACTAAAGCTTGGGGTTGGTTTGTGTCGCATAGGCCTGTTTTCTCGAGTAATCACGAACTTGTTCGCTCCAGGCGCACCGAGATTTTAGTTTCGTTCCTGTTTACTCGCGATTTTCATATTTTTTCATATGTTAATTTCGAACAATTTTCAGAGAATTAAATTCCCCTTTAATATTATCCTATATTTTTTATATTTCTCAGAATTCCAATTGTTGCAATAGTAGCCAGTAATGTTGCAATATATATATTATTTTCGCTTATTCATGAATTTTTATAATTGTTGCAAATATTCATTCCGAGAAATTTCTCTCAGATTTTCTACTCTGTTTCTCTTCTATATATGCATATCTGTACTCTCTCTTTCTTTTTTGTGACTTCCAACGCTGCGGGAGGAAAAATAGAAAACCTCGAGAGCCGTTGTTCACAAAGCGCTGTTGTCATATACGGAAGTCGCACATCTTGGTTTGGTTGACGTGGGCGAAACTGTTATGAACAGGGGGCGTTTAATAGGAAAAACAAAACTGGTCAAGACAGTAAGATGATTCTAAAAATAAATACTCGTGGTTAACTAAACTGTGTAGCACTTATTATTATTCTTCATCAGTAGCTGAGTAAAACTTTCATTCTATTCACCTTATACAAGTTCCAGAACGTAATCGTATAATTTCTTCCCCTGATTTATGCTTCGAAAGGAAATTTTCGCGTTACAATCTAACTTAAGGCAAACGTACACTTGACATTTATATCTGTTACAAATATGGCTTTTGCATACGCTGTAATGTTAAAATTATCGTACAAATGCAATGCCGCGTATCAGGAAACAGTTTATTTATTGAACAATGCTTAGAAGAAGAACTCGCTACAATGGAGGAACGTGAGTGAAAATCAACTTTTAAAATTGGACTATCGGTATCCTACATAAAGATTTCAATTCGTGCACTAATGAACTGTGTTAACATATCTTTAATTAGTAATCGATATGTCTGATTGTATTGTATATACAGTAACTGTGATATTCAATTTAAAGTCGAATATTTCGTTTAAAATTGATCTTAATCTGCAAATTATCAACTGGATATATGAGTCTTACGAAGTAGAACGCATGTAACATTGAAGTTTGAATTTGCATTTTAAAATACACTAGGAGTTAGTTTAGATTATAAATTAGCAAAATTTTTATTTTAGAAATCTGCAAGCAGTATTACTTATAAATGTTTCATCGTATACATGAATTATATGGATATTCATTCTACTTCTAATGGAAATAATATGGATACACTCGATTTCATAATTTTATGTTAATCTATATCGTCAACATGGTCATTTACGATATGCACACGAGTCGTTCCATCTTATGGTATTTACTACGCATACATTCATTATTTCAACCATCAGATTCTACGGACATATATAGATAAACGTATTAACATATCGTGTTCTTCATTACGTAAAATCACGTGTATTTCACTAGAATCGATAAAATGTAAATAAATCAGCAGATTTTTCCTTCTATTCAGACTTTCACTAATATACATTTCTATTATGCACACCGTACTGTTCTGCTACGTACAATCGAACTCGGCCATACTAAGGTACATTTCCTATTTCGTTTTAATGTGACCGCACCCTTTTCATAATGGTCCCGGTATTGTAAAATGCGTCCCGCTATCAACGTTGCAGAAGATAATGATTACTAAACAGTGCAATACCAGGAGTACAAATTTAGGAACATAAAGCAAGAAAGAAAGAAATACCTGCACGCAACTTGAAATACTTAGAACTTAGTTAACTCAATAAAAACACTAAAAAAGTATCTAATGCATAAGACTCAAATATTATAAATTATCATTCCGAAATAATATGTTACACAAAGTTTTGTTAATTATCGTTAGCGTTAAAATTGTGACCTTTAAGATAAGATCCAATTGAACCAATTCCCTATAATTATAATTACCCCGTATGATTATAAACTATCAGTTGAGATTGAAATTTTCATTGTGGTATCTGAGAATTCCATCGGGAAGTTAATATATTTCTATTTCACTGCTAGCAATTGAAGGTTAAAATAAATAAAAAAATGTTCCCTGTCTACAGAATGTTGGTTGCCTGAGATCCCAGAACGTGATTCATTCCACTGTGAAGTAGAATGACCTTAACCTCAACGACCTTAAGCGAAGGTCTACGATATATTACGTAAAAGTCGAACAACTTCTCTATTCTGCGTCCATGGTTACATGTAATGTAATCGACTGTGGATTATCATAGGTTTAAGGAATTGCTACGGATCGTTTCGGAATTTCAGGATCTCGATTCTTGATATTAGTCTCAAGGAAAAGGCGATCCTCCGACCTCATGAGTCACGCTTCACTGAATTTCTTAACTGAGAAATTTTACAGATCGAAATTTTTTAACCATGAAACAATTCCAGGTGTTTCCTATAACCACAGGAAGGTTCTAATCCTGGTTTTTACTATCATGAAGCGTGATTGAATAGGATTTTTCATCTTTGGATATGAGAAAGATATGAAACTTTGAAATTCCCTAATATAATTCATATACTCCATTTATATCGATTTACTAAATGCTTTATATGCTATTTTATGGTAAGTAATGATTTCTAATATTGTATTGCCTTTATCACTTAAACATTATGAACTTTTAATATTTGCGTTTAGTATTTTTACTAACATTACAATTAGGGGATGAATAAATAGAAAAACGGATTAGACAAATCTATTTATTTATATGTACTTACAATTCACTATTTAATATCCTTCTCAGGTTCTTTATAATTAAATAATTTTTGTTCACTTTATTCGTATGGAATGTATATTCCTTTTCATTAAAAACTGTTTTTATCTTTTGCCACTTATCTAAATCATTTATTATTCCAATTCGTTAATTATAGTTATTATTCCGTGATATTTAAATTGAAACTATGTATAATTGTATTGTACAATACCTTTCTCTATATTTGAATACGGAACGAATTTGAATTAACAGTCCAATCGAAGAAAAAAAGCTAGCCGTAAGAGAATGAAATCGATCACTTTCGACTTTCCATTCTATAGTAGAACGAAGCCGTGCAGAAGCGGTTTCGATTTCCATATACTTGATGTTGCTCGCCACAGGAAACGACACCTGCTACCTTCTTCTCCTTCTCTTTTTCTCTAGATTCCTCGAAATCCGCGTTACTTTCCCTCACGTCACAGACGAACGATCGTTCGTTTCTAATTGAACGACATCGGCTGTTGCGAGGAACATTAAAGAGTCTTGTCGCCGTTAAAGACAGATAAAAATGCGGAGATCCCGCTAATTATTGTCTAAGAATGAATTCATTAGAACGGCTCCTATCACACGCATCACTTCGTTACAACTTGTATACGTTTCAACTTCTAACAATAACAGCGACCTTTTTATTCGTTAAATGATATATGGTTAAGAAAGAGAGACCTCGAACTGTCCCCATTTTTAACAAACGTCTCCTTTAAAACTGTCACCGTGAGATCCTTACGAAGAAATGTTTTTCCTCAACGTCTCAGAAGAGAGAAGGTAGAAAGTATCATACTGCAGAGAAACGATGATAATACGGACGGAAGTTCGTCCGAAACCGCAAATGTCATTATCAAAGGTAAAAGTTGTTTCTAACTTACTGCATACATTGTTTAATTTCCACTTTAATGGTTGCCTCTGGAAATTAGTTGAAAATTATCATATATACATCTTTCGACTTTTATACAACTTTTATTGACAAGAATGATTAAGAGAAAGATTGAGAAGATTAATACTATAAAATTATCAATAACTATACATAATATAAAATTTGATCAATGAAATTGAAGTGAAAAGTATATCAAAAAGTACATAATATTAAAGAAGAGCATTCGTCCATTTACTTTACACAAAATCATTAAAATCCCCAAAAACGCACCGCAATAAATCTGCTATAAAATATTAGTACTTATCAAAAATTACGAATCGATCGCTTCGACCACACACATAGTTTCAGCATTAAAATCATAGCACGAACACGCAATGGTACATGACACGCGATACTTTCGAAGCCTATATTTCAAACACACGTCACTCTCGAAGTATTCGTACACCCGGACATCCATATCTAACTGGTCCACCTGCGATTACGATAGATACTCAAACGAGGTCACACCTCGCTGATGGTGGCAGTTAAGGAACCTCAAATCGAGATTTCGCTCCTTTGTGATCGTTCGTTTGCCATCAACTGATAGCCTGTGCCGTTATCCGCCTAAGCAACGTATAAAAATGGCCCTCAGTCGAATTTCTTCTATCCCACTGACATCGAAAGGTTTGGATCACAATCAGTATCCAGGAACAAGCGATTTGATATCGTGTATTCCGTTTTCGTATGGCTGTAATTTTATACAATGTCTCTTGCACCACCTCTCTTGCCATTGAAATAACGCGAGCACTCGGGGGTCAAACAAAAATCCGCACGAGATACGACTCGGTCATTAATCAGTAGATCAGAGTACATTATTTGTTCTGAATTGTGAAATCGTTGGTGTTAGTCAGGGCGGTTTATCATAATTTACTGACTATTGTACGAGGAGGAGGGGAGTAGATGAAATATTAGGGAAAATGGCATTAGATTCTTACGTCACACGTTACCGGCTAAGGTTTGAGATCATTAATTGTTAGAATAGAAATGAGAAATTTTTCAGAATTTTACTTCACATATTACTTATGAAAAGTTTGTAATCATTACGTGATCCATAGAGCCCGGAAATTTAGGAGAAAGTTAGTTTAGAATTTCATTATCCTAGAAAGCTCTTTCATAAAAAATGATCAAAATAGAGAAAATTGCCATTAATATTTACAGCATTAATTTTTAATAACTTTTAGTATATATAAAAACTGAGATTCCAAATAGTAGGTGATTCCACATTTTTGGCCGTAAAGCACTTTATTCTAAACAGATTCTTTATTAATTTTGTTTCATTAAAGTAGGTAAGGTTGTTCTTTTAAATACAGGAGTAACAAAACTACAATGTGTGAAGGTATTTACTAATATAAATTTCTCTCGTTCAATATAATACTTTTGATGTTTCTTTGTAGTAATAAAGGAGACATGAGTATCTTCGTAAATTCTGAAGCTGCTCACGGAGAGCTTCGCCTCAGGATATTAAAGAATGGCTCTCTCAAAGTTTCTTCTTTTATCTACCTCTAGAATCATTTTGAAGCTTGGGCACGTTCTATTGGACTCACGTTTTATAAGTTCTAAACACTGTCATCGTATTTCTTCGGGATTATGAAACTTATCTATCATTGTTCAATTCATCACGACACGACAGTACTAATTGGGCGTAAGGAATGATAATTACATGCTTGATGTGATTATAATGGTACAAATGGAAAGTGTGACTCAACGTATTTGAGCGACAAAGAAGCTGTAACCAGTACGAGGCTTTCATCGAATATCAATTAATGGGTCGTTAAAGCCTGCTCGTCGTTAAAGATGCAACGACAAATTATCGTGAATATATCAAACCTAGGATTTCAAAATATGATCTGTGAACTATAGGAAAGTAATTGAAAAGCCCACTTAATATGTTTGATCATAGTCTAAAAGCAGCTCGAAGAAACGATTCGTCAAAATATTTGCCAACTGAGTGAGTCATAAATGAGTCATTATTTAATAATTTCTAGAATTGTTTCGAAACTATCCAAATAGTAAAATTAAGAATGTAGAAAATACACTCTTTTATATTAAAAAAGAATTTGTATGGACTCACTCCTTAAAATGAATTACAAACGAATTATCCTTTAGTTTCTAGAATTATTTCGAAACTATTCAAAGCGTAAAGTTAAGAAGATAGGAAGTACACCTTTTCATATTTAAAAGAAATTTGTGTGGATTCACTCCTTAAAATGGTCGTTGTCGGAAAGGTTTACCTTAAAAGAGACAGGAAAATATAGTTAAACTAGGTAGGAAATGTGTAAGGGAAAAATGAAGTCTAATTCGAAAATCTCCTTAATCAGTCACATCTACGATGAGGTACACTGAGATATACAAGCGACATTGTAACATTCAATCTTAAAATGTACTTCAACAGCCTTTTTTAACCATTCAGGTATTATGAAACCAGCATAATTATACGAATAGTTTAGGTAAGTTTTTGTTGACATGACCGTAATTACAATACTAACCGAATAAGAAAAACTAAGGTTCAGAGATACGTAGATCAGTTTTACAAAAGCAAAAGAACAAGGAATTTAACGGTAAGAGAAGAATGAATTCTAATACGATTACTGATAAATTCAACTCAAGTCTCGAAATATATCCGCGCAGCAACCGCGTAATTAAGATGTTAACCTCTCCGATGACTTCGATGATAAAGAGAGTAAAACTCCCACCAGAGAGTAAACTCCAATTACATTCTCGGAGCTAGTTAGACGTAATTGAAAAGTTTCATCGCTAAAGTATTTTAATTGTACATAAATTACACGCTTGATTATTACCTATCAATCACAGTGTACCTATCAAGCTCGAGACATGCTATACGTCCTATAGAAGCCAAGAATTAAATAAATTTAACCTAGTATTAGGTTATCTACTTCTGCCTTCTGCATACTTGAATTAATTTAGTAAAGTTTTATAATTCATAAGTTACAAATCCTTAGTATTAGTAAATTTTCTCGCGAACAAGTAAATAGTTGAAAGTAAATTTTACAAAACTTTGTTAAGAAAAATTTTATCAAAAATCTAAAGAAATATTGCAAAGCAGATAATAAAAAGTAAAATGTTCGTGAATTTTTAACTCCATTTTTGTTTTGTTACTTAACCATGATACGTATCGCGAAAACTTTTTTTGACCTCTGTCGTCGATTGAGCCGTGTAACAGACGCATGAAAAATCGAAAATGGACCATGCTGTATGACATATGTACGACAGCTGAAGTCGAGAAGACCTTTCGCTTCGCATTACATTACAAAATCTAATCGTGATATTTTTCGATACAATCTAGTGACCTTTCGTGCCAGTTTTTCGACTACACACTGCTCGAAAACTGGCTGAAAAAAAACGGCGACTTTTAACAGCTCGTTCAAGCGTGACGATTGATATTAAATGTTTTTAGTCGAATCGAAGCTATTCCCATTTGTCATAATTGTTGGATGAAAAAAACAAATTGTATGAAATCTACCTTCCATATCATTCTTAATGTCCTTGATTCTTAGTAATAGTAAATCTATTTGTAAGAATCCTGGTAATTCTTATAAAATTTTCGTAAGCTATAAACGATGCAAAAAGAACATCGAAGGTTTTGTAATGACTCTTTTGTTTCTTTTATTCGTCTCATAGAATAAGCAACTGTTCCACAGGATGCTAATATATTACTTCTTGTCGTTATCGTTAAGATCGATTACTATTCCTGTCACTTGGGAAAATAAACGAGTGGGTCTAACTATTATCATAGTGCTTTATAGAGTGGAACATTGCAGGCATCTATGAAAAATAATGTTTGAGAAATATTGGTAAAGCGTTTAATAATATTATTAGAAGTCTGTTGGAATGATTATTTATCAAAGCACGGAAAAAATTAATAATTGTCAACGTGAGATCCAAAATACCAAAGCGCTTCAAAACGGTTGAACTTTAATATCAATTCAATTTCCTCTTACAAACTCTGAAGAGATTTATGGATGATGTAAACTAGAACGGCAAGCAGTAGCATATTGCAAATTTTATACATTAATTATTACATCGATGATAGCGGTTTTCAGCATAGCAGTCATAGGAATAAGATTTGTTAACATCTCTGGTAATGAGATTACGAATCTTAATTACAAATTACAAATTACATAAAAACTTAATTACCTCTGAATTACCTGTATACTCACTTAAAGATAATCTTCTGTATCGATAAACTAGAAAATCTGTATAGCCTAAATGAATGAAATGGAGATCCGACGATCGACAAACGAGATTAAACATAAATCCACAGTCAGCCGAAGATAACAAAGTTCGTATTTGTACAATTTCATGTATCCATAAAACAGAGGCAGCCTAAACGGACGAAATGGAAAGAAATCTACTGATCGAAAACCAAAGTTTAGTTTGCCCTTAAATTATAACTCGAACTTCGTTCACTCGAAAATATCGTCAGAGCAACAAAAACAATTTAGTGTATCTGTAGAATATAAAATAGCTTAAATAAATGAAACGGAAAGAAATGTAATGACCGAAAGGCGAGGTTTCCTCACCTTGCGTTCCAATCTTCTATCTCGTGTCTCAGAGCCATTATTTTCCATCGTTTCCACGTCGCAATGCTCCGATTCCGCACGACCGTTCACCGCATTCAAATAGCTTCGCGGTGATAATAATGATCAGGATAATTGCATACGCGTTGTGCATAATGGCCGAACGGCAGTCACTTCAATAAAACCAGTGACAGGGGAACTATATCGTGCGAGATTTCCACGACACCGGGGATTTAACAGCTGCTACCTTACGAGGATTTGTCATTAGCTCCGTTCCGGCGCAATATCGTATTGGCAACCAAGTGTTTCTTGCTTTTCTGCCGCAACACTGCCCCGTTTGAAGGATTGTTGCCCTGAGTATTTGACAAATTGTCTAAATCGTATAAACGGTTCTTGTTAATTGAATATTCCCGTTCGTTTCTAAAAAGATTGTTTAAGTTGTTCGATTGGGAAGAACGGGGCAATTATGAATGCTATTCCTACGATATATTACCTTTTTTCTCAGATTCGAAGGTTAGTAATGACCTTCTCATATTGCGTTGCTTTCAAGAAAATCATGCAATATGGAATATTATTAAACTCGTTTCATCATGTTCTTTCTATGTTTGTACTGCAAGAAAGGTAGGAGATAAATTTTGAAAAAAGTGACCTTAATTGAAAACTATGTTATAATATTTCGTTCTTCTGCGCTATTCTATTAAGGAAGCAAGAAAATAATGTGTAGATGCAATATCAAGTTATACTTAAACAACTTACTTCATCAGACATTTTTTTCTAATATCAAAAACATCTCAATATACAAATCAATATACAAATCAATATACAATATCTCAATTATACAAATTGAAATGCTCTATACAATAAACTTTCCTTTCAAAATAAAGACTTCCCTAATAATTCTCCATCGAATTTTCGATTTCATGAGCCAATCCAGTCTCACTTTGCACCTCGATTTTCTTAATAACTTCTAGATAATTACATCGAAAAGCATCGACGTGAAAAAAGTTAATTAGAATTTCTCTAAGTAGCCACGATTTGCAGATCGGCAAGCCATCAAGGAGAATAATCAAGTGACGCGAAATACGGTGCAATCCAATGAGCAAAATGATAGTAATGATGTCATTACCACTTTTCCTCTCACTGAAGGAGGTAACGTTCATGTTCCGAGACCTTGCCATGGACAACGCCCAGTTTCACGATTCTTCGTATAGGTTCACGTGTTTGATTGCTCTTGAGCGATCTTGGGCAAAATTGAGCCAAATTAGTAATCTAGGAGATATTTGCCAAGGCCAGGAGCAAAAGAAACGGATTAGATGCACGATGTGGTGAATGGCTATTATGCTGGTGAATGATGGAAGTTCGTAGAACAAGCATTCGAATTACATATTATTGAGATAAAACGATTCTTTATTTATGGTACAACGCATCTTCGATATAAGAAAACATTAATATTACAGGATTTCAACAATATAGGCTGAGAGCCTTACATTATTGGATCGACAATTTTTATTGTCAGGAGTTCTCACATTTCCTTCTCGAAGGGAAAATACGTTATCCTTAATACGATGCACGCCTTGAATAGATCTGACGTGATAGTAGCTTGATTGGATGTTGAAGCAGGTGTTATTATACAATTGATAGACATTTACGAAAATATACAAGACAGGGCCGTGTGCATTGTTTCACCAAATTCACATTTCCTTTACTCACTGGATCGTAACGAAGCGAAATCAACTAAGAATTATTATAATGTTCACAATATTCCTATAGGCTGAAATTCGATATTCTTAGCTCGATGCAATCGAAATATCGCGAATAGTATGTAATAGTAGACCAGAAATTGCCAATAATTTGATAGAAAGTCTTTCGCGGAAGTCGAAAGCAGAAAGCAGGGTTGCAAAAGGAAATGAACAAAATATTAGATTAGAATACTAGTGAACATCATAACAGGCAAGATGGCAGACATGATAATATCTACATCAAATATTTCTTCATCGCTATGCGAAACATAGATTAAATACCGTTTCGTGGTTTCAATTAATTCCTCCGTTTCCCAATGCGTTGAAAACGAAAATCCGCAATAGCATCATTCCATTTCTCGAGATTGTTTTAGTCTGTTATAAATACAATGACTCACAAAACTACTTCAATACTTCTAAAAACTCTTTTATGTATATAAAAATTCATTGGTTATTTTATATTTGAAATCTCATTAGTTATATTTAGTGCAAGTATATATTTCGCCAAAGATCACGAAAGTATATCAACAGCAAATTTTCAATTATATCAATTCTTATCGCTCTAATCATGTGGGATAATAAAATTCTAACTTGCATTTGGTAGCGTATCTGCCGATGGATAAGGATTCAATAAGCTTCAATATTCAATGAAATCATCCTTAACATTTATAGCTTATTTCGGATAATTATTTATACTATAATACTAACTTTCGACTAAATATCTACAGTAAATCTGCATTAGATATCTTGTAATTCCTACACGTACATAGACATTTTCAGGCTGGTTTCAAATTTGATCAATATAACCATGACAGTCGTGTTTCATTTCAGCATTAATGAAGTTCCAAAATATTTTACATATGACACATACAATACAACATAAAAGATTTCTATGAATAATGTCTAAATACTTTCGTGAGTCACTGCATCTCTACGTGTACACCGAATTACATTGTGATGATAGTTTGATAGCTTTCTGTAAATCACGATACGTTCTCACAGAGTAAGATATGCAGTTACTTCGCGTTGCAAATTGCACGTTTCGCTGTTCTAGATGACATCGTGCGAATGATCGTGTCATACACAGACCTTATACCACACGCCGACCATAACGAACATTCTGCAAATCGGTATGTACTACAATTTGTTCGCAGCGCGATGGAAAAGCGAGTTAAGTAGACGCCTAAGCGCTAATTAAAAAAGATTAAAGCGCGCGGGGTAACCGTGCAGATCATAACGGATATACGGTCGGTATTAACGCGTATAATTCAGTAGAACCAGATGTTTCCTTGATTAGATAACTTTGATAAAATTCTGAAATACAATACAGCCACGTGAAATAAAGTAAGATTATGTCTTATACTGTGGTCCGTAATCAACTAATTTTCTCAGTAATTGGACAAAATGAATTAATAAATAATCGTTATTAGGTGATTAAAATAGTTCAGATACACATGTGATATACTCGACCATTGTGAAATAATCGCGTTACGCTGGAAGAAAAAATTAATTTATGATAATTAAATACACGCGCGTCCCCTCGGATTAAACTTCTTCAGATTTCAATAAAGATAAGACGTTCAAGTATAATAATATAAAAAAATAAAATAAAAAATATATATATGTAATTATAATATTATATATATATGTAATTATAATATTATATATATAATATTATATATATATAATATAATTTTACAATATATATATATATATATATATATATATATATATATATATATATATATATAATTGTAAAAATGACTCGGCCATCGATACAATGATATAATAATACATCGATAATCCTGAGAAATCTCCGCCTCGTGTGGGACAATTGGTAATAAAAAGATCTTTCTCAACAAATACGCTTTGTATGCTTGATCTCCCTCTTTCCTTCTTTTTCTCTCCATATCTTTCTTTTTTATCTGACTTTCACGATCGATCCGTGTCTTCCTTCAAAATAAAACGTACATGCTCCCACACAAAAAAATTACGTAAACTGGGGCTTGCGCATTATGCCATAATGTATTGC
The DNA here is from genome assembly GCF_011952255.1 of Bombus vosnesenskii. Lineage (NCBI taxonomy): Eukaryota > Metazoa > Arthropoda > Insecta > Hymenoptera > Apidae > Bombus > Bombus vosnesenskii. Next base: position 862,471 of record NW_022882976.1, on the reverse strand, counting down.
TTCTTTCCACGATTAAAAGGCCATTTGAACGTCTGCCGTACGTAACTTGATCCCATACTTTCGAGACGAACGTGTGCATGGCTGCGAAAGTACGAAAACCACGTCAGTCGAGGTACGCTTGCTCATATGTGGGCAAAAAAAGAGGGAAACAAAAAAATATATAATTCAGACGGCTCGTGCACGGGGTCGTAAGCTTGACGCTCGTTGGAATGATTTTACTATCAGGTAACCGTCTAATTCGGTTAATTAAAAGCATTGCGAGCAGCGTAAAATCCGCCTGGCTGATTATAGCGTGAAATACCCGACGAACCAGACACTACGACCGAGTTATCTATGTTCTGAGTAGCTTGCACGAATAGCGAAACTCGCCAACGAAACCGTGATCCGAGAGCAGAAAGTTTCTTATAATCCCAAGAAATCTTCAATTAAGTCGTCCGTCTAGTCGCCACCAACGAAGATGGGGAACATCGTTGTTCATTCACGAATTTCACGTCGTAAATCGAGTTTGATGAGCTGGAACATCATGACGAAATACATAAAGTGAATATCTGGCTCATTACTTTGAACTGCTAGCTGTACAGTAGATGTGTGTGATGTATAGGAAGACGTGGGACCGCGATCAGAAACAGAGCGCCTGATCAAAGACTATTTGGCCCGGATGCGGTTTTCACGGCATCAGCTGGGAGTTGTCGGCGTGCTTGCTATGGATAATGCACGGTGAATTTTAATCGACCTCCGTTTATGCGCAAACCTAATATCTCCGTGTATCGTGAGAGCCAGCGTTTTCATGAGAGTACATGTTTTCTAATAAGGGATGTGTGGTTCGCAGGTGTATTCTCTTTTGTCTGTTTTGCAATCGCTACGCAACACGATCGAATGTTGAAAACTTCGTACAAAATGGTACTCTACGATAAAGATTTTGGGATCTTTCTTTGACCAACGTGTAACCTTTAGAAAAAAAGGAAACGAAATACTAAGAGAGATACGATATTAATGAATTGTTAAAGATTCTTAATCATGATAGCAGTAGTTAGTCCTACAATGATGCATACAAGTACTATTTATCTGTATTATGTGATTACATTTTTTCGATCATCATTTAATGTTCGAGGAAAAGAAATAGAACAGTAGAAAGGTAGAATGACAAACATTTGTGAAAGATATGTAATCACAATAACGCTGATAAATTCTAAATCGATACCATATTATGCCATCGAACTTTTCATGTTTTCCTTCGCTTTAGAAAAAAGTAAAACAGTAGAAGACATGGATCAGATATCGATCAGTATCATTAGAAAAAAAAGGAAACTTCTATTGTGGCTTATTGATCAATCGATTATAAGTATTTATGTTCAATTAAACACGAATTAACGTACACGAAAAACCAGTGCTTTCCTGTTCACAACGCAAGTGAATGTCCTATCTCTTTACAGCGTACATTGAAGCCGTCCACGCGGAACGCTTACGTGACCGGACCTTTTTCCATGCCGTGCTATCGTAAGAAAATTTATTAACCGATAACAACAAGCACTGCGTGCAGTTTGTGCGCCAGGCCTCTCGTCTTTACTACCGCTTAAAAACTGACTTCAGCAGTCAAGCCTGCTTACGTTCTACCTCGACTTGCTTACAATTCTCGTGTTGAATTACATAATAAGAACGGAAAGTATATGCATAAATATCATTCTAAAGAATTTATGTACGTGCATTAATTAGTGCTCGGTGCAGCACGCTCATCGCTGCAATTTATATCGCATTAACGGCACGTATTTGCGTATAGAACGAGCATACGCTTTTTAAATAAAACTTACGTTGTTGCAATGGAGGGGCTTCGTGAGCTTTTTTAGTTGAGAAAAATTTAGGGGTGTCAGTAAAGAAGTGTAATTTAAACAGAGATTTATTTTATCCATTAAATATTGTAAATAGTACTTTATTTTGGCTGTTTTATATAGCTTCTTCGTATGTATAATATAATATATATAAAATATAAAAAAATGTATAGTCGAGTAATACGTTTTTATGTTTAGAATAATAACAGAACTCTACTGGAACTTACCCACATTCAGAATTTTTAAAAATGAAAACCTTTCTCACTTGTATCATTTTCCCTTTCAAACTCTTAATTTTTCGTTAGAAATACTTCGAATACATACAAATAAAGATATTTCACAGACAAAAAAGCGATAAGCGTAGAAATCAGTTTTAACCAATCAGGGGAATTACTTTCTAGTTTATTCACCTGCTGATATTTTCTTCGAAGATGTAACATAAGCATCTTTATAACGTACCGAACCTTTAATCCTTTGATATCATAGATTACGTTGTCAGAAAGCAAATTCAACAAATTCCCTTGCAACGGCACCCATGAAATCCTTCGATTAAAGTGTAAATCTCGATAGTCACGAAGTTCATGGCAATACGTCGACTCTTTAACATTTGAGGAGCGGCGGAAATGCTCGTCAATTAAGCGGTTCATTAACCGATTTCCTAATAAATTGCGTACTAAGAGATTTTGTAATTCTAGTTAAAACTAGGTAGAAAAACACCATATAGTAGGTGTCCAACTTGTTGGCAGAATTATGCCTAACCGGACGCCGATAAATCGTTTCATTTGCAATTCTGGCAGCAGATCCTTTATCACGGCGCACGCGAACGCGCGACATTTCGTATAAATTATCGCACACTTCCGGAAGAAGGGAAATGATTTCGTGAAAATATTGTCATTTATGTTTGTGTAGGAACGTTTCTATGTACTTACATTCACTATGGAAATGAACGTGAATATGGCGATAGATAGTTGGCAAAAGTGAGCGTTTCTATCTTTAGAGCGGTTGGTCACTTTATATGGTAGCAGGTGCCAGCTGGCAAACTTAGATAAACGTATCTAATAATCGTAGAAATATCGTTCAGAACAAGTTACGTTCCTGGCCAAATGAATATAAATCAGCGTCAGGTTTGCGTAAATGTTCATAAGAATATATTCCAGGTAAAAAGAATGATCCAGTCGTACGATCGTTTGGACGCGCGGACGTCCAGAAACAAGTTATATATGTTCAGACTATAGATTTAGGTAGCTAGTTATAACGACGAAAGTGAGCAATATTTTGTATTCATAAAACCCTGCATTGCCTTCGCGAAAAGAAACTCGTGGAATCGATTATCCAACTATGGAAACGGTGACATGAAAAGTGCATTTTTCTCGCGGAAAATCGATACCTACACCCGATTGATTTCATCGTTGCACTTATATTACACCTATTTCTTCAGAAAAACCACAACTCTTACGAAATTTCCTGGGAAGTCCTAATGTCTTACCAAGAATTGAAACTGGCTAAAAACTCTGCATTAATTAGCCACCCATACATTGATAGATCTTTCAACTATTACTGAAATCAGACACATCTTCTAATACTTCGATACATAACGTAAGGCGTTGTACGTAATCGACTTTCAATATTCTGCCATCTCCCAGACCTGGAAATCGATTTGCAAGTGTGTTTGCTTTATCCTTCTCCACGCATTGTTCGGTTTTGCACGAGTGTCGTAAGTATAATACTTGTGAGACCGGTGGTGTTCGACTACGTCACGTGGTGGAGTTCGAATGGTGCCACACCCACCCCAGGCGTGGTACGGGAGACACTTCAATGCCAAGAATGCGGCGTAAAAGTGGTTCCGTTTCGTTCCGATCGAGCCGCAACGGAGGTTTCGAGCGGTTCGGTTCACCACGCACGCGACTGACCACTCCAGTCGTTTTCACTGCCCGTTTTGCGATTGGCATTAAAGATTAGATAATATCCGCGATCGTGTGTGCCGTCGTTTCCTAACTGCCCTTTTCCTGATCCTTTGCGAGACCGACTTACCGGTTAAGTCTTTGCGAACCCGGAGAACGCAAAAAGATAAATGTTCCACGTCGAATATGCGTTTTATAAATAGTGTTTGTGTATAGGGTACTTCCAATTTTCCTTGCCAAATTATATGTAATATTGACATGGAGTTCAATTGAGAATGTTTTCACATTTATGGTAAATTTAAAGGGGTAAAGATTCGTAGAATGCAAATATATAGAAAAATATACAAAATATTTCAAGTAAACATTGCATTTCATAGTTATGAAATTTTTTACATTTTTCAACTCTTATATGTTGTGGTTTAATATTAAGCTACGTGGAAAATTTGTAACCAAGCTAGAAAGATTTGTAATCTAGTTAGAACTTTGTAATAAAGAATTTATGGTAAAACGTCATTGCAGTGTTTTCATCATGAAATCTGTTTCTTGTTTGTACATGAGGGCTACAACCCTGTAGTTTGAAATGTAAGCTTGAAAACGCCGTAGGTACATGGAAATATAACACGATGAATATGCGGATTGAATAGTTGAAATAGTGAAGATTTCAATTTCGAAAGGGCAATTAACGAGTCGCTGTCAGAAAAAAATTTTCAAGCACTTGGGCAATTTCATTCATAATGTTTAAACAACATAGAGCGCGTTTCTTGTTATTCATAATGCTAATTTATCATTTGGATTATAAAGAAACTTGAAGCTTTGTTTTGAAAAGGAGGAGATCTTGTTCATCACCGTCATAAAAGAATGTCTTTCAAACGTCGGTACTTGAATACGTTTTTTATTCCCCGCGAAGAATCGTGATACTCACTTTGAAGGTTGATCCATAAAACTAAATTCGTGCGTTTGATTTATTATGGACCTCACATCGCGCTTACATGTTCTCCACTCGCTGAAAGTAACTTTTCTAACCACGCGACTTCCGCGTCACCGCTATATTCTTCATATATGTGTATCAAACCGTTTAACAGGCACGTTCTCTAACGATCCAGAACGAAACGGACATCGAGCATCTTCTAATTAGACGTTAACAGGCAGCACGTGCGTCGACAGTTTAAAAGTAAAATAGTCTAGGTCACGCGAAACAGGTATGGAATCCGTCTATGGAAGTGAATTAATTGGATCACATCGTGTGTGCAGCGACAAGTCGATAATGACGGCAGGTTAAAAAGAAGATTCCCTTGAGAACTAGAGAGACGCTCAAGTTCATGGCTCGTCTTTCTCATGGCCTAGGTTAATAAAACTTGCATCATCATTCAAAGAGCAGTTAGCCGTGTGAGGATCGTTCTAACCGAGCCGATTACGTCACCGAAGATCGTTGCACCTTACTGAGGCTCGTCCTCGATCGGGCAAGATCATGGATCGTCCTCGAGCGGAGAGATCAGCCTCCGCGATTCTTCTTTCGCGCTTCGACTCGATATTTCCCCTGAGTCATCCACGGTAGAAACGTATTCTAGCGACGTTTGCGACAGATACTCTCGAAACGGAAGAAATTGCTTTCCAATTAATTCGATAAAAGTGATTCTCTCCACCGAAATTTGACGTGGACGATTACAGTATAGTAAATTGGTGTCTCTGTTCAGGAAATTGGGAACGAAGATGAAAGTTACGAGAGATGAAGGAACTTTTTAATATAAAAGTTTTCACTATAGTCATAAAATTCTAATGAAGTATTTACGTCCAGGTTTAATTCTGTAACAGTATAAATTAATAAGTTTGAATATTATTTTATTATGAGCGGAAACTCTCGATCGTGAGAGGATTTAACGAAGTTATCTAGACAAATAAGGAGGACTATAATACATATTTCATTAGGTATGGACAATTACCAGCTCTGTTTTATGGTTAAATAATTTCATTATACGGATCGATTAAAAAGTAATTACAAGAGAATAAAAATATATTACTTTGTCTTCTCTTTCCTTTCATTGCGTATTAAGGCGTCAGCGGCCGGAGAGAATTCGAAATACAGCGAATCAATTTTAATAGCATTTCGGTCAATATTGGATATCTGTCTTGCGGCATAGATTTACCAGTTACTTTAATTGGTTTCACGATTAAGTTTGTTCGCTAATTCTCTTTCTCATAAATTCCTAACAAGTTGCAAAACGTAATGAGATAATAATTGGGACAACTACTTGCTAACGTTCTCCATTGACTTCTTTTGTGACCTATAGTGGACAAGATGCAGAGAAAGTACGTGTACTCAATTTATTATAAAATAGATTATATAGTTACAACAAATACGATAATTGGATACAACTATGTCAGCTAAAGGTTATGAAAGTATAGCATGGTACGTTTTTGTTAATTATGCTTTACATTCTCGCACAAGAAATGCAACATAGGTTCTAGCAAATCTTAAATTTCTCAAACTTCTTAACAACCTCAAGTTCTTTATACAGCCTGACCAATTTCTTTTTGTATAGGCACCATGTAATGACTTGATCAAAGACCAATGCTTTCAAATACGTTTCACATCATTTGCTTGAGAAATCAGGCAACAAACACAGTTTAATATCTTGAACAGACTTCGATGCATTCAAATTTGTTTTACCATTCTTCGAATGACGGAAGCATAATCATAAATCGAACGTAATACGCTAAATTCCAGCAAATATATCCTAAAATCGTTATATAAAAAAATATGTCAGTGCTTTCAAATTCGTTCCATCTCTATTCAAGCGACGTTAACGTCACCATGCTCTTGAATCAAGAACAGAATTTCTGGTAGACTTTCAACCAACATTCATTATAGTAGCTATACAGTTAGCCAAAAAGCAAGTGAATAATCGTGGACAGGCTGACTCTCTCTGTTTCTTTGTAACAAACGGAGTCCGAAGAGACAGGATCGCAACGGGTTCTAATTAGAACGAAGGAAGAAAATAATAGGTTTCCGTTAAATGGCGACGAACGGATTATGAAATTTTCTAACGATCAATGGCAGGCGGCCTGGTTTGCGTTACGTAGACGTTGGAATCATAGAAGTGGACGCCGCGCTGCAGCTGAATGCCCGCTTTTAATGAGATTCTTGCAACACCCCATCCTAACACCTTGATCGTTAACTCGCCGCAGGTGATTCGAATTAATCGAGACAGGTCCGCGCCGACACTAGCCGATTCATAAAGGTTCCGATCGTAACGACTGCCAACTACGTCGGTAATTGCACGGTGAATGACACCTGATGACGAGAGACCAGATAAGATCTATGGATAAAACCAACAGTTGGGTGTTATGGTTGACAGTAATTTGATGGAAAAGGCGAATTTAGGTTAAAGCAAGTATTTAAGTTACTAGGACAAGTGTGTTTATAAAGAGAATAAGATTCAAACATAACACCTGAAATTCAATATTCGAAATTTGTTCCTTATATCATTTGTATGAATTTCTGTTCATTACAAGCTACCATATATCATACGAAGACAACAGAATATTATATCAAACACTTTCTTCAATATTTTAATATTATGACAATCCATGCTTTTAATAAAGAGGATGAGAAAATAAATGTTTAAGTCTAAAATCAAATAAAAAGGTAATTATAGTAAGATTGATTGTCAATCTGGTGAATTGTCAAACTGTAAAAACGATGTAAAATGTAACTTATCTCGTTTTTCTCCTGTTTCATATTAAAATATTCCTTTTGAGACCTAAAGCGATATTAAAATGAAAAAATTAAAAGAAATATACTCAATGTGTATTTCTCTTGTGATAATATTCTGGTTGCATCGTGTCCCATGGACTTATAGAAGATAAAGCATTATCGAGATAGTGTCCTGATAGATAGTATCCTGTCAAGATAAAGCTGTGAATCATGCTATAAAACATATTCTCACCAACTAATGTGATTCCAATTATGTATGTTGAATTGCCTCGTGTAACTCGCGATCAAGACGGAATTGAGAGAATCCTGTGGTTGAGTTTTAATTATACATTAACTCGTGGGACGAGTCACTTGTGACGCAAACGAACAGGAGAAACTATCGATAAGGTCGTGCATGAGTTTTCCAGGGTGGGCAAAAGAACATCCGGCTTCTTTATTTTCGATGAAATCGCTAACGTCCGGGACATGAGATTGCGGAACATTTCACGGACGAATCGTTGAACGTAATGACGGAACGACCCGCGTGAAATTCGTGAAAGTTAATGATGCCGCGTCGATAATACTCGCGAATCGCGACGAACGTACCGCTAGATCGCTAATGATCGGCAATAAGTGTAACAGAATTCGCGCGTTGCGAAACCCACGCTAGAATTAGAGCGGCCACACACGATTTACGGAAGGATTATTCGTTCCTCCGTACTGTAGATTAAATAACGCGATTCGCAAACGTTTACGATTGCGATAACGCCAACATGTTTAACCATAAATCAGCGTGATTCGCGAGAACCTTAATTGGGAATGATGTGTTCTTAGTTATTTTATAATGCTGAAATACGATACGATATTTATGTTAAGTGATCAAACTCCTTTACTTGCTTGATATGGAAAGTTTGTTACGATTGAGATATCATATTGTGTTTTTGAAATAACTTACAGTGTTATCACCATGTTTTATGGTTATACGTTGGATACAATTTGTTAATTATATAGTCATAATCGTAAAGTCGGCGACATATAATATTGCACAAGCGTTTGAACATTAGAACATTTAATTACTAAGTAAGTTCAAGCAAAAGACACTGCGCTAAATAAGTAGCGTTCCATGAAACTATTATTTCTGGCATCGTTGCCTAACAGGCGAACGCAGACGCAAATTTCTTGGTTTTATTCCCTTTTCAAAGGCTATAAACGCCGACTACATAGGTTTCGTGAAATGCTCATTCGCTTTTACCTTCGAATATTTCGCAATTACCTGATCACGGTCACATTGTTTTCTGGCTTCTTTTAGCTACGAATGATAAAAAATGTTCAACAATTAAAATTTCAAAATGCGCAACTGAATACAAAGAGATCAATCACGCTCGACCTGATATTCAAAATTATACTTTCACATCTGTGAACTCGTTGATATCAAACCATACCAGTCCCACCTTGCTTCTATCGCACTGCAGTCTAAATTCAGAACGCGAAGTCACAAACGTGTCGATATATGGAATCTATACGATCATGTTCCAAGTTAGATTTGTATTATATTCAAACATAGTCCCATCTTGGGGGTATTACGATTATTTTATTGGATTATATTGCCTTTTATGATAGTCGTTATCTCGCATCATTAAATACATTATCTCAATTAACAGCCAGAATACTGTTTACTATTCATTGCATTATCTTCAAAATGTGAGCTACATAATAAAGTCATTAACTGTTATCAAGTATGTAATCTCGTATGTTTATTGAATGTAGTAGAATCTTTGAAAGTTTCAGCTCTCAGGTTGTAAAATATCTATTGTGCACGTTCCTTCTCGTTATAAAATTACTAAAAAAATCAATATTTCTAATAAATTGGATAGAATTTGGATTTTACATAAAAATATATACATATCACAACAAAATCGTACCTTTATTTCTTAAAGTAACAATTACGTTGTCCAGTAACAAGCAATCGTTACAACTGCGTAAGATCTTTTCAATAACTTAATGATCACAGAATAGTACAGAATTCCTTACCGGCAAGAAACACATGTATACCCGATATGACGGAGAAAGTGGTCGGTGATCGCCGAACCGTAATGTTGGCTACTTTAATACGCCATAAAAATAAATCGAACACGTTAAAGTCATTAATTCAAAATTTGCGACCGATTTAACGTATAATTTCTAACGAACGACCTGGCGTGGCATATATCGACTACCACAATTTACAATCTAACTATTTCCATGATTCGTGAGGGAAATCTGATTCGACTGTTTGGACGTGTCTGATATTGATTCGTATGTACATGCCAGTCGTGTACAATTCACATATATTGTGTGTACTTGCATTTTCACATCATGTTTGCCCAGTTCAGTGGCCGATACTACGTTTCTCTGAAAGCCGTCATTTTCAAATTTGTGATACGTACATATACGTATGTCCTTTATATGTAATTGTAAGATATTATGGAAATTTGATGGTGATTTTTAATTCAATAATATCTTCGAACTTTTTTGTTATATTTCCATATATGAGAAACGCTATACTATCTCTTGTATTCGGATTTTCTTGTATCATTAATTCCTTCTTCTATTCTTTCGTTTTACTACTGTTGTGCTACTTTTGTGTCTCTAAACTTGCTTTTTATTAACATTATTGATTTTCTCCTAATAATTTTTTAAATCATTAAGATAGCTTCTCTGGTATTCTTTTTCATTGTTCGAGTTCTCTTTTTGATTTTCTTTGACTTTGTTTTTATTAGTTAAAAATTTCTCCTTTTTCTGTCTCTTTTATTTTTGAAATTCTCTGATTGTAAGAAGATTGGGTTTTACATAAAAATGCCTAAAAAACTCTTAGAATATATCCCACGACAGGATTGCTTTTCTCCTTATATGGAAACGTTTCAAAGTTGCAATTTCATCAAGGTAAAGTAGTGTAGCTTAAAAAGATATTACTGTAGGCGAAATGACAGATTATTTATCATCATTGATTCAAGATATTCACGGAAGTAGCTGAAAATTAGAAGAGAATATTAAGAAACGTCCTGCATAGCCAAATAATCACTAGAAATGATTTTAAAACGAATGACCACAAGGTGTACATTTAATCAGGTACATAAGAAGGTATAAGACCTAATATTGTGTAGTTCACGATTTCTAATCTTGAGCAACATTTTTCATGTGCACTGATCATTTATAATACTGCACTACTTGATCTTCTTAAAACCTGAAGTTTAATAGATACACTTTACACAAGCAAAAGATTTTATCTTTGGTTTACTTTTTATCAAGCTCGGTAAAATGCTATACGCGGCCGTGAATATCATCAGACGGCGCCATTACTTCATACTTAAATTCACGACACGGTTATGTTATAAGGGTTCTATGTATTTAAAGGTAATATGTATTTGTAAAAGGCCCTAGTATATTTCCACTACATCTAATGCCTCTAATAACAAACGCCTCATAAATCAGAAGCTGGATTCCATTGCAACAAAAAGTGTCATTTCGTGCTTTGAATCTACTTTAGATTGTATCTACCAATCGATTGGGTAAGTATGAGCACAGCGAACGGTATAAAACTCAAAAATAACAGAAACTTGACTTTGTAATATTTACGCAATAATATGCAATATTGGTTTTAGCTCTCTCCCAAAAATATTGAGTTCAAAAATATTCGTCATCATAATTTAGATATCATACTTTAATTTTCTCACAAAACTTCCTGGATTTGCCATGTATGCTTATATCTTTAAGCTGGATATACTGTTTCTTTTACTACGTCACATTAAACTATATTCTTTTAATCACCAAATAACATTAAAATTACAAAATCAACGAATTTGTACCGATCATATTTCACCTTCGTAATCTTCAATTCCTATCTACAATATTATATTTCAATCAGTTCCTCATCTACAGGTAATAAGCGCGCTCTCTTTCTCTCGGTGCAGCCATGAGCCAAGAAACTTCTTGCATATTTAGCGAACGTGTAACGTTTAATGATATGTTCGGATAATAATCTGGCTCTAGGTTTAACGGTATAACAAAAAGGAAGATAGACGTATTTGGTTCGCGTTTCCATACGACCTCGGCGTTCGATAAGCGAGGCAACTACCTTTCCAGCGTTCTGCACCGTGGCCGCCAGGCGCGCAAAGAAATTTTCGCAAATTAGTAGAGAAAATTTCTCGGGGTCGACGTCTAGTGGACCGATCTGATAAGAGTCGTTTGTTCGCTTTCACGAAAGCGAAATCGGATGTAAAAGGAACGCGGCGCACGGAAACTCGCGTGCGTCTAGGGTAGCCGGCCATGTCTGTCTGGAATTGTAAATTACGCGTCCAGACGACCTCGTGTAATTGGCTGGTGCACGAAACTGATTACCCTGCCGCGCTATGAGACTTTACCTGTTGCCAATTTACATTGTTTATTACACTATTTCGTCATAACAGCTTTAAACTAATTATTCTTTTATGAAATACCCAAATTCTGAATCACGCTAATATTCTTGAGGTTGTGATGGTTTGGCCAGAACACGGATATCCTGGTAGAAACAAGTAAACGCGTGGTGAACGTGCGTGCCTTAATCAAATAGACATTGTACTGTATATTGCAATAATACGCAGGAATTGTATACTTATGACTTACGAAAGTGTTTGAACATTTGCCGTGGAAAACTTGTCTGTATATATTGTGTGTATTATATAAAATCGTATATTTTGCAGAAATCAGAAGAGTACTTAAAAAAAGAATTATCTAATATGCATATTTACATGCATCGGTATTCAGTGGAATTTTTGTTTGTAGTAAATATCTTGCATCTTCTATATATGTTTTCAGATTGATTTCAGATTTGACCAATATAACGGCAGCCATGTCTCATTGTAGTAATGATAAAATTTCAAAATGTTCATATAACGTCTACGATATACATAGATATACACATTAAACGTGACTTCTCTGTGCCAATGGAACTCCTGTCGTTTGAAGAAAGTTTGTGGATTTGTGGAACGTAGGTTGTACTCGACTCTGTACGACTGACAGTGGCGATTAAGGTTAACAAAACAATAAGAGTAACGACATGTTTGGATAGTGAAAACACTACACTGACAATTCGAAGTCGCATTGCGTTTCATTCGAAGAATTCGCTCAACCAAAAAACTCCGTGGATTGGTTTTTTGAACGCGTGCACCAAGTTATCATGACGTTTTCTTGTCCAAACCGCAATATGTCTTTGTGGGCAATGTCGCGAAGAGACCGCGGTTCATTCAACTATACGAGACATTCAGACGTAGATGATTGTTCCACATGCGCCGGAAATAACTTGTTTTACAACGACAACGACAACGACAACGACAACGACAACGACAACGACAACGACAACGACAACGACAACGACAACGACAACGACAACGACAACGACAACGACAACGACAACGACAACGACAACGACAACGACAACGACAACGACAACGACAACGACAACGACAACGACAACGACAACGACAACGACAACGACAACGACAACGACAACGACAACGACAACGACAACGACAACAACAACAAAGTTAGTCTTTAATTAAATGGAGTCCTTTTACGATGTCAGAACTTAACGAAACTTTTTAGAGAATTATACGAAACTGTTATGTTAAAGTAAAGGCTTCCAGAGTTTCATTCCTGAGAAGTGCTCTAGACTTCTTCGATTTTTACATAGTAACCGTTTTTTAATTACCCAGACAGAGCGGAATTTGATCAAGCAGTAGATGTGTCAACGTTGATTTGTCATGGTTGTTCAATCTAAAATTTTCTTCACGTCCCGATGCCTTCTGCCTTCAACTATGAACAAGATGTAACAGAAACGATTTATGACCATCATTATCTCTTTAAATTTTGATGGTGTATAACAATGACTGCGTTCCACGATAATTGGACGGGATACAAGATTCGAATGTGACACGTATAGTCAAGTAGAGGTGTATGGCAAGTTCCTCATTACTTGTGTCATAGCCCTTGTTGTTTGCGTGATCGTACAATGAACGATAACAACATTGTTTTAAGTTATTATTTCGCTGATATAAAAGTCTGAATAAAGAAATACCTTGTTTGGAACACAAAAGATCGGTCTAACTTCTATAATCTGCCGAAAGTAAATACGGAGGGTAAGGACGAAAGTTATTACAAAAAACATATCATTTTATAATCAACATTTGATTCTTTCACTCACGGAACTGTGAAAAGTGATTTTTCTTGTAAAACTTTTCACGCAAATTGATACCTAATATACTCTAAGCGAAGTAGTAGAAAATTCAATAGAAAATTCAATGTCCTCCAAGAATATACTGAAGATTTACGTCACTGAATATAACATAGCACATCAGACTAGCCGATTTTCAATATGTTTGCTTGAAAGCTATGACCCTATCCCAGCTAAATTTCAAGGAGAACGTGTTTAAGAAAAGACTGTAGTAGGTACATCTTCAGAAGTAGTATATATTGAGAAAAGTTTATCGGAAGAAAGCCGAGACTTTACCATGCTAAAATCGCTTTCAAAGGAAATTACGTCCGTCATTAAATACGTATTAGTTTCTTACCTGTATATCGAATCTGTGTTACAGACTGTAGTTTACACGACAGTAGAGATCGATACATTTAGCAGGTATTTATTTGCTGAATGTAAAAGTAACTCGTCTGTTATGCGTCAGGATCAGCGATCAGCCTCTGTCTACGAAATAAATCCGTACGAAACGTAAGTAGCTGGAATTTCATTATTGAGAATCGAGAAGAGATTTATCCTCGCGCTACATCGATTCCCACAAGAAGAACAAAATTCTAGCAATTATTGCCCGGCGTAACATAGTAATAAATAGGTTTGCTTTCCCGTTACGTGCTATCTGATTTGCCCATTCGCTTATGCAAGCGTTTGAAACAGGGTCGTTTCGAGCGCTTATTTCCTCGACTTGGTTTCGCGTCGTATGGTAATATATACAAGAACCAACGTTGTACCATACACACCGTACGCACGCAACATCAAGCTTACCTGATCTTTCCTTCGTAACGAATAGTGTTGGAATACGTACTGTGTTCTATCTTATTACGTCAGTCTGTCGCGCGTTTTGCGTAATAAACGCGTATTCCATTAAAACGGTAATCGAGCAATACGCTACGAGATACGACGACGTCTCTTAGAGTATCGAGTCTTCGTAAAACAATCCAGCCACGTGTATTTTCTCCTGATGGAAAGGGTATATAGTGGCAGACAAAAATATTTGTACATTTGATTCGCTGTAGAAATAAAAAGAGAGATATTTTCTGTATTATTCAATATATCCAAATATATATATATATATATATATATATATATATATATATATATATATATATATATAACAAATATATATGTACATATTTTCATGTACATTTCTAAATTCGTTTCAAATTTTTGTAATGTTTCTTATGATAGGATTGCGTTTTTAAATTTTTACATATTTATGAAAAATTGAAATATATAAATGTGCTCAAAGAATACATAATATGTTAAAGCATACGAGATGTTCAAAATAAACTTCTGGTTATGATACTTTAGATGTGCAACAGATGTCCGTTTCACTTCCCAAGTTGTTCTCGTAAAAACATGAATTTGCATAAAAGTTTGCAGTCTACTTATGATATACAATAATACATTGATAAAAGACTTTATACAAGTGTTTGAATTCCGAATACGTCTGGAACTAATCGTTGTCGTTATAAAGAAATGTGAACTTGAGCCAACTGGTCAATTTTATAACTTTACCACATTTTTCACCAAGAGTATTATACGTTCTATTCGTGTTGCTAAATTTGATAAGTTTGATCGAGAGAAACCGCGGGTCACGTGTTTGTAATGATCAGGCACGAGTGCCGCGTTTAAATTCATCTATCTCAGTTGAAACGGTAATAAAGAGTTGTCGGCAGGTGCCATTAATTCCTGAAAAAGTTACGTTCGCAGCTTTTCATACTTCTCCCGTCAACAGTATTGAGAAACGCAGTATTGTCGACCATAGTCGGCGTCGTTTACACGCTCCTTCGTTTGTTCATTCTCGCGTGTCCAACGGAATTCTTGTAATTCCATCTTTCGAAACCGAGCTGATTTTCTCGATCGCTTCGCTAGCATACTCGTCCGCGTCACCTTCCCCAGTGATGCAATTAAAATATATATTAAGGATACATGCTCGTACGATCTATGCATGAATTTTCTGTCGAATGCTGTCAGATTGTACAAGTGATATATATAAACTGTATTTACTAGTGTATTCGACACGAAGCTTTATTCTTTTCTGAGACAATATTGCGTTAAATTTCCGCAATTTATTCGAAATATTGTTTTCTGTTAACGGCTGTAAATAAATTGTAGCACCTGCAGCTACTCCTTTTTCTCGACCACCCTTCCTGTTTTGTTTCATAATCATTATTTTGCTCTATTATAATCGATACCGATAATTAATAATGAAGAGGTAAGGAGTAAAAAGGAAGAAAATGAGTCGCTTGAATGTAGTTTTTAACACTATCAGCGGACATTTGTACACACGTGCGTCACTACTAGAAACGTAGGAGAAAGAAACGGGAGAATTTCGCTGACCGAAAGCACGCAGGAGAGAGTGTCGTGTTTCCTTTTCGTATTGGCCTAATTTATTAACCGTGATCTCGACGATAACATCTATGTGGTCTGAATATAGGTGAAATTCACCATTCGATCTTCCCTAGTTTATTTCTAGATAGAAATCGAGAGGCGTCGCAACAGCTTAGTGGACATGTCTACGAAAAAATCGGAATCGCAACGCCTGATACGGGAACAGATCCAATATAAAATCAAAATGATTTAATTTTGGCCCCACGTCTATGTATCGTTATACAAAATATAAAATACACTTTGAGGTCCAAATTTCAGACCTGATATGTGTAAAATCGTGATTATTGCAGTAATTGAAGGATAGCCTGAAATAAACAATCAACTAATGTTCTTCGAGCAAACTAATCGCAAAAGGTATGAAATTATCATATTCATTTAATAAACGTCAGAACAGGAAGAAATCCATTAGCCATTCTATTCGTTCGACTGCGTACAAAGGAAGAAAAACATATCTCAATCTCGACAGGCAGGCCATTCTATATAAAATTTTTTTCTAATTAACATCGATCGTAATTGCACAATTAATTAGAGTTAGTTTCTTGCCGGGAGAAGTCGCGGAATTTCGCAGTCTCGAAACCTACTCGGCCTATCCGCGAGGCAAGCAACAGCTCCCATGTGTGCATTAAGCGGCCGGTCGCGTGCATATCAGTTACAGACGCTTTAGCCCGTACATCAATTAACTCACTGTTACTTACTACTTGTTATACGAACACGCGGCTATATCGTTCCCTTCCTGAATAGACCAATCGCAACGTGGAATCTCGAGCCAACAACGATACACGACCTCACAACTTCGAGTTTCCCTTTACGAATTTCGAATTTCGCTCCCATTACATTTCGAGCGTGCAATCAGCAAAAAAGAAAATCGCTCACGCTTTCACTTTTGCTTTACTCCCGGTCCATGGCGATTCTAGTTGGCTAATTATCATCGATAGACTCCTAACAGTCTCGTTCATTTGTCTTGTTGGGATTCGTTGTCAATTTGTTTTCATAGAGTAACTATATAAGTGTACATATAGGGTACCATCGGAAGTATTGTACAAGCGGTAAGATTCTTCATGCAAAAATAGTTAAAAGTTTAATAATATAATTGTCCTGTTCGAGGTATAGTTTTTGAGAAATTCGATTTTAAAAATTTATTGCGCAGGCATGGACTTACGAAGATATTTAATTGATATAGTAAAATGTCATTGTTAAAAATTTTCTCCGAATCCTATAATTTGCAAAGAGGATGTTGACATTGTATGTAAAGAAGATATACAAATCGTATTATAGCTATGAAAATACGTATTATGTGCGTGAGGTATTTTCAAAATCCACTTTCTCGTAAAATTAATCTCAGGTGAAAATATTGTATTCTATGTACATTATAATTTATAATAATTTCAGTTGTATCTGTATACAGGGTGTCCCAGTAATTATGGTACAATTGGCCAGGAGGTAATTCTGCATAGAAAAACTAGTCGGAAGTAAAATTTATTTATTCGACGCTTTGTTTCCGAGAAAATCGGGCTCGTCAATTTGTCAAGTGTATCTGAACTTGGTCAATTCCGGATTAGAAGGACCAAATAATCGACATTATTCTATATGCCAAAACAAGTCGAAAATGTAGAATAAAGTTTTTTCCTAGGACGCTTGGTTTCCGCAAAAATAAAGTTGCAAAATTGATCAAGTACGCGTGCAACAGGCCAACTCTTAATTAAATACATTTCAGCTCTATTCTTTTGAAAACGAGTCTATAAACAGCGAAATTTTATTCCACATTTCTGATTTGTTTTCATGCGTAGCATAACCCCTGCTGATTGTTGATTCGATTTTATCGGAAACGAAGCGAAGTATGAAAAAGTTTTATTCCACATTTTTTATTTAATTTTTCACGTAAAATCGTTCCCTTACCGATCATGTCATCGGATTACTGAAATACTCTGTATACAGACTAGTTAAATTAACAATAAATCGTGACGTAGGAAAGAAGCAAATTTTTACCAAGCAAACGAGCACGAATTTGAAATATCGAAGAAGTGGCGTGAGTCCTAGAGGCGGAAGCTGCAGCTTTCATAAGCAGACGTCAACGATTCAACACCTGATAACATTAATGATGCTGACGGTGAAAATAAGCATATTTTACAGGGATTCATACGCCGTTTAATTGACAGTAATGTTTGCTACATATCGTTGAATTAATATACAATGAACGTGCGGTTAATTCGAATCATGAAACGCTTCGTAAAGTATAGACAAGCGATACTAGCGTGCAATGTTACACGAGTATATTCTTAGATATTGGGTCCATTCTAGCCTGAAGGTTCGCTGATTCGATCTCTCCTCTACGAAAAATTCATTAGTATTTGTTTGATACAAATTCTATCTCTCTATCGATACACCATCAACGTTTCTCGCGTGAAACGTCTAAAAGTGAAAACCAGTTTTAACCTAGTTAAATTTAATAGCCTAATCCAGAGTTTAATAACCGATTATCTCTATATCAAGCGACATTCGACATTCTTGTTACAAATATTATTCCTAGCGGCACGTTGGAAACGTTTTTTGAAGATGTGTATCGATTCACATAACTAGTTGCATGGTGGCTGCTCACCTTGGAGAAAATAATGAAATTTGTCTCGCAACAGAGAAACACGCTTCTTCTAGATCGAATCTTTCGATGTCTAAAAACGTTCGAATGGTTTTTTCCTATGTTTCTTTGCTCGTTAGCTGTCTTGCGGCGGGAGCTTTCGCGACGTTGCTCAACGAAGAAAGTGACCACAAACCCAAGTGAGTCATTTAAAACGGGATATTTGGAAAGTTGTAAACATTTTCGACGATACAGGCACGAATACGTTGTATTCGCGTGACTGGTGATAAGAATCAAGTAATAAATCCTAGTCGAGAACGTAAAATTTCTTAATAAAGATATCGATGTCGACTGTAACAGTCCGGCTAGCAAATCGTCTAGAAGACATTTTCAATAGTATTTAGAAGATAAGATCGACGATACATCACAGAGACGTCAAATAAAAAATGATGGAAGACGCTAGAAAATAGCGAACAGACATTCTTTCGGTTTAATAACCTACACTCGAACGATCCAGATAATGAAATGTATTATTTAACTTTACAGCACGAAGTACATGCGTGGAAAGAACGTTTAAATTTATCATTAAAATATGAGTGCTGGGTTATACAGGGTGGTTGGTAACTGATGGTACAAGCGGAAAGTTCTACGCAAAAAAAGAAGTCGAAAATATAGAATAAAAATTTTTTTTGTTTTTAAATTTTCCATCGAGACAATCATCTACAGTGAGATCCGTTATAACGTATTGCACGCGTACCAAGCGAAAATTCAAAGTTGATTTTTTCGAAAACAAAGCCTCAAACGAAAAATGTTTATTCTATATTTTCGACTTCTTTTTTCGCGCAGAATCACTCCTTTTCTGTTAATGTAGTTTCAATAGGGAATTATCAATCTATGATGGATGAGCAATCTGATCGAAGGATCGAATATTAGACCAGAAACTCGTTAAATGTATTCCCGCGATATCGTTGAGACCGTTAAAAATTGAGAAGCATCGGAGAAAATCAAGGAGAACGTCACCTTGAAAGTGATGAGGCGTAACAAGAGTTGGCCAACGATAGGTCGGTATCGATGATGGAAAAGAATGTCCTAGAATCATTCGTGAACTTTGCATGAAATTAACTACATGCGCCGCTTTGCAGAAAGACGAAACGCGGATAAAAGGAAAATGCTATCAAGGTTTCACTTCCTATTCATAATTTATAAGGTAACGGAAAAAGAAATAGCGGAAAGTAAATCGATAACAGCCACTGCGGGGTTTATTTTAGCCGGGATACGATTGATTATCTGGAAGAAATGTTAACTGAAAGCAGCAGCTTCACAATTGTTCGTATCACCGCTATTAAGATTACTGATATTGCATATATTTTTTCTTTAACAATAGTATATAAATCAATACATGTCTTGTACGCCTGCCAAATAACAGCAGAAAGCGTATCTAAATTTCGATAGGTTATCGAAGAAATGCTATTGTGCAACGTTAATTGGGAGAAGAAAGTGTTTAAATTTCTCCGAAGTAGAATTTAAAACGCGGACGTTCGAGATATCAAGATCTCTTTGTACGAATGTTAAATACTTCGCGGGCATGAACAAATAAAGAAATGTATATTTCGTATTAGTTATATACCACTTAGATTCTCAAAAAGAGAAATATTACTACAGCGTTATAAATAATTTTAGAAACATACTTGCGAAACAGATTAGATGCAAATGGAACGTAGCACAGTGATAAAGGATCACGGAAACCGAGCCAACAAGAAGAATGTCCGCAATCAATTGGAGAAGTTAAAGACATTGATATTAGAAACCGCAACCGTGATTGGAATTTCTACGCGATCAACCAATCCGACGGTTTTATCGAAGTCAAACAAAGTGAGGAATCGAGAGCAACAGGAACAACTTCAACGCCTTTGGTGAAGTTTCAGAACTTGGAATTACGAATATAGTCATGTTGCACGAATATAGTAATGGCCATGTTCGTAACGATTTCCTAAGATATTGATTCGTGGTAGACATCAGTGAAAAACCGGGGAAACGTTCGTAAAATACTGGTTTCTTTAAAGACGGGAAAGTTGAAAAAAGTTTGTCAGGTAAATCGATTCGTTAGGCAAATGGTGTGCTGTCGAATGGTATCGTGCCTCTAATCTGCAAACTAATAGAGGCGCGGCGAGATCGCCTAAAGACAACTATAGGGACACGTTTTAAGGAACGTATCTAGTTTCGATTGTGTAACTAGCCAGCTGCAGCTATTTTACCCCGTCAACCGCGTAGCTCGAGTCATTTCGATAATTCTCTTTTGCAAAGCACTTGCGACGTTGGCGACGGTAAAAAGTTATTAAGGAAATCGGAACTATTCGTCGATCGATATCTTCCAAGGCGACTTATTTGGATGAAAAACAGCATTCCTGCTTTGATTTTCAGTTTCCTGTCACGACAGCTGCCAAGTAACAAGATCAGTTTCATAATATTACGTTCTCGAGACTGCTAAAACAATTCAGCAGTCAAACCAGCACGAAGGGTGAAAGTTGGAAACAATTAAGGAACGCTTAGAAGCTAAATAAAAAACTAGCCAATTATTAATTAATCGACTCGATCGATACGCTTGATACAGATTAGGTTTTTATCTGTAATGTACAACGGGGGAGCCGTAACCAGTCGATTCGTTTAGAAAACTGTGCGTTGAATGGGCGTACCTAATAAAATCATCTCGATAGCTAACAGAGCGTTTTCTAACGCTTAGTGATGAAAGGACCTAGATGCAAAGAGTTTCTATATAGCATAATTGGATAATATTCACGAGCACGTGGCTACGATATCTCTGCCTCATCTAATTCAGTAGGTAGCCTTCGCTTTGGTAAATGATTCACGATCATCTTTCATCTTTTCGTGAGTAGCCCTACGCGCACTTTCTCGAAGTGTCGAATTAGAAAGGAAATTCGCATATTTTATGTGCTGTATACATATAGTCAGCTCTGACGTTCAGCTATTCGTGAAAGTACAAACAAGGTGGAGTAGCTTTGTTGGTAGGATTCTGTCAAAGAATCACAAGAGGCGATCAGCAACTCGAGGCACTTTCGAGCCTGATGATTCGTCAGACGTGACGTTTGCCGTAGAATAACGGGCACGTAGGCTCGCGATCGGGTGTACCGCGGATATAGCGAGTGTCCTTCGCGAGAAACGGCACTCACCATCGCCAACAATCTTGGCTACCAATACGCCACTCAACCCTTTCATATCTATTGCCTTCGATCTAGCCGATTGGTCGTTTTGAAATTTCCTTTCGACGAAAGGTTTCGATCGCCTGTTTGACTTTATGCAACATTGTTATACAAAGAGTATAAACCAATAGTAATAACTTCATGATATTTGAACATTCAATTTATAATGATGATAAATGTACTGTACTTTTAAAGACTTCTTCATTGAGAGAATTAACATCTAAGATGTTAAATGATAAAGATGTTAAATCTAAATGTATTAAAATTAATATTTCTACTTCTAAAACCAGGTTCTAAAATGAATATTTTCTGCGTAAGATGTATAAGGTCATATTAAATCGACTTTCAATTGAAAATGTAACGATCTAATTTATTTTGAAGAAAACCGAGACAATTTACAAATAGAAGGTTCTTAAATAAAATTATATGATATCGTATTTAAGAAATTCGGAATCCAACTTCTTTTTTTAAATCTCTATTTCTAAGTCCTTATTTAAACTGCACTCAAATTCATCAAAATATTCCAATGCGTTTATAATTAAAATCCAAGAATTTGTTGTTATAACAATCAAAAGCCTTCACTTTCATAAAAATATTCACATCTTTAACCATTCACTTCCTTGCAAAAAAAATTCTTTAAATTATGTTGGGGCATGAGATCACCCAACAATTCAAATTACCAAATATAACGAGGAACAAGGAGTCTTGTATACACGCGTCTATTAGAAAACGAAGGACAAACAGCCGTTTGAAATATTATTCGCGCATACCATGAACGAAATACACGCGACGAGGGCGTTAAAAGGCCGAAGAGATCCGCGCAATCCCTTTCACCATGTGTCGAGCAACGGGACATGCTATGTAGTTCGGTGGATCGAGTCGATGCGTCTAACCGGTCGACTGGGTGCTCTCGAATGTGATTCACAATCGTCTTAATCGGATCGACCGTCTCCGGATTCGCCGTTAACCACCGGATGAAATTAAATCCAGCGCTGCACGAGACTCTGCTTGATAATGGTCCCATCTGTTTCTCGAAATCAACTTTCCATACAAATGTTTCCACGAATCACGTAATTCCGCATATTTCTGTGTACACGAACGTTAACAGAAGTTTGTAGTTATTACATGTTTCATAGGACCAAGAATTTAGGAAAGTTAGCTTACAGTTCTATTACGTTGAAACATTCTTTCGTTTAAAATTGATCGAAATAGGTCGAGATGTATATATAAATGTATATATAAATATAGAAAATAAAGGAAGTTGGTATATTTAGAGCATTAATTTCAAATTATGACAAAATTGATAGAAAATTTAATATGGGTACTGTTTGGTACTGAAAAATTGGCTAAGAAACGAAATGAAAACTTGATTCTTTTATAGTAATGAAATCATATTCGGTGTCACAATAATTTAAATGGAGCACACATATTTTCGTTATTGACCAAAATGATCTACGAATCGTTATTAATAAATTAAATTGTCATTAATGTTTACAGATGAAAGGAGGAGCAGATTGATAATACAGTTGCAAAAGTTGTATCACACTTTTGACAGGTAGTGTATGAGAACTCCTCCGGAGAATTTCGCTACGGCGATAATTAAAATGGGAGTTGAATTGTTCCGCGATCTTGGTGTAATTACAACAACCATCGATACCGATTACAGAATTTCGTCGAGTTTCGTGATTAATCAATTACAGCCAAGTCCATCAACGATTCTCATAGTCCACGGGACTCCTTACTAAGAGAAAATACATCAGTTATTACTTAAAAAAGCAAATGAACTACGTAGAAAAACAACTTTGAGTTCCAGCTAGAGACAAGTATAAATAGCTTTCGCTATCTGTAAATTTTGTTATCTCTTTTTTCATTCCCCGATCGTTAAGAAATAGAGAGAAAATCATTCAGTGCATGTAGTACACTGTATAAGTACAGTGAATGTAGGTATAATTGAACTGGAATTGAATTAAAGTCAGTTGGAATGAATGACAGTTTGATTATGTTAGAAAGAATATTTTTATTTTGAAATTTCATGGCTGTTAAACCTGAAGATCGACGTGGAAAAACGTCGGATATATCCTTTATTCGTGGTTATAACTTGTTGCGCGCTTAACCTGGTTCCCGACTTCAGCTTGTCGTCACGTTATCGATTTAACCGTCTCGGTGAACCGCGAACCACGATTTCAGATCGATTAGAGGCGAGCATGGAATTATTTATGGTTCGCTTGTTTATGTATAATACGATCCTGCTGGCGATAACTTTTACTTTCGTGAACGGCGAATGTTTGTCGTTGCACGCTAATTCTCGCGTCATGCAACGATCTTACGAGGAGGTAAAGAACAAATAAAAAGACACGGTAATCACGAGCCATTTAGATCTTATCCTGTCGGAGGTGTTAAAAGTTAAAAGGTAAAAAGTTCCAACTTTTATTTTTCGTAATTGTACAAAAATAATCGTATGAGTGTAGGTTTGAGGAAACCAATTTGATTCCGGTTAATTTCTGTGGGATTGTCGTACTTCTCAATTGATAGCAATCAATCGCGAATGTGATTAATTTAAATGTTCCGTTTTACGTTTCGATCGAGGAAAAAAGTGATCACTGGTCAAGGCGAAGTTCATGGAATGTATTGATCATTTTTCGAACGACTGTATGTCGATCGTTTAACGTATAATGTGTTGAGATTCGAAACACCGGGTAACATCATCCTCATTGATATATGGAGATCACACAGGAGAAGTATGATGGGTCTATTTTTGTTGATTTTCTGACTTTTATGTCACTTGATTGGTGAAAGAAGTATAAGTATTTTACATTTAAATATACAGAGTGGTGGTAACTGATATTCGACTTCTTTTTCTGCGTAGAATCGCCCCCTTTCCGCTTGTACCATCAGTTACCAACCACCTTGTATATCGAAAACTTCTATAGTACTACTACTTATAATTATTCTAACGACTTCAAAAGTCGATGTACATTACTTAAATAATCGAAATTAGACATGGATGTATAATTTCTAACTAATAATACGATAAGGAAAAGTGTTCATCGTTCCAATAAAGAATTTCAAAGAAACCTTTCTTTAGATTTTATAGAAGAGAAGTAAGGTGTAAAATATCGTTCAAGTAACTGTGACCAATATTCTACGTCCAAATAAATCACTGTAATCAAAGAAACTCGAAATAAACTTCGGGCGTTTCTGTCACAGCCTGTTGATGAAATTAAACATGTCGATCGTTGATATCGTTAAACAATTTAATTGTACCGCCAAAGAGACGTGAAAACCTGACCGGAACGGTTCTAATTGAATTCAATCTTTCACTTTACCTTTAAACCCGAAAAGGAGATCTGAATTATTCTCGATAGATCGAGAGCCGAAGGACACGCTCTCAGTGTACCAATAACGATCTAGTTAATTAATATCGCGTTCGAACGAAGAAATTATGATAAGTAGCTAACACAGACTATTTAACGATTTTCGATATAAAGATTTCGTTCGACTCGACCAAGATCCTGTTTGGAAATTGTTACGGTGCATAAAAATGAGAGTAAAAAATAAGCGAATGTTCGCCGCCGCTGAATTAAGTCACTTTATTAAAATAGAATGGACGATTATTTAAGCTAACCACGAAACGTTTCTTGCGTGATCGTGTATCAACGCCGTTTAAACGCGTCTAATAATCCTAAAATTATAGCTATTAAATAAGTGACCTTACGTTTTTTCCTCCGGTTGAATAGATCGGCACACGGCTAACTTATCTGCCTTCCCCTCCTTTTAATATAATAATCCATCGTATGCTAAAGTTCCTAATGATAGCCGCTTACCAGCTATTAATTCAACGTTCAGCATCAGATAATACCATCCTACTATGAGAGGCACTAGTTACAAAGAGAAAGAAAAATAACGCCAGCTCGACAAGATGTAATTAACGTATCCCTGATCGAAGATTGCTACGCTGTCTACCGGAGTCTCGATTGTTGCAACGAGATCCTTCTATGCTTAAAACAAATTGAACTCCGCAACGAAACGCGATCAAGGCCATCACGACGCTGGAATGCAGCCAAGTTTATAGCCGATACCTCTATTACCGATATATATTGTGTAATTCTATAACCACCTGCCGCTAGATGCAACTCTATGCAAATTTGTTGTATATGATGTCACGAGACCGTTACTTAATCGTCTGTTTTCCTTTCAAGTCGATCGCATTCCTATAACTGATCTGACTGATTCACGTGGTATCGTGTACCACGCTGTGCTACGTCTTGTAGTTTATTTCTTATTTCTTCTTTCTTTAAAGTATATGTTGGCTAAGAGATATTTTCATAATAATTCCATGGTGAAAAAGCGGGAAGATAAGAAATTAAAATATGATACGTAGATATGAAACTGGATAATATGGATCGTGATGATCAAGCATCTTTTGGCTTGTAACTCATATGAAAGTTTATAATAAGTTTAACCTTGGAGCCATTCTGATTAAGCTTTTTGAACCACGATAAACGTGGGAACACGGAATGCTTGATATGAATACGGAATTCTGTACCAAAAATGTTAAAATTCAACTCAAATGGTTCGTGAAACAAAAAACATTTTAAAATTAAATTTCTAATTTCAGTGCTATTCGACAGCTAAAAAGGAGTATTTCAATATACTTACATAGTTGGGAAAAAGACTCGTAAAAATAAGTTCCTACAGAGTTTCATAACGAACTAATGGCATAATATTATGACAATCAATATTTTTTAAATGTTCAAGAAAGTGACAAAGATATACTTATGTTTAATAAATAAATATATCAACTAGAGAAATTATAATAATTACAGAGGAATATAGATGAAATATACTAATTACAGAGCTATATATCAAAGAGAGAAATTAGTAATGTTAAATTGATTGATGACATATTGAATTTTAAAATTCCTTCTGTGTAAAACGTGAAGAACATGCTTAATTTTTTCTTCTATGATCTTCAATTATACATATGTACGTAACTTGAGAGAAAAAGATAATTTTTTATCATTGCATGCACCTAGATATGGACCTAATTTCCTCAAACAATTTCTTGATATCCTGCGGTTATTCGTAATGATGTTCAGGTAATAGAATTGCCAAATTGGTGTACCTAATTGGCACTGCCAATATTGGTATTCCCAACCAGACGGTTAATCAAACGCCTACTAGGCGGTAACACTTTCTCATCGGAGGATTTGCTTCGTTAGCATAGTGTAACACCTCGAAGATTACGAATAATTGTAGCAAATCATTCGTTCTAGCCTTCACCTACTTTCTCTTTCACAGAGTGAGCTTCGGCCAACAGTCAAGCATAAATATACCGAAATTAATAAGCATTTTAGAAACGCTCAGATAATTGTAGGAAAGCAACCTTGCAGGCAAATACAATTATGTATATAGGAATCTCATATAAACTCTAATAAAAGATATGGATTTAGTTCAAGGAAAAAAGATATTATAATTTTAAAAAGAAAAATGTTCAAGCTGTTAATTTTCTAATGAACCATTTAAAAACCAACTAGAAAATTGCGAGGTAGCAATTCAATAAAATTGAAATTGACAAATTAAAAATTTAAAAATTTAATTAAATTAAACTAGAAATTTGAGATCAGATCTTGAATAATTTGGGATCACACAATAAATTCTGAATCATCATGAGATTGTAAGATACCCTGATTCTACAAACGATATGTACACTTTTGATGTACTTACTCTTAGATCTCCAAATGTTATAATTTGTATAAGGGTTTGAAGCGCAATAATTACATGCCTATAGAATCTTGGACGTCATGATCTCTAAATTGTAGATTTTCGTCATCGTGTTTTATGACCTCTAAGGCCGTTACACTGAAAGTTCTAAATACCATCCAAGGTTTACGGCGTCCGGGTCCTGTGGGTCACGTCACGAATCATGGCGTCTGAGGTTCTATAAGTCACGAATCATTGCGCTACAGGTTTTATGACACCTAGGACCTCTTATAACTTTGTAGACCTATGCAGAACCAATTAATCGATTTATGGTCTTTATAGAAAGCGTTTTACGGAAGTAATTCTTAATTTTTATTTCAAAACGAAACTGTAAATCTAGCAATTTGAACTTTAAGGAGCTAAACGATTGATTTGATACATAATCACTAGCGAAAGTTCCTTCACGTTTCATTTACTTTAATTTCAGAATGTCCCATAATATTTATATTTGTTCAAATGATTTAATGATCTATTAAGGACAGAAGTAATAGATAAATGTTAATAAGAATAACTTAACGTATTACGTATAATTTCGCTGCTACAACCTTGTTTTATTGCTCAATACTCCCATTATTTATCTTGTATCACAAACACATTTTATTACAGTTAATATCATTTATTTTTGATAAGCTTTCATACCAATACAATTGGTTTAACAAATAAAGTGTAATTGGCGGATCAATTCACTTCAAATGAAAATCTTAGTACTGATATTACCCACTTTGGACGGAAGCTATGAATTTCATTAACCTACGCTCCTGGATATTTCATACGAAACATGTAATTATTGCTCCGTGGATTGCCTGATCGGTAGATGAATTATCGTAAGGAGGATCTCAAGTGAAAGAACATTTATTTATATCAGACGAACTGGAACCGGTTGTGAATCTTGTTTATCAGATAGATCAATCATGATCTCGATAAGGACCGAGGTATATCTAGATTTCTTGCGATGCTAATTAAAATTTTTTACCAGTATTATTCCTCACCGCGTAGCGTTCTTCTCATAAATGCAATGCTATTCTCTCATAAAGTTTTTCATGAGGTTTGTTACAATTCCGGTTTATTGTGTTCGCCGATATGCCGAAGGAATTAATCTAGTTGTTGAGCAGGTCAATCGGTAAACTATAGTAGTAAAAGTCGCAGCAGGGTACCATGTGCGGTAATCGCGTAAACTTTCACAAAGTAAAATCTTCGATCAGCAGGTAATAAAAATTTGACAAGCGCATCACATTCGTGCGCTTTCATGCATACATATCATATTTTATTGCGGTTAAATTTAATCGCGCAAACCATTATTTGATTTGTTGATATTTGTATATAATATAAGCATGGGGAAAATAAGAATATTTGCACATTGGAAAATTTAAGAATTTAAATTTGATCGTGTAACCAAGACACTTGCTTTTCCTTTTAGAACTAATTTTTATGTTGATTTGTGTCTTCATATAAGAATGTGACTACATCTTCTTGATGCTGACTAGGATAATCTAATATAAATCAACATAAAGAATCTCCCTTCCTAACGAAGAATTGTTGTAGCTGTTAGACAAGTTTTTACCATGATGTAAATGGTGTCTCGACCAATTTGTCTCGTAATCTTGTGATTTTAATTACAAGAATAAACTGAAAACGTCATTAAAAATCCGTACATTAATTTAACACACAGATTAACGTTCATCATTGAGCCTCGTAATTTTACTCCAGTTTATGACAGTAATATAATTGCATTATTTTTCCTTTTTCAAACTCTTCAGTTTTCCAATATTTCTTCCAATTCCACCTCTCGATAACGACCAAGTCTTGGTGCTACCTGCAGCAATCCATTTGGTTCGTTTTGGACCAAATTAAACACCAACAAAAATGGCTTAGTACGTTATAACTTTCTCACCTCGTATATGTAATATATAATTGAAATATGGCTGAATTTTAGTCTTTATAATGTGATATATTTGACGATAATGATATTCGTTCCGCAGGCAAATCTATAATTGCAATTATCCAGTGACACAAGGTCGTTGAACCACCTTTCTTTAAATTATTTAAGTTAGTCTTCGTTGCTTTCCACATTCCTAGACCTATTTTTAATACTATTCGAGCTGGACTTATCTTGATCGTAGACGGGATATTAATGAATTCCACGCTCCCCTAATTAGTGTCATTCGTTCTTCACGAAATATACTTCCAGAATATAGATTTTAGCTAGTACAAGCGTGCCACCAACACCTGGTCGAGCTTGGCCAGTGAAAGGTACATTTCTTCCATTAAAAATATCACGAATCGCGTATCCGTTATTGAAATTATCGAATAAGGCGGGTTTAGTAGCAGACACAGATCTAAAATAAAGAGTTAATGTCACTTTCAGCCGTAACGTGGCAAGTGGCAATTTTCCAACGGAAAACCTGAAGCTGCTCCTATTTCATCTAATCTTGATATACTTCAATTTACGCCACTGATTTTCCATCGATAATTTATTGTATCGTTAAAAATTATATGTGCACGCGCGTGTGTGTATATGTAATAAAAGTAGTATTACTGTCTATTAATTACGAATATTTTTCTTTTTTCGTTGGTTGCCCTGTTCTTACTCGAGAAATTGGGAATTCGTATCGGCTCGCTGCAATTATTTTTAAAATAATGCTATTTATATGTAAAATAAATAAGACTATAATAAATAAGAAAACTACGGGGAAATATAATACGTCACATGTTCTATTTTTTTACACAGAAATTTTAAAATTCGCTACGTCCATTAATCAATCCTATGATACCAAAATTGTCTTTTTCTTTTTGGTTTTTGAACTAAATATTTGTCTTCTCACCCACTTCAAATTGTTCAAAATATTACATATCTTAATAATTATATTTTTGACTTCCATAAATCTTCGTTGTCCTATCAACTATCTCCAATTTTTAAATCTATATTTAACACGTCATTCTTATTCCCCATTATGTCATGTACAAATCCTTTTGTTAAATCATAAAATGACATCAAAATGAAAATATCGCCGAAAGTGCACTTATCGTGCTTTTCTCCTATAACCTTTAATTTCAATTGGAACTCAATTTAATCGTTCCACATTGATGTTCATGTCATACGCGAGGGGGCCGATACTTTGCTAATTTTCAAACCCGAAGGGCTATTGGAAAAGCGGATACGTTTCATGATAAATGTAAAGTGTCATGATTTATGACGAACTACAATCTCAGGATACGCACGATTTCGAAATTCGTTGTATGGTTCGGTCATAGCAATTTCGTCCCATGACAGAACCATAACATGGTTTATGTTTACTGAATATAGGGGGAAGTATTATTGAGAGTAGACTAACGATTTTCACTCGAAACTTATTACCTCGCAACGTGGGAGTTGCCGAGATAATGACATCTCTAGACATTTCAGGTGCCCGATTTGGTATGACTTCTGTCGGTCCAATTCCCGTTCACTAACAGCTGCTCGCGATTGCCCCTTTCAATCTCCGACAGGAAATTCCATAAAGTCTCAAACATCGAGCCTAACTCCAGTAGATTTGACTTCAACCGAGAATCAACGACAACATAGTGATTATATTATTATAGCAATGTTCTCTCTTCGAAACACAGAGATTATAATTAACTCTCTCTGTTACCTACAGTGGCTGACGAAAGTATTTGGGCACCTGTAGACACCTTTCATGAACATATTTTGTGTGTTACATAGTCTACCGGTCATAAATATTAGGACATCTACTCGTTATATTTATTGTAAAACTTTAACAAATTTTACTTAACCTAGTTTATTCTGAAATGCATATGATGTAAATGAAATAGCAGATTTATATTAAAATAATTAGAATGTAAAAACAGTAAAAATATTCATAGTCGGCGAAGTATTAAGTTGTTCCAAAAGTTTCTTTCGTTTTATGAGGAAATAGTAGATGCATAACATATTTTGTTTTATATAATTTTATTGAATTATGTATGATCCATTTTGTTCCTGGAAAGAAACTTTTGGGACAACCTAATATATTTATCGTCTGAAGATATAAACCAGACTTCAATAGAGATAAATTTTAACTGTGTAATGTAAAGTTCAGACACAAAAATTTAAGAGATGCTGTAGTGTCTTACCATATGGGAAAATAATAGGTTCTTTGTGTCCAAGATCGAAACGATGAGTGTATTGAAAACTATACTACGTCGTTCTGAATTCTCTATCATAGGAGGTTTACTGTATAGATAAAGCATTCATAGAACTCCCTGCAGAGCTCGAAGGCGATTTCGCGAATTCAATCATGTGCGAATTCATGTAGCAGGTTCGTGACATTTAGAAATTTGGCTAGTGTATCGGATACACAGTACATTAAATCCGTGATAAATTTTTCCAACTTCAAATTGTGCGAGGTGAGGATCTCGAATAATTTAGGAAACGTCTACGCTTCTCTCGATGACACAATTTCACACTGAATATACTTCTTTAAAATTGTCACCTCCCTTCAGAACGGCTATTAGAATTACTTCTGTAATACGATAACCGATATAGATCGCCAAATAAAGAATCTCACAGGCTTCCGTGTTTTCTGTACTTGAAAATGGATGCAACGATTAATATTATCGTAACCAGACGGTGGCGGGTAAATAAATAAACTGGGATAAGAAAATATGGACTGACGCGAACATGAGAGGGAATTTATCAGATTAGCATACACTTGCGCTTTTCGTAAGAGTGAGTGGAAAATTCAATTTGCACTTGCAGACGCGATTTAAATGAATGGCTGCCAAGAATGTTGACGTTCATTAATATCCGCTAACATTCAGGTTCTACTTCACTAATTGTCGCTTACCGTCGAATTTATAATTACCAACCACGTTTCTGGGCGTAAATAATGCTTTGCGATATTTATGAAAAACTTAAATCATTCCGGATGTAATCGCAAAAACCACGTGGGATTGAATGTGTAATAAGGACTCGATTCTTTGTACAAAAAGGTAATTTTATTGTTTTAATACATTGTTTTAATACAAGTATGTAAATTTTTAACGATTTAATCTTCGACAACAAATCATTTCTCTCGAATAAAGTATTTATTAGCAGTAAGTAAAAGAATTCGGCAAGCTAATGAAGCTGTTTCATAATTTTTAATTTTTCTCGAGTGGTAATTACAGGTTCCTTGGTACTCTTTCTCGCACTGCAGCCCCGTTAAAACTTCCCAACGACATACCCCGACTACAAACCCGGTTGCAATTATTCAGGCGTTGAATCGATACGACCAACAAAACTGCAACTACGGTGGACTTACTAGCTTTCGTTGCTAGCCATATCATTTAAGGGTTACGAAAAAATATTACGTTTAACAACTGTATATTCTGTATTTCACTTGTAATTAGGAAGTCTCTTTTTATTTTGGAATTTTTATTAACTTCATTCTCTTTCATTCTCTTCTTCTTACGACGAGGTTTTAGCAATGCTATTCACCGTACATCGACGTTGGAAGTGCGGTTGATTGAAAAGTGTAACCAGAAATGTTCCTAATCTTAAACCACGTTGTACACGTCGATCAGTCCTTCCCTTTGCCCTTGGTATCCAGATGGGAAACAGCATTTGTGCCAATCGTTGTCGCGTTTAATCGTACACGCTGTCCATCCTAATTATCCACCATATAATCTATTCGTCACCACCGGTCATAACTTCCATAAACTCTAAAACGAGAAATTAGAGTTTATGAGATCACGTGCCGGCTTGCAATCGTGTCGAAATGCACGGAAATCTGTGACATAACCTAGCAGGAATATAACTGCTCAAACTGTGTAACATATGAGAGAACTGATTGCTCGGTAAATAGAGAAGTTTGGTGTATAAACGCGTTTCGTTTTTTCGCCTGAAGTGAAAACGCTTGAACTTGGTAGACGACAAGCTTTAATTAATTGACCAGACTGATGGATTCTTAGCAAACGACGTCGAAGCGTTCCCTATAATTTTCAATGTGCAACACAATTTCCTGCGTTAACTGTTCCTGACGTGGTACAGCTAGGTTTGCGTTGGTAATTAGATTGATTGACACGCTATAAAAATTCTAATTCTAATAAATTCTATGATAACGCCTACCATCGAAGTCAAGCGTTCCTGAACCATCGGCGTCGATCTCCTCGATCATCATGTCCAACTCCTGTGGTGTCAATTTGTCGTCCAGCTCGTGAAGAATGTCACGAAACACTGCTGTTGTTATGTAGCCATTGCCTTCTTTGTCATATAAGCGAAATGCCTCGCGTAACTCCTGTTGCATCGCCTCCGAATCTTCCTCCACTAAGAATCTGGCAGCAAGGGTGCAGAACTCTTCGAATTCCAATTGTCCGGATCCTGTAATAGATGGAGTTTGGTGTGACATGTTGTTAGACTATCATATAAAAATTTTGTTAAATGTCTATGGTATATGTCATTTGATTTTGTTTAAGTTTACTAATTGAGAAATTGTTGAATGATAAAATTTAGATAGCGATGAATTTTCTTATTATCTTCGTTTACTACCGTGATGATGCACAAAAATGATTTAATGTGCCAAGTTGTTGGATTGTAATATTAGGAACTTGCAATTATCTTTGCATGCTAGTTGTCTTTGGTATTAATTAGTTCTGTTTAGGATTAGTAGTTATTGAATGATAAAGTTTAGATAGCGATAGATATTTTTACCATCTTCGTCTACTTCTGTAATGATTTCCTTTAGCGTCTTCTCGCTCAACTCGTAGCCCAACATCGTCAATATGGTACCCACCATGTCGGTACCAATGCTACCCTTCTTGTCGTGGTCGAAGGCATCGAAGGCCTTTTTCAGCACTGTAAAATATAGGACTTATTTATTAATAATCGATTGTTTTAACCTTCCATTCGAATAAATGGAAGTGAAATACTTACGAGCAATTTGATCCTTGGTCAGATCATCCTGAAATCACGTATTGTTTTCATTATTCTCACTTGTCATAATATCTTAAAAGAGAACAATAAAGAAAGTAACTCGAAATATACTCAAAAAATGTTATGAGAAAAAATTTTAGAATATTGATAATGTTCAAACGTTGAATCTTTATTCATGACAACGTACCATGTTGATATGATAATCAGATACACGACTTTAAACTCTGCTGTTAACACACGACAGCATCGACGGTTTATCCGGGTATGCACCAGATTCTGGCTGTGGACTTCTGTTTTATGTGGACATTAGGATGATCTGGCACGTGATTGACCGGGTAATATCTACGTAGGAACTCTAGCGGTTTTCAAATTCATCGAGGACACTCCCCACTCTGCATTTCCACAGAAGCGGAGCTTCAATTGTGTGAAATTCGAGGCAACGTACTCAATTTGCTATTCTATCTTGGATCGTTTCATTGCCATTGTCAGATTAACACTGTTTCAAATGGGAGTAACATATAGATGGCCTTTTTTATATATTGCTCGAATTGAAGTATTTTAAATTTAACTACGATATTCCAAATCATGTTTCAGATAGTTTATTTATTCTTTTATTCAATTATTTAAACCCCTGTGAGGTTTCAATCTACATCTACATTTTATTGAAAAAGATTCGTTTTCTCTCGTTACGTATTTGACGTTCATTATAAAGAATTATCAACAATCGTGACTACATAAATATGAAAGTTCCACTGAAATTTAATAAGAGTGAACCTGGTATCACATACAGCTATCTCGGAAACTAACTATCTTATATTTAAACTTCTAACGGGATCATTAACTTACTTTCCGAGGCGACTGTATATAGAATTTTTTATTTCTCATACGCGTAATTACAGATATCAATTTCCAACAAATCATCGCAATGCTCTTGTTTACCATAATTTTGTAGTAACCTCGATACGTTTCAATTATTCATAATTCAATCCACGCGACGTGAAATTACATCATCGATCGGTATTCGCCATATTTATCGCGACCGCCAGCGTAATAACTCGCCGCAGGGAGAATCCTTTATATTCTGTAAAAGCTTCGTTTCGCAAGAATCTCTCAACCACTGGCCTTTATCGCTACAGCTTCCGCGACTCTATAACTCGCGATTCATGATCAATGTGTCGAGAAAAAACGGCACGACAATAGACGAAGTTGGCTCATGATGATATCCTGCACAATCTTCGGAGACAATTCGACGTAATAAACGTATCCGTCGTATTCTTAGGAAGCTAATTATACACTCATAATATGCACCTAGAGCTAGCCATTATATTTCGAGGGTATTAGCGCCGGTTTTCATCTTTCACAACACATTGTTCAGTTCCTAGCGAAAATTCCTTGCTCTTTCAACGATCATGACTAACGCGCTCTTTAGCACGGGCTAATTTTAAAACTATATTTACTCGAGGGCACACGTGTTATTACACGAGCGGATTTAAGCATTCCTTATAATATGATTTCGAGGTAACGGTACTTAATTCGATAATGGTAATATTATTGGGTATTGTGTGATATTAAGAACTCGTAAAAGGGACTGAATATTCAACCTAGGATATTCATTTAAATCCAAATAAATGTATACGTCCAAATAAATAAATGGATCTTTAATTGGATTAAGATTTATCGTTAATAGTTTTCTTCTTTATTGGAGAATTGTGCAATCCAAGTGTTAATGGCATTATGTAATTTATAATTCAATTATATACATTATAACAGAGGAAGAAATAAATTACACGAATTGTGTTTGCTATTTTTTTGTACTTTTATTATACATACAATCTTATGTAAATTTCGTTAATCTTAAATGTACGGTTTTACAATTATACTCAATTGTTTATGAGTATTATGACTGTTACAGACGATCGTAGGTTTCGTAGGCAAAGTATAAAGATTAGAAACTCATCTCTAAATATAAGTAATACCTAATTCCATTTCACTAAGCTTCACGCGATCTCTCATCTTCCCTTAGTCGGCATATAATGAGCAAAACTAGAAACTAGTTTGCTCGGTGATAATTATGTAGAAACGACAATTTATATCGGTCGATATAAACCTGTTTCCAGATACATACCATGCCTCGCGAGAGACCCGCGAAAACTCATCCGTTTAATCCCAGCATAGATAGAAATACATTTTAGCCGATTGTGAATCCAAAAGCGACCCACACGTCAAAAATACTTTCTCAACTGCATCTACCCTTACTCCTCCCTAATAGACATCACCTACGAACTTTTTACATCATACTTTGCCAACAGTGTCTCGATAAATCGCATATTCCACGTGTGTAGGACAGACGGTAGCCTCGTTTGTATGCGTTTTCGTGGTGACAAACACGAGGGACGACCGCCTCGTGCCAAGCTGATAATTTAGCCTGTCATGACCTCCATGAATTCTGCAACGTGAAACGAACTTTGTTCGACACTGATTTACAAATTCTTAGTGTAACATGATCTCTGTACCGGATTGGTCTAAAATTTCTTTACAATATACCAGGCGAGAGCGATACAGCGCGATTTTAATCCTCGTATATTATTGTTGAGTTATAGATGACTGTAATAATTTATCATATTTTACATTCTCCACAATAGAGATTCGTAATAAAATGAGATTAAATTAGGAGTTGTCTGATACCAGAGTTAAATTAAAGGTTTAAACAGGAACATTTGTTGAAGGTCTTGTACTCAATACGTGTTTTGTAGAAGAAATTTAAATATTGGGAAATGTCTCCAATTTATGTATGTGTTTCGCCTCGGCAAAATGTATATTATAAACTAGCTCTCTATTGCTTTTACAATCGCGCTATATTATTTTCGTTTATGGTAAAACTCCATTTATCTGAACCCTTTTTCTTCTTTTATGTTTTACTTCGCATCGACATCGTGGTCTTTAACGATTATGTTTGATTCGTGTGAGTTAGATTTTGTTGAACACAATGATTTCTTTAAACTAGCTTATTGTATTTCTAATATCGTCTTACATCTTAAGTTTGTCTGGTTTAATGTCGTATATATCTTTGAAGCTCCATTCGTTTTGAACTCGTTGAACTCATTGAGTTCGTATAAATTTTCAGATAAGAGTTTAAATAAACGGATTTCTAGTACATTATACGTACCCTCAAAGTCGACCGTTCCTGAACCATCAGCGTCCACCTCATCGATGATCATGTCCAGCTCCTCGGGAGATAGTGCGTCGTCTAGTTCATGAAGAATGTCCCTAAACACATCGGTGGTAATATAACCGTTTCCCTCTCGATCGTACAAGCGGAAAGCTTCGCGTAACTCCTGCTGCATTGCCTCCATATCAGTGTCCTCCTCCATGAATTGGGAGGCCAGGCTACAAAATTCTTGGAAACCAATTTCTCCAGATCCTACGAAACGAAGGCGATCAATATGTTTTACGTTGATTGTTTAATTTCGAAGAATCCAAACATTGTAGTTTGTTAATTTACCAAAAGGGTCATATTCAGAAATGGTCAAATGCAATTGATCGGTTGGTATTCTCATACCCATCATTCCAAGAATGGTACCGACCGAGTCGGTGCTGATGATTCCCTTTTTGTCAGGATCGAATGCATCGAATCCCATTTTCAGTTCTGCGAGGTTGAAAGTTTTAGAAAACAGGAAAGTAACTTTATATCGTAAGATTTGAAAAAGTTGGATGCAATAAAAAAATTGACTATGCTATGCTATGAAATCGACACTCACGTGAAATTTGATCCTTGCTAAGTTGAATGTCATCCTAGAAAAGTGAAAAATCGATTCACATTTATTAAAACCTTATTTACTAATTATAATATATACTGGAAATTAGTATTTTCAACTAAATAAGAGATCACCCAAACTTTGTCGCACTATATCAAAAAAATGATCGATCTTCATAATTACATATCACTATATCACGTAATGAAACGTTCTTTAATCTGTTATTAAATTTAATAGTTGAATAGCTCGCGTTCAACGATCCCTTTGATAATTACCATTATGTCGGTGATTCGATATATTAACGATTATGTTCGTCCGAACTAATTACAGTTATAACAGAAGCAAATGATTAACAGTTCCCGTCTGAGCAATCGCTTCTGAAGAACTTACTGTACCGATGAAAATGTCACACTGAGCCTTAGTAAACTAATTAGTAGAGCTACACAGACGCAATCTCACATTCTTATTAGCGTCGATAGACAATCACCAATCATTTGACGACCTAATGACACTATAAAAAGATTCTTAATCGGGACCCTTTCATGGTTTGCACTTTGCGAAACGTATAGTCTGGTGGCGCAACCAGTGAATGACAAACTACATCGGCGTTTAAATCGATTGTTCTTTCCTTATTGTTTCATCTTGTTTACATGTTATTAATAACACATACACTTTGCCAATATTAATCTTCCTAATTTATCTTTCCACATTTGATTTGTGGAATCATTGAAATTTACATTTATATGATTTTTGTATTTTAAATCAAGATTCATATTATCCAATATCTTTGTCGTTGTCTTTTCCTGCTACAGGATATAATGTAGAAGCTAATCAAATAATTTTTTTTATAATTAAGAGATTGAAAAAGTGGAATTGGAAAATTGCAAAAAGGAGAAAAAAAATCTTCCTACATTATGATCAGTAGATTATGGCTGTTAATGTTAATTCATATCTTTATGAACACACTTAAAGAAATGGAACATAAATATTATAGGAACTCATTTCATCCCCTAAATATCATGTATGTCTAGTGAATATAATACTTTACCTTAGGTATTTCATATATTTTCGTAGAATATCATACATTCCAATCATTTCTGCATCGTATAAAATAGGCAAACATTCGCAGTACAGTAATGACAATTTTCTATCAAGGATATATAAGATATAAAAATAAAATAAATATACAAATTTATTAACATATATAATAGAATCAGTATATATCAAATTAATTGAATATAAATATCACAATAATTCATCAAATATTTGTATTTCATACATTAATTCTAATGTCAAAAAAAAAAAAAAAAAAAAAAATGTCGAAAGAATGAGATTCACTCGGAGTAGAGATAAACTAGCGTAAAGATAATAGAAAATGTATTCAATCGTGGTTCATCATCATGGTCGATTTATCACAAAGGGAGAAATGGGACGTGTTAGGTATGGTGTTACATCATTTGGCAATGTCAAGCTCACGCAAATCCGGAACTGCCATTGGCAGTGCACGTAGAAAGCTAGTGACGTGTCATTGCGTATAGCCGGTCATTTCCACGGCACTCGGTGGGCGAACACGCAAACAGTTATACTGATTGCAGCGTGCTCCAACAGTACAGTGGTTTGATATTGGCATTGCGTCCTTTTAGAGAATTGCAGTGGATTGCCAGCCACTCGTGGCAGTAAAAAAGCTCGAGCTGGCAGCCGCTTCTAAGAAGCAGACACGAAGCTGACTGACCTCCTTAGCCAATCAGGTAGAGCTTCGACGTGCTACGCCGAACTACTGACCTAATCATCAAAAATAAACGACAGAGACTGGCCAATGATAATAATCGACGTTAGAACAAACATTTTTGCAATGATACAAGGAACGATAATAGAACGAAACACGTTTCGTAAATTAAACTAAAATTTTATTTATGATATATATATATATATATATATATATATATATATATATTTTACATATATTTACATATATATATTTTCATTTATCGACATCTTTTAGTGGTTCAATCTTTTTGTTTATACATGATCACTGAAATTGACATTGACACGCGTACCTCTCGGCCGGCAGCCAAATTTTACAGAATTCGATCCAATGAGAAGAGATTCAACTGTGTAACTTCACATTGCAAAATATGTAGTATGTGTCAGTAAACGACTTTGAAATCATCACTCAATTGTTGTAAAATGGCTAATGATCTAGTAGGCATCAGGTATTACGGAATTTAAGTTAAAAACTTCATAATCACGGTCGTCCTTTGTATCTATTCCCCAAGAGACGGAAGGAATTAAGTTGGAAGGATGTGGTGGTAATGGAGGAGCAATTGATTTCTGTTTCTCCAGCTCGCTCTTCAGTTTCCAAAAAGCTAGTTGCGACTCTATTGTCTCAACCTCTGACACGTAACTATTTCTGTCGCTTTGAGAGCTTGTTCTAGATATTCTCGATCTTCGAGGAAGCAGCATTCTCTCCGGAGGCAAAGGCGTAACGTAGCCATCCTCGTAAAGCTTGCTAACGTAAGAAACAGAAATTGATTTTCTTTGTTTCTCCTCATCCATATCGACGCCCTTTGGAAGCACAATGGCGTCCACGTTCCTGCGTTTCACCAACATGATCCGTTTGTTACCGCGAAGCAATGTTGGGTATCGTCTTATCAGCAGGAACGAGAGGAAAGCACCGACGAAGAACAGTAGAATTAACGACGATATCAATAGAGGGAAGACCAAGCTCTTGTCTGCGTTCGTCAACCAGGTCCTGTACTCGTAAGTGGGCCTAGTAGTTACAGCCAAACAGTTCAACGGTGATACGTTGTCTCCGTTATCGTCAAGCAAACAGATAGTATACGTTGCCTGCGAATCGATATTCTGCAGCAGATAAGAGTACTTCACATTTTTTGCACAGCCGAGCGAGCTGTCGACGTTATTGTTGTCGAACCAGAGCAGCGTGATTTTTTTGTTCAGGTCGGGCAGATTCACGAGTATGCTGCGGTCTGAGACCTTCGAGACATAGAAATGGGGAAATCGCGGAGGAAACTGAAGAACATCGGTGGATAAAAGTTTGCGTGTATTAGCAGTTTGTATATATGTATAGGTGAGACTGCAATTTACGTGGACCATCCTATTGGTTGTATCTGGTGTCTGGGTGGTTTGATTGTTTATACCTTTAGTCGGAGTAATAGTAGTAGTTTGGATCCAATCGTGTTTAGTAGATTTAAGTGTCGTGGTGGATATGGTGGAATTGATGGTTGACTGAGAACAGAAATCCACTGTCGTAAATGGCTTCCCGGCTTTTTCCTGAGGCGTCTTACAAATTGGAATTTTTCTATCCGAATTTACTACATTCGACTGGTCCATACAGATATACTGATTTTGCATGAAATCCTGTAACCATTTTAAACTACAATCGCAGTGCCAAGGATTGTCGTACATAAACATACCAAAGCATTTATTCGAATCAACCACGTGGTCTAGCAGTCCCTGTGGTAACGAGACAATATTGTTGCTGTACAGCGTTATTTGCAATATGGATGAAGCCATCGGTTGCAAAGTATCTTGTGACACTGTCTCAATGTTCGAGGCGTGCAGATAAAGCGATTTCACCATTGGCACACCGACGAACAATTCAGCATCGATCACGGATATGGAGTTCCCCCATAAAGACAATAATTCAAGCTTTGACAACGCGTTTCCGCCCGTTATGTTTCGAAGCACCTTTCGATCGTCGATGGCTTGGCGCAGGTCCAGCGTGGTCAAAGAACCCGCCACCTCTTCG
This sequence comes from Bombus vosnesenskii, assembly GCF_011952255.1. Taxonomy (NCBI): domain Eukaryota; kingdom Metazoa; phylum Arthropoda; class Insecta; order Hymenoptera; family Apidae; genus Bombus; species Bombus vosnesenskii. Next base: position 820,425 of record NW_022882976.1, on the reverse strand, counting down.
AGCAAATTAAATTCAGCCGACTTGACGATATTTTCGTTAATACTCAACACCTCTAACATTTTAAGGTGACGGAACATCGCCTTGCGCAAAGAGACGAGTTCGTTGTTGATCATAGAGATCTTCTTCGTCTGTTCATAAATGGACGACGAAAACGCGTTATCCTCTATTTTGCTGAGGAAGCAATGCTCGAACGTCAACTCTTCGATCGACAAGTTGGTGCACAGCCAATTCTTCCGAAGCATGTTCTCGGGGAATTTGCATTTGATAAGTGACAATTTCACGGATGTTGTATCCTTGCAGATAGCCTACACGAAATATATAATATACGATAAACTAGTTGATACGTCATTTGGGCTAACGAGACAGAAATATTGCTTTCGTTGTTGTTTTTATTAAATACCTTGAAATTGTTCTCGATGAACTCTGACACCACTGTTCCAGAATCTTGCGGGATAGACGAACAGGTTATTGTATTACATGATGGACCAGTTTGACAATAGGTCTTACCAGTTTTGTGTTGCATAGTGTCATTCAAACTGTGTTGGGACAATGTTGAATTTTCCTTTATAGCGCTATTTAGATCTTGGATGAAAACGTTGTTCTCCATTATCTTATAATCCATCGTATCCCAAAATATGTAGCACAAGCAGAATAAAAGTGCAATTACTCCAAACAACGAAACGGGCACTAGAAGCTTTCGCCATCCTAAACTGTATTCGTTAATGCGTTAAATAATTATTAATTAAATAATTATGCGTTAAAAATTATTCACGAATAGGAATGAATTGTTATTATTCATTAATGAATGATGAATATGAAGATTTGTTGTATAATACCTCAGTAAATCCTGAGATCTGGAAACCAAGGTGGAGGATATTTGTAATTTTTTAGCGAACATGTCGATACTGCACTGCGAAACGATAGTCGTGACTATGTGACGAATCTAGAAACATAATCCAATTGTATTAGGACGCATGGCAATCGTATCTACGTTTCGAATTGATTAATTTTATCACACGCATTATTAGATATATTTGAACTGGGACTTTTAGGGAAGAAGGTTGCACAAATTATCAACTATCCTTTTCAATTGCTCGCTAATTTGATAGTTTACTAATCAAATAATTTTTAACAAGTTGCCATTATCGCAGCAGATACGTCGAAATAGATAAAATATAAATTGATTTAGGATCTATTATGGAAAGCTTCCATCAAGCACATGTGGAAGGTAAGAGCCGCTTCGCATTCGTCGTCTGTTCCTCCAACTAAAACAAAGAGATACAAATTATTTTTAAGATTTTCACTATGATAAAATATGAATTATTATTACAGAATAAATATACTTACGCGAATCTGCACATGTTTGCAAGGCATTAGCGAAAAACGGATTGGCGTCTATGTGACCGTGATGCATTCCGTGCATACGATCTATCATTGTTTGTACATTCATAGTAGATCCTGACATCTGAAGTATAAATGAATCAGAAAACGTGTTAATTTCTTGGTTATATTTATATATAAAATTATTTTTACGTCGCCATGTTGTTGGAAGGCGCAAGCTAAGAAACATCCGATATTTCTGAAGTCTTCTCTATTGCTGTCTACTAATTTGATTGTCTCAACCGGTGAACTATCAAGTATCATCAATTCTTCTGTAATTTTTTTAATGATTTTATTATAAATGTAATAATTGTTTCACTTATGATAATTAACTCACTAGTTGTTATGTTTTCACGATCCATACAATCATGTATTATTTCGGGAGGAAAAGGTGGACGTTTCGCGTGTGACACAATTACATTTTGACTGAAAAGACCCTGAAGTAGATAACTTTGAATATTTTGAAACGACAGACATCGTATTGTTTATACTGTTTGAAAATAGGATATATTTATTCTTACGCAATAGAGGATAAACGAAGCAAGAAATGCTGAATTCTTCATGTTTCAAAACTTATGTTGAATCTCCTCGCGAAGTAAGGAACCGACTAAACTAATTGTAGGATTGTTAGCGTTACCTTTTATACGTTCACTTTTAAGTATTTTGCCTTTAAATACTTATGTGTTTGACAATATGTACGTGACAACCGTGTTAGATTTGTATCAGAAGAGATAATTACAACGATTTTGTACAATGCATGTGCTTACACTTGCCACGTATAATTGCAATAGTTGATTGTGGTTATATAATCTGTAATAAGCGTCGAAGGAATTATTCACGGTGAATAAAAAACATCAACGAGTTAAATATGGTTTCTGACTATCCAGAGATCAAGTAGAATTTTCATAAAAAGGGATATGAAAGAAATATTATATAAATCTGTATATATTTTTCTTTCGATAATAAAGTATAGTAAGCAGACAATTGCATACTTGAGTCATCGTCTAATTCTCCGCGTTTTAATCCGTAGATATACAATACAAAATATGTCCATCGATAATATCAAATTCTTGTATAAAGGCAGTTTAAAACGCAGTCAGAAATACAGTGGCTTACGAAAGTATTTGGATCCTTACATAAAATGTTCTGCAGTTTTATTAGCGCTATAATGAAACATATCATAATTATATTCGTAAAATTTGAAGTCAATCTGAAAATGCACATAGAAGTTATAAGATATTTATTACTAACATATACATATACATATAAAAATGAATGTTCATCTTGTCCCACTGAATATTGATTCTTACTAGTACAATAAATACTTGACTGTCTAAATATTTTTGTAATCTGTGCGAACTATACGTTTATATTCGGTATCATGCAGCAGTAACGTGTGTGTACATTTTCAGATTTATTTCAAGCTTTACTAGCACCATCATGATGCTCGAGTTTCATTACAGAGCTAACGAAATTTCAAAATTTTTCATACAACTCACAAATATATTCATAAAATGTATCTACATGAGTTCGAATATTTTCGTTAGCTATTGCAATATGTGAGGACACATTGTTTAGAAACGAGACTATCGTCACATCAACTCTTGAATGTAGGAATTTGGTATACTGGTATACAATACTTTTATTAAAACACAGTTACACTTTTGTTAGAAATACAGATTGATCTTGCTTCATTTGAAGAGCGAGTCCTGTGGATAAAAAAGGGATCTTGTGAACGAATCAGAATATACCAATGTAGCAGAAAATATACCGGTCCTGACCCCATTACTGTTGTATTTCATACACACTTGCAAGCGTTATAAAACGACACGTTCTCTCGTTCTTCCGTAATTTCCTCGTCGACGGTGTTCGCTAACGGCCTGCCCCGAGTTTCCGGCAAAATCGAACATAGTATACTTGCTATTAAAGCTAAGCCGCCGCAAAGAGTCGTTGGTCCCCACCATACAACAGCTCCTAATAAATCAGCGACATAAGGCGCGGCTACACTTCCGACATGCGACATCGCAGAATTCGTACCAACCGCGGAGTTTCTGCAGACCTGTTTCGAAGCAAAATAATTTGGAGCTATCATTAATGTCATCATTTCAAACTTTACCAATATGATAATCATGATAGTCTAGTCTTGGTAACAGTGCTAATGAAATTTCAGGTGTTCCAAAAACACACATAATACTTATATTTATTGAACTTGTCTAGAAATATCCAAAAGGTAGATTAAATAGTAAAAATTACGAAAATGTCTATCATAATATTTAGCGAGTAATTTTTATTGAAATAGTTGGATATAGTTAAAAGTATATTTGATGCAGCTTATTTATTAACGCTAGAACTATTGGCGACCAAAATATAGAACTCGCGTGAATGAAATTGTAGAATAATCAAGCTTTTATCTACATACTTAAAAATACAAAATATCATTTAGATCCCGTAAAATGGAAATTTGTAAAGTGTTTTTGAAAAAATTGTAGAATTGCTCATTTTATTGTAGATTGCTTTTATTTATGCTTACTATTTATGCTTACCGTGGGGAAAAGTTCCGAGCTATATAGAATAACGATGCCATAAGCAGCTGACGCGCTGAATCTACCAATTAAGGATACGGTCATAATTACATCGCTTTCAGTCGTTGGAATTGCGAGAATACAGAGTAGACATAACGTAGCTATGACATATAAACTTGCGCTTCCTGGACGTCGTCCCATAATCATTAGAATCGGTGTCGGTATCAAATAAGCTGGTATTTCGGTTAGACCCATTACCAACACGTAAATGTACCGATTTGTTGAGAAATTGTTCACATTTAACGCTGAAAGAATTGATAAAATATATTTTAAGCTTTAAGCTTTAGAACAGTTTACACGAATTCTATTTATTTGAACAAAATTTTTACTAAATGAACTCTTGTTGATTAAATCTATTTTTTTGATGTGAACTGCTATTATATATACAAAGAAATTCTAAGTAGTGGAGAGAATCACTACACTCTCATTATACATATAAAATTCAATTATATAAACTATCTCCCCTTCGATAAGTTACTATAAACAGAGTTCTACTATAAAAGTATAATTCTTTTAGATATTATAGTAGTAAGCGGAAACAGGAATAAATTTCGATCATTCGATTACCTAACGCGTAATAAGTCAGAGAAGCTGTCATCCAAGTAAAATTCGTGATAAGAATCCTCTTTCGTAATTCACTATTGCTAAGAAGCACCCAAAATCCTTTGATACTTTTATGCAATCCTTCTTTGGAATCCTTCGATTCTTGTTTTAACTCTTGTATTCGTATGGTTGGTGTCAATGACGTGCTCATTTCTGCATCAGGACTTCCTTTAGATGCTCTATCGATTAAACTCTTCGCCTCCTGTCGACGATTGTGAGCTATCAGCCATCGTGGAGATTCTGGCATAAGCCTGCAACAGTTGCAAACTACAGTTGTTCTACATATCTGCTCATTAAAATGATTTATCATAATAAGTTCCCTAAATTCTTTTAAAGATACAAACAGTATTTCTCTGAATTCAGTTTTTAATCCTATAATTCAAACAAGATTATGTCGTGAAGCAATTTCGGATAACAAACTGCTTGATCTCAGTCTCTTTGAGAAACTTCACATTACACAAAAGCAAACTTACCACAAATGTATTAGCAAAAGCAAAGCCGGTAAAGATATTGCTAATTGAATATATCTCCATTCGTGTAGCAAATAAGCTACACCTGGCACAATTACTATCCCTGTGGCATAGCCAACGTTGTAAGCAATTCCCATCCATTGTCTGTGTTTTTCATTCGCTACCTCTGTGACTGTATAACAAATAGGCTAATATATAATAATAATTAACGACCCAATAAATCAACTAATAAATATCAACCTTTAATTCATTAGTAATATTTAATTTTAATATTAATTTTGATAGCTGTTGCAGCTTCCAAGGACAGAAATTTCTATAAATACAAATTGATTTAAAATCACATCGATATCACATTACTATGTGTTTCATAGTTATAATATTATCAATTTATAGATTACTCACGTGTTGTGAAAGACGAATACTGTATGGCTGCATGACTAGCACCGTTAACTACTCTCGAGATTATAAAACCCCAATACCACGGCACGATCGCACCAGCTGGACCAGAGGTGATTAACATTATTATTCCAATAACGTAACAGATTTTTCGCCCATATTTATCTGCGATGACTCCGAACAAAGCGCTACCCAATAATTTTCCAAGGGACAAAGCCATGTGCGTGCTCGAACGGGCCGCGGTTTTGTCGCACACCAAATCCCACTAAAATTAATAATAAAGTCGATTATTCATAATTTTCCATTATAATCAAGTCACTGGTTATCCTATCTACATAAAAGTTCTTACTGGAATGCAACATACTCTTTTATAAAATAAGATCTTTTGAAATACTGTCTGAGAAAAATAATTATAAAAAAAAGTATAAAAAACGTATAAAAAAATCCAGTTCTTTTAGTTTTGCCTACAAAAACTCCAGTTTTCCAATTTTGCCTATAAAAAATTCCAGGATACGACAAAAAATTCAAAAAATTTGGAAATAAGACTTCGAAAATTTGTTTTTCGGCGAAGCAAGCTTCCTCATCCATTTTTCTCGCAAGTAAGTATATTATAATCATAACTTTTATTTTTAAATGTAATTGATTACAATTTCAATACTATTGAAGGATATTGTGTGTTATGAATGAAATATATATTCATTCAAGAAAATCGTTATTCCTTTAAGAATTTTAACGTGCTCCGAATTTTTGAGCGGGAGTGAATCGATACTAACAGATGTCGCCGTGAGTATTGGACACGATGGAAACGACTTTCTGGCAAGGATAAGGGAACTTTAAGGAAATTGGATTTTAAGTAACTTCGGATAATAGTGTTACGACTTACGGCTATATCTAATTAGTGAAATGTGATACTCACATCTTGCACGAGAGAAGTTCCATCGATATCATTTGCGAAACTCCTTACTTCACAGGAAATCGACTTAGGTAGAGGATTCGACATTTTATATTCTAACGCTTTCTCGAATCCAATATACGCAAAGTCTTCATAATTATAATCGTACATAGTACATGAAGTGGTCGATGAGATGTTTCTTATTTCTTCGTCCGTCCAATTCGCGGCAGTCAAACTTGGTATTGCACACCAATGTGTGGGAGTCTGTGAAACATAATTCTTATTCATCTAATCATATATGTATATTTTTATATAGAATCCTATCACTTTTTTATTCCAGGACTATGATCGCTATATAATATTTTTTTTATTAATATGGTACAGTGGCTACAAGAAGTATTGGCATGTCATATTTATTATAATATTTAAATACTAATTGATTAAGTTTGATTACTTGTTAATTGTTACCGTACCACTTTTAGTATTTGGTACTTTGATATGATTACTAAAATTTGAGACGTATATAGAACTTGATAAAAAGACTTTTCGTTGAAAAATAATGATATGTGCGAATAGTTTTTGTAGTTACTAAGTGTAAGTTAAGTTTACTTCGGCAATAAAGATATAAGACATGGAGTGCATCCCATTGAATATCGTCGGTGTCAGTGTAAAAATGAATATTATCCATAAAAAGCTGGACCCATATCCGAGTTTATCAAGCGCTTCGAGCAGCGGATCCGTGTCTTTCATTCTTCCTCTATCATTACCTCCATTGGCGGGCATGTTTTCTCTAGAAATCATACGAAGGTAAATAATTTCATACTTTTGGAAAACAGGCATCAACAAATTTGTTATGATTATAATCAATGTGTTTTTGTACGCAACATTTATAAAATACGATTTTGAAAAAAGTTACAAACCATCATTTAATTTTCTAATCAAATCTATAAGAAAATATGAAGAAGAAATTATTAACGATTATATTCGCTGCAACATCGATCACACCATAAATACAATCAATAGTCGCTCATTTTTTAATCATAAAATCAACTAACTGCCACTCATAGTTCTATATTGTATCTCATTATTCTCTCATTTTTCACAAACTTTTGTCAATATGTAGTACTTTTTTTATGACACTGTCACATTGCAATTATTTTCATCGTATTTTCACTCTGATAAGCATACTATATTACTTCGAATAACAACAATTCGATCGCGTAAGTTTAAATGGATCACACTATCCGCTTGTCGATTTACGCTCACCAATTTTGCAATTGGTTAATTACCAATACAATTTCGGACAAATTTTTCAACGTTTCTTGGATCGAAGGTCTCCGTACGATCGTATACCAGCGACTGACAATTGACAGCTGTTTCCTCCGCCACGTATCGAGATAAGCAAGTTTCTAAACAGGTATAGGTATAGCGACATTATGTATGTCGATACCGATGTCCATTTTGTGATAATGATAATCTCAGCTGATTTACTTACATGTGTAAGTGTCTTCGTATTCTAAATAGTATATTGTTATGCTATAAGTTTATAATTCTTTCGACAATTTTGTATAATTTAGCATTATTTCCTGTTCCTTTATCAAAAACGTTTTCAGACTTCTTCATAACAGATTTCTTAATTTTAGTTTTTTTTTTTTTTTTTGTTATAGAGTTCTATTTTATCGAAGTTGAATATTAACTGTACAGATTTTTGGATTTAGTAGAACTTAAAATTTATTTGCAACTCGTTCAACACTTATCTAGAATTTTTATATGAAAGGGAACACATCAGTACTTAATTACCGATCTCCACCGATGTTACTTCTATCTGCATATTTGTCTTTAAACGATATGTGTCTGCAAGTAAATGGTTTTTGAGTGTTCATACAATTAAGATTTACAATTGAGAAATTAGAAATTTATCTGAAAATCTATACTGCAAAATAAACTACATTGACAAATGTATTAAAAGAGTTGTGAATGCAAAAATACACTTTTCCATCGAGCTCTTCGATTAAAAAATTATTATTACAACAAACGTTGTAATAAAGTGACACAATGTTGAAAATATTTTTGTAAAAGAAACAGGTGACAGCATATTCTACATTGTACAACGACAATAATGTCATTATTTGTCGGCTACGGGGCAATACGAAACGGTTGGTACATCACTGGAATAATTATCAGATCCATCGAATGCATTTACTTACAACTTATCAGACGAGAAAGCTTATTAGAATGTTACGAGATATCAAATTTACGCGCTTATACGGTTTACAAGCATTATGTCGCGAAGAGAAAAGAGATGATTTGATTGCGTACATTTTGTGGCAGCGAAAACACACGAACGAATTGTTTTAATTCACGTTGCTATCTGTTATCTTGTTGAGAATCGGTTGAGCAATACTGGCACTCGCTGTAAAACGTTTTGGCTGCCGAAGTTCTTGGCACCGATTGAGAGGAAAATAGTTCTGTAGACTTCTTGAATGTAAAAAAAAGAAAAAACGAAACATTCGCCGATTGTTCCGATTTTAGAAGCCGTTTTTCTTTTAAAATTTAATCTTCGCTTATCATTATATATAAATTAGAGCGGCTGACGAAAATATTTAAACTCTTATCATAGGGAACTTTTGTACCAATATTGTACGTATTATATAAAACATTTTGAAATTTCATTAACACTGTAATTAGACACGATTATCGTGATTACATTGGTCAAACTTGGAATCCATTTGAAAATGTATATAGAAATTACGAGATATGTACTGTCAAAATATGTCAAGTAAAAAATCAGTATACAGTACGTACAATATACAGCTTGAACGTGCATTAAGTATCTTACGACTTACTAATACAATTCATAATCGACTGTTTAAATAGTATTATGATATATAGACATATACTTGTTTTAAGCATCTTGTAGCATCCATCTACGTTCGTTTCCACATTCGTTTCAAACTTTATCAATACGATTATGACAGTCTCGTTACAGTGCTAACAACATTTTTAAGTGTTTCGTATAACACACATAATATATTCTCAAAATGTTTCTAAATGTTTTGTGAGCCCCTAAATATCCAACTACACGTCAAGTATTTTTCTTATTATTAAATATTATTAATAAATATTATTACATTTCTCTTTCATTTAAGATCTTAAATCAACGAAATCGTGTTTTCTCGAATTTCGTCGATTTTCACAACGATCACCGAATCGACGAATAATCGAAACAGATTATCGACCATTTATTTCCATCATAGTCATAGCTGTTTGATCGCACATATTTAATCGCTTTCATACTTTTGCGCTCGCGAAGTTCAACGTCCTTGAGATTAATTTCGCGTCGCGGTTTTTCAGTGGCGTTTTCCGCATAGACCGAGACAGGAAAGATCCGACTTGAGCGTATTATTAGAAGCACGATGAATTGTTTTTACAGGGGCATAGACGAGTTGACATAGTTACAATTACGACGTCTTCTACTTCGTCGATTATCTTTTTATTAGGAACTAATAATAGACGCTCTTAGCTCTAAGACTCGCCACGGTGGCAATTATTCGCCGTTAACTTCCAAACAAAAGCGAAAAAGTTCATCCGAAAAAATACGAAAATACGGTTTCAATCACGATCATCTTCCCCCGTGCACTTTTGATTCTTCCATTATTTATATATTATATACAGTCGCAGAGACAGAAATAAATGGACGGGTAGACTGGGAGTAAATGCCAATGAAGCTTAATTGTTATATGCTTGAATTTTATTTATTTTATATCCGTACAGGACACATAGGTTATTTAGTAGATAATTGAAAATAATAATAACATTCTGATGTAAACAAGTTGCATTTAACGAAACTTCATTGATACATGTCTCCACTTGTCCACTTATTTTTATAATAACTGATAGTCAATAATAAATTCTCTTTGGACATTTATATCTACTTTATCTCCTGAATTGAAATAACGCTATCTACTGAGAATCGATATCACAATTTTATCTCAAGTCAAGTAAAACAATAAACTGTTCATCAGTCTTGGTCTATTTCTAAAAATTAGCCGCTTAGAAACGAAAATCAACATTCGATTAATTTCGTACTGTATTCAGACGACTTTGAATTGCAAATATTTATATTATTCATTGACTTGTATTCGTCGCACCATGGGAACGTTGTACACTAAATGGAAAAATGAGTTTGCTATATGATACAATGCTCTTATCCAGGCATCGACTTTGTATCTAATTTCTCTCGCGATTGGGAAGGCTTCTCTTGGCTCTTCGAGCTCCATTATACTGCAAAGAAACAAATTTTAGTTAAATTTATTCTGTTAATTTGCACATGCTTCATACCTGCTATATTCCATTCAAATATACTATAACTTATAACATCATCAATTGACTAGATTCAAAGATGACACAGATATTCGACATAAGTTATTATCGTGGGTGTAATCAGCAATTAAACAACTATGTCTACAAAGTATTTACAAAGATTCACAAAATTATTACGTACCCATCCGTTTCTGGTTCCTCTTTATTTCGATTAGTACAGGTGTACATGTAGCAAGCTGGATAAGCGCTCGTTGTCGTTACTTTATGAAATTGGCCTGTTTGTATTTGAATCGATGATCCTTTCGAGACCACGATATATCTCTGTTCCTCATCGCTATATGTTATTTCACCTTCGAGGACAGTCAGTGTGACGTTGGTGAAGTTCTTAGAGATATAATTGTCTAGATACATGCCTGGGAAATCAGCGACGAAAAGAACATCGGTATCGTTGGACCAAGTGTAAACGTGTTGCTGAATTTCTTCCAACTTGTATCTGAATAGAAAATAAAGCAATAAATATCATAATTTTGTTATTTATATGAAAATATTCGTTCGTTGAAAACGCTCTTTACTAGGGTAGTTTAATTCATAAATCATTAGATAAGTAAATTATGTTTATACCTGTACGAACTATATTGCGAAAGAAGGGGCATTAAGAAAGAAACAGGCTGAAACGGGTGCCAATCTACTGTTAGCATATCAACATTTGGATCAAACATCCTCTGTTGGAATCTTCCGTTTAGCGAACACCACACGTCGATGTAGATGCTTAAATTCGATGACAGTCGCGACCATTTCGGTTTTCTGTCGCGTTGGAAGTCACTCTCGAAAAGCTGATCTTCTTGTTTAATTAAATTATCCTATAAATATTATATTACTCTCTACAGCATAAATTGCATGTGAAACTTACTGATCGTATGCGTCGTTATAGATGTGAATCTCTCTTTTCTTATTTACTAAGAATTCACATTCTCAAACATTACATAATTCGATGATACAGGTGTATCGATAAGATAACACTTACTCTTAAACAGGAAGCGTATTGTATGACCATATCGCCGTGTTTCTCCCATCGATTGGTTTGCACCCATGCTTTAGGATCCAAATAACGATCCTCGTTACTGACGTTATCGTGAATCTTAATTACGACTAGTACAGTATCCCAAACGTGCACCATCATGTCCCAAGAATATCCATACATTCCTGGTACCCAGTTATTGTAACCCTAATAATAATGAAAAAAGGAATTATTGAATATCAAAAAATTGATGTAAACGGTTCGTGTAATCAGGAACATATTATTAGTGTACCTTCGTGATAAAATGAGAGTATGGTAAGAAAAACTGCAAGAATACATGGAATAGTAATAGAGAAACTACGAACTTTTGCTTCTTCGTCACTCTAGTCGATTTGCTGCTGATTCCTTTGATATGTTTACGAGTAATTGTAGAGCTTATCGAGTTTGTACCTTCTTGGTTTCCATCATCGATCGATGATCCGTTGCCAGTTTCATCATTTATTTCATCGTACGATTCTTTTATTCGCTCCATCGCAATTTTCTTATAGTTTCTTATCTGTTGACTTTTCTTAGAAAATGAACGAGCATAATTACGTTTGATGAAAGTTCCGAGCCTTCGAGGCCAATTTGGATTGCAAAACAGAGGCATCGTTGCAAGGCACACTAATGGAAACATTCCTGAAAATAAACACTGAAATTAATAATGCACATAGAATTTCGTTTGCCTTGGGATATTATTATTACCGAAACGAAATTACTCACCGATGCTGAATAATCGAGAGTTCATTAAGTGGAAAGCTGTACAAAAGATCATTGCAGGAATTCGAGTTTTATCGAACAGCATCCAAAATCCAACCGTGAGGTCAAAGATAAATCCAAACCAGTGAACTATGAAAAAATCAGTTTGCTTGGTGGTCAAAAATAATCTGAAATGGTGCAATACTATTTTATCGACTGGTAAAATTCTATCGGCTGTCTACCTCTGATAAGAGTATAGTTTTCATGTATTTTCGAACTTAGATACGTTCGGTTCTTAATTATACCTACTTGAACGGACTGAAGACCCAATGCTGCGATAAATTCGTCATGGCGTAACCCGATAGCCATTCTGCGCCAGATTTTTTCAATCCAGCTAAAAAATATAGTGCAAAAAATTGAAATTTTAGAATGAAATAGTTCCATAATGGTGCAGTTTTCTCGGTAACTTTCATTTTAGTAGCATCCAATGCACTGTAAGAGAACACTTCGTCAATTTCTACCATTAAATAATTAGTAGACATAGAACTGCCCAAGTTGTACAGATTTATAAATTAAATATTTTATAAAGAAAATCAGGAAAAATTGCAGAGAAAACGAGAAGAAAAATTTTCATTTATTGTTTAGGCCATCAAATTGATATTTTTTAGTATTAAATTAATATCTGCAATGATTCTGACTCATATCAGTCAATTTTCTCATTCAGATTTTCTCTCAAACTCACAAGTACTTGTTAGCCTCCGTACCCCAGAAGAGAATAGCAACGATCCCATAAAGATACGTGTGATTGTTCCAGTAGCTTTTATCCAAGAGGAAGATGTACCAATATGGAATCACGAAACAGGCACAAGCTACTTTGAACCGCGAACCCAGCATAATTCCAAAAGCACCAATCCACATTATCGCATAAATTAATATCATCCATGGCAGTGAGGGAGCTTTCATTCCGTGAATTAATGGGAAATGACACTCCATAGGATCTCCCCATTTTATGTCTATATCTGCTAATCCACGTTCTTCTACCACGTCCAATACCATGCATAGTCCTAGACAATGTTATTTAAGTAAACATAAAATTAAGTATAAATTTGTATTACCTCTTATGTTTTATGTTAACAAATAGATTGCCCATCTATTTTTTTAACCATTATATTATATCTTAAAATAACTAACCAAAAAGTGCTCTGACAACTCCTAAACTAGCTGGATCAGTTGGTCGATACAAAAGCGCTGTGAATTTTTCAAAAGACGAAAGATCGTTCAATTTGAATCCACATAGTCTTTCGAACTTATCTTCAATCGTACGTGCTGAGAGTTTCTGTTTACCATCTTTCTTACATTCACTTTCAGTTTCTGCGCAGGGTTGTGAAGTTGCTAATTGTCTGCTTTTCCTCCACATAACTATTGAACTGAAAGTAAAAATACTAAGCTTTACATCACAAAAGCTTTACATGAGCTTTACATAATACAAACATATTCTTTAAACAACAAAGTTACTTCTTTTCAACCACTCTTTTTGACATTATCACCTACAATACGAGAACATGAACGTACCAATCAATCGATAAAAAATATTAAAGAATTGATCCGCAAAATTCCATCGAGGCGAGTCGAAACGCAATGAAGTTCGCTGAACTTTAACTTCAAACTTTGAATCTGAACAGAAAAGAGACTGAAACTGATAAGAGATCGAATGAAAGCAAATATATCGCGAACCGATGCGAAGAGTAAAGCGAAAGTATTCGATTTAACTTACCGAGGAGCGGCGTGTTTAAGCTAGAGTAGATGAAACCGGTCCGATGACGATGTATCGAAGGTTGCTGGACTTCTGCGCGTCGCAGCTGCAGGACTAGTCACTGAAGAAGAAATTCCGGAGGCTGAGAGAGAGCAGGAGCACCGTCGCCAGGCAACGTGCTCGATTATTGACCCGCGCCCGCGCAATAATAATATATATTATCGGGCATTCTTGTGTATTGTGCTCAGGTTTATCGATGCACACTGTCGGTCGATATTTAAAAAATGCATCGTCATCTGCTTCTGCTTCGTGTGTAACCGAAAGAAAACGAAATTTGCTTCAGTATATTTTGTAAAGTGGATGGATACCTATGTAAAGTGTCGATTGTTCGCTTCGACGATTTTACTGGACTAAATTTATCGATTTTTTCACTATGTTTACGCGATGAAGAAAATTAAAAATTTTATATAACGGACGAGTTCCGTAATCGGCATAAGTTTCAGATATTGGGAAGTTTAATGTGGAAGATACTAGAGTGCTCCGAATTAATTTATGGAGTTTTCTCAGGTTTATACGATTGAGCAAAGTTATGGTATTTTCTAAAATTCTGTGAAACGTAAAGAAAGTTTGTGAAAACCAGGAGAATGTTTCATAGCAATTGGAACGTTGGTTAACTGGTTGAATTGTACGTTGCGTCGTTATACTCGTTTAAAAATAAATTATCGACATCCGCTTATCTCCGCCATTGTCAGTACACTATGTAATTATATAACAAGGTCTGACAAATTTACGTATTTTCTTATTGCGTGACTAACGTTCGAGAGCAATAGTGTATTTTCTATTTTTTAATATTTACTTTTATTATTGTGCTAGATATAAAGAAACAATTCTATCATAAATAATGTTTGCAAAGATAACTAACATTATCTTTCAGTATATATGTTTCAGTACATATGATGAAAGATACGATATATGTGGCTTATAAATAATAACCTATCTTAGTCATCGAATAAGATACAAGAGGGGTGCGAGAATATTAGATTCTCAAAGATAGACTATTATATCCAAAATCCTTACTTTTCATCAAGAAGGTCCTATGGGATCTCGCTACGCTCTTACTATTAATCCGAATCGTTTCTACCACAACGTATCGCTTAACCCTTTCCTTTCATCAAATTGATGAATCAGTAACACATTTATTCATTCATTTCATCAATCTATCGAATTTAACTTGCATGAAAAATTGTCGTTGCATCTTAGAAATACTTCTTGTGTTCGAAATGGTTTTATAGTCTAAAAATAGATGCAGTTTCAAATCATGTACGTAGAGGAATAGTATAACGGTATACAATTCGTATTAGAGAACAACGATTACGCAGTTTTTGAATGAGGCAACGAAGTCTTTTTGGTCTCGCAGCTGGGGTGTTTCTAATGAATGGACGTAACTTCGCGTTCAAAATCCCCAACGGCCGTTTTAAAGCCGTAAAACAAAGGACTGATTTATTTCAGCACGCCCCTCAATCTGTCTCCGTGGACCACTTTTGATTAGTGCTGCCTCTTCAAGGTTCAAGGCTCCAAAACTACCATTTCATAATGGATCTCGGCCCCTCTTGTATTCCTCGATACGTCTTAGAGACAAAAACACCAAATGTAGTTATATACATTTACAACACGTTCTAATACATCACAAATAAAAATTCAATATCAACTGGATACGAATTTAAAACGCTGTATCTAAAAAAGTTAAAAATATCTGAAGAGTCTTGATCTTTTACACACATACGAAATCACTAGTTTCGCTTTTCTTTTACTTTTTCTATCTTTCCTATCAAAGTAATTGTTTTCGTAATTTGTTATCGTCATGGCTCACTTCAAACATTTATTTATACTTCTGAATAAAGTACTGTACGACTCAAGCAGAAAAATATTTTACATTCAAATATGTGTAAGTGAAAAAAGAAATGCAAAGCTTTTTCGCCTGAGATTTTGATTTTTGGAAAGAATTGAGTTTGAAATGAACACTTCGACACATTGTCGATAGCTATATTGAACGTTCCCTTGAAATTTACGAATTTGTATTCTCGATTTTCCTCAGTAGATAACCAATTTGAAAAAACCTTTTCCCTTCATTTTCAATTTATTTATATACGTATAACGACCTCTTGCGCGGATATAAAACCTATAATAGGACATTCAATATTCATTAAATGTACTACCATAAAAAAGAACATTTCCTCTTCTTCGGTTCTCCATTGGAAAATGGAACGCGACGGGACACGTGAGCGAGGAAATTAACGCCGCTATTTGCTCACGGGAACCCATAAGAACCCCATCAACCCCCGCGTAATATTTGCCGAACTTATTTGTTCAGGAATATGAATCAGTCCACCTGGAAACGGCCAAAATGAGGGATGGAGAAAGAAGTCGAACGAATAGGAGAAGAGGCGAAAGGAGATCCGCGATTGTCGTACGTATTTGCCCGGCTATTTATCACGGTTTATTATTTCCTATTGTCGATGGAGTCACGCATTGTTGGCGGACGAGGAGGGCCGCGGCGAATTTCTAAAACCGTGTCCGATCGAATTTGCATATATCGCCCGGGATGCGTGTCTGGCGTCCGATTACAGGCCCTATTAATTGCGGTTCCGCATTGTTCTCCCCGATAACGTACTCTGATATCGAGTTCTAGCCCTCGTTCGCTCCTCCTTCTTCTCCTTGACTTCATTTTTCCAGCTTGCTTTCGATTGTCGACTTAGTTAAGAATGACGCTTTTCATTTTGACGTGACGTTCATTTACGAAGAAATTAACGCTTTGAAATTCTGATCGTGATAGATTAACAAGTGTGAAAAGGTGAAATTCCTTTTTAGAGCTTTCAGTTTGCCTTTAGTTGTTGGACATTTAATGGTGCAATTTGTGATTTTTATTCGGCGTCGTTCTTTCCTGAAGAAATTCATAGGTTGTAATTTTGGTCGTGACAGATTTGAGAAGCGTGTGAATGAAGTTTCTTTTTTGAGTTGTTCAGCTTAGCCTTAGTAGTTAAATATTCGAGGGTGTAACTTTTGATTTTTATTGAACCACGTTCTTTCATGAAGGAGTCAATATGCTGTGAAAGATTTTAGAGGTGAAAGGAATATTGTTCCTTCTTTGAGTTTTCATTCTTATCGAACAATGTTGCTGTTAATTACTGTTGACTGATACTTGTCAAAAGTAATGTAGTTGTCATTTATGTAACAAACTGAAGAGAATGAAAGGTTTGTACGGTTCACTATAGTAGCCACGTTATTCTCAAAATCTCGATGAAAAGTGTAATCCTCGCTGCATTAGATTGATGCATATTCATGTGAAGAGTAGAAGAATCAAAGGATATTGCGGACAACTCTTTACGCTTGAAGGGACAATAGCGTGGATGTAACGCGCATCCGATATTATGTAACTCATATTCATTGTGTTCAAGAGTTTCTTTATGCAACAAAAACATATTACGCAAGAAAGGATTATTCCAATAAATTCAATCACTTGTTTCCATCAATATCGTAATCACAGAAACTTTAAAGAAAATTGTCCCATGTTTAAAATTTCTTTCATCTAAATTTCGAAAACATATAATCTACACCTTATACATTTTTTTGAAATTGAAATTTCAAACTATGTACATTGGTGATCTAAGAGTGAACGTTTCCCCATAAAGAATTCCACTAGTAACGATCTTTGCGCAGCAAGTCTAAATAGCAAAAGGGGAGGAGGGATGGATGAAGTGGGCAAAAAAAATCCGGCATAAAATTAACAGTATACAGCTTGCAGAATGCAGTTTGTTGCTCACCGGCAATATTTCACGATGGCCTCTCCCGCGAAGAGAGAGAGAGGGTTCGTTCTTGAGGGGGGTGTTTAACAATGGAACCCTTTACCCAGCCCCTAGCGCCCAGCCAACATCCATACATCATCATTCATACTGAAAAAAAATCTGGGGGCACCTATAGCAGCCTACAGTGGAGGGGCCTTCGAAATTTCAAAGTACCCAGTACGCATCAAGTACTTTCTAATGCTACGCTGGATTTTTCGTTTGCCTTGTTCAGGAAGCTTGAGTTGCACCTCTAATAGTAACAAGTTTCATACTTGTCCCTGTGAATGGTTTAATTTTGCAATAATACTGACTTAGATATTCATAAGGATACGTTAAAAAAATTTAGGATATTGTATGAATGAACGAAACAAGTTTAAGGAAACTAAATAAAATTTATAGAGTTTTTTATTTCCATACATGTAATACTTTTAGTACACTACATGTTAAAATTGAAAAGAAACAAACAAATTGCAACTGGAAATAAAAAATAAATTTTTACTTCTTATGTCTCTACAACAAACCGTAACTTAACGGAACCAAAGAAGTGGAAAAGTAAACTAAAATGAACAATAGCGTCCAAACAAACCCATGAAGTTCTTGGGATCATTTGATTCCTAAAAACTGCCTGACACCCTTTAAAAATACTACCACGCCTAGGAACGCCAAAAGGGGTTGCACCGGTAGTAAACAGTGACGTGCGAAACTGTCGCGCAGGATAAGGAAAAAAATGGAGAGCCAAAGAAAGTCGTAAAACCATTTTGCTCTTTATGGACCACCCTTTGCCCCTATCGAGAAAATATTCGCCATCCTCCAGGAATAAAAAGTACCTCGGGAAACTTTATGAAATATATTTTCCAATCCGTTGTTTAATTTTGTGCTAAAAATTTAATAGTTAACACAATTAAAAATTAATGTCGTTTACTTGAGGAATTCCTCAATGATACTGAGTAACATTAAAAAATTTTCAATCGCTTTATGCAATAATAGAAAATTTTTAGTTATTTTAGGTATTTATATCAATGTATATTATATTATTATATTCATATTCGGTAAGCAAGGGTTTCTAGATTCTAAATTCTTATTTTCGGCTAACACTACAAACTTTTCGATTCCTTTTGAGGAAATGTTTTGAACGAATGACAGTTAGCAATCGAAGATCCATTCTAGATCAAAACTTATCGATCAGTAACGATCGTAGGACAGCGGAGCGCGAAAGAATCGAAAAAGAAGACAGAATGAGAAGCGTAATCCGCTTTTCGAAAAGTGGCAACCCCTTCGACGAACTGTGCGTCGGTCGTGTCACAGCACGGGTGACTGATTGTAAAACCATGGAGTAACCCGCAAAGGGTTGCTGGGTCGGGGTAAGAGGGAGACGGACAGTTTAAACTTGAACCTCGTAATCGACGTGTAATCCTCTAAAGCCGTGACAGCCCGAAGATAATGGAGCACCGATCGTCGATGGGTGGCTAGTTTGTTTTCCATGGCGGTCGCTTCTTAAGCGTTTTCAATGTTCACGAAACCTGATGGGAATACTAAACACATTTGTTGGCCGATTTATTTATGGAGTAAATGTGAATCCGTTGTTTAGATTAATATTTATTTTATTACGAAACTTTAGTAATAAATTATTGTCGACATATGACACAATAAGTAGACATTTATATATTGTAGAATAAATGCTGCCACATAGATTAGAAGTATTAAGTAAAGTAAGATTCCATTGTGTAAATTATAATATGGATCGCAAACTTTAAAATTTATGGCATCCGAATTTAAAACATACAGTAAACGCTATGTAATTAATAAAAATCAGACCAGTCTTCCAGAAACAAACTCATTTCTTCTTGCAGCTGGTCAAAAAACGATTGTAAAAGAGTACACGCTTTTTTTAACTTTCCTAAAACCAGACAATCCTGGAGCAAGTGTTTCGTGAACGAAGTTTGGTAAAAAAAAAGCATTAAAAACGTTCCCCGTGAAAATCTTCTTTTTGTTACTTGTGTAGCTAGAAAACCTGCACGAGGTTTAACCGTCTTTTTCTTTTTTAAGTTTGCTGTAAAATCTATGTGGGGTGCTGGATGGAATTAAAACCATTAGAAGCTCATTAGCATTTCTCGTTTCGATAGTTTATGATCTCGAAAGAGGGCAGACTGATACTCGCATCATCACATGCGAACGATTTTCATTTTTGCGAGGCGTTCATCTGGAAAGACGATTCTGGGGTGACAAAACGCAGGGGATACAGGTACCGGTGCGTATTCGACTGGGTGTCCATCATGATGTCACTCGTGTGATTCATTTTCTAAGCCTTGAAACATGCCCAGAATTGAAGAGTTCGTTGAAATAAGGCGATAGCTGGAATATTTAAATTCTATTTATTGGAAGAGAAACAAAGCTAAAATTTTCAAAAGTGTAAAAGTTTATCGTTACGAAAGTATTATTTAACTATGAATTTATAGTACGTTTCGAAGGCCGACTTAATTTTGAATTGGTTTCCTGTAATTACGAAGGGGTGCCTACTTATTGCAGCAGCCTCTTTAATTTTCAAAAATACAATACTCGTCGAAAATAGATATCACGTATGTAAGTAGATTTCTATGGATTTAAGAAAGCATGGTTCGAAAATAGAACGAGGGGAAGAAAAGTCTATGCTTTATTTGATTAGAGTTTGACAGCCAATCGAGATTCCATAAAACTTTGATGCAGTTCGTTATAAGAATTATTTTCATTGATCTGTTACATTGGAAGAGCGTAGCTGATCGATCTGCGAATCACATACCAGTTTCTAGGGAATACCCTGCTGAGAGATTCTTTTGTTCGAATAGTTGGCGAGGAACCATCCTCTCTTGTCCCTAGGGAATCTTCCAGTATTATATTCTACGTTTCCCTCCTAGGAACGATCATTATCTCTTTAGAAACCGAGCGATACGATGCGAGTCGAGTAATCTGAACGTTATCTCTTTTATTAATAGAAAAGGAATCAACTGAATCTTTCGTAAGATTAGAAAGAATGTTGCAGGATACTTGTAGCTTAAGTAAACTTTAATCAAGATTAAGTCTTTCTCTATCTGTTACGAGTTATTAAAAGCAGCATTGTGTTCAATTTTATTTCTTTCTCGTTTAATCAAGAAATGAAAATCAATAAACAATCGAAATATGAGCTGTTCAGAAGCCACATTGATCAATACCATAAATTAGAAAGTACAAAACAGTGATGATGTTACGAACACCGTTTTTTTACATTTGTCTTAGATTGTTTATGTCATATTTTTACGATGTATTTTATAGCAGTAAGTCATTTGTTTCGTGAGAATTGAATATTAATCGTGTATTTACGTAATGACACTAAGAAATTGATAAAAAGTGGAGCTGATGAATTCGTCTTCCAAGAGTCTCATACGTACATAGTTTGATTCTGTGTTGGAGAAGCTGAAAGATGCGACAGTACTTTTAACGAGTTCCCCTAAAAATAATTTCCCTCTGTCTGTTTATTTGTGTACACTGGCTCGACAGGCTTGCCACCCTCTACTTTTAACCGTACAATCGTTCCGATGTAACGTTCATAGAAGGTCAATGGCGCGTGCAGCCTTTTTTTTATCCTCGATATTATTTTACCACAAATGGCAACTGTACTACTTTTGTCCAGCCGCCGGGCCAAACCGGTCCACTTCGTTTTTAAGTGCCTAGTCCCGCTTAGTAGACATCTGCGATAATTTCTGTGTACGAACCGTTTCTAACATAGCCATACTATTTTTCATCCTTCTTCTTTTTTTATCTCTTGCATCCCACAATCATTATTTATCTTTTAATAAGATCATTTATCTTACAAATTAACTGAACACATGACATACCTATCTTGGTTAGTTTATCCTGATTATTTCCCATAATCCCTTCAATTGAAAAAAACTAACTAAACTTCCTTTTTTTATAAATATCCTATTCTAAAAATACCAAAGAATTGACCAACATAGACGAATACAACTCGAGGAATCGAAACAGTGGTCATGCAAAGTTAACAAATCCGTTGTCACGACAGCAATTCTGTCGATGTTCCATTAGATAAGAGAGACAATAGAGTGATAGTCAGAGTGCAAACATAATGGTAATGGCTCTCGGTAACCAGGAACTCGAACGGGAGATTAAAATCTGCCGTTGTACGCCGACTGTGTTTATGGTGGCCGCACACACAAGAGGTCTGGCGTTAACGTCAAAAGGCGTTATTCGCTTCAACTAGCTCACCTGGTATATACCGGCAGGAAGGTATCTGATTATTCGATCCAGACGAGATTCGGAACAGTTTTTAATGTGGCCTTTTTGTTTCTCTTTCGATCTACCTCAATGTATCCTTTTGAAACCTTGAAACCTTGGCGATTACAAAAGTTTGCCATTGTTAAGGCAATTTTATAGGGAAACAACTGGTTAATTTTAATTTCTAATAACATGATGGGTATTTTAATAGTAATTAAATACTATTTTTAATTTCTAGTTAGAATATTACTTAGAAAAGAGAATATTTCTAGTGAGTTATTTCATAAAAAATGTGGCTCTTTCTGAAAGCTAAATCTATCATAATGAAAGTTGTTAGTATCGGAGTTCTATAAAATCGAAATAGAAAACTTGACAGAAACGGAATTTAAGGAGAAAATCATTATTAATCAATTGTCAATATATAACATTTCGAAAGAATCCTTCGCAAATAAATGATATTTATTTTTCTGTAAGCTATTCAGATCGCCGATGAAACGATGACGAATTTCTTTCGTTATGAAATTTCTATAAATAAAGCTTGTCACGTACAAATCGAATCGACGTTCATGAAAAAAAAAATTGTGTCTACATAGCAAATATGATGTCGCATCAAAGGAACGAAGAATAAAATGTTTCTAGATGAACGTAGAATTACACACGAAGTGGAGCATTCAGGGCTATCGTGTTATCGATCGTCTCCCTCGATCAAATTCTTCCCTTTGATGTTGCTGGGGTGCATCGAGTGGCCTGGATCTAAGATAATGCAGTTTATTGTCGGTCGAAGGGCATGAATTCGTGTGTAGCAACATGCAAGAGATTCGTTATCTCGAGCGGATTTCAGCGCGGGTGTGCACGATCACCCCAAATTGAGCTCCATAAATAGTAGCTTTTTCGTTCTATCGCGATTTTATTGCTGTTATCACCGAGATAATTACTCTTAGATTTAATACCTTTATGTCTTGTAAGAGATAACAGACAATTGAGGTACTCAGAAGCCAAACTGTTTCATTCCTTGAAAATTTCCCGATCCTAATATTACATGATTAGTGTTTAATTTCTCAGAAATCAAACGATTCATCTCGACGAAGTTGACTAAAGTTCGACTTTTATATATTTTTATAACACACGAATTCCTTTATTTTGTTCCGTGATAATTTTATCATTTCTATTGTCACAAAGAATCTATGTTTAATCCTTCAAAAATCAAACGATTAATATTAATAAAGTTGATCAATTTAGCTAATAAATGGATTAATTGTAATAAAAAAACTCAGTTCTGTTTTATCGTACTTTCATTGTTTTCATTAATGTATAGAGTATGTGTGTTTACTGGCTTATATCGTGTGCACAAACGTTCAAGCGTATAAAGTACACGACCCCTTTGATTTCTGGCTGTCCACTGGTTCGTTGGCATCAAATAATTTTATTTCTCCGTTGCGCGTGTCTTAATTGAAACGCTCCGTAAACTGCCGCGAGCACTTCACGTGGGTCAAACATTTACCGACATGTAAGCCAGGTTAAACATCCTCAGGCGCTTCTTATGCGCGTTCGTTTTATTTCTTCTCGATATTATCGTTGTACTTCGTTTTCAGTACTCAATATGCACACAATAGCAGAAGTAGGTCAAATACGAAGATCACAGGGGAAGGATACAAGTCACGTATTTAGTGTTTTATAGGGAAAACAATTTTTAATTCGAAATACGTCGTCAATTAATCTCATTAAAATTTAATCCAATTTAAAAATATTATATCTTTGCGGCTATGTTATATTAAAATATTTTCTTTTAGCCGCATGCAAATATAACACGCAGATTTTTGTAAAATTCTACAGATTCATACCGTCAAAAACATTCGTCACGTACTTTTCCTATTGCATCCCCATGTTCTATGTTTTCAAAAAGTCTCCATGTTCTATATTTTCAGAAAATCTTTATAATCGGCATATGATAACTTTCAAAATATTATATGCTAGCAAATTTGGTTTAGTTAAAGATATTCTACTAAGATGCTTAAATATTCAAGTCACGCGGTACATAATAAATTCGATGCATCAAAACGAATCTAATGTTACTAGCATAGCACGTGCTGCGGAAAGATTCGCACGCGTTGAAGGCACGTGTTGGAGCAGGGTGCAAGCATTCGAATTAGCGAAGAATTTCTCACCGGTCGGGAATCGCCCTTTATATCTCCATTACGCTTATATTTCCACATCGTTCCATTGACACGTGTCATAGCTTAAAACCATAGCCACGATGGATTCGTCAGTGTTCAGTCTGGGTTAACAAACAGGGTGATTACATCCTTTAAAGTCTACAATATCGGAGAAACATATAATTTCAATTATGTATAAAATTATCATTAAATATCTTCAAAACTGTTGTACGTTATAAAATAATAATAATACACTTACTCTTATTATAATATTAATAACACTAGAGGTATGTTGAATTTTCAGAATTTTAAATCTGTGAAAAATTTTAATTAAGAGAAATTAAGTAATTTGTAAACTATAGTATGTTATAGTTAAAATAATAATAATTTACAAACATTATTATAATATTAATAGTATCGCTAATATTGAATAGAATTTAAATGTAAAGATAGAAGCTTATAATCGGTCCTCAAACTTGATTCGAATAAACTGGGATTCCCTTGTCAGTGGGAAACCAGCTATGATATCTCAATTACGCATAACTTTTACACGATGGTAGGTGAACACGTGCACCCCGGTGTGAAGTTTCCCGCTATCAATTTCTCAGCCGTGCTACCCGGTGATAAATGCACGTGTCTGTGGCATTTAGTCGCATCTCGGTCTTCCTGATCACGTGCCGACCAGAACGTGCACGTGACCGTTATTACACACCATGCTAATTCGCGATATCCTACAAATCGAGGGAAGAAGATCGATTGTTGGTTTCAACAAAACAATCTTCTATCTTTGTATCAATGAAATTATTCGAGATGCAAATTAAAATAAAGTTTTAGGAATTATAATGTTTAATACTTCTTTTCAAAGTATATTTTTGTTTACAATATTTGCGTCTATTCAAATGTCCCATCTATAAATCTTAGAATTTTCATTATTTCTTTTATCACAAGCTCTATATGCTTACTAATATTCTTTTTTATCAAAATATATTATTCTGCAGACATAACAAGAAGTGAGTAGATGCACGTCCATGTGCACGCTTTTTCAAAACCTTTCAAGGAGCACTTAAGACGACACGCGACACTTTAACCACAAATGACAGAATTACCGTTCTGTCATTATTATTCTTCCGCTTTTTTTTACCGAGGTGTTATCTGTGAATAATCCGTCCTCGAATCAACGACTACGACGAGCAAAATGCGCACGTGTCGGCGTGCAAGAGGGATGCGTTTTGAGTCGCGTGACCGGCACGTGGCGATAACTCGAAACGTTAAAGTGCGGATAAGGTTGATTGGCTGGAAAGGACTGACAACTGGGGTTGGGCGTGATATGATATCCTAGGATGCTTCGTGGTTTGTTTAATTCGAAGGAAGTGTGAGTTTGACCTAATAATTGGTAAGAATAAAATCTAAATAAATGTGAAAGCCATGGAAAACGAAATGGTTAGAGTTTAATGTAAAATAGAATGAAGCTTTTATTCTCTAATTCTTAATAATTTTAGAAACGATTTATGCAAGACAAAATTTACTATAATTTCTTATGAAATATCATGAAGCTTTTATTATGCAATTCTTAATCATTTTTATCTCAACGATATTCTTAAATTACGAATCTTTACAAATTCTAGGAATTCAAAAGGATCAAGAGGCTTTATCAGTCAGCATTCAGAGATCTCAATTTAGAGAACAAGAATAGTTCCCATAATCCAGAAATTTTGTGACATTTCACGAAGAGAAATTCGGGGGTGCTGTCCTCGTTAGTATCGTTAAATACCTTGAAATTAGACAAGCGGTGGTCCATAAAGGTAACACGCACCCCAAAGTCACGTTTTTCGATGCATTAAAATTGATTCGCCACACTAGTCGCGACTAACCACGCTGTTCTAACTTCCCTTGTTCATCCCTCGTTCTCGTTACCGCTGGAAGACATACATGTCCGATCGCTACAGTTGTAACACTATCGACCAGAAAATCATTTCCCGGGTTGTTTTTTATGTTTACCCTGCGGAAGCAAGCTTTTAAAAATATCCTACGACTTATTAAACTTCCAATCGTTTCCGGATGCGGTAAAAAAGCTGCCAGGTGCGAGATCTCTTTTTGCGTTTGTTCCACTTCCGCGTCGATAGTTCACTTGAATTCCGAGGTACATCAAACTACTATTAATTTTTGGAATTTATCTACTTCAATTATTGGAGGATTTTTTCTGATTATACTTGCATTTTTATGTATTTTTTACGGATAATTTTTCATGCGTATTAAAAACTTTTCTAGTAGTCTTATATATATAGGTTTTTAATTTACTCTACGTATGACTTTTTATGAGTTATTTATACTTCTTTATGAGTACAGGTTTCTACGTAATTGTAAAGCTTCCAAAATTCCTGAAATATAAGATATAAGGTATTTTATAGCTTTCCAACAGATGATTCACGATTTCAAATCTTAAGTTACTAACAAATGTATCAATTTTGTAATGTATCAAAATTTATTAAAATCTCTAATATCAACAACTACTGCTTAGCATTCTCATCGCTATTTTCACACGAACCTCTACGTTCTCACACACCGCCACTTTCGGTCATTTCATATTTTTCCATAAAATTTTTCGGGACCACCCCGCACTGGAGGCCACACTGAAATCCTGGTGAAGCGTGTGCCCATTTCACGGTCGTTTCTTGCGGTATGCTACCCTTGAGGAACCAGTCGGCGTCTTTGAAATCCATCACTTCGCGGCAAACATCACAGGCAAACCGCGAACGACGGATTTTCGCGCTTTTGACTCTTCAAGAATATTACTTTCAGCCGATTTTTACGATTTTCCCCCAATTTTTCAATCATAAGCAAGACGTCATAGTAACCAAACCGCATATATTGATTCTTTTCGATTTCAAACTATTCTTTGATCCATCGTGCGAGAGATGTATCCTGAGCGTGAGATTCTCGAGAGTGAACTTCCTAATTCCATTTCATAGAGTTAGTTTTTTACAACGAATTTTGAGTAGAGAGAGCCGCTCGCGTCCGGATAACGGAATTTCGTTGAATGGGCACCCAAAGGAAACAGGAAATCGCGGTTGGGATTTATAGGGCTCCCGTTACGTTCTCGTTAGTGGGAAAAGGGTTCGATAATATCGAACACCTTTTCATCCTTTTTCATGGTATTCATACTTTCTATACTCTATACAATAAATCATAATTGAAGATTACAGAGAAAAATCCTGATGAATACATTTTTATTGATTTTCTTAATGTCACTTCATGACAAAAAGAGAATATCTGAATATAGAGGAGTTAAATATGAAAAGAATCTGTTAGAGTGAAAGATGTAGTTGACAAAATTTTGTGGAAACCATAGATATGTTAAAACAAATAATATTTTAATATTCTTACAAACAATATTTTTTAAGCTTATGAAGAGGTAAATAGTCCAAAAAATCAAATAAAAGAACAATTCTGATAACATGAGACTAATTGTACAACTTACCGAATCTTAAAACCGTCCCGCTGTAAAAAATGTTATACATGTTATACTTCTTTCCTGAAGTCTTCAATTGTATATATCTATATGAAATAAAGTAGACTTTAAAAACTCTGATCTTTTACAAATGTTTCAGATTTAAAAGACTATGTATAATAGTTAATATAATACTTAATGAGAATGGATAGCGGTGCCATACTTGTACATTTTTAGAGATTGCTAAGCGTTGAAACTGAAGCCTCAGCTCGTTAATGGATGATTAAGTGTGGTAATTATCCTCAAATTATGTGTCTGGCAGTCGACTATTATCTCGTGTTACCACATTAAAAGAAAATTAATCACAGTTATCTTATTAATCACCAGAATTATATTTACTCGTGTAATTTACAAATATTTCAGTGGAAGAAAAGAAAACACGAAATTAATTTGCTTTTATTCAGAAATATTATAATATTATAATTATATTATATGATAATATTATAATTTCAGAGTAAAAGATGTAATGTACAACTGGTGGCAAAGAAATTTTTAACACCAAAGTCAAGTCGCAATTTAGCTGCAGCTAGTGCGGCTTGTTCGACGATCCCGGGTGTAGATTATCGGGTCGTATACGCTGCGATTATTATGAAATAGTAATGTAGCGCAGGGCCGTAGTCTACGGAGGGTGTCGAGGAAAAAGGGGCGAAATCGCGGTGGGGACGAAGGCACATGATCACAATCAAAACATACGCCGGTGTACTCGCAATCGGAACACGTCACTTCTGCGTTTCCGGTGGTGCTCAATATCCGTTGCTCGAATTGATCAGATAATGGAATGAAGTCACGGAAGGGTGCTAATTATGGAGAAGATTGGCGAACGAATATTTCTTCGTGACGATTTTGTTGCTTTTCGTGGTTCGTGGTGAAAATTGTAGGAACCTTAAGTAATTTTTAATGAATAAATATTTAAAGTTTTTAAAATGTTCTAGACAGCTCCGGATTATGATTGCATGAGAAGAATAAAGTAAGGTGTGAACATTTTCTTAGAAAGATAAGGTTTCACGAGCTTGGATCGAATAGTTCAGATAGGAAGTGATAATTGATGCAAGAAATTCCCTTGATTATTCGACGGCAATCAAGCTCGTTATCGTTCCCTGAAGGGATGATTTCTTTAGTAGACTATTCTTTCGATACGAACAGAACTTCGTTTCCTTCCCTTGTTTTGGACAGTGACGAAATTGAACCTATCAGACAAATTTATATGAAAATAACCATCAGAGCGTATTATTAATCTAACATACATTAATTCTTACAGATCTAAGTAAACATTAAAGGTAAAATATATAAATTAAGACACACGTTTTACTCAACAAATTAATTATTTAATAGCTTCCTATGAACTGATCCTTTTTGTATTAGAAGTTTTCCCCATTTATGATAGAAGCAGTGAATATACTTTGCAAAATTGTGCTTCGTATAATTTCTGTTTTAATCAATTCTCCATCTATAAACTTGTGTAACCATAAGAATAAGATTTAACGTCGGATTTTGATCCGAGTATCGGAAGGGTGGAAATCTCATCGCTACTTGCAAGATACGATATGAACTGCCAGTTAGACTGTATAAAAATAAGAACCACTGCGATTTGTACATCGAGCACCGTAATACGGCCAGATGGCTCGTTGGATCTCTTCGGTGATGGTGAACACGTCGGTGAACCTCGTTTCGTCAGTGGTCGTGCATATATGACGAAAAGATGTAGGGTGTAACAGGAGTCGGTCACGAGTGCGAATTCTATCATTGTTCCAAGAAGAAAGAGCTAAACGTCATCATTGAAAACCATTTTCTATATTTCAATATTACAAACTAATATTAAATCCTAAAATTTTTGTCATACATAAATGGAAAAAATTACTAGCAAATATAGTAGTAGTATATATAAATTCATCTTTTAAATATATATGCTCTTAGATATATTTAGATATATATGTATATATATATATATAAGGAAGACAAAAATATATCTCAAAATAAATCCAAGTTTTGCAAACTCAATCAAATGACCAATACGACAGACTGCGCTGACAAGATGGTGGAACATTCCATCTACACCCCGTACATTCGTCGAGCGTCGTACACGCGTCTAGTTCTTTCCCCTTGTGGGTGATGACGCACACATGCAAGCTAAACAATAGTTAAATCAGGCTGAGGGGTGGATAAGGGGTGCTGTGGGTGTTTAATGAGCTGCCAGCCAGTGACTGAACGGGGGTACAGAGAGACCGAATGGGGTATCGGGGAGGTCGAGGGATTTTTGGGGTGCGAGGAGGATGGTGAATCTATGGGGCACGAGCTACGGCACCACTTGACTGTTTATGGGACCGGCACCGTGTAAAGTGTTGAAATAACATTACATATGTTTAAGTAGAACCTGGCTGGTGTTTTACATTTTTGTTGATAAAAATGAACATGCGATCTATTAAGAGTAATAATATAATTTTTATGAAAATAAGAATTTACGTTTGCAAAGAATTTACTAAATTAATAATTTATAATTCGTATGCATTTATAGTATGTTTTACATTTTCTCGTTGATAAAAATGAGATTATCTGTTGATAATAATCATAATTTTCATAAGATTGAAGATTCAAAACTTGGACAAAAAATTCTATTGGAATGTAACCTATAATATTGCATTACTAATAATATACAGAGAATAAAGAATATAAAAAAGAAGATATTGATATTTCATCATGTATAGAAGTTAAAAGAAGATTCCGGAGGGTCTACGAGAGCTCTTCAATGCTGGTTAACTGACCGCTGACCTAAGACCACATCGATCACCTGAGCATTCACGAAAGTAAGGCTGCCGTGAAATTAGGCTACTCCTCACCTATTGAACCACCTTGAGGAGCCTCTATTCACCATATTAAGTTACTATTTGCCGGTAATTTCAAAATCTGAAGGGCACACCGATCATGATATTGAGTTACTATTTGCGGACGATTTGAAGAATTAGGGAAAACCGTTTAGTCCACAAATTTATGAAGCTAGCCAATTGAGGCGTGCAATATGAAACTCTATATCCATCACCGTTACCTTTACTGTTGTTCGAATGATTCTTACTAATTGCCTCAAACTTCTAGAATTACTAGAAAATCAAAATCTTTTATTGTATAGTTTCGATTCGTTTCTTTCAATTAATTTTAAGCTCTTTCTAGACGATTTAAACTTTCTATATGAATATATAATTTATAGAAAATATTTTTAAAATTATATTATTTACTAAATATAAATTAATACATTATTTTCATTAACAATTGTATGCAATCTCTGAAGTAATACGGATGGAACATGGATAAATGGTTAAATCAAATGTGTTTTCAGCGAGCGTATAATCCTGCGTAAGCTCTCCCTACAAGCCCAATAAAACGCGCGCTCCTACGAATGCTTCACAATGACGTTAAATCAATGATTTGTTCAACGATCCTTCGACACGGATTTTAATCCCGGTTTTACATGTGATTAAAGGCTGGTCCGAGCGTCAGACCGATTGACGTTATTAATGAATGATGTCAGTGGAGAGTATATTAAATACGGAGAAAATCCTATTATGATTTTCAGAATTCTAATACTGCAAACGTATAAATGTAACTCTACTGTTAAAAAATTACAAGCTTACTACTAAAAAGATAGACATGAAAATTGAAGTTTTACCGAAGAATTTATACAGATTATAAAAATTATTATTATATAAGCGTAAACGAAAAAGCGTAAATTTTCTATTAAAAAACATACAAAGTTGCTTCGATAAGATAGATACGACAATTAAAATTTTATCGTAGAATTCATATAAAGTTTTATGATACAAATCTGTTATAAAGGTACGAAGACAATATAAAAAGTTGAACAACTAAAAACTTATGTGTTCATTGGTTATGTAGCTACCACGTGTCACGAAAGAAGGTTTCTTTAACAGTGAGGAAAGGGATCGTTAACGTTATCGTCAATCGCTCGGCATTCGATGATTCCCGATCGACTTTGGAAGACTCGTTGCTCCCTGGACCAGTAATCCACGTCATTCCGGGATGAATGCCTGGCTGGCTCGGGCATTCTTCAAGTAAATTATAGTCTTGAATGGCAGCGCGGTGGGGGGTTGGTTGGCACGCGTACATTGGGGTACACCTGCCCCCCGTAGACATCTGTCCCCTATATTTCCATCGCTAGAGTCAAACCATGGCGTGCAGATTCTCGGCAGTTGTTGTCAAGTTCTTATTAACGACTCGAAATGTTATCGAACCTTTACCTCAATAATTTTTTGCATATCCTGTCAAAACATCTTCCTCAACGTGTTTTTAAATATCCGCACATATGAAAACAAGAAATATCTGCGTATATGAAAACAAGAAATATCTAGGACTCTACATTACATATCAAACCTTCAAATTATAAAAGCTATATAGTGAAAATTATTGCGTGCAATGTTTCGAAGAAAGTAAGGATAATTTAAGAATACTTTTATCTACTAGATTCAATAAATTACTGAAATGTACTTTATATTATCGCTTAATAAATTATCAAATTTAATTATTAAAACTTAACAACAAAAACAAACGAAATAATAGTTTCACTCCCATTTTATCAATACGGTACTATTATTCCCTTTTTCTTTACAACAATGCAGTTCAACAAACACCATCTCTCTGTAGGAAGCTTAACAGTCAACTCTCGTCCTCATTAATTCAATTTATTCTTGCCAGGGGCGTCGATCTCCAGATCAAATAAGGCTTTCCATATTTTAGCGAGCTACCATGTACTACATAACATGTAAAAAGAAAGAGAGAAAGTGGAATAGACGTTGATGGTGTTCGCGGGGTGTGTTCCATGACGTAGTGGTCTAACTGGCATTGTTCGTGGTTTACCACAAAGGCCTGCAAATGCCAACTTGCTGTGAAAAGCCCACTACCCTACGCGTCACGTCTAAACAGATGCCGAAATACGATGCCGAAAGATGCTTGTCTGAATCTTCTTTTTACACCCTGCGCTATCTGTCGACAGTCTTTTGGGATAAATACGGTCGGGATTGGTTCTATTTCTTGATCGACGTTGTCTTTGTTTCTCCATTTAGATGTAATTCTCTATGGAATATTCTACGTAGTAGGAATAGTAGTGCACCGTAGTATGCATCTTAAGATTATTATCAAATAAAAATTTGTAATTTTTTTTTTTTTTTTTTTTTTAGACCATAGATAGTATAATTAAGTATTTGATTAATAATGGATAATTAGTAAAATTTGTATTAAGCAAATTGCAGATGTCTATGCATTTATGGGAAACTAAAATGTGCAGAAACACATGAAATATTCAAACTAAAGTACTTGTTATAATATTGAAAATCTGGAGAGTAAAATAAATCGTATTTTATCATTCTATTTTCTTAGTTGCCTTTATAAAAATATAAATTTCCATAAATGTCTGTAGTGATTAATACCAAGTAAAAAGGATTTCATATTTATTAACCACTTCAAATATTCAATCCATCACAAAAGTAAAGCGTTATAAGAACATGTCATCATCAATCTTCAGTGAAACATTCAGACCACCCTCCCTCTCTCTCTTTCTCTCTCTCTCTCTCTTTCAGACTTTCGAAATTACACAGTTAAACTGACCTACGATTTTTCAAAGGTTTTCGTGCGAACTTTCGACTATTCCTATTTATATCTATGTTTCGAGAAGCAGTGCAGTCGGATAATTATTCCATCAGAAAGGAGTTTTCGTTGTCGTAAAGGATCCTGCCCATTAATCTTCGATTAAGCGTTCACCGATCGGTCAAGGTAATTTCACGAATTTTCATGAATTAGGAAAACCCGTCTCCCCCTCTTTTCGTACTCGTGCTACGGTACCCCTGTACGAGACTGTTCGGGGTCTCCACGGGGGAGCACCTCTGTCAGCCACCAGTATGTCACCGTACACACCAGCGCCCCGGCACAATGAGGGCCCTGAACGCGATCGATATGTGCACTCGTCGGAAACGACCCAACGAAAGGTCGATCAAAGCGAAATCACTGCGCTTCGAAATGCAGCAGCGACGTTTATGGCCTGTAAAAAATTCCTCGTTGAATCTTTGTTTAAACTGTACTGAGAGGCTACTTCGTCGTTGGCATTGTTTGGTTTGATTCTGCAGACGTGCGGCTTGTCTCAGTTCGGTGAAAGTTTCGTTCGAAGATCTCTTGCTTGTTGTTTCACACTGCCAGCTTCGTTACGTATAGCGGTCCTCTGTTTTTATAAACAATTCTGAATATATATCCATTCCTTGTGTTATTTAATAATTGAACCTTTGGTAATTGATCAACTTCATAAATCAAGAAGTATAAAAAATATGATAATGTTACAAAATGTATCTTTTAAATTTACCTGAGAATTTTCAATTTTGTCATCTTCTTACATTAAATGAACTTATGGAACTAAGTCGTTTATTTTTGAAAAACTGAACATTATTTATAAATTTGTGTAATAAAATTAAGAAACAAACAAAAAGCAGAGTTGATCAATTTGGCTTTTGAGAAACAGAATTCTGGATATATTTCAGCTGAGCTGTGTTTGAAAGTATACAAATATTTGCAAATTATATTAATAAATAAAAAAGAACAAATCACAAGCATGTTTTCTCACATTTAATAAAATATCAAAAATATTAATTACGTATGAAAATTAGAAATTACAAGTTATATGGGAGTAATTGTGAAGGATAAATCAATCGTGTTTCCAATTTCTTATTTTCTATCCTTGCAACCCCTACAGTTGGAGGCAGTTACAGGGTGCAAAGGCCACGGCAAAAACTGATTGAATCCCCCCAAAATCCAACACCTTTACGGAATCTAGCCGTCTGTTGCGCTGTGCACACAGTTATATGTCGTGGACATAATGGTTCCATTGAAGCATTACCATTATTGGTGAGATTTGGGGAAACTATCGAGCGTGCTAACGGATTCGTCACAGCTTGCAGCCTGTTTGCAAATAAGCCTTGTATACGAAATTATTGATCAAAGGATGTTGTGAAACCGCATCGACTATCAAAAATATCTTTCTCTATCACTTCGTCTTCTATAGAATTATATGTTGAAGATATAATCGATAGAAAATTATGAATATTATAAATTACAAATATTCTTTGATAAATTGAATATATATAGATAAATATTAAGTCAGTTCAATTATCTTCTAAATTTAGATCTTTATCAGTGATATCAGTGAGATCAGTGTTAAATCTGCTAAATTTAAAAACAGAAACGAATTTCGTGATTCAATACCATACTGATATCATACAATAGTAAAATTAATGAACTGGAGAAGAAATCGATCAATCAGCAAGAAGCATCGCTTTCAGAAAGGACAATTTCCATAACAAGTAGAGGTAGGTGTTCCATTTTCAGAACACAGTAGCCAAGTGTTAGAAAAATAAATAGGCGAATTCGATCGTTCGATCAACTAGAGTGCAAAGGGGATGAGGCTATCAAAATAACCGTTGAGCTGTTGAATTCGGGATGGAAAAATAACATTTTTCCACTCTTCACTCCATTAGATTAATCCACTTTCTCGATAATATTTATTCATGCATGAAAATTGCGAGATTTCTGAGTCCAATGAAATTTTACGTCGTAATAGAAATTTCCTTCCATCCCTAATTTCTAAATGTCTTCAGACACTACGAATACGATACGTGAATTGCGATTTAAAGGGAGATTATGGATAAAAGCTGAGACAACAGGTTATCTACTAGGGCTGATTTTTTCTTTCGTCTGACCGATTTCGAATGTTTTCAAGTCACGTTCGTCATGTAATCCATCGGATTAGACGGGTAGGCGTAATTTCAGGCGCAACTTGTGATACATCTGCCCTGCAGTGATTCCTACAAAGGACACGTGCCCTGGCACGTGCTCATTCATTCTTGAACAGGACTTCATTCCTGCAAAGTGGCTCAAGCATGCTCGTTTGTAAGACGATAACTGCTTAATCGTAACTGCTCTGTTTGCGAATTTGTTTCCTCCCTTTTAACGATCTCTTTATCGACGATCGGAAACGTGGTTTATCTACGATCATTCGTATATTGTGTTATCTATTTGACTGATATTTTCACTAAGATACTGTATGTAGTGTCGTATTATATATTTGATTGACGTTTTCTTATGGACAAAATTCATTGGAATGTTACATATAGTTAATTATTTCAATTTTAATTATTTTAAGCAATTAAATTAGTTAAAGTTAAAATCATATTGGGGATAGTCGACGAAGTAAATAGTAAAAGGATAAATGTCTAGGTAAAATATGATTTATTGATAAGATATAAATTCTGTACAATATACATATATTCCTTGAATCGGCATTTTCACGATCCGATAAGAGCACTGGCGGAAATGTATGTTTAAATACAATATTCTAGAAACAAAGAGTGAGATCAAGCATTCGAGATAAACCTAAGAGCATCGATGACTAGAAAAGAAAAGGAACGCGATATTTAGTACGTGTTTCTAATTATACTACCTTGATTTTTTTTTATAAGACAAGAAATAATGATAAATATGTTTTCGAAGAAACGACGAGATTATCAGTTTGCCTAACATTAGACCTTAATGCTAATAATTCGTTTTAAATAGAATGCTCTCTTACAAAGTAAATAACGATCATCTTGCGCACTGGCCTACTTCTTTTTACAATCACGTCGATTATTCAACGCGAATTTATCTTGGACGATGTCTGTTCGACATCCGTGCAATGATATGCAGGTTTCTGTAAGATATAATTACTAGCAAAATATATTTGCCTTGCTTGTAAATTGTACTGCATGCTTTTACCTATTATACTTGTTATTGGAACTTTGTAGAAAATAAAATAAAAAAATTCACTAAAGCATGGAGGATTAAAATTCTTTGGTCTTCGATTACTAATTATCAAGTAGAAACTTAAGGTTCAATTAGATATCAGTACTTTAACTTTAAAATTTTTGCTTACAAAAACGTCACTTAACAAATCAGTAGTTAGTTAGAATTTCTGCAATTGCCAATTTGCTAGATTTATTAACTTCACTGTATAGCACTGAATTCACTACTGAACATATGCAATTTCTGAAGCATCGTTGCTCATTACAAAGGTACAATGGCGGCGATGACTCATGCGACTCGCGATTACTGATATATGTATTCCGCAAGTACTAAATTCATTTCGAAGCTTCAAAAATACTGACCCTGAAAATTCCTTCAATTCGTCCGTAAAATTCTATAGGTACACACTTCTTTTAAATCGTCATCTTTGACACATTAACTTCTTCTGTCAACCTTTTCTCATACATTATCATAACCACTCTAAACGATCGCCTAATCGTTTATAAACTTCTTCGATAATGGAAAAAACTATGAAAGTTCATTTTTTTATAATCATTTCCATCATCGCCCACCAAAATGCTTGAAAACATCCACGAGCTAAAAGCTACCTAAAGACACTGATACATATTATTATGTCCCA
Source organism: Bombus vosnesenskii (assembly GCF_011952255.1). NCBI lineage: Eukaryota > Metazoa > Arthropoda > Insecta > Hymenoptera > Apidae > Bombus > Bombus vosnesenskii. The sequence continues at coordinate 783,059 of NW_022882976.1, read as the reverse complement.
TATGATGCGGCGCAGGAAGTTGATGCTGCGCATGATACATCCTCTGATCATAACACTGCTGATACTGCATCGGTGGACTAACACTCTGATCGCTATAGCAATCGTACTCCTGCCATTCGGGCACGAATCTTTCCTGAGGATAAGGAAAGACAGTATGCGACGGTCCAAGCCGCTTCTGCGCGGCTACAGCACAGCTTCCGGTCGAGGAGGTGATCATGTTTCCATTCTCACTGATACTGACCGTCACGTTACCCACGTTCACTGTGATCTCGCCTGCTTCGGAATTCCCCAATGTCTGTGACAGTGCCCAAATATAGTTGTGGGCGAAACGGAGGGTTTCGATTTTCGTGAGCTTCGTGTCTTCCGGAAAGGTCGGCAACGCCATCCGGAGACGTTCCAACGCGTCGTTCAATGTGTGCATCCTGTGCCGCTCTCGATCATTCGCCTTTATTCGACGGTTCCTTTTCAGCCTGAGCACCTGCGAATCAATGGTTCCTTGTGATCATTTAGTCTCCTCTTTTTGTCTTCCGGCTTTTTCAAGAATTCTCTTTGCTCGATCTCTTTGCGATGGGTGAACGTTCTTTTAGATAAGGGAAGTTGGGCTGAGCGAAGGTAGACACATCCGCTTACCTGTGTGGGACTCTTGCACCGTGTGTTTCGGGTTTTCTTTCGTTTTCCTTCTTTGGCTGGTGGAAACAGGGTGTCTGATTGAACCTCGTGCTTTGGCGATTCGAAGCTGACGTCGAAACCGGAATCCGAGGAACTTGAGAGCTCGTCGAAGCCGCCTTCGCTGCAGAATGAGTACTCCGAGGACATGCTGTGGAAGGTTTTCTGAAAAGATACTCCAATATTGTGTAATTTTTGTTGAATAATAATTTTGATTAATGACATGACAAATGTGTGACATTACTAGTCGTTAAAGATATTCCAATTCTTCTGTAGTTCTATATTAAATCCGTGATTTTTCGTTATTCTATTTGTTCTGTAGTTCCACATTAAGTTTGCGAATTTATTCTTATCTTATTACTCCATTTCTTCTATAATTCTAGATTAACCTCTTAAATGTATTCTTTTCTTTATTTTTTATCCATAATATTCCAAAATGCTTAGATACTCAATCAAACGTTCTAATTGCGCCGTTCACTGGCGCAACAATTGACTAACGAAGAGTTATCTTACCTAATAAATTTGTTAGCTCAATGAAACGATCCTCGTAGAATTTGTCACCTCAATCGATCACTTCATAAAGTCTAACTTCCTATTAAAATTTTATAACACGATATGCTAATAATATGGAGAAGCTTTTGTCACGACATAGCCGAACGTTTGGTGTGCAGCGTGAAAAAGGAAATAAGAAACGAGAACTGTTCTAGGCTGGGTACAATTTGGTACTGTGAAAGTGGCATGGGGCTCTTAGAGCATATATACCGTCCCGGGGGTATTTTACCCCCTCCATAAGGGCGGTCCGCCGTCTATGGGGCACCGTACCAAGGGTTCACCCCATAATCACGACGTGTAGGGGCACCTAACGTTCTCCCCACCACTCTCTTTGTATGTATTAGACGCGTGCCACGGCAATGCAGTCGTCTAGTTGAGGAGATTAGAGGTTTTTAGGGCGATTACACTTCTTCGTGGAACTCATGCGAGGACGATTACCAAGTTTCGTGGCGTGTTATTGAAATTTCTATGGTGAGGATATTGTGGTCACTTGATAAACGTGTTTCACCTTTGTGTATAAAGATATTAATTCTTTCTTCTGATATACTGTTATGTATCGCTTTGTCTCTCGTGATTTTCATATTAATTGTTAACATTGACTTTTATCAATAATTTTAATTTTAATATAAACTTTATTGACTAACTGGCTAACTCTCTTTTCTTATCTACAATGACTTACATGTAATTAAAATACTGCCTTATTACTAACATGATTCATATTGATTCTTTTTAAAAATCTAATAAACTTTATTGATTTTTGTGTCTCTGATATGTGATAATCTGACTAATGTACTATCATTCCTAACTCTAAATTATTTCAATTAGTATTGAATAATTCGAATGTGATAAAACTATGTTTGGAATTATATTATAAGATAAGAAATTGCGCCGTTATTTCTTCGCTTTGTAACCGGGCTTTCTATGCTGTATAGCGGGATATCAATAATAAAGGCGCGCGTCTGCTGTACTGTAATGTGATCAGTGAATATACGAGATTAATCAAATACCTCTTACCTCGCTTATTATACAAAAAAGTGAAACTCAATTATCCTTCCGTTCACCACTGTCGACTTTCACTGAAATTTTCACCTTCGCAACCTCGTTGAATACTGTCCAAGGATGTACGGTTGGAAATAAGTGAACGATAATCTAATAAAACCAACTATGGCCATCTGTCACATTTGCTAATCAGCTGATAATGCTCGAACATCACTATAGAAACGAATAGGTAGATCACCTCTGATAAACAAGCTTCCAATCGACTGTGAATTTTACAATTAATCGGTTTACAATAGCTTTTTCAATGAAATAAATTGTTGCAGTTAACAGACTTTAATGTAGTTTGCTTCTATAGGTGTATTTTCTTAAAAATATATCTTTATTAAAACATTCTGCATAATAGTATTTTTTATTTTTCTTTTTTTTTCATAAATTTCCAATTATATCATCAAACGTAAAAAAGTTTGACGTATCGCAGCTACTTGTTTCATCACGAATGTCCGCGGGAAATATCGGCAATTGCACGAGAGTACACACTCACAGTTTCCAGCTCCCACGAAATATCAGTTTGCAGTGTGCACAGGGATCATCGGTAGCACGATAGGAAAAGCATTAATCAATGTTTTCTACAAGTATTAAAGTTTATCAATCTCCGTCACATTATTTGACAAGTTATGTAATCGACAATATCTTTCAGTATTAATCGCATATGATTGGAACATCGTGTCTACTGTCTAGCATGAAAAGGTGTACGAGTAATATGCAAGATTGATTCGTAAGGGAACGAAAAATATCAGAATCACGTGTGTTTGCATAACGATTTGTTATCGATAATATATTCGCGTATTCAAAGTGAGTAATTTATCCAATAAACACGAACAAATTGTGATTTTCAAGCTAGTGTCCGACTGATATTTACAAGGTTGGCATATCTTTAGTAATAATTCAACGTAATATATGTCTTGCAATTTATAATTTACATTATTTTAGTATTTCTATTATAATTCTTGACATACTTGAATTAATTATTAATTTATATTAACAGTTGGCCTACATTATAATTTTCTTTATCATCTCAAGGATTACTTATCCTGTTTTTCTTATTTTTGTGTCAAAAGAAAAGCTTGAACCTATAACTGACTTAACAGCGCTCCCAGCTTTCTTTTTTCTTCGAGCGATAACAGTTTCTCTTCTTCGGATCTTCACTGATGCACGATAGCAATTTAAAACACGCAAGTACGATAATTGCACCGGTAGTCGGCTATTAGTTTTTTAACTCCAATTTCTCTCCTATCGTAAACGGAAGACAGATAATGATTCGTTTAATGAACGAAAATTATGAAACAGTTGCAGCATAAGATTTACATAATTGCATTATCTGGTCATCGAGCGTTCGAGCGCGATCGTCATTCATTCGAGTCTTTTTGTTATAATTTTCATCCTAAATCTGGTCTTTTCATAAAAGTTTATTCTCATCAACACTTAACATTTCTTTCCGTTATAAGTTCTTAAGTATATTAAAATAAGACTACTATTTGATATCTAGTAATTAGAATAGGATTTTCTGAAGCTGTCGGTTTATTGCTTACATACGTTTATTCATGATTATACTAAGTTCAAGATTCTACCCTCTAGAGATAAAATATGCTGTAGTGAGCCGATCGATTTCGAGTGCAAACCATCAATGCGATTGATGATACGTGATTTGCATGATACGCTTTGATACGATTCGATCGACTCTATTGAACTGACTATAAACGAAAGCCGTGTATAATACCACTTTTTATGCACCTCATTTGCATTTAAGATGCTCATCAGCGCCATTGATAGTGCAACATTGGATAGTGCAACAGAGTCTCTTCTAATGAATCTGCTTCTTTGAAAAGTTTACCGTAATTTCAACTTAAAAATTATATAATATAAAATACTTTACGATTAAGTAGAAACATTTATATTCGATAATTAAATATGCTAAGTTTGACGGTATCATGAATTTTGCCATTTACATTAGCAATATAAAATATTCTAAAAACTTTTTGTTCAACGGTTCAAGTAAAATCTTTATTGCCTAGAAAGCGGTTTACGATAGATCGGTTTGCAAAGTAGACATGCGAAAGTCGACTTTTGATAAACATTTATGGTACTCCTAAGAGCAGAGAAATTGGCATACCGTGAAATTACCGTTTTAGTGGTAAGTTCGTTCTTTATAACTTCTCGCCATTTACATAAATCTACGTGAATACGAATTTTATAAAACTGCGAATTTCAGATCAAGGAAATTCCGTAAAATATTCTTTAAATTTTGTAGAAATTGGAACATAATAAAATGATTGTAAAAGTAGTTCCAATAAAATATGTACATGAAAATGTAATAATCCATGCGAATATAAATCAACTAAAACTTTGAATTTTAGATCAAAGAAATTTGATAAAACATTCTTTCTAAACATTCTCTCTAAAGTATTGATTCTTAACATCTTAATTTCTTAATACAGAACGTTCTGGAAATTGGAATACAGTAGAATAATTAAAAAAATATTGTTTCTAGTAAAATATTTACACAAAAATATATCAATTTATAGATAGTTGCCTGAAATCCAAAGTCTGCGACTGAACATTATTTTTCGAACGACCGTCGACCCTTAAAATACCTACCCTCTGCCGCAAAAGGTTCCGAACAACCCTTTTTCACACTTAGAAAATTCGTACCGTTTCGTCGATAAAAGGACGCCGTGAAATCGATGCCGTGTCAGACACATGTTCGATCAGGCCGCGGAAATATTGGGAATTACACGAAAGATTTGCTGCAGGGTGCGTGTAGAATCGAAAATCAAATAAAAAGAAAACGGGGCGTGAGGATATGTAGTATCGAATGCTAAAAGAGGGTTTGCGGAAAGCTGCCGAAGCGATTCGCTCTAATTGGATAATTTATCGGTTATGGCAATAAATAACGTCTCTCTTCTCGATCGCGCAAACGCCTTTTTACGGATTATTCATCTTCCTCGTTTCATTTTACCAATTTCAATGATTGATAGAATTTATGAATTGGAATATTTTCATGGATATGTTTAAATAGATATGCAATATTAGATTATTTAAAAAGTTGGTAGTGAAATGCAAGTAGCGGTTGAAGAAAATATGCTTTCATAGAACTCATATTTTATTAAGTAAAATAGAAGTTTCTTTTAACAGGAGCAAAATTTTATCAAACATAACAGAGAGAAAGAAAGATAAAGAAGAGTGTTTATTATTTGATAAAATTCATAATAAAATAATCCTCCTCAAATCTATTACATAACGATTGTTAAAGACGATCCTTTCAATATTCAATAGTAATATTTTCATAAATGATTAATTAATAAACTTCTAAATGTAATATAAATTTGAGATATATGGAATTAATATTTTCAATGGTACAAGGTTAGGCTTCGCCATAATAAAATCGATCTCCTTAAAAGGTTTCGCCTGGAAAAGGCGCGCGTCGTGAGAAGTAGGTTAACTAACTGGCAACACCCATGTTTCATATAGTTCACGGGAGTTTTCCCAGACCTGTAACGAGCTCCGACGGATAGAAAGAGAGAAGATCGCAGTCGATCTTTGTATAAGCTATGTTTCATCCCACGACTTTCTTCCTCTTACGACAATACGGCCGTCTATGAAGGGGCAGACGATTGCATGGTTGTCATTGTCTTACACACGATGTCAATGATTACACAGTTACGTTGATTACACAGTAATGATGCTGTAATGAGAAATTAGATTCAAAGAAAACATCTGTTTATTGCCAACGCTGTATGTATTGATATTTCTTTTAGATTTTCTCAGCGCAGATGTGTAATAAAAGCGATTTGAGGTATTTGTGTCCATCTTGATTGCTTATTTATGTTTTGCTTCTTTACGTCTGTTATTTACTTACCACTTCTTCTTGCGTGTTTATATTCTTTGTTTGTTTATAATCTTTTTCTTTATCTTCTCAAATTTTCTGTTTATACTAATATACATTTACACACTCCGTATCAATCGTATACATGATTATACAATAATAATAACAATAATAATAATATACACTTCTGTTCTTTATTTTTCTTCTTTTTTTAAGCTTATTTACATTCTTTATTCGTTTCCTTATATAAGAAAGGAGTAAATTGCGTATCTTCCCACTTTTAAATATGCGCTAAAGGTGCAACTAGTAAAAGTATGAGAATGTCTCGACCTTCAACGCTAGCACCTGTTATTCGCCAACAGATTACTTCATACTTTTTTATTGCTAATGATAAAAATCGAACATCTTAAAATGAAGTAATATCTTTGTTTTCCAAAAATCATCAGCTTATTGCAACGAATCCTCAGTTCCCATCGAAGTGCCTCATCCATCGCCGGAAATCATTTTTTCAGAAAAGAGAAACAATCTTTGTCCGACTTTTCAAAGTCGATACTTTATCGTCAGAGGTGGAGCTGTTCGCCTCGGCCTTTGGTAACTGTACACGTCCCCTTCTCGTCTTTCCAGCAACGTCCTTCTTTAGCTACTTCGATCTACTCCTCTCTTTTTTCCATTCGTGACCTCCTTCTCGTTAATCTGTTTGCACGACTTTTGCTCCAATCGCGAATCTTTCTATTTTCTGTTCACCTAAAAAGAAAAAAAGAAGAAAGGCAGAAATATGACTGCCACAACTCGATTAATGTAAGTCAATATTCCATTTATTCTTTCTCATTATCAAAACGTACAGTTGGCAGGATAGTTTAATCATTATAATACAATTAATAATTCAGTCATTCTAATGTAATTATTGAACTGTTCCGGTAACTGAAGATTTTCATAACGAAGAGATATTTATCGGCATAAGTCATTTTTCATGAAACTGACTGACTTACACTGTCCAACTCTTAAGTCCTCTATATAACCTACATATAATAATAAGAGAAATGAGTACTTAACACGTGAAATGCTACGTGAGTTTTACATATTCTGTCCTGGGAACTGCAATGAATTGAGATATACTACAACATACAATAATATTTAATTTCTACAAGATATTAAATACTGTATCAAATATTAATAACATTATATTCACAATGCTATTTAAGTCATTCACATTATCGAAAATTGTTTATCCATGAAATTTATCTCACCTTAATAATTCTAAAAAATTGAATTACGTGGTCCATCGATGACCACCGTAGCAGTCATCTTGTTAAAGGAAGAGTTCACGAGTCATCTCGTTCACATCCTATTAGGAACATCCTCCTCCGGTGGACTGTGGTGGTCCTCTCACTTTCTCGCGCGATCTCCGTGAGTCCTCTTTTTCCGCGTCCTTTCGAGTCCCCACCATTGCCACCACCAGTCACGTAGGTCAAAGAAACGGAAAGAAAAAAGGAGACTGCAGGGTGGCCCAGCCGCATTTGAGCGTCGCTCCCCTATAGCCTATGCTTGTTGCGTTCTCACCTCCGTATCCTGGACAGGACCTTTTGAACCGGCTCGATGAGAAAGCCGCGAGACGGAATGAGGCGGGCGCGAACGAACCCACTCGGCGCCGCGCGCGGTCACGCTTGTCGCGTGCGCACGTGTGCAGTTTCCATCGTGCGCCATCCACGGTCTACATAATATATACATACGCGTTGCATCCAGCTGCATCGAGTTTGTTCCTTCTTCCTGAATAGCATATACGTAACGATGACGCATGGAGTGTGATAAAACTATTCTTGAGTACAGAACCTCACGAAAGTATTGGAACACTTGTCATAGAAAATTTCTTACGCATTTATGAAAAATGTTGAAGTAATTACTTCAAGAAACACTCTACACCTTTTCTTTTGTATATCCGTGACCTGGAGACTGCTGTTACGAAGAGAATAGAACTTAGTGAAATAAATATTCGAAACAAGGAGAGGACCATGTTATTGTTCCCTTGAATATAAATGTTGTTTTAGGTTACAAGGTCCAGAAACAAAAGAGCGATAAATAGATTTCTATTTCTGTGTTTTGTAGCCCTCAGCTAGAGCTATATACCAAGATTAACTTTTTGGTAATATCCTTTGCTATAAATATATGAACGTACTCCCTATTACCTTTTATTGTATTGTAACACTGAAAGAGTGAGGATCTGGATCAGCATACATTATACCTGTACTTATACTTACACATATACTTATTTTAATATATTTTTCCATTACAAATTCACCCACTCGTCCCTCTATCAGTCGACTTCAACAGAAAATTTCAATACGCAGAAATATCTAAGATATAATATCCGGAGCACAGAATATTAAAAAATATATTCAAAATATCCAAAGTAAAGTACTTATTGTAATATTAAGATAATGAAAGAAATCTTTATTTAAATTTTCTATTTATAGGTATATTAATATCAAGTATCTTTATTTATAACGTATCTGTATAAATATTCACAGACCGGCTATAAATTTACCACATATAATATACCATATATGATGTATTTAACTAATTCAATCTATAATTGTATGAGAGTTACAATTTCAAAACATAGGATTATTTATTTCATTCAATTAAATCCACCGATGATAATTAACAGAGATATGCTGCTACCACAACCAAATGCATTCTCTGGTGCATAAAATCTACAAGCCTAGAACCTTGTTAAAGCTTAATTCTTCTAAAACTTCTACATAATTACGAGACCACCTAACACTTCGTACAACATTCTCTGTATTTATACACCTCCGAGAACACATAAAAAAAATTACGTTCGCGATATCTCAGGGCAATTACACTTCGTTTCTACTTTGCTTATCACTGACTGGCTTGCGCAGTCTCGCGAAGGAAGTGTTTGAGCAAGGGTCATTATCTCTAGCAGAGGCTGAAATCATCCAGGAACGTGTGTCTTCCTCGTTTTACCGGTCTTACCCTTATCAACGATCAAGAAGGAATACGCTGCGAGACGTTGCCCGCGAAACAACGATAAACAGCTCGCACGGAATTGCCGGTTACGCGGTTATTATCGAGCTGGTGCACGCGTCTGCGTCCCTCAGGATGCGTGGAAGCCTCCTACGTGGAAGCATGCGGCTAGTCAGGCTTCCGTAACTGTGTCGTCCTCCACTTCCGGTAGAATGCTTCGTTGTTTCCAGGGTACAGTTCGAGCGCGCGGGTGTCGCGAACTAATTAATTTTTATCAATTCTAATCTATCAAACATGACCGATCTTCACATTTCTATCTACAAAATCACGAATAAAATTTATAGCGGCGGATGAAAGAAAGTTTATAAAATAAGAACTATAAGAAGACATGGTAATTTTACAAAATGGACTTATAATTTAATGAGAGCAATGATATAAATGCAGTGTATACCATAAGATAGAAGATTGTTACTAATATTGAAAACAATTTGTAGCACAAAAGTTTCTAGTAAAATTCATAGTATATTAATTTCAAATTTTCTCCACTTCCTTCTCCCTGCCCTGTATATCTTGTATAGCTTTATCATTGGGAGACTTTTAGTGCAAAACAATAAAGATCGCAATGAATGGAGAGGAAGGAATAGTTTTATTTATTAACTTTCAACGTGCAGATAGCGTAGCTCACTGAAATAACAAAATATATAGAACACGATTTCAACGTCACCTGCGACCGTACAATTAAAGTTAACGTCATATCTGCCCTAAGATTCTTGACAGAATACGTGGGTAGAGTTTATAAAAAATAAAACCATTACAGTTCAAATATGAATGATAATTTATAAATTTCTGATATCTACTGTGCACGTATCTTTTTCTCTATGAGAGTCGCGTTTAGATTGGTTGTGTGAATATAGAAAAGTGGGCAGAGTTACGAAAGTGGACTAACGATAGCGTTAAGAACAAGTATCATTGCGAGACACGGAGGATTGCGGAATGATTATTGTATATGTTTCGTGGTAATTCCTGGTGCCGTTTCGTTCCGTAATTTGAACTTTCTAGTCTTATATGGGAAAAAAAGGACATTAAGGGATATTAAGGGAATTAATGGATACCGTCGCGTTTCTTACGGAGATGAAAATAGTAGGGATTATGTAACTGTGCAAAGAGATGCTTTAATGGACTTGTTTTGGCGCTATTGGACGTCGGTGAAAGCAAGAAAAATTAAGTAGGAGCTTTAATAGGAAATGGTATGTGATAAATTTCTTCGATTTATTACTAGAATTCTAGTTTGTCATTAGTAGCAGAGAATTTCTGATATACATGACGACGTGAAAGTATTAATTTAGGAAGCAAAAAGTTCTAAAGTAAAAAGTGTTTCACAACATTCAACTTCTGATGAATCTACGATAATTTGTGATCTCAATTTTGCTGCAAACATATTTAGCCCCAGAACGCAACTGCTCATAACTAAAATTTATGACTAAAATAGGTTTCATTTGTTCCAAATAATATCTTTGATTCTCAACTATTAAATCATTAAACTATGAATCAAGGATAAAGTGTACAATATTATATCATATATATATATATATCATATATATAGTTATATATCATATATATAGTTATATATATATATATATATATATATATATATATATATATATATCATAAAAATAGGAGTTTTCCAGCCAATCAAAAATGATGAAACTAAAATATTTTTTCAGATAATGTCACCAAGGAAAGTTCTCTCTAATTTTGTTTGGATCCCTTTCGCGTCACACTCCCAGTCACGATGGAACCACGAAAGAGACTCACCTGGCACGTCGAGGTAGAAAAGAATCAAAAAGGTTCGCCCCCCTTTCGCTCACAGTTACCGGGCACGGACTGTAGTCTCTCCTTCGCGGCGAGCTGTTTCTCTCTCTCCATTCCTTCCACTCCCATAGCAGAGGCCGCATACCTCCTTAGGATGCAGTATAGACCTGTCCATTGGCTGGCACAGACATCGGTTCTTTTTCGAAACGACAACGACTCATGAAACCGAGAGGATAGAGGATACAAGTCGTGTTAGATACACTCGTGTACCGATGCGTCATGAGGTAGGGTGTATGTACGTGATTTTTTCTAAATGTTATTTTTCAAACGAGTGATCTCCCAAACGGAAATACACGTGGTGTGATGATGAGTTGATACGGTGCTGCGAGGAAGAAGGATCTTGGACCGACTTTATGAGGTAAGGTCCTTGGCAGATGGTATTTCTTTACTTTCAAGTGATTGATCGAGTCCGAACAAAAGTTCAAAACAACATTCATTGGATTATTAAACGTTACTTTAATTATTGTTCGCTATATTTATTGGAATAATTTGTCATTTAAGGATCGTTTGGTTTAATAATATTGTGAATCGAACGGGTGGATATGTGAAAGGAAATATCAAAGCTATACAACGTATCTTCCATAAAAATTCATTGACGTTCAAGCACGTCTCGATTTCCTGTTTTTGTTTTAGTCACGTGCTACTATCGAGGTAGCATCTTGAAAACTTGATACACGCGTTGTTACGTAGAGTTTGATTTAGATAGAATACGAATTGAACCGGTAAAAGTGGAGTTATGAATACGTATAAATCTTGATGAAGTTGAGACCAACTGTGTAAGGTAATTCTATATCAGGCTCGATTTTACTGGTATTTCCTTGACCTTTATATCGAGAGATAGTTAAAGTCGTTGGCTAGAAACTTTAAACAATTATATCAAATATTTCAGTGGTCTGTGAAAGGCAGGAAAAATGAAAAGTTAAAACCAGCCAGTCTTGTTATCAGGAATATACGTTTGTTAAAGGATATTTTTTACACTTTCCTTTTACATGACTGAGAAATAATAAAATAGTGACAAACTATGCCGAACTCCCGTCATCGTTTTCGTCAGTTCGAGGAAAACCAGTCTGACCAGCGAGTGCACTAGTCGAAGTCATGGTTTCAAGGAACCGGTGTCAAGTTCGTGGAGCAGGAAAAGCTTGAATATACATGTATTAACACGTTCAGAGATTAATCGGTTGATTTTTTCATAAATACCGATCCTGCGTTCCTCAAGGTTGCTTGGAAGACTTTTTCTACGACTTACAGCTTTCTTGATCGACCAATGAAGATATGATGTACGTCAGATCTTTTCTTCGTAAACATTGTGGTATTTTTATTATTACATAAAACTTAGATACTTGTGCTATTAAATTTCTACACTTATTTCAATATTCCATCATTCATTAACGCGTTGGTCTATGTACAAATTTCCTTGGCCTTACCTTTAGGCCTTGAAATTTTCTGTTTGCAGATTTCTTAAAAAAATTGTCCACAATAGAAATAATATATATTAAAGTAACTCTAAGATTAGAGGAATAGCATCCGAAGTAATCCGTAGGAAAACTGGAAGAATTCTGGAAAAATTCCATAATTACTTTCACCACATTAGAATTATTTAATTCCTTAAAACGACGCGTTCCACGTTTTTTAATTTTGTTGCTACTAAAATCATAGTTGTTTCAATAGAATTAATTTTATTTCCTGTAGAGATAGAAATGTAGTTTTATGTACTTGTTTATTTTCATTATATTACAGTAATTATATACATATACAGCATTAATTTATAATATACTGATTTATTAAACACTTTAACGGTTCCAGCGTTAAAGAAACCGTATTAATGACACGTCTATCCGGTACACAGTATAGTCTGGAACAGCAGCGTCTCGTGTAGCAAAAATGCAAAGACAGGGCAGAAAGAAGCGCGTGACAAGATGGTACTTTTCTTAGTCATTCATCCTGGGCATCACCTGGTCACACAGTGTCAGAATGCCAGGCGCGTAACGTAATGGTGTGGATCGTAGAGGGGGCCTCTATAACGGTTTTTTTTCTTCCTCTCGCCGGCTACTCCGTCTTCCTCTCGCTTTTCTATGGCCTGCCTTCGCTCTGCCTCTTCTCCTTTCTCGGCGATTAACGAGTCTAGGACGTCGAGACTCGTACGATCAGCACGGAACAGTTAACCGCGCGTACTCGTTTGCTTTTCGCGCAATCCGAAGAGAAAATCGGTATCGCGGATACGAATCAAACCGGGCGCTTCACTTCGAGAAACAGAGAGAATAGATCCTACGCCAATGTTGCTGGCCTGACCGGTATCACCGCGATGGCGGTTCGCGAAATTTCACAAGGAACGCGTTTCGAAATGCTTGTTGCCGGTATCGAAAACCAATTACGAGCCGTTCGTGCTTGGTACGCATTTTTTTTTAGCGTATCTAGGTCAATGAACGAATCTAGGTAACTTATCTGCACAGAAATTCTCTGGGAAATTGGTCTCAAAGGCGAGAATGTGATAGATGTTTGCCACGCGTGAACTCCACTGTGGACTTTTGTAATTTGGGGATTGTTGCGTGTATACACAATGTCTCGGGTGTTTACATAGTAGGTGCTTAAGCTGTAAAATGGATATGGTAAATATTTGTACAGAATCTTAGATTTTGAGAATTTAGAATTGATTGGGGTAAAGTGCTTTAGGTAATGTTGTAATATTACGCTTATGTGTAATCTAGGAAATTGTGTAGCTCAACCACGAAAATAAGTAAAAGTTGAGTGGCCGCAAAACTTGAAGAACGTAATTTTATTAAAATAGTATATTCACTACCATCTGCTAGATTCTGAATAATCCTGGTTTTTCTAGGAAATGTGTTGGAACATTACTAAGATCCTGTAAGACCTGTTGTATAATCGAATTAATTTGTTTAATTATTATACTAGTAAAACTGCATAAGTTACAAGTTACAAATTACCAGTGTTAATAAATTCTCTTGTATAATAGTAGCAACGATTTACATGTGAATATTACAAAATATACGAATCCATTTCATTGTCTAAATTGTTCTACTTCACATAAAATTCTAAATGTAAATTCCGTTTGCTCTTCTCAATTCACTACAAAAAAAGTATTGCGTAACTGAAACAAAATAGTAACACACTGCATTTAAGGAGTTAAGTAATTTTTTAAATGATTATGAATTTATGATCAACTCTTTAAATTCATTTCGAATTATGTAGTATAAGTTTTGATCCACATTAACGAACGCGAAACGAACATTACATTATCTTTTTTACGATCGACCTAAATGGAAAATAATTTATCGAATGAGCGGCTAATGTATTCGAGTTTCTCCGCGGCGCGGTGTAGCGTTTTGAGTACATTCGAATATGCATCGCGTTGGAAAAATGGCTAGTACCGTGACATATTTTTCCGCGTATTACTTCAGCAAATTCTATTGTGACACATCACCATGCACCGCGGCGTATAATTTCTACGTAGTATGTTTCATTCACGGGAAACGAACGTGCGGAAGCAAACGCAAAGAGAAAAGCTTTCTATCAGATAGCACAGGAATTAATTCTTGCACGGAGCGTCGCAACGCGTAATAAATGGCGAAATACGTTTAGCCGATGATGAAACCGGTTTCCTTGTTGATCGAACAACAGTCCATGAAATTGAGCTCAATTTCAGCGTTTTAACGATTATGTTTTGAAATCGATATGTTTATAGTTGATGGAAAATCATAAAATATTAATAAAGTAATTATTCATTTTGTTCCTGACTTTGTTTTTCATTTCTGTTTGAAATGAAGTTCATGTTCTTTTAATTGATACATGTGTTGCAATAAAGGAGCGAAGAAACAGTTATAACTTTCTCGAGTAGTTGATTATTCAATTTTATAGTATCGCTTTGAACTCTTGATTATTTTACAGTATTATCTTCATTGATGGCTACAATCAATTCTCTTTAAAAGTAACGTCTAAATGAACAAATTATCACAGTAATAAAATAAGATCGTGATACATTAAACAAATGTATCATCAACTAACTGGATATAAAATCTCGATAAGATAGAATATACGTGTGTATATATATTGTTAGTTAAAAGCCAAGAATATATTTTTCTTCCCCTACCTAACGAGCAGATCAATTTCATCGTTTCAAATTGATTGAAGGTAATGACCACTTTTATTTCAAAATTGAGGCGCATAGAATGCTTTTATCTTGTTATTTTAATCATGTTTTAAATCACGATGACCCATATAACGAAGCACCAGCACTTAAACTTTGAACAGCAAATTGCATGCATTGCGGTAGTTACCATCAAGTATAATTCATAAGGAATACAAGACAACGTCATGAATTCGAATTCGTTTAATATCATGAATAATGGGATCATGCATTATTAAATAGAGCATGGCGTTGTTTCTATTTGAATAATTTTGTGTTCTCATTATCTCCTTTATTTTCATCCTTTTCCATAATCTTAAAAGATTTTTTTCTCATTACAGAATATTTATATGTATATCTTATATTTGAGAATCGCGCTTAGTAAATACATTGTGGTCAGCGATCGTTGCGCTTACGGTGTAATATTCCGTTTACTATTATTTCTGCGAGATTTCATGGTGTGTTTTATGGTTCGTTCATGGCGAATGACGAAAGCGCGATCTGTGAATTTCTTCCTGGCTAGAATTGAATCCATCGCATAATCTAGTCATATCGTTTTATGTTCCGTCGCTGATAATTGCAATTACACTGTTCAGAATCTCGGACGAGTTTTTAAACAGTAGAAGTATACTCTTGGTCATGAGTTTTAACGTTCCATGCTTTCCCGCGTTGCGCACATTATAATAGAAATCGTACCAACGTTGGAATACTTCGAGTCCGTTTGTTATTGCTGAATCTATTTAAGCGGTTTATGTGGAAATGTAAATTTTCTTGTATGTTTCGTTGTCAATTCCTCTTCTATACTGCTCAACTATGAAAAAAGAAAATAAAATATTAGATGTGTATTATAAATGTAAATGAATTCGGTGCCTTTAGAAAGAAAATGGAAATTCTATTCATTATGTAATATTTTAATCATCAAAACCGTTCTTATTATTTCATTAACTATAGTAAGCGTGAAACTATTATAACTAATATTAATATTGCTAATATTAATTGTAGATTTTATTTCATAAAACTCCTGTAAGATAGAAAAAATATTTGAATTT
The DNA here is from genome assembly GCF_011952255.1 of Bombus vosnesenskii. Classification (NCBI taxonomy): domain Eukaryota; kingdom Metazoa; phylum Arthropoda; class Insecta; order Hymenoptera; family Apidae; genus Bombus; species Bombus vosnesenskii. Next base: position 766,909 of record NW_022882976.1, on the reverse strand, counting down.
AAGTTAGAAATAGGTAAATCTAAGAATCAAAAGTTCAAATTAGTTTGTACGCCTAATATGCCTAATATGCCTAATTTGCTAAGCAAATCACTAATACTATCACAACATATAATAAACGTAGTAATCTGTGAAAACTTTGTCAATGTACTACAAATTGCTTCTTTAGTAGTTGCAGCCCTTCTCCATTGTTGGGTAATATAGTGATGCACGAATATTTGAATATAAATGACTTCATAAGGACTTTAAATATTATCCATTTTGTGTAAAATTTCTTGAGTTTAACTATGAGTCAAGATCATAGCAACGTGTTCTTTCGATGGTATTTAAAGATACTCAAATTTAATCCTATGATTAAGATTCCTGTGTGAAGTAATTGTGAGAATTGTTTCAACAAGGTAGCAGGTCTCGTGCCTTTCCTGTATCATACAAAATTTCTAGTAGTTTCACATGATTAATAATTAGGTTTGCCGAAGACAATACTTGATAACAACCTTCAGAACACGGAAGTCAACTAGTGGTACGAAGTCACCGGAAAATCGCTAGTATACTGTCCCGTAGTCGTCGCTTGTTTCTCTTCGCAGAATGATTGCTTCCCACGTATTACTTTCAGCAATAGCTGATTCTCATTGAAGCCTTCAAAATGAACAGTTTAAAAATTCTCAAAATTAAGCAAAAAATTAGACAAAAAGCCACAGGTGGTGATGAAAATGAACTCCAGTTAGCTATACAAACTATATTTCCCCTAACAAATTCATATAAACGGAGCTTTTTAATCATACATTATAAAATATTTTATTATTTATCTATTACATTTGTCTATTCTATCATACAGTAAAATATATGTACGCATTTAGAGAAAATTTCAAATTCACAGTTTAGAGAAATTCTTATATAATGCAAATAATTTACAAGAGTAGTTTGCGTAACTTTTATACAATATTTTTATGATAGGTACATTTCAAACCTATCTTAATAAAAAGAACAAGCAAACTGTCATTCATAAAAAGGATAAATTGCAATAATCATATGTGCTTTCATTCTAGTACCTACCTTAATTTTATGGGTAGAAATCATGCTGTGTATTATTTATTCTAACATAACCCATTGTGTTTTAAATTCCGCAATTCATCTGAACGATTTCCTATTAACTTCATAATCCATCATTTTGCTCCACATACTTGGCCTTTAAATACCAGAGTCTAAATGAATATCGTTGCAGTTCCATTTAAACGCTACAGAAAAATATTATTGGTCGAGTGGTTTTGATTCCGCACAAATTGCTGTCTTGAGTGAGAGTTATGACAGAGGCGGAATAGCATAGAACGCAATCTGCATTTATCCAAGCCGATGCTGTTGTGCAAGACATTTGTTCGGAATCTGTCTGGAGACTCTACTAGAAAGTTACCGCAGAGTTCTTAACAATCCTGCGTAACATTAATACGCGCTACTCATTGGCCCATGAAATTTCGTATGCTGATCTTGAAATCACGTTGAAATATTATTTTCCGTTTACACTACCAGAAAAAGTCGTTTGGAATGCTGCTTTTACGAAAAAATACTTAATCGATTACTACACACTCTGATTAACGAAGATCGCGGTCAGTACTTGCATTCTAAACTTTCTTGTTCGGCGAATTCCAACTTTGATTCAAATCTTTTACACCTTTTATCAGTATATTCCGGAACTATGCGCGTGTATGCAGATCTTTTTAGGAATCTTATCTTACAGTATTTATTAACCTTATTTTGCCTCATACATATTTTTCTATAATATGCATATTTCACTCATACAAGTTTTAATTACAAAGTATTTCTTAATCCTTAAGATTTGAGGTTTATCAATTATCTGAAAGTAATTTTCTACTTTTTTCTAGTATCTCGTTAAAGATAAGAGCAACAATTACCTTTTTTTGCTAAACCCTACCCATAAAAGCAACACGATTATCCACCAACACCAAATTCATTCGTACACTTTACAAGCTTAAATTAATTAAAACAGAAGAGCAGTACTCAAGGCGTAGATAAATGTTCGATGACTAATAGGACAATTTAATTTACGGATCGCAGCACAAGAATACCGCGAACTCCTGAAATGGAATCTGATTTCTAACGGCTTTTCACTGACCGTGCTCACCCGCTAGAAGTCATTCAGACACCGTACTCGGTGGCTACACTGCCGGCTGGTGGTTCGCCTGAAAGCATTTTTTCGGAATGCCACAGAAAGAACGCGGCTCGGTCGCTGCTGCGTTTTATATGGGTGGTAACCGGTGGCTCCGATAGATCGTTGCATCCTCCGCAGTATTTAACCATTTCCTCTCTCCTGCCCACTCGTCTATGCGTCGCATTTTTCCAACAGAGACCGCGAACATTGATCCCAACAACGTCCAAGAAACAAATGCACGTACGCTTATTTCAGATGGCTCTCGAGCTCGCCTATGGTTAGCTTCTTCTCGATAGTTTCCTTTCTAGTTGAAGACGTTGATCGAACTATTATCTGAGTGATGTCTATTTGCTGTGTAATTAATCGTTGTTTGGATAGAAAGTGAGTGGTCTTGTACGTATGTGGAGATATAAAGTATCACTATACATGGAAATATATAAATATCACTAGAGTGTGGACGTTTATAGAAATTTAGATACTTGTGAATGCAGTTAGAGAAATGAAATGTAACAAGACTTTGTTTCACCTATTAGCTTTTATAACAAGAGCACATTTTTTTATATACTTTAAATTAGTTTGAATACTTTTGTATAAAATTTGTGTGTGAACGGATAATTTGAAACCGAAGTTTCACAGCGATTATTGGTCATATAATTTATTGTTTGTCGTAATTGTTGATAGATCATAAAATTTATTGTCCTTTTTCTGTCTGTTTCTTAAATTTTTGTAGTCAGTTTTATAGGAGAAAACATTACCATGAACGCGGAGATGTTATTTTTGCATTATTTAAAGCGGTACAATTATTAAGATACGCTTGTTTCGATGACCGGAAGTGAACGGAATCGTGACGAATCGCAGTGTAGGAAGTGTTCACCTTTCACGCAAGAGAGAACGCGCTTTTATGTATAAAACTTCGTGTTTCAATTTGTTTAATGAAAGTTCTAAGCATAAGCCGCGGAATTGTTCTTCTTACACCCAACATTTTCATCTTTGAATCCACTTTCTACTCGTCCACTAAATAACCGTTATTCAACGAATGCAACGTCAACTACTGATGCTAATGATGGTCCTTGTGCATATCAGTAAATAGCATTATGATTGTTAATTTACATTCTCAAATTATACAGCGAAGAATGAAAGACAATGGTCTTGCGATGTCAAACATCTCACGATAATTAAAGAACCCCTAATTATAAAAAGAACAAGTTCCCAACGAGCTGCAATTGGATCTTAGGCTTGGTGAAAATGGAGGGATGAAAATTGTTAACATTTTGCATGCTAAAACTATGTGATCTGACGGATTTAAATTAAAAATCTATTAGAAATATATACTATTTAAATAGGAACATGAGCTACGCTCTCGAGTGTTGCATCGTTAGTAATATAAGTCGGTTGAATCGCAAATAGACTAAAAATATATTTTTAACGTAAAAGTCCTAAAAATCTCGCATCAATTGTCTGTATCGAAATTAATCTTCAAAAATTAAAAGTAAAAGAATATTTAACATATTTATTTCGTTAACCCGCAGGTGACGATGTGGACAATTTTGCTCTTCACACTCTCCACGTGGTCTTCGTCATGGGGTCAGGTGATCAACAGAGCGCCGCATTTCGTGCAAGGTGGAGACATGGCCAGACTGGCCGTGTCAGAAGGCACACCTCCAGGTGCACCTGTATACACTCTTCAAGGAGAAGATCCGGAAGGATCCAAGTTACATTATTCGATCAGTGGTGAATACTTCACTGTAAATCGGGACAGCGGTGTCGTTGTTTTAAGAAAGGCGCTGGACAGGGAGACCCAGGATTTGATTGAAGTGATCATCAGTATAACGGGTAACTACATTGTTTTTATAGATATTCCGTTACACTGTTACTGTAGAATATCAATGGATAGATGACGGTATATATAGAGCATTAGATGACCGATACGCTAGCGGAATAGTGATGACTCGATTGTGCAATTAAATTTCGGTGAAATTTGTTTTCTATATTTATTACGCGACTATACCTTTAAACTTTTGATTTCAGTCTTTATTTGAGGGGCTCGGTAAAGAAATTATACAAATGTCTTTGAACAACGAGATACACATAATAATTAATATAAAGAATTATCTTGAAAACTTCTGGGCCTCCATGAGTATATATAGAGATAATTTCATTCATAACTTTCTTCAATGAAAATACGATCATGGCCTTTTTCACTTGTATCACTTCTTCCTTAAGCAACTCAATTCATCAAACAATATTCCTTATTTCCTTGTGTTCACTTCAAACGTACACTTCTTATTTACTAGACAATGAGAGATATCTATGAGTAATATTAAAAAATCAATATTCTATTAGACGAAGGGATCGCAGGATCAGAACCCAACACAGTATCCCTCCGACGCGAGATAGCTGTGTTAGATGAGAATGATAATCCACCGGTATACCACGGCAGACCTTATGCAGCCAGGGTGCCAGAAAGCGCACATGTGGGTGGTCTTCTAGTTCCACCTGGTACGATCACGATCACAGATCGCGATGGTGGTGTAAACGCGGATATTCACGTGCAGTGTGTCTCTACGTCACGAGACGATGATGTCTGCGAGGTCTTCAACGTTTCTACAGAAAAGGTAGAAACCTTGACATTTCATTGTAACAAACAATTCGTGGCGATTCACTAAACGTAATTACTATCCAGAATTTTTACTTATGTTCTACATTCAGCTTTGCTTACATTCTCAGCTATTTGCTTCTGTATATTATATGATTTCCAAATTTTCAGTTAATTACTTCTTTACATTCTACGATCTTTCTAAGATCTTAACTATATCTTCTCCAGATCCTATTATATATATTTTTATTTCCCTATATCCTACACGCCAAAATTCTCAACTATTCATTACTTCTGTAAACTATACTATCCTTAAATTCTTAAGTACTTACTTTCAATACTTAAATTTCCCTTCTACCATTTCTTCAACGAAAATATCATTAAGTTAAGAAAAATTGCCAATTATTTACATCCTACGCTCGAATTCCTCTTCTACGATTGTTTAACGAAAAGTCGATCAAGCCTATAAATCAAAAACTACATTTTCAGTTGACGGAGGGAAAATACGACGTACAGATCACCCTGTCGAAGTCTCTGGACTACGAGAGGAGAAACTCGTATTTGATCAACCTTTTGGCTGTAGACGGTGCCAGCGATGTATCGAAAAGGTTACAGGCCAGGGCAACAGTAGCCGTGGACGTTCTCGATGTTCAGGTAAGTGGGTCTCGACCTAACCGCGGATGTAACTGTACATCCAGTGTGATCATTCCGTATTGGTTAGTAAGATCGTTTACGATAATCTAAGCAGGAAAGCGCAGTCTGTTACCTAGTGACTCTGTTCGCGGAACGTCTGATTATGTGTACGCGTTGTTCGCGAAATAACTTTCACCAGAACGGTAAACGTTTTCGTTCGTTCGTTCGTTCTAACACAAACTTTAATCATTCTCGAAATCCTCCGTTATATAACGGTCTCAAATTCTTTTAATTAATTCCTGGGAATCGTGAGAATTAGTCTAGACAAATGAAAAACCAAGTGAGATGATACTAGTGATATTTGACAGTAGATTATAGATATTTATTTATCTCTAAATCAGTAGATTATAGATATAGATATTTTGTTAAAATACTGTTAAAACACCGTTCGTGGTTGAAGACTTGGCTAGCAGTAAATTTTAAGAACGAAGCACACGTATTTTTGTTAAAACAGTTGGTTGAAATAGTCACATTTACAAATCAGATAGTTCAATATGGTGATGAACGAATTTGGATATACTGGTACAACTTTTGTAACATTTTTATTTTACAATTGCTATAATGCTGAATAACTGTATTTTCGGTTTAAATATTGTACAAATATGAGTATTACTATGAGAGTACTGTTAAATAAATACGAGATCTAGAATATAAAATTCTTTACCAAAAATAATCGGTTGGCGCTTGAAATTAAAACTTTTTACGTGAAAGAGGTGACAAACATTGCAACAGGTTTCAAAGCAATAGGCATAGTTTTGGCAGTACGTACTGTGTCAGCTTTGATCAAAAGCTGAAGTCAAATAAGCAGAATACATCTCTTGCTCCAGTATCATCCACTAGCAAACCTTTGAATCAGGGATTTACATTTACTACGGATTCTAAATGATAAACAAATTGCATAAATTGCTTTCAGGATCAGCCGCCCGTGTTCCTGAACGCGCCGTACAGCGCCGCACTTCCAGAGAACACGCCAGCTAGTCACACGATCCTAACAATCAGAGCGCGAGATGGTGACACGGGTGAACCTAGAGTTCTCCTACTAACTCTCGAAGACGAGGAATCAGGCCACTTTGATCTAGACGTATCGAGAGAGGGTGACGTGACAGTAGGAAAACTGGTTACCACCAACATTTCCCTCGATCGAGAGGATCCTAGTATCCTACAAAATGGTGGGATTTATACGTTCCAAGTGAAAGCTACGGAATTAATCAATAACGAGATCCCAGCAGACACTGCAACCTCGATTGTCACGATAGTCGTTACAGATGTTGACGATTTGATGCCTGTGTTTAACGAGAAGTACTTTAATATAAAAATTTCAGAAGACATAGGTAAAGGTACACCTTTACCGGGATTAAATATGATAGTGAGTGATGGAGATGTTGGAGAGAATGCGAAGTACAGATTGGCTCTTAGAGATGCGCCGGATTATCCTGGAATTAGCAAGGCTTTCATTGTTAGTCCCGAAGAAGCTCAAGGTCGTGTGCCAGTTGTGGTTAAAGCAAAAGATGTTAATGTCTTGGATTATGATGTGGATGACCTCGCTAAAAGGCAACTAGAGTTCGAAGTTGTTGCACTGGTTGCAAATGAAGTGGTACGAATTTGTCGTCAATAACTTGTAAATAGACCATGGACTTTGATGCATTTACGAAAAATTTGGAGATATACTATAAAAAATACACCACAATATGCAAGAATCTATAAGAATATAACATACAAATACAATATAATATACTTGGAATGATGTTTAGTAGATAAAATAAATTTCTAGGCTTAAAAGTATAAATTCTATATTTTGTATAAATACTCCTAGTTTACATATAAATATTTTTAACACAGTAATAGATACATTCTTAACAATTCCTAGATTTGTTTCTGTAGAACGTCCATGTTATCTTTGACCATATACAAATAAATATTTGTATAACGATTGATGTATGAAAAGTAATATATTAATAAATAAATTTTAGGTGGCCGCAAGTAGAGTTCACGTAGAGTTAATGGACGCCAACGATCACAGTCCAGAATTTTCTCAATCGGTGTACAAACTATCTGTGCCAGAAGACGCGGAAATAGGCACACGATTCGGCGATGTGTTCGCAAGAGACTACGACAGTGGTTCTTTTGGTGAATTGACTTACACTCTACGTGGTTTCGGAGCTGACAAATTCGAAACTAATCTAAAAACAGGTGGAGTATCGGTAGCAAAACCATTGGACTACGAAGCTCAGAAATCGTATTCATTGACGATGGAAGCTAAAGATGGAGGTGGAAGAGTATCTGCTGTGAATATTTTGATAGAATTGGATGATGTTAATGACAATAAGCCAGTATTTGAACAAAACGAATATACCAGAACTGTCCGCGAAGGAGCAACAAGTTTCGATCCACAGATGTTTGTTAGAGCCACTGACGTCGATGGCCCAGCACAGGGAAATGGGAAAGTAACGTACTCCATCAGTTCGCACAACAGTATGACGAACGGTGTTTTCAAGGTACGTGTTGCAGTCAGATAAATATGAAAGAGTAAAAATAAATGAAATAAGCATAGGTATAATCAGAGGCAGATCTACCTTGACGCCAATGACACAATAAGATTCGGGCCCCGGAAAACTATGGAGGCCCCAAAGGTGGTTGCAAAAAAGATTAATAAACGATTATAAGAATCATATAAAATACATTTGTTAGTATCCAAGGGGTGGGATAAAAATTTTAACTTGGCCAAAATGAGCATTCGATAAGTCCATTCTAAAACATTTTGGAGGATCCTTGCGTTTTCTAAAATACGCGAAAAAAAGAGAATCTTCCTCGCTTACAATTTCGAGGAGTTTTAAAAGCAATTTTGGACTGGCCATCGTGCGTATTTTAATTGCTACACATGAAGTTAATGTGCACCGTCTAAGTGAATATCATATTTTGACAGATTAGTCAAAAGATCTCTAAACGTAAATATTAATTTCCTATTGATTTAAGAAACATCTTAAACATTTTTCAATTCGTTTTAGCTCAAAATGATTATTAGCTTCAGGCAGCCAAAGTGTTAAATCCACCACTGAGTATAATGAATAAAAAATAGTAATCCTATAAAGTCCTATTTGTAGGTTATTATTAAAAGTTATTTCGTGTACAGAATTAATAACAATATTTTTACAGATAAATTCAGAGACCGGAGAAGTGACAATGGCGAAAGCAGTGCGTTCAGACGACACAGAAAGAGGAATTTACGAATTAATAATTCGTGCTACGGATGCTGGAACGCCGCCATTATATTCCGAAGCAAAATTATCAGTTAGGGTCGGAGTACCTGGAAACCAAAAACCCATCTTCCGAGGAAATTACAAATCTAATGTACCAGGACCTAGCACTTACCGAGCAAGATTGTTGGAGAACGCTTCGCCAGGAACGGAAGTCATTAGAGTCGTAGCAAACGATCCTGACGGAAGAGACAACTTGTTGCAGTATCACATTGCTTCCGGTGCTAAAGATAATTTTGTCATAGACTCTAGGTAATTTACACTATAATTTACATCTCTATAATTTATTTAAGACAAATACGTAACAATTTTCGTAAATGCTTTTTCCAATAAATGTTTCCAGAGATCCAGAATAATATATTGTAAATATTAAATATTAAAATCTGTTATGAATTGTTTAGTTCCGGTGTTATCACGGTCTCACCGGATGCTCGTTTGGATTTGGAAACCGGAGGAGAAAAGTACGAAGTAATAGTTTACGCCATAGACTCTGGCACACCACTTAGGGAAACCGCTACGACAACTGTCACAGTGAATATGGTAGACGTGAACAACAAACCACCGATGTTCAACGAGTCGACGTATCTCGTTTACGTATCGGAAAGAGCATCTATTGGTAGGTTCCAAATTAATAAAAAACATACAGCATGATTCTTTTGTTAGTTAATTCATAGGCAGCATTAACAGTAGTGAATCGCATACTCACGTTCTCACTTTGTACATAGTGGTGCATGAAACTTTCAAGTTAGATAAAATGTCCATTTTATACTCTTTCAAAAATGATATTTGAAAAAGTTTCCGCTAATATTATATAACTATAAAACTATTTGGTACCGTCCATTTGTTTTACTGAGATCTTTTACGTGTCACGTCGTCATATTCAATATTAGCAACAAATTTTTCACGTATCACTTTTAAAATATAAAATGAAAAATCTTTCTGGTCGGAACTATCTTGTACATCACTGTATATAAAAATATAAGAAAAGTATGTGGTTCCCGGTATGATTATCGACACAGTCCTTATGTTAACTAGCGGCAGGATCATGCAATATAAATTACAACAGAAAGAATTCAGTGCTGATAATTAATAATCGTTAAACAGGTGAACCAGTATTGAAAGTAGTAGCAACAGACCCAGACTCAGATGCTTATTTGGAATATTCTTTAGTAGAACCCATCAGGGCTGTCGACAAAACTGGCGTGGCTCTGAAGAGCACAACTTCCTATGATTACAAAACAGCGTTTCGAATAAATTCCATGACTGGTTTAATTACAGTAAATCGTGTGTTAGATTATCAAGTGGCTGCAGTAGTCATTTTGACGGTTCAGGTGCAAGATTTGAACGCCGTCGTTGATAAAGAGAAACAGATTACGAATGTCGAGGTGACGATTTATATCCAAGCTTACAGCGACGACAATCCAACGTTTACGAATCCAGGATGGTCGCCTAATAACCCCACAATCAAAATTTCCGTGCCAGAGGAACAACCTCTTGGAACTACTTTGCTAATGCTATCAGCTAAAGAACCAACTACTGGTTATGCTGTTCAAAGGTTTGAATTGGTGAGGGAAGATGATGATGAAGGGTATGTGAATGTGGGTGTTCAAAGCGGAAACGTTGTTTTGAGCAAGCGGCTGGACTATGAAGCTCTGAATCAAAAGGTAAATTTTAGTTTTAAAGCTAATTTTTTATATTCACTTTAATCCTATAAATTCTAATTTCTAAGCTCATATTTAGTATTTATTCTTGTTCTATTTGTAATTAAATTATTCAAATTATAATTTTAAAACTAAGTTCCTGTGTCTATACATAATTATGTTTTGGGATTTAAACGGTTTGTGATTTTCAGTTCATTCGATTTAAAGTACGAGCGTTAGCAAGAGATTACGAGATAACAAGAAAAATGTCGGAAGCCAACTTGATAGTCGAAGTGCAAGACATGAATGACAACAGTCCTATCTTTACTCAAAAGGATTACAAAATTTCTGTATTAGAATCGGTAAAACCTCCAAAGATTGTATTGAACGTCAGAGCTACGGACATGGATAGCTCCAGCACGGAACAGGAAGTTAAGAGAGGATACGGTGAAGTGAGATACTCTTTGGTTGGGGAAAACGCTAATATGTTTGAGGTGGAACCAATAACTGGTAACATTCAGGTGAATAAATTTATCTTTATAAATTTTACTAGAATTTAAGTTACATTCATTATATCTATGTTACATTAATTTGAATATTTCTAACCTTATTTGTATAGATTGCTACCAATACAACACTTGACAGAGAAAAACAGTCGGTTCTCCGTTTTTACGTCGTAGCATCAGACATGCCTCAAGGTGGAGCAGAACAGAGAAGCACTAGAGCTTTGGTGACCGTAGATGTTTTAGATGTCAATGATAACGCTCCGAGTTTTGAGCAAGAATCTTATACAGCTGTAATACCTGAGAATGCTTCATCAGGTGTCAGTGTAGTGAATATTACTGCCACAGATCCAGACGAAGGCAATGGCGGAATAATCAATTATGAAATCATTGATGAGGGCGAAGCAAGTGGTAAGCAAAAGTATAACATTTTTTCCGTTTTCGAAGTATTAATGTTTTTTCTTTAACTCTTTGATTGTAATGAAAAATTCAGAATGAACAATAATTATTTCTTTATCGTCACTGTAAAAGAGTCAAATATTTTAAATTTTCAAATACAATCAATCGCCAAGGAATTCTAAGATTGACTTGTGGATTATAAAAATTCTAGGACTGTTCAAAATAAACCACACAACCGGCGAAATTTATTCAGCTCGAGAATTGACAGGCAAAGGAAGGACAGAGCCATACATAATGAGGATCAGAGCTCAAGATGGCGGCGTGCCAGAACTCTATTCCGACGTAATTCTGACACTTTACATCGGTGATGTAGTCAGCAATGATGGCGTACCTCTTTTCATCAGACCCACCCTCGAAGAAGTAGCTCACATAGCTGAAAACTCAACCATTGGCAATCCAGTGTTCCAAGTCGTAGCTTCAGATCCCGATGATCCGAATTTACCAAACGGAAAGATCACTTTCAAATTTCTAGAAGATGGAAACTTCGGCAAAGATGCGAGTGCCTTCAAAATAAACAGCGAAACTGGTCTAATTACTACCAGAAAATTACTAGATCGAGAAACAAAGGATAGTTATACCTTGATATTAGTTGCTCAAGACTTGGGAAGTCCTCCTCAGCAGGCAACCAGAGTTCTTCAAGTTCTAGTGAATGATATCGACGATCATAAGCCTCATTTTAAAAGAAACTTAGACAGTTCACCTATAGAACTGACAATATTCGAAGAAGAACCAATTGGAACAAAAGTTGGCGTGATCGAGGCGATTGACGAAGATATCGGAGAAAATGGAATGATCGACTATTCAATTATCTATGGAAACGAAGCTAGGCTGTTTATTGTAGAAAGACTCGAAAACAATTCAGCAGTGATCAAATCAAACGGTCGACTCGATAGAGAGACAGCTGATCGTCATTTGCTAACGATTAAATGTTTCCCCTTTTCCACAAAGAAGAGTGACATCGTTCCAAAACCTTACAATCGACAAGATCCTTCTGAAAGACAAATTCTTGTCAATATTTTGGATATCGACGATAATAAGCCAAAGTTTAAAAAGGAGAATGTTACATTGGGTGTCCGTCTAAATGTTCCAATAGACACGAGTCTCATCACTCTGGAAGCTTTCGATGCTGACTCTGACGCTCTTCCAATTAATTACAGCACGGGCAAAGCTTCTTTTACTTCCCTCGTTGATCCTTCTATGTCTAAACGAGAGATTCCCTCGCATTTGTCTTTGAATCCTCAAACTGGAGAACTCAGAACGACTGGTTCCATGACCAGTTACGCAGATGGTTACATGGAAATCATTGTCTCGGCCAATAACTCGGTTACACCAGGCAGAGAGACGAATATCACATTAAGGATATTTCTGCTGCGTGACAGAGACATGTTGAAGTTTGTGTTTTCGAAGCCACCTGTAGAGGTCAGAAAGACTCTGGAGGATTTTGAGAAATCTGTGCAACAAGCTCTGTCTTTACCGATAACTGTCAATGTTTACGATACGCAGTTTTATTCGAAGGAAGACAACTCTTTGGATTTCTCTTCGACCAGTTCCTGTTTTCAAATGGTTGGAAAGGAAGCATATGATTTGGACGAAATGAAAGCTCTTCTAACTGATCCAAAAAACGAGGAATTGAAGAAAGTTTATAGGACGTATCATGTGGAGAAGGTGCAACATTGCGCTGCCATGGTAGCTAGAGCTGACGCCTCGATGACGCAGATGTGGGTGCTTGCCATCGCGGTTCTTGTTGGCATTGCTACGGTAATTTCTAGTTGTGCGCTTTGCTGCATGCACGCCAAGTGAGTATCCATGATTTTCTTGGATTTTTACGACTTGTAAGAGGAATTAGCTATATTTTCGAATGATCCAAATTTTTAAATGCTATTGTTATATACACTATCGATGAAAAGTTTGGAATCACCCCATATCTTCTACAGATTTTCAGAATGTAAATAAAATTAAGAATTTAGGAATTTAATTTAAAATTCCAACTTAGAAGTTCGTTATCTTATTACACATATATTATCCGTAACCACAATCTTCTCTTAACAACAAGTAGTCGAGTTTTGTGAAGAAAATTACAATTAGTTTAATTGTTCCTTCCAGGTACAAACGACAAGTAAAACACGCCCGTTTGCGTGATCAGCCTCGGCCGCCATTAAGTTACGTCTCCTCCGGTCCAGGGATGGTCAGTGCCACATCACATACAACGCTGGGACCTGGTACCATGGTTTCTCTAGGACCACACGAAGGTCCTTACGAATGGGGAGCGGATACAACTCTCTATCATCCGAGTACTCTCGGTTCTAGGACGTAAACGAGTAGACGATGACTGAACGGCATAAAGATTTTCATTCTTCTGTACAGAAAACGCCTTGAGAAAGATCTTTTTAGCTCAGAACCGAGATTTCGATGGATAAGTATTTGTATCACTTCGATACTACTTAACGAGCATGCCATATTGAGATTTTATTTACTAAAAGTATTATTGGTGGAAGAAATACCAGAGAAGTGATTATCATACTAGATGGAAACAATAATTTGAATGCTATATTAACAATGGAAACCTTGAACATAAGCATTCACGTAAAATTAGATATTTCCTCAATCAAAAAATCTCTAAGATGAATCTGACAACCATAGTTACGAACGTCAATCAAAGATAGAGTACAACTATAATACTTGCTCGTAGCTATTCGTTAGTTTTGAATGTTATTTTAAAGCAACGAAACTTATTCAAGGTATGTGGCTTAGCAGGGAATTGTTCAAACGCACAACGTTATCAAAATCAGTGAATTGATTCATTCAATGAGAACGAGAAAAATCGTGGATCACATTTCAAGAACTGACAATGCGCTATTCTTGCTGGAAACGCCCGAAGCATACGAATAAATTGTATTATAGTCATTTGCGGTGTCATCGAGAAAATTACGAGAATCGTGCAACGAAGTTGACGAATGGTGCTATAATGTAAGATCGAGAAATTCGTGCCAAAATACAGGGACACGTGTAAAGTACGACATTATTTAGTATTAAGTGAAACTAATTTGCGTGAATTGTATATTTCTTAGACTGTACACGGATCTGATTCATAAAACGTTCGCGACATTGTCATAGAAAATGCGCGTCCGCTATTGTAATATATGCAGTATTTAAGGATGAAATAAAAACTGTACATTTGAGTTATGTTTATAAAAAAACGAAAAATATCGCTGTCTTTTTTATATATACCAATTTGGATACATTAACATTTGTAAGATCCTGAATCAACTTTCGAATCTATTTAATTTACATTCGACGCCTAAAATAAATCATTACCTCGTCATCTTCTTCGAAACTAAAACTTCGAAGCTAAACTAAAAAGAAAGTAAGTAAAAATTGAGAAGTAACGATTTATGATTTGTATTTAAGTAATTGTAAATCATATATTATATAATCGTAATATCAAAATAAGTAATTCTTTTATTGTCTCCTTCGAAATTTTTAAGAAAATAACTGGAAATTTTCGGACAAAATTTGTATGATTCCTAATTTTAAATTGTGATAAAATATTTCAATATTTTCGACTTCAATAGATAATAGACCTTATAGTCGTCTAAAGATTCTCCAGAGAAGATGTACTCAGCGACTAATACCAATTTTGTAGACCACGATCTCTTGGCCTATTAAGCAATCGCGTTGAACGAATATCTTAAGATTGCTACAGCAAAGATCTTGAGAGACTCTCGAACGCCCTCGACGAAAATGTCAAGGCGAGGTGGAGCTCGGTAGATAATTTGATCTGGTGGGAAATACGAAGAAATCTCAAGGAGATTGATGATTGTCTAGTTCAGACAACATCTATAATTACATTCGAGGATATAATTAGAAATCGTAATATATTTAGAAAAAAAGAACACTAATGTATTTGTTGCGTGATTTTAGACAATTTTCTATTACAATTACGCAGCTACCTTGACCAACCATATACTTTTTAATATTTATTATTT
The DNA here is from genome assembly GCF_011952255.1 of Bombus vosnesenskii. Classification (NCBI taxonomy): domain Eukaryota; kingdom Metazoa; phylum Arthropoda; class Insecta; order Hymenoptera; family Apidae; genus Bombus; species Bombus vosnesenskii. The sequence goes on along the minus strand of NW_022882976.1, from coordinate 751,617 downwards.
TTCTTTCTCAGAAATGTATGTTTCTTCTTGCAGTCTCTTTAAGAAACACTGTCGTTGAATTGTTTAAATCCTTCAACGGTGTCAATGTCCTTTGAATTATCGATAGTTTCAGTTTTATTGATTTTGGTTTCTTTCGAAATGACAGTCGTATTACAGTCATTCGATTCACTCTCCGTGGTAGTTTCTACAATTTTCTGAGCCTCGAACTCGTATTTTTCGGTACTAGCGTAATCTTCCTCCATGCTTGATTTATGGTTAGGTGGGACAGTGATGGTTTCGTCCGGGTTTTCGTTCTCACTTAATCTTGAAAAATCGTTTGTCTTTTGTAATCTTTTTACTTCGTCTTTGTTATCGAGAAAAGTTTCTTGATATCGCGTGGCAGCAAGATTAGATCTTTCATTATCCTGATCGATGAACTTTGATTGTTCTACAGCTAAATGTTTGGCTATCGTTTCTAAAGGTGACCATACTTTATCCACGAATTGTTGTCGATCTTCTGGTGCCATGGATTCCGATCTGTGAATAATATCGTACCTAAAACCAAAGGATAAAGCTTAAGTATTGTTTTTACAATGCTATTATAATAATTATATTTAAAAATATATAGTGTAGTAGTTAGAAATAGAATAATTTTCATTTAAATTTTTCAAAAAATGTTTTCAAACAATGCTTCTTTATTTTAGTTAACTGTTATTTTTACATTATAGCATTAATAACTCTTATCCTTGTTGTCTGACAATATATTAACTGATGTCACTTCGTTTTTCGCAGTTAATAAAATACATTAATGCATATATTTCAGGAGGCGATCTTGCAAGGATCGTTGAAGAGAATTTACGACGAATAATTTTCATCCGGAATAATTGATCGTTTATACGTTGAATTTAGTCAATGACATTTCACGTGGTCGTCTCTAACGAGTCGTCGAACAGTTTCGACAAGATTTTTTCACCTATCGACGTCGCACGTTCGGTGAAAGTTCTCCGCATGAATTTACCGATCTTCCCGACAATTCTGCAGATAAATCCAACGTAGAACGAAGCCACGATTGCCATTGTAACGATTCCACGATCCATCGGACGATATGGTTTACAGGGAAATCGCGTTTCGTCGATTGCGAATAAATCTAGGTGGATTCGCGAAAGCGATCCTCGAGTCTTATGTAATCGAAAGTAAGGAAGATCGTCTTCGATACAAGAACGTAGACACCGTGGGTGGAAAATTTGCACACAGAAATTTTTACGTAATCGCCGAGCCGGAAATGTGGAAATGTTATTTATGTTTCATTCTGAACAAAATTGAATATAATTTATTTTGTACTTTAATGTGACTTCTTAAGAAAAATATCGTATTTCTGGCACGTCAATATATATTCTATTTTGACTAGAATAAGCTGTCTTAAAAAAAATGAATTTGCAGTATCTAATTCTGGTGCGGTTCTCAAGTTTCTATGTCCAAATCTTACTCTTATTTGAACAAGGGAAAGGACTTTTTATTTTTCAAAAAATACTTTAGTGTATATTTAAAACGGGAAATCACGTAAATAACATGCAATAACGATTCTTCCATGTTTTCCTCAAACTTAAGAAGTTTGTTAAGAATAAGAAACACAACCGGATCTAATATCATTGAAAGAATGCAACATGGTTATCAACTTGTTTTATGTATTTTAAAATTTCACCTGCTCATCTTGCTTTTTTTCCTTGGATATAGATTTAAATGGAATATCATCTGCTGTCTTTCTTCTTCGTCAGTCATTGCCTGATTGTGAGTAGACATTCCCGTCAATGATTGCGGGAGTGGAGAATGAAACCTCGGCCCTCTGCTATATTGAATCGGTCTTCGCAGTTCGTAATCGTCCATAGGCACTTGTTTCGGCCTGTTTGTCTTTTTATTTTGCTCTGCAATGTCGGTGATGGGATAAATGTCCAACATAACACTGAACGGCTGCGGTTTCCGCTTCTTTCCATAATTACTCGAATAGGAAGCTGGATTTTCGTACATGGTTTCAATCGACGTCGGTTTATAATAATTAGATGGCCGTCCGTAAGCATCGTAGTTGTATCTGTGAAGACCTGTCGGTGAAAATCTGAAAAATCGAACTGATTTTACTTTTCCATATTTAAGAACATTTTTATTCCAGAGAGTTTATTGCATTTCAATATTTTCTAAGTGCAATATTTTCAGAAGTATAATATTTTTTAATATACTATAATATTTTTTATTTACATGCAATAGTTTGTGCTAAAGAAATTATTGTAATATATTTAAATCGATGTCCAACTACGATAGTTAAATAATTTTATTATTAAATTTACGTTCAACGAACAGATTTTTCAGTATGTACTATATGCAGTTGGAAAAATAGCTGAACGGTACAAAGGCAAACGACATACTCTACTTGCTCCTCTGTCAATCTGTAAGTGTGTAAATAATCAATAATTTCCAATATGCGTGCCCTATTTTAAAAATTCTGCCACTAGAGTGGTTCTATCAACTTTATGTAGGACAAATAAACCTGCGTTCTTTCCGCTTGCCCAGTTTCCAACCACCAATGATACGTAGATTCTTTTTCTACAGACCTGACATTGGACGTGGCCAATAAATTCACGTCCGCCGGATGTTTGGGTTTGTACTGATAAAACGGATCTTCGTTTAGCGAATAAGGTGGAGTTTCATCTTCTTCCGACCTATCGCTGTTGGACATCATCTCCCCTGCTCCAGGATACAAATCGTATTTCTTTGGATTCACGTACACGCCAGTGAACTTGATACCTCTATTTGATAAGTCAGCGTCGTTTGTCAGATATTTGATGATATCCTGAATATTTCTAGAGGCGTATGGATATCTGTACTGGGTGAGTTGAGGGTATCTTGGACGTTTAAAGGCAGTTGGTTGTGGTGTTTTCAATTCCCAATGAAAAGGAAGAGGTCGATTCTCCTCTGAACTTCCATCTTCTTCCAACTCTGGGTACTTGTGCCTGTTTAAGTGTATTTAAAAATATTTTTCACACAGACACTTTTTTCCACCAATTAGTTCTCAAATTTCAATTCTAGAGATTTATGCCGAATGAAATAAAAGATTTGTAATATATAAATGAGATTGAAATTTTGATTCATTAGTACTTGCGATCCTACGTTGGTGTACGTAATGCGTATTAAGTAAGAACAAAGTGAGTGATAATAGAGCTATGTTCGAGGGAAGAAGTGTTGCTGAAGAGTAGAAAGTGTTTCTTGAGGATTTACATACTGTAGGCTGTAATGTTGATTTATTGCCGGCTTGAGGCACAGGCAGGGAACACCGATATAATGAAACTGAGATAATCAGTTTATGTATATTTCCATCGAATACGAATCGTGTGTGTGCGTACGTCACAGAGGGTGCTCATTAACTTTTAAACGAAGGAAAAATGTGACGATTATAAATACTTAACGGACATTTAAAACCCAGTTACGGGTTTTGTAAGCGTTATGTAACACCGTATTAAAATCCTCGACTTCAGTCCTGACGATTGAAGCGAAACTCTATGAATATTAGTTCGTTTATGACGTCTTTGATGACTTGAGAAATCGTATCGAACATTTTCATTACATATTTATGTTGTCAGGTTACAGAAAAGGCCACAATACAATCACTTATTTCAATAAAGAGTAACGTAGACAATATTTTACCTTTGTCTCACACGATAAACAATTGCATGATTGTCGAACAATTGTTTCCCTTCTGCCGACTCGTCCACCTTGTTCTCCACCGATTTCAGCACTCTTTTCCTTAGCTTGAAGTTATTCAGGTTCTGAGACTTAAATTCTGCGTCAGTTACTTTCTGATCGGTCGTTTCATCGTAAAGGAACAGATTCCCATCATTGTCTAAACGATCTTGAATGTAAATGGAACTGGTTCTATTCATTTCTGACGGAACAGTCGAGTTAAACAATTTTTTCGTAAAGTTCGAAGGTTTCTTAAGAGCATTTTGCAAGATGTACATATGCTTTGTTTCCTGATTCAGTTTGCTGTTCACTGATGAAGCGGATGTGAAGTCATATAAAAATATGCCGACCTATAATAGGAGAAAGAATAAAATTGTTAAGATTACTTTGTACTAAATTTTAATTAATTCATCTTTCTCAACTTGTTCTAAACATATAAAGCATATTTTCATAGTATACTAAATAATATTTGATTTTATTTCGTGAAATTAATTTTAGATTTTTTCCAACACAAAAGGTATTGGAAAGTTCACTTCTCAATTCAAACCGAACTGGTATCCTGTTCGCAAGAAAAGACATTTCTTCACTAGATTTCGTTTATACATGAAGCCTAAACGAGAACCAGTCTCGGCGCACGTTAATTCGTGTCAAAACACAGTTAACGCCCTATATGTGAAGCACGCAGAAATCTTCTTTGAGACGCTTGGTTTGCCATGCATGCGAATCTGTTGCGGCGAGATTCACGGTGAAATTGTGATTTTTAACTCTGCTACCTGTACCTGTTGCATTAATCATGGGAGAAAACTCGTGAAATGTAATTGCGCTTATTGTTCACCACAATGGCGTCTCATTAAGGCGCCGAGTGACAAAAACTTTACTTTTAACGAAACGTTTGTTATTGCAAAGTTAAACGCTTACTTTCTGTCAGGTTGCTTTAATTTTACAATTAATCACATTTTGAATCAGTTATAAAGAGATCTCGGATGTTTATGCAATTCCAAACTTGTATAAACATAACTAAAGAAATGAAACTAAATAGGAATTCGTTTTACCCACTAAATATTCTAATAATTATTTTTTAGATTTTTACATTTTTAAGCGCACTTATGGATGTATAAACATTCATAATCTAATTATAAAACAAATTTCGAATTAAGTAAAAACATAAAAATCAACTTTCTATTAAAACAATTAGAAAATCACATTTCTTACGTTGCAATGAATCCAATTCCTGGTATGAATGCATTAAGTACTATTAATTGATATATTGTTCGCGCATAGTTTGGTACTCATTAAAAAATCATCGTAAGTGTTACAGCTATGCAGACAGTAGCGTTTGAACGCGGTAGAACGTAATGCACTGTTAATGATCGATATGTAATGTTTCTCGATCACGCGGGGTGAGTCATTGAACTTACTCGATGTGGCAATAGGTACACGAAACGATTCCTTGTGAGATGAATAGCTTTTCTAAGGGGATCGCGTAAAAGAAACCAATACTCTTTAAAGCAAATAATACGATATATAGGTGAGCAGTGTGCTACTGTTTGCATAGCGAGTATATGTAATGCTAATAGATTGTGTTATAATGTTTGAGTTTATACGATAACTAGTTCAATTGAGGATGCAACATTTTTTTGACAAGAGGAAACAAAGAAAAATGATTGATGGTAAAAATTTAGAGACATTAATTCTTTCAGGAATGAATGTTATTTGGACTGTGGAAAAAATTCTTCTCTTCAATTATTAATAATCTTCAACATAATAATCTTAGAAATAAGACATTTCTTCTATTGCTTTTGCAAAGGAAATCTAATATACTAAAAGTGGGACTATATTGGGAGTATATTTATTTATTAAAAATATTATTTATTGATATTTATTTATTTATAAAAAATAAATATATTCATGTTTAAGTCTGTTAATAAAATTTCACATGTGAAATAGTTAAGAGGGTTGACGAGAGAACTAAGTACTGAAAAGATTTTTATTGGTACTACGGTTGGATACTTACTAATGCCACTGCCACTACCACCATAACTCCAATTACAAATTTCCTCGTAATAGAACTGTATCGACTTCTATAGTATCGATCACCGTGATCGGAATAAAGTCCAAGCTGAGACGTATTAATTACAGTTCTTCTTCCTGTTTCCAGCATCTTTTGATTATTCGCATGACATTTTTGAGATGGATCGATCGATCTTTCGCACACTCAGGGATTTTTTTACCACATGATTACGATCTTTATCAATATAAAGTGGACATAATAAAAATATAAATAAAACATAACAAGAAGATTTAAAAAATATTAGTATTCCAATATCAACGATACAACAAAATGGTATGATACAACGAAATGGTAATTAAAATGGGCACGATTTTCAATCAAACAATCGAAGTATTGTTTAAAAATTTCTAACAACAAATAGTTTTGCAAATCCTGTGTCGCAAGAACACGAGACGGTATTCTTTCGAAGTTCCATATACAACTAACGAGCACTCATTTCTCGCAACGGAGTTTTCACTGTTTGAATTCTATCATGAACGTAGAAAATTTCTTCGTTCGTGGGGGAGGCTTGTTATGGTAGTAGGAGATAGGTTATGGACTACTTACTACGCAAGGAGATTCGAGTCAAATATTATTGCACGATACTGCAAGAGAATGCCAATGTCACGGTGTCATGCTGGCTGGTTAAGCACATCAACTATTATCGTCATTCCGTCATGGTTCACGCGGAAGGAAAGTCACTGTAATTACCGTTCCTTGTTGTGATGTAAAATAACTCTCGATTGATTGCAACAGCAAACTATTTTCGATTTATAGTGTTTGTTCAAGCCAGTCGCGTTATTCTGAATTCTCGAATGCATTTCATAATCATGAGTTAATATTCATGAGAGAAGAGGATGTTGTAGGCGAAAAGGTGATTCTCAAGACCCTCTGGCAAATCAGGTGTACCTCACTTTCGATCTTCCGAAAATGTTACATCGAAACGATCAAGTAATATGACAGAAGTATTTATCATATGTCACGACTGGTTTCTATCTTCTATATATTTTAATTTTGTGAAATGAAACACGAAACGACAGCTATTTTTTATATAAATTTTTTATTTCCTTTGTAATATGCGTGTGTCAGATGTACAAAGTCATGTGCATCCATTTTATCTTATATTCACTGTATTTTTCTTACACAAATGTAACACAGCATCATCAGCTTTTTAAATCAATTATTATTATTCCAATCATTTCATTGTAAACTACTTTACGACTTTGTTCGAAGCATTCGTTACACTTACAATAATTACCATTCTAGTTAAACGTATATAGTACAAGCTACTGGATATAATATATACAGCAAACCTGTCATATCGTTTTCACCCATTTTTCGATTACAGATTGCTTATCATTTCCTATGGTGATCCATAAATAGCTTTGTATACTATACATTTAAAAATTACAAAAAAGAGGGCAAAAACATTGCCCGTCTTCATCGAACGAAGGGTGGTAATTCCAGTGGATTCTCTGGTACATCGTAGAAATAACCAATAGGCCTCTTCGTGGTTGGTGGTAAAGTTGGTGGTGGAGCTGGTCTACCAGTTGGTGGGGCAGTGTAGATAGTCGATGTTGGTACGAGAGTGTAAATTGGAGTTGGTGGAGGTGGCGGAGTTACCGTAACACGTGGCGTTGTGGGAGAAGAGGGTGGGAGGTATGGCGGAGGTCGCGTACTTGGTACTGTTGGATGATAAGGTGTACTAGATGTGGACAAGGTAGTAAATGGAGTTCTATGTGTTGGTGGGAATGGACTTGGTGTTGTGTGGGCAGTGGTATATCTTGGAGTAGTCCTTGAAGTAGTCTGATCGTCTGGAGGTAAGTACGAGCCGCCATGCGTTGATGGTTTAGGGTAAGGCGGTGGAGTTGGAGGCTTTGGTGGTTGTGGAGGAGTTGGAGGTCTTGGCGGCTGTGGGGGAGTTGGAGGCCTTGGTGGTTGTGGAGGAGATGGAGGTATATATGGTGGTGGAGTTGGAGGTTTAGGCGGTTGTGGAGGAGATGGGGGTAAATATGGTTGTGGGGTTGGAGGCCTAGGCGGCGGAGTTGGAGGTACATATGGTGGTGGAGTCGGAGGTCTTGGTGGCTGTGGTGGAGATGGGGGTAAATATGGTTGTGGGGTTGGAGGCTTGGGTGGTGGAGATGGTGGCACATACGGTGGTGGCGTCGGTGGTCGCGGTGGTTGTGGAGGGGATGGAGGTACATATGGTGGTGGAGTTGGAGGTCTTGGTGGCTGTGGAGGAGATGGGGGTAAATATGGTTGTGGGGTTGGAGGCCTAGGTGGCGGAGTTGGAGGTACATATGGTGGTGGAGTTGGTGGTCTTGGTGGTTGTGGAGGAGATGGAGGTACATATGGTGGTGGAGTTGGTGGTCTTGGTGGTTGTGGAGGAGATGGAGGTATATATGGTGGTGGAGTTGGTGGTCTTGGTGGTTGTGGAGGAGATGGAGGTACATATGGTGGTGGAGTTGGAGGTCTTGGTGGCTGTGGAGGAGATGGGGGTAAATATGGTTGTGGAGTTGGGGGCCTAGGTGGTGGAGTTGGGGGCCTTGGTGGTTGTGGAGGAGATGGCGGTACATATGGTGGTGGAGTTGGAGGCCTTGGTGGCTGTGGCGGAAGCGGTGGTCTTGGTGGAGGCGTAGGTGGTACGGGAGGCAGATAGCCCGGTGCAGATGTAGTAGGTGGTCTTGGAGTTTGAGGCGGCCGTGGGGGTGAAGGTGGTCTTGGTGTTTGTGGTGGTTGCGTTGGGAAAGGTGGTGGGGTCTTTGGTGGTTGTGGCGGCGAAGGAGGTAAATACGGTGTTGGTGGTTTAGGTGGTGGTGTCACGGGTGGTCGTGGTGGAGAAGGTGGCCTTGGAGGTTGAGGAGGCTGCGGAGGTAATGGAGGTCTTGGCGTTTGTGGTGGTTGCGGAGGAAAAGGTGGTGGTGGTGCTGGTGTTTTTGGAGGTTGTGGTGTTGGAGGCAAATAAGGTGTCTGTGGTCTAGGTGGTGGTGTTCTTGGTGGTTGTGTTGAAGGTCTTGGCGGTGGATGTGTAAATGGGTGTGATGGTGTTTGATAAGTGTAACCAGTTGATGGTGGTCCAGGCGGTGGTGTTCTTGGTGGTTGTGTTGAAGGCCGTGATGGTGTAGGAGGTGAATATGTAAATGGGTGTGATGGTGTTTTATAAGTGTAACCAGTTGGTGGTGTTCTTGGTGTTTGTGGTGGAGATGGTGGCACATACGGTGGTGGCGTCGGTGGTCGCGGTGGTTGCGGAGGAGATGGTGGTACATATGGTGGTGGCGTTGGAGGTCTTGGTGGTTGTGGAGGAGATGGAGGTACATATGGTGGTGGCGTTGGAGGTCTTGGTGGTTGTGGAGGAGATGGAGGTACATATGGTGGTGGCGTTGGAGGTCTTGGTGGTTGTGGAGGAGATGGAGGTACATATGGTGGTGGAGTTGGAGGTCGTGGTGGCTGCGGAGGAGATGGAGGTCTTGGTGTTTGTGGTGGGAAAGGTGGAGGTGGTGCTGGGGTTCTGGGTGGTTGAGGGCGTGGAGACGGTCGTTGAGGCGGCAGCGTAAATGGATTTTCAGGTGTTGGATAATTATACCCTGGAGATGTTCTTATCGTTGGCCTTCTGTAAGAAAGTGTATTCATAAATGATGATTTTATTACAAGTTGTCCTACAAATTATAGTTTCATCAGTCTAATAATATCAAGTTCTTTACAATTTTCTAAATTCAAGTTTCTACAAATGCTTACTGCGGTGGTGAAGTCGGCCGAGGTGAAAGTCCTGGTGTTGTTGCAGGACGATCAGTCCTTGGTGGAACATATGATGTTGTCTGAGATGGCGTATATGGCCTACTAGGTGTTTCGTAATAATATCCTGTAGTCTTTGATGGTGGACTTTTTGTTGGTCTGTGAGATAATTGTGGTATATACATTATGATTTAAATTTATATCAAAGCTACATCTAGAATAATCGCATCATGTTCTAAGATGAATTTTCGATCAATTCTTACTGTGATGGAGTTGGATAAGGATAAGATGGTGTGCGTGACGTTGTGAATTTTTGTGGTGTTGGATAGGTATATGGTGCCGTTGTTACAGGACGCAGTGTGCTTGATGATGCATGCGATGTTGGATATCCATGAGTCACTGCTGTCGGTGGTCTCGACGTTGGTCTGTTGAAAATTTGTATAACTGACTACTGTAGCCAAAATGTTAAAGCTACTTGTGTGTACATTTGTTCGAGTAATTATGTAAATGATCGTACAATGTTTTACACAAAATTTTGCAATCAATTCTTACCTCGGGGGTAGCGTGAATATTTCATTTGGTGGCTCATAGATATAGCCTCCATTGCTTGCTATCGCCCTTTTGCTCTTCTCACTCGATGCTTGCGCATGGTATGTGGAGAGCACTGCCACTATTGTGGCAATCCACAAGATTCGCTGAATCAGAAAATACATGTTATTATTATCTTTCATATAAATCAAACATCTCACACATAAATGTACAATAATGATCTCAATTATTAACCTGAATGAATTCGAAATATATGTATTAGATCATGGATCGCCACGCAATTGGCCATGATATATCGAAGATTGTCTTCGTGGGATTATCTCACGCCTTAACCAAGAACTTACATAACCTGTCTCGACTACGATACATCTTGTGTGATACACTAGTGATCGTGAAAGGTTCGTTCGTGCGAGATACAGCATTCAGCATGTCATTGATCATTATGTACTTAATCTTCAAAACCTGTCATTTGGAATTTTTGATCAATGTCCTATCCAGGCTGAAGATGCTTTCTAACCCTAATATTTTCTGTTCCTGAGTTTAACCAACCATCATATGATTAACTTCACATGTGCGCATTTAACTTCACTATTCTAATTCACGTCGCGATTCTTATCTTCCTTCTCTCGTTAATTAGTTTCATACTTAAAATAGCGTACGTTATTTATTAGCTGTTTTTAATACAGTCAATATCCTACGCGAGGAGTATGTCCATTTGACCGCGTGATTTTACATCGTTGAAAAGTGTTTATTGTCATATTTTGTATGTATGTATCTTTGCAATAAACTATTGAATGTTTCGAATTAATTCGATCGAATCATAATAATGCTACCATCCGACGTAATTATCTTTCGTTGATTGAATAAGCGTCATAAATCAGAGAAAGCTGATGGAAGCTTCGTTGCCCAGAAATTTAAAACCGTCTTATCCGTTTACGACATCGTGAGCGCCGCTACGAATGATGGTTCTGGCTCGAAGAAACGTCCAGTGACCTTTAGGCGTATAATTTATATAGGAGGATCGCGCGGGCTATGGGGAGAGAATCTCTTTCGTCAGTATGTGAAAGGCTACTGATGTATAAGTGGTGTCACGGCTAGATTTGCGGAACAACCGATATAGATCGCAAGGTTACCGTTTCTTGAGAAATTTTGAGGTCTCACGCTTTCGTTTCACTCTTCTCGGATACTGCTAATGAACTAGTCCTTGACTTCAACAAAGATCCTTCGTAATTCTTAGAAGTACTATAATTTATGTAAAGAAACACGTTTGCCATTCATGATTATTTTTAAGTAATTAGAAAATCGGTTATAATTTTTGTTCGCGACATTTTGCATAGACAAACTTTCCTCTGCAGTACTTTGGGAACGAAAATTATATTTTCTTTTTAGTACAATTTCTGTACTTTTAGTACGATCAATCCTTGTCGGTGAGGTTGCGAAATCAAGCCGCCTTAACCTCTGGGGATATTCGTGACTTGAGAAATTTCTTATACAACATTGTTTCTGTAGAAAAGAAGATAATATAGGTAGCATCTGGTGAAATATTTAATGTATATCGAGCCGCTTGTGTCAAGAGGTTTAACTTAAAGAACATAATGAATGATGTTTCATTATTATTATTTATTAAAATAGTACCGTTCTAACTTTCTGATTTATAACGTTCCATTAATTTACATTATGCAACCTCCATAGCGTAGAAGTAATTATGTCGGGCTAGCGAGAAATTCTATGATTAATACTAGCAAAGCTTTAAAAGATATTCAGGTGCAAGGATGAATAGTGCAAACAATTAGCCACATCTTAGTAGCCCCATCAACGTTTTATTTGCACCTAGGGAAAGTTGCAAACTGTACGTCTAGAACGTCTTCGGTTCTAATGAGAAACCAATATGACAACAGTTTCCTATGGGTCAGCAGTTCGCGCGGCTTCAGGTGCAAAATTGTGTCGTAATAGCTAAAACTGCCTACAGCTGCATTTGGTTACTTGGTTCACCGTTCACACCGACAAAAGATTCTCGAAAGAAGATTCGAAACTACGATGGCTCATGAAAATATTACATTAAAACTTTTACAAATATATAGAACACTTTATAGAAACTTTATAGAAAATTTGTATGAATACACTATGTATGTCATTGAAATATTTTTGAAATTCCAATAGCATATGAATTGAAACACGACTACATAAGGGCTCAAGTTCTTTCGCGGGTGATTGTAGTTCAATGGTACCCTTCAAATCTTTTAGATATTTAATACATATTTGCATTTTTAAGAAGATTCATAATTATTCATGAATGGTAAACGTTGAGTAATAATATCTATGATATCATTCAAGAGGCAACATAAAATATCAGAAACATAATTTCGCTTTGAATTTTTTACGATCGAACACCCATTTATCGCATTATAACCGGATGATTTATCTTCGGTTGATTTGAATCGGACAGACGAGTTCCGTTCAATAGACAAACGGCTAGATCAACTATGATACGAGCAAAAATGACATCTTGCATAATAGCGAAGGCGCGGGTTGCATCTTTACCTGTACTAATAAAGTCTGAGCAACGCGTCTTCGAGAATATGGCTTTCTAATTATTCTGCTTCGTGCACTGCTAATGCGAGTACTTATTAAACGAAGAAAGAAACATCGTGGCGTATCCATCGAGGTTTGTCGTAACTCGCGCGGCGAACAACGAAAATGGCAACCGGGTAGAAGGGAAATCATTTTCACGAGAGCAGAAAAGAAGACTAAGTGGAGTTATAAGCGGAACAGGTATAAATTGAGTTTAATTAATGCGTGACGGATGCTCGTGGGTGGTTTTCGATTTAGTTTCGCGTGATACCTTATCGCGTTTTAATTATTAATTAAAGAAATAGATAATGGAAGTAATGATTCGTAATATCTGAATTGTTTAGGTATGTAACAACTTAATCATTTAGAAGCTATACAATTTTTTTTATTGAAAGTAAAAACATTAAACAGTAGGAGGTTTAAGTTAGCAAAGCGGTTATTTTAATGAGTGTTGAAGTATCGTCTTACGTTGAAGAAAATTAATGGCAATTACATCAAGTCTTGTTATTATCGGTCCGTGTCACTGTACAATTAGAAGATGTCGATGCACATTTCCTAAGTGCCTTATTTGACAAATAAATGAGTATACATAAATTGCCAACATTATGAAAACAGAAGGTTGCCAATTACTGCTTTAGACAGTTTTAATTTACGGCCAGGTTTACGGTAAAGATTAATAGGACATTTCTGACCGAGCGATATCTGTAATCTCTTCCATCGATCCCATACGCGCATACATTTCATAAAATTATATTTTTATTTAAAGAATGCTCCACTTTTAGTCGTAGGTGCATTCTATCATTTATAACTTTATTCTCAAAGATATTCACCTATTAATCCCATATTCAACATCTACCACACAAACTTTCTTCTTATTCAGATTTCTCTATTATTATTATTATTATTGATACTTATTTAGATTTAAAAAATTCCTTCTTGATCCTTCCACGAAATAGCTAATATAAATGAAGCATAACTTCAAAAATGGGGCATATGCCTTAATCTTAGTCTAATAGGTTTCAACGTTCTCGGAAAAATTTGAACAATCCAGCAGCCTTTCCAAAGTCAAAGGAGTAACGAAAGAATAAAGTAGATTCGTAATCACCCTCATTGTCTTCGTGATCGCACAAACTACCACTTTAGGCTACTACGTGACGAATTTCTCTCGTGGCTCGTGCCGATGAATTAAACAGGGCAGGCCACTGTCACGCGTCACGATGCGCGAAAAGAAGTACGTCTCCGGAGAAAGTACGGTACGCCACAGTTCGCTCGTATCTCCCCACCCATGTAACAATGCATGCAACCATCGCAAAATCAAGGAGGAATGCAGCGAAAAAAATTGGAGGACGATGACACGACGAAATGTTCGCGTACTTTTACTAATTACCATAACAAAGATCGGCTTTGTTCTATTGGGACGAGAAAAAAATCGCCGGTGTTCTACTGCTCTCTGCGATAGCGTTTATACGAGGATGCAAATGACATTCAGCGACAAGCGTTTTTATCATACGATCCTGTCGAGGAAAATGAGTAAGAACATTTCCTTTCAACTCTTGAGACAATGTAACGTTTCTTCAATACAAATGGACGTTTTTATAACCGAATGTTTTCTTTGGAAATTCATGACTTTTCATCCTTTGTATGTAGTATATAGTGTGTACAAAACTTTTTGGTGCAGTGTTTCATTTGATAATTACAGGAGAAAACACGATAAGTACATTCTTGTCAATTTTTCTTATTTTAGTGTTACTGTATCTTAAAAAAAGGAAATATTTTAATATAAAAGCCTTAAAAAATTGTTATATCAGTTATATAGTTGGTTTTGTAGTAAATAAAGGTATGATTATTAACAAACGACATTTTTATATTGTAACAATATCTTAATAACGAATAATATATCTAAAGTTATAAAAAAGATGGATAAATATACTCTTAAATATATAATAAATAAAAGGACAATTTTCGTAACATGGGATTGATTATATGAAAAAAACATAGTGAATATTTAAAACCTGCACCTGTGTAAAAAATGGAAGAAGTTAGTTTATCTTGTCTTTCCTTCCTAGTCTTCATTTAGAATAAATATTAGATGTCCTTAATAAATCTTATTAATGTACATTATCTTCGTTTGTTTATAAATTTAACTCATGGATAAATTCACAAAACATTTAATAAATAAGCATAGCGTGTCGTCTCTATAAGTGTTGCCTCGTTCACCATAGACGATATCGTTGTTCTAACTAACGTTCACTGACGCAATCGAAGGAATCGGAGTATGTTATGCTCCACGAGTCACGAATTGCCGAACAGAAAGCTACCTGTGAATCCTTTTTGAGAAAAGGTTGAAGATCGCAGGAAAAAGTGTTATAACTATTACGTAAACAAAGTTATAACTTGGCCGCTGGATCTCGTCTCGGACGATATACAAAAAAGGAACAGAAATTGCGATCGGGCCAGATGAAAAGAAAAAAAATAAAAACAGAAAGAAAAAGTAGAAGGAAGAGCCGACAATTATTTATCGTTCTTATGTGAAAGAGCATGGATCATCGTGAAATTTATTGGTCAATTTGGTCCAGCCATGGCCGATCGTTACGCAATCAAAATGCCATAGCGACGATCTCATGTTCGATCGGCCGACGCAAAAATGATTATTCACGATCCTCTGAATCTTATGGACGATACTCTTTTGGTTATGCCGTCGATACAAAATTATTTCCAAATTATTACAAAATCTCTTAGAGATACAAAAGTCCTCGTTTAATTGATATTTTTTCAAGATATCGAAAATGAAGTCGCTGAAAAAGAATGTTGCTAAAGAAACTGTCAATCGAAGCTAGTTAAAAAGTTCCTTGCGATTAAATTACACTTGAAGAGCTAATTAATTGTGGTGATGTGGAGAATTAGATACAAAGGTATGTATATTTAAAGTGACGTTTACTTCGATTTATACATTTGTTGCATGTTTTACATTCCCGTTGCAAAATTGTAAGAGTTGTTACGCGATATTTCGTTATGTAGCAATTCTCGAAGGATATATAATCTGACATTATTAACACAGCGCTAACATTCATTCTTTAACGTGGCAATAACCACTAGTCGCGACAGTTACAACAAAAATTGACGCTCCTCCGGCGATGAATGTACTCTTTCCTATCGAATTTAACACGTGTTAATTTATCGCTCGAACTTTCCAATCATAAAAGTTGCAATAAACTTGCAATAAGATGACATAACCGGGAGAAGAGACGAGTTTTATTAATTAAAGCGAATACAAGATTAATTATCGTGACAAAATCATAATTCTTTAATTTTTTTATTTAAATATTTCAGACGGTAAATGTTGTAAGTGTACCAAAAATAAAAAATGTTTTTTCCTTTTGTAGATAAAATATAAATTATCTGCCAACTAAATTGTGATTGAAGAAAATGGAAGCCAGACAAAATTTTTACCATTTATTTTCCTGAATCTGTGAAATTGGCAAACATTGAAAGCCCATAACGTTCAAGCGATAAATGGCGTAAGTGTCAAAATTAACAGAAATGAATTTTTATTTTCACTGTATATCTCTACTTGTAAGCACTTATACCGCTTACTGTTTCAATTCCACGATCTACTCAGCGTTGAGATTACGTTATAAGGTGTGTTATAAAATATGGCCTGCCATTGTCATATAATATCTATAAAATTTTGCTAAATTACCATAACATTTCTTGTCGAATTAATGTCCAACGTCTCGGATAATGATAATGCCCAATACCAATGACTTCATAGTTCACACTAAATCTGGCGTGCAACGCAACCATCGATCCTGCCGAGCAAAATCCAATACCCACCCACATGAGGTCTCTAATTGAAATCTCTCAGATGATGCTTGGAGAAAAGAACGCGTGGAATTTAGACGCTAGACGCTCATCCTTCTCATCAAGGCTGTATTACGGCATACAGAGGGAGTACGGACAGGTGGATATATGAAGGCACTAAACTTCAAACACGAGAACATCATCAGGGCACAAAAGAGCGGGGCGGTGGTTCAATAGCAGTCGTTTGAGAATATGAAAGTTGTTTGCGGTAGATGTCAATCGCCCCATCTGAGACCAACTATCATTGATCTTCGCTTTGTGGTTTCTCTGCTTCTATTTGCTATGCTTTTTGACATTGGTCAGTGGTCACGTCGACCAACAGTCGATCTTGTTCCCATCATGAACACTGTGGTAAACTTTAAACTTCGATTGATAAATATATAATAGCTCATCCGGATAATTATATGAAATATTCTAAAATTTCATTAGCACTGCAATCAGGTGTTACTACCTGATATGTTGAAACATATCTGGAAATGTACTGACAGAGTAATTACAGGATGTAGTTTTCTGATTGTTTTCATATTTGATTAATATAAAAGAAGTGTTTCTTGTTACAGTGTTAATAAAATTTTAAAATATTATATATGTATAAGTTTTGTTCGCTAAAATACGTTTGCTCAAATACTTTCGTGAACTATAGTAATCTGTTGAATGGTACTGTCTTGGATTAGTTAGTTTGATTGCACATTCTACAGGGTACCATCGGTTGTAAGTTGTACTAAACTTGCGATATTAGTATTCAAAGGAATTGAAATTCAGGCAAGAACTTGCGGAAACAGGGACTGGAAACCTCTGTAGGCGTGGGAGCGGAAAATGTAACCACGATTCACTACGCAAGAGTCACCAGATAAGAAATACAAACAGTTGAAACGGACAATGAGTGCAAAAAAATTGTTCCCTGGGAGCAAATGTCAGTTCTATGAAAGATCACCTGATTATCGCTTCTAGCGAGGCATTGTTCGTCATTGGTTATAAATGTCAGCTTCGACAGATTAGTCGTCGATGATAGATCTCTTGATAAATCGTGATTATGGTCGAGTGGTAGCATGGAAAAAGGAATTCTGTCAAACCGTAGCATAATGAAAGATGCTAATTCGAAGGAATCGAAGTCTTCTGATAGACTAAATCACGTTCGCGTCTCACGTCTCAAAGGCAAGTCACATAATCAATTCATCATTTTAACGTCACAGAACGAATCGAGCGATTGGTAAACGATGAATTAATCAATTTTCGTAATTGTTCGTAATTCTTGTGGCAATCATGGTGGCTTTTGCGTCATATTGACGATGCAGATCTTGGAAAAATCATTTGTCGAATAAGTTCATAGCTCTCACGAAACTGTGACCGAAGTACAAACACATTGGCAACTCAGTGAATGTTAAGTCGGTAAACTGCGGATGTTTATGCAAATTCCTATTTTTATGAATTCAGCTGCAGGAATGAAATCTAAGAAGAGATTCGTTTCACCCATTAAAGATCGTAACGAGTACTACCTTTCAGATATCTCATCTATCTTTGCATATCGTGTGCAGTCTGTGCATGTTTAAATTTCCTATAAATGCAAAAATATGTAACATTTATTAGTAACTTCTTATTCTACGTAACAAAATACAAATCTAGAACTTCTTATCGCATTTCGACGCGTTACGCACTTCCTCAGTTTATTAGCCTATTAAACGATACCACGAATATTATGCGATAGGTTACGACCAATTTTACGTTTGTTACTGTATGCTACTGTTTACCAAACACGTTTTCGCAAGGTAGTATATTTTTATTATCAATCATAAGGCAATTTAAGTTATGGTTGAAAGTTCTGATACAGCTGATACTTCTCAAGTTCGTGAAGACTTTTAAAAGGAAAATTGTGAAATCAATCATGACTGTATAACGTTATGAAACGAGTTGCAACCTGGTCAAACTATCTTTTTCGTCGTTCACTATGTATTCAAAAATTTTTTCACGGAATTATTCTGTATAGCTTAATGAAGTTGTTCGAATGATTAATAAATGACGATAGGTTAGAGTTCCACGGCCTTGTTGCATTCGTGAAAAGAAATATCGAAGGAAATCACGTTTCTACGCAAGGATGGCATTAATTAGGAAAATCTGCGGCTACATAATAGGCGAGAGATTGATACATGTTGGTTTTCTGCCCCGACTGACGCCGACAAGTGAATTTTACTGACCAACGCGTCATATCGATGCATCACTGAGCTAGAAACCTGTACAGATAGCAATCAGTCTTTCAGTCGATGAGCGAATTTCAATTGAGTGATTCAACCAGGTATTCCTCGGGATAATTAATTTCTAAATCAATGACGCGGGTAATAGTCTAATGTTCACGGCGATTTCACGCTTCTAACTCTTTGATCGATGTATTCAACTGTTCGCTTTTTTTAATCAAGTAAAAAAGCTTCAAATACGTTAAACGTGTTAAGATATAATTAAAAGATGAATCTTTCATCTATTGAAACTCTTGAGCAACTGTTACATCTGTATCTTAAAGTGGCGCGTATACATACGGTCACTAGTGACAGACCATAATTTAACATCGAATTGAAGAAGAAACCATAAAAGAAATTACGTCATCGATGCGATGAAGTTTCTAATGACGTACGAATATTTTGATGGCACGGTATCTTTTTTTTTATGACAGAATTACACTGTTGACCTTTCGCGGCTAAAAATTTCTATATTACGTGACCGGAGAGCTGCCTTTACCTAAACGCATAGTATATAGGAGATACGTATATGGGTATTAATACAATCGATTTGAATAATCGTAGCTTGGAGAAAATTATAATTCGAACAGCTGTATAATTTGCGTGGGAGAAATATTTTTCTCCTGAATTTTCGTCGGACATTTTTCTTATTATAACAATTAATTTTCAAATACTCAAAGACTTAAAAAAATTGTCACGAAAAATATAAAAATATAACAAAATAGAGTTACATTTTTCTAATTAAAATTTTACAGAAATTTTATTCGCAATAACATTATTTTACTCTCAAACGTATCGCAATCACAAATTCCATTTACTTCAAGAAACTTCATCTTACTTAAGATTCTTGTGACACGTCGTAACCTCATTCTTTCGAAAACGATTTTTCTCCATGCTCGGGGCTACGACGCTATCGATGATGTTCAATGTTTGAGATTGACGGTTGGGAAACAGAGGCTCCAGAAAGATGGATTTCAAGTTAAGGAACAATGATAACCTTTGATATTTCGCGCGCTAACAGCTGGCTGATGCTTGTATCTCGGTATTAATTCTTGCGAGGCCGTGGATGCGACCGTACATGTAAATACCAAGCAGTAAGCTCACCAGTGGAAACGATGTTTTGCAAAAACGAAAGTGAAGTCGCGGCACAACTCGAAAATTCCACAATGAAAATGTTTTTCGGGACGTTTGGGGCACAATGGGCCCTTTACACGTTGAATAAAAGCTCAAAGCGATTTTCTCTAAGAAAGAATTGCCTCATCGAGACGAGCAATGATTTTTTGAGTTCCAAGAACGACTTGGACTGAGGAGAAATCTTTAGGCGGGATGAACTTTCTATGGAGCAACGATAATTCGTTGTTACATACGAAGAATACTTAGAATTTCAATACAACTATATCTCCATAAGGAATTCAACAAAAATGCGATCACAACGGAGTAACCTTAATACTGTGAATTTTTCAAAACTATTCTCCGGAACACAACTAGTATCGAAGCAAACACACGATAATTTTCTATTTCACCCTTTGTTCTCAACGAGAACGCACCAACAACAATTAGCGTGAAATCATCGGAAAAAACACTTTCACCACAGATACCATATATATTTTTCAAATATGTATTAATTTTCCAATCGTTCCACACAATCCTACGCAGTCTATCGTGTCCATCATATCGTAATGACGTCTCGTTCCCTCTCGTTCACCCTGAACCCGTCTCGCGTCCGTAATCAACCCCCACATTCGAGTCACTTGGTCCGTCGCCGCACTTTACTTACCATCTTTCGTGGTCGCGATCTTATATTTTTTGGCCTTTCTGAACCAAAAAACTGGTCACCGTGCGCAATGGGACACTCAACACGGACACATGTCTCGCGGGTGCGCTTGGTGGTCCCGAGAGAGGTGACTTCTTCGTCTCGAGGAACGTGGAGAGCATTTATAGGATTCACCCGATTGACTGGTGGGGGTAAAACGTTCGGTCCATGCGATTATTGCGAACCGACGTCCACGGGAGGATGCTGTAACTCTTCGTTTTGTTCGTGAGACGAGGTGAATAGAGTGGAAAGAGAAAGAAAGACCAACGGCCGGCAGCTAGAGCGACTGAAATGTGTAGAGGGAAGAAAGGAGAGAAAGAGAGACAGAGAAGGAGAAAGTGAGAGTCGTTGGCTAGCAAGAAGGACGGGACGATGTACAACGTCGTCTGAAAAGGTCCGACGTCGCGTTTGACTATCCTCGTGGATGTCTAACGTGCGCCGATACCGAAGGACATTCGTCTTGAATGTTCACCATGCTTTGCAGCAACGGCTACATATTTCGATGAAGAAGTAAATCAGCGATTAGCAGATTCGACATCGTGGCTTCCTTTGTAGCGCACACGTGGATGATTAAAGGGAGATCGATCGATGCGGTCACAAACTCTGTTCTGATTACGGGATGAGGTAATTTTACTCTCGCAGGCTCACGATCGAAGGACATTCACGTTCGTTCGTTACACTGGCAATGGTGGGAGTCACCGTCATCTAAGATTATGTTACTGCTACACCCACCCATTAAAATGAAATTTATTGTTTAACGGGCGAACGGTGTACTTCTATTAAGTAGACTTACGCATAAGATACTTGTGGATCAGATTTTTGCTTGATCAAGGGTTTCGCATCGAACGTATTCATATTTGATTAAATTCTCTTAATTGAAATGCGGTATAATATGCAAAACATCTAATTATATTATTACTATCTTCACTCGAAATATTCGTCAAGATTTCACCGACCACTGACATTTTATGGTTACTTACTCTTTTATACTTTTGAGGTCTTTCTAGAATTTTTCTCAAAAAAGTTGCAAAAACAAATCTCGTCAAAACGACCGTAGAAAGTAGACACGTAATATATCGTAATCACATAATACACCACCTAGAAACTGCGTAACACTTTGTAATTAAGTTGTTCGCGGACAGCGCGGTCGAACAGTGAAGAAACTTCATCCCCCCGCTCGTTCTCGCCCAATTATTTAGCGTCGACTTCCACGGTTACAGAATGTCTACCGTCGCATACTATCTGAATAATTGAGGGTAATTAAGTTATCTCTTCAGGAGAATGAAAGACTCTTGTTCTGGTGTAGAGGGTGTACGTAAGTGCTGCCATAATTATGCTGTAATAAATCGACGAGACAGCATTTTTCTTCGTTCGCTTTCTGCAATCCTGGAATCAGATCCGGGTTTGTCAATAATTGATCTAATCTTAGTACTAAACAGGAATAGAAAATAATATTGTAAAAGATGTGGCGTATTCTCAAAAAGGCAAAAGTACACGAAAGTTACTATATTTACTTTCTCAACTCGACAACTTGTTATTTAAATCCATTATATCCTCTACGAAGTATTGGTTAAAATTCCACGAAACTGCTGTGTAAAATAGACGATTATAAGAAAATATATATTACGCAAGGTCTCACTCGTATCACTGTCATCGAGATTCATGTAGATTCTCAAGCAGGTGAAGAGCCTCGGACACAATGATGCTCGACGATCGACCATAATCATCGTGAACGCTACGTGAGTTCACCGTCCCTGGTGATCCGTATGCTCGTATATATTTGCACCTGCATTACCGATGTCGCCATTCCATGTTACCGTAACCAAGATGTTCGTCCGACAAATAATACAATAAGCGCTCGAAAACCGGTAATTGGTCGTAACTACATCTGAGAGTTCTCATTCATTCGAATTGTATGAAATGCATGGCTTATTTAAACCATTTAGAACGAATGTTAATTATTTACAGGCAAAAGAATTAATTCCTTGAAATTGTTTATTTATTTCGTTAAACTGGGTTACTTTTTCCTTAAATTGCATTAAGAACTGGCGAGTAGATAAGTGTATGTAAATCCATAGCGACTAATATATATTTATATAATGATGCCGAGAATGCGAAATTATTGATTGAAAT
The DNA here is from genome assembly GCF_011952255.1 of Bombus vosnesenskii. Taxonomy (NCBI): domain Eukaryota; kingdom Metazoa; phylum Arthropoda; class Insecta; order Hymenoptera; family Apidae; genus Bombus; species Bombus vosnesenskii. The sequence goes on along the minus strand of NW_022882976.1, from coordinate 728,972 downwards.
CGCCACTTCAGTTTCACTATCCAGTTTCTATTAGGCAACTGTCCATTCGACGCTATCACGTTCTTTACACATAATGACCGATTATAAAACGTTGTACGTGAAAGATTCCCTTTGATGAAACCTTGAGAGAATCTGAAAATACGAGTCACTCTTCGCTCAATAGATGTAACGATCATAGATCTGATCGATCTAACACTCGATAACGAATCGAAGGTTGGATAAACCGTGATATTTGACCCTACTGCAATCGTTGATCAATCTTGATTCTTCAACTTCTTCTTGAAAGCAAAAGCAGAAATTGGAACGATATAATGAATTCTTTCATATTATCTATGTATACACGTACATAACGTTACGAATTATAAAAATTGTTGAAGTAAACGTGCTTTCGTCGGATCTTTTTGTATAATAGCACATCTTCCGCAACATGCTCTTAAATCTTCAGCAAAAATTCTTTTCTGACTTCGACTTCATGATTTCTCTCTTCAAGTTGGAGTCGTAAACTGAACTTTAGATTAAATTACTAACAACAACAGTAATCACCATAAACGTTTTCACTGTTATTAACCATATTTCTTCGTAGTTGCGCCAACCTATTGCACAAATAACGGCTGAATTCCTACGATTATAACAATAAAGAATTAGAACACAGAGGGACGCGTTTTAAGTAGTACAAATCGACTTTGAACCCTCGTGCTCTTATTATCGAAATTACCCTACCGTGATCATTCTTTTCGAATTATTCTTCGAGAGAAAATCGGTATGAGAATTGCTGTGCATTAAAGAAATCATGGATAATCAATCAACAAATAGTTTGTCTTTGCATAAGGAAGCAATAGTAACAAAGGAGGCCCTGCAAATTATAATTATCCTTTCAGACATTAATACTGAGGTCGTATCCTGATTTCCACGCATGAATGAAGTTCCTTTCTTCATATAAACCTATCCTTTCTCTTACTATTATTTACTTTTCACCTGAATGAAGAAGTTACGTTGACCATAGAAAAGATCGTAATCAAGGCTCATTCGATCTTGGATCGTTTCCTTATGTCGGATAAAATAGTCACAGTCAATGCCTATATTTTCTGGACTGAATCATGGCCCGTTAAAGTAAATTAACCGTTCAAATTCAAGGCTAGATCGGATTACGCATCGATTTTTAAGAAACATACATTATGGTCCAAGTTTCTGTTTAATATTTTAGATGAAATTTTTATTTCTTAACAGGTTATATGGTATCCAGTTTATAAGCACTTTTTCCCTGGTATTACGTGTGTAACATGATTTATAGCGTGTCTATAACCTGAGTTATGAGCAATGATAGAGAACTACACGAAGGGGAAATATTTCTTAAAAGAATTTCTTTTTAAGACGCAATGCAATTTAAAACTATAGGATACAGTGTTAACGTAGAATTACTAATTCAATAAAGAAATAATAAGGAATAAAAAAGAAATTAGTTAAATTAGTAAACATGCCAATTATTAAAATTATATAACTATTTGTAGAATCGATAAGGAAATTAATTAATAATTAATAATCACAGAAGAACGCTTGTAATCATCCAAATCCCTAGAGACCAAAACGCGACAGCTATATCAACGCTATATTGTATTTATTATAACTGAGTCGACACAACATATACGTCAGTAGCAAGGAATGTGTTAAAAAATTTACAAAAGATACAATGCGATACGAAAAGATAACCCTACAATTTTTATTATAACAATTTAGTATATCATTGGTGAATCTCCAATATATCAAGGCAAACCTGACGTGTAAGTGACGTAAGTGATTACTTACAGTCGATTTCATAAGGTATATATAGCCACACGAAATAAAAAGATTATGTAACATTTTTTTCACTTTTTATTTTTCATCCTTGTTTCTTTCTTCGATATGTATAATCGTAAATTTATCATTAGATTTCTTTCCTTCCTCCATCATCTTGTATTCGTCTTATTTGAATGAACGCTAACAATTTGATACTTTGGCATTTAGGATACATTAAAAATCTTGGATTCTTAGCTCAGATTTCGTTTCGTTATTTTAAGATACCGCGTTCCGGATACAGAGGCGACAACCTCGAAGTCGTCATCTCATTACGATTTCACAAATGCAAAACGCCATAAATTCACAGTTTTTTCTTGATATATGTGTTTTTCATATACTAACGATCAGTCAATTTTTTTCATTGTAGAGTAGATCATTTTAGGATAAAAGGAAGATTGTTAACCTTAAGTATGAACAAATATATGGGAGTCAAAATTATTTTGTTTTAAGATCAATGATAAATAATATAGATATATGTATATGTTATGTTATACATATAATACATACATAATACATACATACATAAATTATATATATATATATGAATAATAAAGATAAATGTATATATTTTTAAGCGTGTTCTATAAGAATGTAAATTGTTACTAATGAATGTTATATGTTGATGTTAAAGTCACACTTATTGCGGTTTGCTCGCAGCAAAGTAAAAGTGTGGACGACCTGAAACATCGTGAATGACCTCTGCACCTGCACATACGGATCACCGCAGATGCATTCCCTCTTAATCGCGCGGATGTTGCCCAATTAAACAGAAATACGCATAGAAACAGGGCTTCAGCAATATGCTGCTTGTAAACTTCTTCCATGCTGAATTATTTCCAAATCTTCCATCATTATAATTAAACCCGTATTTATTAGCTGCAATACTTTTTGCTATTACTAGGCGAGATTCTTTGATAAAAGTAGCTAAATAATGTTTAACATCTTTTAGAAGAATTCTATACATTCGTTGACGTATAGTCGGTAATATAAAGATTTTTAGATAGGACTAGAAACACCATCTAGGAAATAATGTTTAATTAAACATGGGCAACGGTATTTCGACAACTTTGAAGATGTTCGATAAGCTAATAAAATATTCATATTATGCAATTCGTCCCTAACGATTTGTGAATCTTGGAAATTAGGAAATCCAACGAATTAGAAACTTGGACAACGTTCAAATCATAAAAAAATCGAACAGCAGTAGTTTTTAGATTGATACATTTTTTGCTTGCCTTGCTAAATAAAAAGTAATATATATGATAAAATAGATTGAGATTTAGATTGAGTTTTATCCATTTATGGGAAATTAAAAATGTAATATGCAAAAATAAAATATTCAAAGTTACTTGTTATAATATTCAATAGATAAAAGAATCTCTATTAAAAATCCTACTCTTTTAATTGTAGATTTGTTTAATTTAATTGTTTAATTTAATTTAATTCATAAATATATGAACTTGCATGAATATCCGTAGTCTTACTATAATTTAATCTATATTAAAGCGAAAACAAAGTTGCATAATAAATGAATTGATGTAGAAGATATAAGTATACAGCATCGTCAATAGTGCTCAATCGAGAGACTACAAGTCCTGTCGATTATTGCGCTTAAATACTCGATCAACATATTAGATGATATGCCCAATGATATACCAACATATTGATATGAATTCAATATACTAAATATGTTCATTGACTAGTAGTCAGTCATTATACTATGTATTTTATTAACCCTTGCTGGACCGCCGAGTGGTTCCCACAAACACCATCGATTCTACAACGTATCGATTCTATCTCGTTTTACGGTAAACCCAGGAGTGACTGTTGTTGAGAATTAGGTGCTGATCACTTGGCGAAAGTGCTAAAGCTTGGGGTTATTTTGTGCACAATTCTTTACCTAAGCTTGCCACTTTTTCAGACATCACGGATTCCTTCATTTATTAATCGTACCGCTATTTTAGTTTCATTTTTATTTGATCTTGGACAAAATTTCAGAAATATACATATTTGTGCAATTTTATGAAATTTAGAATTTATTCCAGATTTTTCTGAAAACTCCATTTTACGCTGTTAGTTACTTCGGTAACATTTTGCTTAATTTATATAGTATCAAACGGGAATTGCTTATATGAATAAAATATTTCCGTTTATTAGTAAAACCTTGAATAAAATTTATAACTAAAGACACCGAATATTCTTATATCTTTTACTCCGAGTATAAATATTTTTCATCACTGTTCCATTAAAGATTTTTAACTGTATTCATCTAGTATCCTTCACTTTCTTTTTCTGCAAACTTTCCTTGAATCACAAATATTCGTATTCAAAATACCTGGAAGACTTGATATATAAAATATAGCTTTAAAAAGGTCGAAAAAATTATGTAGGTCCGACCATTCACCTGACGTTAGAAGGCCATACATATATATCTTGAGACTAAAAGTACTTTTAAGCCGTAACAATTAACTCTTCTTTGTCTATCTCTGATCTTTCAAATAAAATAGTACGTCAGACCCTAATGACTTTAACGTTGGGTATGTTCACCTACGAAATTCTAACTTTTGCGACAATATCGTTCTGAAACTTCTCTACATTGTGTGAATTAATTGCAACAAATTCGAAGTTTTTCAAACAAGTATTATAACGTTTCGTAATATCAAGCAGAACGTCGGAATTCATACATATGAATATCGCATTAGTATCTAATTTCCAAGATACCGACTAAACTTCGTGGAATTTTATTTCGATGTTTTCAAATATTCGACCATCTCAAATTACATTGGATTATTCTCCGATATCAGGTAGCTTGTGACAGACACAAAAGTGTCATATTTCTCACTTTTTGTGTCTGTCACATTCTCTGCTGCATTTTCGTGATTCACGATCAGTCGCCAGTTCATGATTCAATATTATGAAACTCTATGAAATCACTACTTTACGCTTAATGTCCTTTATCATGCAATGAATTTTAAGTTTAAGTATTTGCTCAATTCAGACGCTATGATGTATTTATTTATATTTCCTCCTTTTTCTTTTGTAACTGTAACCTTTTTTTTTCAAGGAATTCGTTTTCATTTTAGTAATGAATGTTATGATTAAAAGTTGATTTTTAGAGTTTCACGAAATGCACTGTAATATTTATTACAAATATATATATGTATTCTTATTATTATTAATGTTTCGTCTTCCTTTTTCTTGTCCACTTGCAGAAGTGATCGTAAGTGAACGTAATGATACTGATATGTAAAAAAATTATATTAAATGATACTTTCACGAAACAATCGAACAAGTAGGTTTACAATTTTATTATTATTATTCGTAAAGAACTGTGTAACAGAAAAGGTTTATGTAAGGCTCTATGATAAGATATTCCAGACACGACAATCTCACTGAAATCTACATTTTATTTGTTTCATTTGCACAACATTTTTAACGACGATGAAAGTATAAAATTTAATCAACTACAGTTCAAGTCACTTACTTGACAAACATCTTCGTCATTGCTTTAGCAATAACTAGAACTTCGAGAATATTATTTAATAGAAAATAAATGCAGTTTGCAGTAAAGCTTGTTGTATAAAAGAAGATTTCGATTATAAAATTGGCGAATGTACGAGGATAGATCGGTTTTAAAATATTTCTTCCTTGGGTATCGTGGTATCCAAACAGTCGTCTTTTCGATTAATGATAGCCATAGTGACCGAATCCGTGACCATAACCATAATAGGGGTAGCCTAAGGGGAAAAGCAGATTAGGATGACAGGGCAACGTCGATGAATATTTTGTTCATTTTATGATATATAATTCTGCTCGTGAATGTGCAACGTCGATGAATATTTTGTCCATTTTACAATAATTGTTAGAAAGGATCTCAAGCAATAATCAAATAAAAATTTAACAAAATTTATTTTATAATATAGTTAGAAATATAAAATCTCACATGATATAACATTTAATGGAATGTCAATTAAAGCTTACAAAAAATTCATTGACGTTGAAAGCACTTTTTTCGCGTTCTAAATTTTCTCATGCATTCTGTACTCTTACCATAATGTCCGAATCCGTGGCCATATCCGTAGAATGGATATCTGTAGCTATAAATGTAAGGATAATATCCGCCGTAGTATCCACCTAAGTATCCTGGTTTCGCAGCGACGATGCCAATAATGACAGCCAGCAGCAGGACTGTGTACTAGAAAGAAACATCATCCTCAAAATGTGCATAAATATACATGCATTATATACATGCATAATAAATGTCACAAATCTTATATATTGTTCAATTCCACGAAACTATATTTCTAAAAAATTCGTTTATACACTAACATATTCCTTTACACTTGTTTACCTGTGTATTTTTTCCTCATGTAATACTTCCTTTTAAGTTTACGATGTTCTCCAGATATAACTTCTTAAAAACTATAAAAAATTCTCAGTACGAAAAACGAGTCATATAACCTGAAGATGTATAAATCATTTACGTCTCGTCGCATTATGAAGGGAAAAAAGAAATACTCCAAACAAAATTGGAATAAAAATTTCTCTCGTCGAAATAGAATATAGAAAACCATCTATACTTGCAGTATTCAGTGATTGCATATTATTTTCAAAATAAATAAGAAATAAAATATTTAAGCGTCAATTATCAATTTAATAACGAGTGAAAATTAATTTTTTTATCCCCTATATGATATATTCACGTGAATAACGCTATACATAAATCAAATTGATCAACATTTTCCAAAATTTCATCATTTTAGTACTAGAATGCACTATTAGTGTGTGATTTTTCAAAAATTAAATTATCTTTAATGGAATTGATCAATTTATTTCTTTGTTGGGCATAATGATTTCTTTACTCACAAGTTTCAAGCAAGCCATTCTCTGTCAGCTGACACACCTGTTATCTCCTCGAGGAATTGCACTAATTTTTCCGATCTGTCAGTAGTGTACCACTGTCCGTTCAACGTTGGTCTCCGTTTCTTTTATAACAAAGGCGAGTTCCGCCACGGCCCCCATCAGCAATTTTCCCAGCCTTCGTATTGGCTTCCCTCTGTTAACACTAATAGCAAAGACTGGTATTGTTATTCTGGGATTATGCGAATGCAACACGTCATTATGAAAGAGAGACGATGCAACAACGGTGTTTCGGGGTGGTCAACCGTGTGCACGCCCTGTGAACAGTGCCTTGACATCCAAATTTGCCGAGGAATCTACGCTTTTCGTCTGAGAAACCTTCCATTAAATTTCCCAATGCCTCTTACGTACCTGGAAAGAAGAATACGTTACCCAGAAGAACGTTGTCGTGATATTTGCATTCTAAATTCCGTGGACCCGCTAAATTAGTTGGTCCTGCGCGACAAGAATGGGTTTACTTATTATTCGAGACCTGAACTGGCGACTCGATTTGGAAAATTGGATTTCTTTTTGGAAATCTCATGCATTTGCAAAGCAAGAATATAACGTGATTAGAAGCGAATCATGTATTTCGAATTGATATATGACAGCTGAAATTATCGTGTTCGTGTCGATCTCAATTTTAATAGTATGAATTTCTATTCTTCTTGTCATTCTTGTGATGATTTACACGGTCTACTGTGTCACTTTGTAATCAACGCTGTTCCTAAAATAACTTGCTAACGCTAGAATTCTATCTATCTGACTAAGATATGCTAATGAAGCTGAGAATAAAACTAAGGATAAAGCGCCGAAATTAAAACTCGGAATAAAACTTCTAAAGTATAAAATTGAGGGAATCGACGTAAAAAATATGCGAGAAAATACGCAATGCATAGGAAATTATTATGCATAGCTTTATCCATATTGTGTCTTAAAAATCTTAGATCTTAAATCTTAGAAAGTTTAAAAATCATTTAGTTCCCTATAAGAGCTGCAAATTCATAAAATTACTATGAAAAATTATCAGTTGGTAATTCTAAGGTTCAGAAGATAAATAGTCAGAATTGTGTCAGTGTACGAATTAATAATTAATATTTACCTAATCATCTTCTAATAATAGATAGTAGAAGTTATTGAATAAAACAAGATTTTCAACTAGTCATTTCTACGCTGTTGGATAATTTAATTATTACTCGAGTAAGGGCAGTGTGTGCACGAATGCACGATGCGACGAAAGAAGATGCAATCGTGGGTATCGTGATCGAGACAGAAAGAAGAAAAGTTATGGGTTGTGTAACAGGAGCATGGAAGAGGGGAACACGTTACAAAATGGTGAAATTACACGGTATGGGTCGCGGGACGAAATCGAGAAAGAAAAAAATGATCGTTGCGACACACATGGAACCGAGGATGTGTCTGTCATTAATTGCAGTTAATGCGCGATACTTGTAAGCCTCATTGAGCGTAACGTTGCCCAACTGGATCTTCGTTGAATCAAAAATATTCTGGTGTTCGCACGAATGTATATGAATTTTTCTCGTTCCTTTCTTTCCTTCCATTTTTTATTTTAAATTATTCAGCAAATCCTTTCGATGGACTGGACGAATCGGTAAAGTATATAATATAATCGAAAGTATATTACACCGCATTGAAATTCATCGATGACTCGAGGAAATGCGCAGCACATCTTCTATAACATAATCGCGTAATTGATATATGCAATGAATAATCATTTCGTTTCTCTGGAAAAGAATTGCGTGACTTCACGATTCGTAAATACCTGCTGCATTTCTTTATGTCGAATGTTTCGTTTATCGCGTGCAATTATTGCATATGCATCAGACATATCACGTATTCCGTTAGTGTTTTGCTGCTTGATTTATCGATCCATTTAATTATATAACTTTGTGCACAAATTGTAACCAACAGGTTTGGTTTGGTTGAGCATTTGCAGTCGTGACTCGTAATCTTCACAACTGATCAAGTAGAAACCTGCTCGAATGACCAACATACATACATATATATGTATGTAAAATCAGTTTCGTTATTGAGTGATATTAAACTATTGCCAGCGATATTGTTGCTAATTTGCATGATACATAATCAGCCTCGCCTTAATCATCGCGTCAAAAACATTCAGAATCTAATTCCATCAGTTACGTGATCCTTTTTTCTTGTTTTCACGATAAATACTTCCCCAGAATCTATGATCGGCAATATTGTGAACGATGAAGGATTTTCCGCGTATTACGTATCACGATTTGTTCACCTTGAGGGGAAAACAATATATCAATTTTATTGCGTTGTTACCGTTCTGGAACCAAATGATCCATTGGAGGACAATCAGGATTCGATTGATTCTTCTGAACGGATAATTGTCATTTTATCTCTTACCTTTGATCACTGGATTAAGGGTGCTTACACAAATTTTTATGGATACAATTAATAGAAATTTTTAATCTAAATAAAGATTTACTTCACCCATTAAATATTATAAATTTGATATTTTATATATTTTTCTATATCATATTTCATTCTCTACGTTTTTGCATCTATACATTTTCCATACATATTATAAATGTCGAGTTCTTAATTGCATCGTGTCATCTTTAATGATCGATTGATAGGTCACATTTGCGTATATAAGAGATCTTTACGAAGGTCACGAAAATTATTAGACCGTAATAGTTGGCATGCGTGATGGGCACGGCGTGTAATTGCAGGATAAGGCCAACTAGAGCTATGGGAACTTTTTTGTATATCATAAGTATGGGAACGTTTCGTTGAGCAATGCCAAGTTACGGCACGCGTCGTCGGATTAGTCGTCAGATAAATTGTCAATTAAGTCGTCGGAACACCTTGTTGGACCTCAATTAAATTTTTCCAACGTCGGAGGCGACCTGAGAACAGGTCGTAATTATAATCACATTGAAAATTTTCCGCTGCGGTTTCCAATAGAATTCGATGATTCGATGAATGTAAAGTGACTATTTTAATGAATCGCTAGGTAAGTATTTGTTGCAATCATCTAGGACAAAGGACATATATCTTTAATCATAGAAGGATCATTTTGCTATTGCACACCGAAATTCCATTTTTCCTGTTTATCCTGCCTATTTCATTCTGTTTATCCTCCTCGTTTTCCTTCGCAGAAGTAATAAAATATTTTTATTATAAAATTGACTCACAGAAATTAACCCAAATAATAAAATTGATATAATAAAATTGACTCAAACAAACTCATTATGAAATTCATAGAGAATTTTGATTGCAATGATGAACACAAAAATAAAATAGTTGCGACAATGCACCGGTGAGATTGAAACAATTGAGGAAGCGCATCATACGTGTCAACAATGTGATTGACACAATTGAGAGAATGTATGCGTCACCGATGTTATTAAAAGAATTGGGAGAGAGTCAGTAGTAGCGAAAATAATAAGGAAATTACAAAGGAAAGAGAAAATGTCCACAATACTTTAATTAATGATGATACATACAAATGTTTCTTACATTAAATACATAAATACTAACATATTACAATAATTATATTGTGAATTTTTTTGTAGTTTTTGGTGAAATTTAGAATGTATATAATATACAGATATATATAAAATATGTAAAATAAAATACTGGTCATAATTCTTAAAACAAATCTATATTTAAATTTTATTTCTTTAACTATACCCATAAAAAATATATTTTGTATAAAAATCCACAATTTAGTGATAATTATAAATTACATCAAGATAACTGATTCAACGATCGATCACTCGCTACCTTATTTCTTTCTTTGGTCACAAGTCCAAACGAAGCGCGCTTCTTATATCCATTTGAAGTAAGAGATCGAACCTCTTCCGACTTGCTTTCAGACAACATTTCAGCTTCGCTATTGGGGGCTGACCCGGTTTTATGATTTTCATTAGCCTTCTCTGTTTGTTCAGGTTTCTCAGTTACTGCAGGTCGTTTATAATAAGGATAATATCCACCGAAAGGATAAGAATGAACCAGTGGATAACTACTTGGATAGAAATTCAAATAAGGTACAGGTTTGATTCCTGGAAATAGATAATTGTGGAAGCCAAAACGATAAGGTAACCCATGAAACGGTGCCAAAGGATAGGAATGAAAATTAAAACCACCATAGTAGGGTCCATATGGTGGAAAGCCATAAGGATATCCACCATACGGAGGATAATATCCGGTAGAATTGACATCACCTTGTACATTTTCTGGTGATGTTATTTGTTCAGGATGTCCTTGATTCTCAGGTGGATTTTGTGGTTCCACGGGTCTTCTTTGCCCATTAAAGTTCGGATAATAGGGTTGATTGTAAGGAACATAAGGACCAAACTTTGAACCATGAAAATAAAACGGATTATAAGGATCATAAGGACTATATGTTCCATTACCACCACCTTGTTCCACGTTTCCCCGATAAAAAGACTCGTTAAAAGGACCAGGGTAAAATCCAGGAAATCCATGATAAAAACCATCGTAATAAGGTTGCTTATGATGAAAACGAGGACTGTAATCGTATCCCCCTATAGCGGTCTGGCCTTGATTCTGATCATTGATCAATCTAGGCGGGTTACTTTCATCCTGCCCACTACTTGGATTCACAGGTTGGTTTTCACCTTCGATGGGCCTATGGTGAGAATAGAATCCTGGATGTTGATGAAATGGATAATAAGGAGTAGTAAAGGGACTATGGTAATTTAAGTTAAACGGCCTACGAGTTATTCGAGCGATCTGAGTATTCTCGTTTTCATCGTTTGGGTTAAGCCCTTCGGTTGTTGAAGATTCCTGAGAATTAACAGGTGTCTGAGACGATAGATGATGATAATTCGGCTGAGGGTCAAACTGAGCATAGTGATTTGCGTTAGATAATTGATGTATAGGTTCAGATTTGTATCTGAATCCTGAAGATTGCTGGTATTGATTGGAATAATGCAAAGGAGCTGCCTTAATATTTACGTCGATAGAATTATCTTTCGTACCACTATTGACGTTCCCAGGTGTTTCTACGTTCAGTTGGTTGTAAGAAATTCGCGCATCGCGATTCGACGCGAATTCGTATGGTTTGTACGCTTCTGAATTGTAATATTTCGAGTATTGGGGTGTGTTCGTTAAGAAACTGTTCTGGAACGTTTGTTTTCCTTCGTTTGAAGAAGATTCACGAGTATATCGCGGATAACGATTGAAAGAAGTATTTGATGAGATTTCGGAACTCTCTGGCTGAGTACGGCCAATGTCTAAGGAGAATTGTGTTTCCTGGATTCTTTTCAGAAGGTTACTCGATGATTGGTTCGATGGTGGATCCTGGTAATCGTTTAGCAAGGTCGTTGACAGGACCGACGCGATGTTCCTGGCGAAAGAAGTCAGTACCTCGGTACCTATTTCGCAACAAAACGATTTAGATGTTATTGGTTCGATATAGTTTTAAAGAATTTCAGAATTTAAATAATTAACTTATCTTTTTATGTTGTTTGACGGGATCTTTTAGCTTTTTTCTAGTTTCTTTTTTTTTTTTATTAATTCGAAATTTTCTGTATAAATACAATCATTTCACATTATTATGTATCTCAACCTTTGCCATTTACATTTTTACATATTTATCGCGTGGATCTTAGGCTTTGAAAAGACAGCTAGTATCTTTGTTAGTGGTTTCGTTAATTTGATATTCAAGCATGTTACAACACGCTCGAGACAAATTACAAGAAAGCAAATGTTCGGGTCAATACAGTATGTTGATGTCACAGCTTACGGATGTAAGGATAAACGCCACGATAGTAGATGTGGAAGGCTGAAGCTGGAAGTATAGCCAGAGGCAAACAGACACCATTCAATGCAAACATGGTTTAGTGTAACTAGAAAAAGTCCCAAAGTCTAAACCAAGCGCAATAAGGAAATTGTGAGTGTGATGAATAGTCGAAAGTAAGGAAGAAAAAATTTGCCCGCGGCAAAATCCGTGTTCTACACGTGTACTACACAATTTACTAGTGAAGAATTTTTTAGCATAATTGTGTCCATGAGGATTAAAAGCATGCAAGTTGAATTGAAATAGGAATTAAATAGACAGATACTTATTTTTGAAAGAGTTACTGTACAATTATATTTAAAAAATTTACTTCTGCGTCAAATAGCGTATTTGCAAATAGAAAGTCTGTCTAAATTATTCTGTTTGAATTATTATTATTATTAAATTAATTATTACAATCGTCATCAACTAAAAGTATTCGAAGTGCCACAGAAATTCTGAACGAACAGAAACCAGAAATTTTCATAATTAAAGATAACATTTCATGTAGTATATTATTTAACATTTAAATTGGAAATCATAAATTAGTTGTCACGATTCAAAGATATAAAAGAAGTGACTCGTCTGCCATGAGAAGCATCAATGTAGGACGAAGATTGTCATTTATCGTCATAGTTGCGAAAGTGCTCTTTTTAACCTGTCAACGGGGATCCTATTAGTGTTCGTGAACTCACGTGGATAATGCAACGTGCGTGCATCGTTCATGAAGACCAACTGGCATGCATCATATTGGATGTCAATTACACTTTCTCTGTTCGAATACTTCTGCCATCGTTTACTTCATACAAGATTGGCCAATTTCGTATATTTACATATACTTACAAAGATCAAAATATGTTTAATTTGTCTTTTTGAATTTCTCCATTGACCATAATAAATCAGGATAGAACGAATTACGCGATTTATTAAAGCAGCTTTGCAGTTTTCCTCAGCAGTAAACAGAGTAATTTAAACAAGCAACTAAGTAATTAAACAAGTTTAAAGATTCGTAAACGTCAAGTGCATTTTATAGCAAACAATTTCAAATATCGGCGCGATTTAATATCAAACGATTCTAAATATCAACGCATTTAATAAAATAAAACTGATCTCATTCGTCTCGTAGAATTTTCCTTTCTAAAAATAATTGTCATTGTTCTAAAAGCAGTTCAAGGGTGTGCATAGTGATGTTTAAAAGCGTTTCCCAGAACGGAATAATAATCGACTTACTGAGTCCGCTTTTTGCCGCGTTCACGTTGTCCCGAAGAATCCATAGACTAACGATCACCGCCGTTATCTGCAATGAAAATTAAAGTAAAAATAGTCAATGGGAAGAGTGAAGGCTTTCCTTCTCTTTTTAAATGAGGAAAATATAAGCTTCCCTTTGAACTACGTAATACGGAGCGAGTAATGAGAGGCTCGCGATACCGTGCCCACCAATTTTCTGTAATACGATGTTTTATTTTTCATTATGCAATGGGAGAAGCTACATGCTCAAACCCGAAGATCAACGCACTGTTTCATACATGACACACTTGGTTTGCACGTGGTATGACCGATTGTGAAAATTTTGCGAGCAGGCAATCGCGGAGGCGGAAGAACGTCTCTGAGTTTCGAAATGTTTTGATTCAAGCACTTCTGTTTCAGTTTTCTCTGTATTTAGTTTTTTTACAGGATTGTAATATTGGCTTTCGATTTAGGATTTTAATTATTTTAAATTTGAGTTTGAATAAAAATTTTGAATTAAGGTCTGACTTAATGTTTTAGACGATTACGATGTCGGATTTGGATTAAATTTTTCAACCTTCTCAGATTTGAGTGTGAGTAGAAATGTTGTATTAAGTTTGAAATAACTTATGATTTTTTAATACATTACGATGTTCGCTATAAACTAGTTTTAAATTTAATTTTGATAAATATTTGTAAGCATAACTTTTTCATTTTTTGTTTCATTGACCCGTGTCGCTATTTATGAGCAGCTATCAAAGTATGACAGGTATTCGTGTTTGTTTACAAGACATAGCACTCTTGCAATGGAAAGTCATCAATATTTCTCATTTAGTTTTCATGGAACCTGTTATCCACGAGATTGTGACCTATGGCGAACGAATTGATCGTAGCAAACTTGTTGCTTCCTGAAATATCTAGAATTCCAAGAATAAAACTGAGCGAACACGATCGAGAAAATAATCGACCACGGTTATATAACATTAAAATTGCATTGTGAAAGGTGCGGCACGCATGAAAGGAACCAAAGAAAATAGATTGCAATTATTGTATCACTCGTCGCAGTCCGCATAAGGAAATAATTATGTGAATTGTTACTTATTATTCGCGACTTTTCATATGATCGTAATTATGGACTTATACGACTGCACATCAGCTTACTAATGCATAGATACTCATTTATAGAAATCAGTAGGTACTTTCTAAGTACTAAAAATTCTTTCTTTTCAGAAATATTTTCTCTTTCAAATCAATCTCCAGTAACAAATAGTATCTACCAGAAGCTAAATTCTGATTTGATACTGTCTGGATAGCAACAAATATGTATGTGTAAGTATTATATTATATTGATAACTGATAAATGTAGATATATTATCATCAGTGATCGATTAATTGATTATCGAATGCTCTTTACAGCGGAAAGTTACACGAAGCCAAGTACATAAATCTGTACGGCACGTATCAATCGACAATAAGTAAATCGCGTAGAAAGCAAATAAGGAGTTGTATTCCCGTTTCATTCATGGTTTATTCATTCACGAAGTTAATTTCTACAAGCGGCGTACACCGCGATCGCAATAAAATACACATGGTCACTCACGATTTATACGTGCCGTAGTCCTTATGAATGGTCACTATCGCGATCTAAAGTTGTACCCGAAGAACGCCCACGTTTCATCTATTTTCTAACGAAGCTGACATATAAGTTTCCATTGAACAATAGCAACCGATCAATCAACGATCCGACTGTCGTTCGACACGAACGATAAAAGGATTTTCCAACAATCGATATGAATCTGTGTCCGTTAATTTAACACACACATTTGTTCTCTTAATTAAACGTCTGGGAAACATAACACAATAAAACACCTTGTTGACAATCAATGTTTTCTTTTTTCTTCTTTCTATCAGTGACGAAGATTTTATGGAATTTATTGCTTTAGATAGATATTCGTTTACAGTTAATTGCATTGACTCCAAGTGGAACGCGTTCTCAGAACATGATGTACATGCATACTGTCTCATATTGTTCTGGTTGGATCGTAATTAGCACGATTATGCAACGTCTAAGCCTTTTTTCTCGCAAGGACGTGCACTTGCGAATATATTAGTGCGAATCTAACACACGACGTTTGCAGAACGATTCATTAAAATTTATCTGACACGTGTAAATCTGATACAGCATCTGTGCACTACACTGTTTGCAAATAGCAATAAATTTTCATGGCTACTCAACGATTACGATTTTGTTGCGACGATTAGAATCAACGGCGACAATTTCATTTTACGATTACATACTCTGAGATCTGTGAGGTTTGCGTATCCAAACTTCTTTTACGGAATTTAATCGAGAAGTTTCACTGACTTGTTTCAAATTTATTATACTTTATCATCTTCTGTAATTTATATACGATACATCGTGCGGCGATTAATTTTTAATCCTTATTAATGATTTATGATGTTCGTTTATGCAAAGTACCGGTACGATATTTTTTTATATTAAATATATATGATAAGACAATCTGACAGGTTTAACAAACGATAAAGGTAGCGGTATTATGTAAGGAACAATTGGTCGGTGTACATCGTTAGAGGCAAACGAAACGAAAATGTATTTTCTCGATTGACGGTTCAAGAAAGTAGCCGCGTTACCGCATGGTGCATCGATGTAGGACGAATATCATCTTCACAGTTACGAAACAGTTGGTTTTTTTCTCTCTGTCAACGAGGATCGTATTAGCGTTCATATAGGTACTCACGTGTAGAGGGTAATGCATCGTGCGTGCAGCTCGTGACGACTAACAGGCATACACCGTACCCGATGTCATTTATACTTTCTCTCCATAAACGCTTCTGCCCTAATTCAATTGATATAAGTCCAACCAATTTGGAATATTTCATACGTAAACGAAATTACGTGTAATTTCTTTACTCGAATTTCTGATAACTAATGCAATCGACAAATGGTCGATCAGTTTTGTATATTTCATACGGGAATATCATCATCGAATCTATATAATTGATACACACAGAAATGATATCAATTGATCGTTTGATTCATTCTTAGAGTTGTAATTTGTTATTTAGATTGGGTAATAATATAGTTTATTGTATAATCAGGAAGGAACTAATTTAAAGTAATATTTTGGAATAGAATTACAGTATACGCTACGGAAATACTGATTCACAAGATAGAAAGTTGTCGATCACATCCGAATTATATACTTGTCATATCACCATCAATCTTTTTCATTTGCTACATAGTGATTGAGAGCATATAATTGAAGGGATACTTACCTCACATATACTTTTAAGAAGCAAGTTGCTAAAGAGGAATAAAAGTATTCTAAACGATTTCTCATATCTTTAATGACACTACCTAAAAAAGTTTCATTTAACTATGATTTTTAAATACACATACATACGATCATACGTGACAATAAATATAATGAAATTTTTGGAATGTATAATGAAAGTTTTAAAGCTTTTGTACTTTTTATTAGAAATTTTTTATAACTAATGGAATTCAATATCCTATGTGACTGATCGTGCCAACAACGCCAGGAGCAACGACACCACGAGCATTGTAAACTTGTACAGGTTGCGGATGCACGCCTACCAGTCTCGTTGCCCTAAAATTTGGATTGACAACTACCGGTTGTACATTTCCGAATCCATTTAATTGCCGAGCCTGAATGGAATTAAATTGTTGTCTCATGAATCCTGGATACTTTGCCAGCATTCCAGTTACGCTTCCATAGGGAATGCCTCCTAGAATAAAATAATAATAATTAGTAAATAATGGAAAATAACAATTCGTAAGTAAACATCGTAGTTCTAATAAGTGAATCGAATTAAAATTGGATAAAAAGTTTAATTAAAATGATAATATTAATTATACTTTATCGTATAATTTTTTAATAAATTAAACAATATTTTTATCCTTGAAGTAGCAATTATACTAACTAACTTTATATTTAATTTAGTTTCATTTTTATATTGACTTAAATCTTATACGTTCCGAGCGATATAACATGAAGCAGTCGATATCGCCTACGCAAGTGTTGAAATCTCCACTCGGCGCATTGAAATCTCGACGATTTCTAAATCACACGCAATAAAAATGTATAATCAGGTCCAATATTTTTATATCCTGTTTTTATAACCTTGCTTAATATGATGGAATTTGTGATCTTCTACTCTGATTCTCAGAAGATAAACTGTTTATAATAAAAGTGAAAGGAATTCGAGCGAAATGTTCTCGAAACGCAGTGTCGTCCTCTGTCGTGATTCAATCGAATGTGAAAACACGTTTGATTAGTTTTATCAAATTTGAAGTTAGTTATAACAATAATGCACACATAGAAATAGCAAAATTACAAATTACTCGCAGAGAAACGAAAGTTAAGGAAGTTTCTGGATATTATGTAACGTAAAGGGAAAGTAAGTGGACTGACTTACCATACGCCAATCCGTTCACCATCTCTACGATTCCTGCGCTGTCCGGCGCAACTGTCGATAAGTTCAGCAAACCAACCATAGTTAACAGTAGAATGATCTGTAAACAATTAATTATTGCCATTTTATAAGCAGACGCTAAAATGAAATGGGAAAATCCTAGTTGTTTCTGCTGGCTAAATCAATGTAATTTTTGAAGCTGAACGTACTTTATCGCTCTTTTATATGTGCTTTCAATCAGATACTGAAGACAAAGAAATTATCTTCCCATATTATTAAAACAATATTCAGTTCGTCGATATAACAGAATTTAATCAGGTATATCAGATTCTTAATTAAGAAATTATTAACAAGGTAAGCCTATTATCCTCGAATTTAATTTCGCGATAGCAAACTTAGGTAATGGCAGTAAACGACAGTCATCGATAGAAAGTATGATATTATTTGCATGTTAGTTTTTACCTGGTAATATAAATTAATTATACCGTAAAAAGCAAAGTGTCTTATCGTTACTCGAATATAGAAATCTCGCAAAACGTTAAACAAACATGTTTGAAATATTAACTGTTAGATGTTAAACGTTTTCGCTTTCTCCTGTGATTTTATTTTTGTTAAAAAAAAGAAAGAAAGAAAAGAAGCAAGAACATATATATGCAGCTAAAATACACAGTTTCATTTAGATGCATCGTTTAAGTTTACTTTTATTTCAGCACACGTAGTCGTGTTTTCTGTTTGTCGAATCGTAAAACAAGAACGAAACTCGAGTACAAACTTGAAGATTGAATTATAGGCTCGGCGTAAGGTTACTGTTAGCCAATCCAAGGCCGGGATTTCGTTTCCACTAATTTCGTTATTAGAGTACACTGTAAACGAAAGAATTCGCGTAAGGCAGTGATTATATTTCAACTATTAAAATCTAACAAATAATGGAAAGAAGATATAAATTACACAGCCACGAAATTTGGTTTAAATAATTATTTCGTTTAAATTCACTTCAAAACGGTTCGATTTGCAAAGTTCATTAAACATGTTTTTAGAATTAGCATTACTGTGAAACATATGGACCTTGGAGAACACAATCACCTCTCTTACGTTAGTCACGCGAGTCATGTTGCTGTGACTATTTTCTCTTTTTCGTTCTAGTTCGAACGCTTATAAAACCCGATTTAATTATCACGTGAGGAACACCGATTTGACATTATCAAAGCATATGTTTACCGAAATGTTTTATCGCTTCCTTTTGCTTTTATTAATTCAATATTTTGTAAATGATTAGTATACACGAACGTATCTAAAGATTATTAGAAATTAAATTGTAACATTTAATATTTGAAATTTGGAAGAAAAACGAAAATTTTAACGAACAATCATTGCGTTTAGATAATTTTCATTATTTTAAATCTTTTATATCGTTTAACTCTCTTCTGTCAAAAACACTATTATAATAACACTTTATCGCACTTCACTAAGGAAATTAATATTTATATATTCTCATATATGTATAAAAGTCGTCATTTAGAAATAAATGTAATAACTATACTGTTATTTAAGATCCCATTTTTAGATGATTACGAAGTGCTTTCTTATTTATTCTTATGTAAAACGAGCACAAGTGCGACGACATACCTTCAAAGGAATCATATTGACCTTTTGGTAGTCACTTTGCAAGACAAGAAGGAAACTAAAGCACGAAACTAAAGATCGAATTATATACGGGGCTCGGTCTCGCAGTTGGCCAATCAAAGGCTTGTATTCCCTTTCAGTATCGAGTGTTATTCATCGATATAGGATTTTATTAGAATGCAGTACGTACCTAAATGGAGGATATCGTCCACCTTAACCTTGGTGAACGTCCAGCTACCACTCACGTCGGTCGTGCCAACAGAATAAGGTAAATACTCTGTAATTCGTATTTTTATCAGGGAAAATCTGATTCCGATTAGGAAATATTTGAAAGTTGTTCATTGCACGTTGCTCACTAAACAAATTGAAAATTGAAAATTTTGTTGCCTCATAGGTATTACAATCGTCCAGCAAATATAATTTCACTATCAAATTTGATTAATTAAATACTAAAGAATAGATGTATTTATATTAATCTTTATACACTCAGTTATTGTACTAAATATTTCCACTTTACTGACTGAAGAAATTGAAAATTGTATCACGACAAATAAGTATCGAAATTGATATCTAAATATAGCTAAAGATCTCGTTAATTGAATACTAAAGGATATTTTGATTAATCTTCATACGATCAGTTATTGTATAAGATACTTCTATTTCACGCATTAATTACTAGTAACTAATAACTTTGCCTACATAGTTTCTTAGCCATAACAATATTCAGACCATGAAGTTCATAGGTGCATTTGATTTAATAAGACGATTATTTTCTAAGCATCGAGTAATTAATATAATAGCATGGATCATTATTCTAAACTGCATAATAATCGTTAAGTGCAAGTACATCATTCTTTATCGACGAATCATTCATCACGTCTGCAGTACGATAAACGGAAGAATGATTCAGAAGTTACTTACTAAATTCCATGGAGAAATTGTGACGTTCTATTGTACTGAATTGGATCAAGGATATCCACTTTAGAACAAGGATTGATGTTACGTAATGAGCGCAACAATTTAGATTATAATCAATTGTAGAAAGAAATAATTAACATGTTAGTAAAACGCTAGAAATTCGTTAAAGATTGTTTATGAAGATTTTTCAAGAATTTTTTAAGGTTTCTTTAAGGATGTTTTATGAATTTTCTTAAGATCTTTTATGGAATTTTTTTAATTAAGTGAAAATATTTTAGTAATTTTTTTAAAAACTTTTTTAAGGATTCTTTAAGGACTTTCTTGTTTTTTGTGCAACGTTCATTTTTATTCAAATAGTCTGATTTTTGTACAATGTACATGTAATAGGTAAAGAACTAGCGATGTAACTTTATTCGTTTAGTAAAAGATTTATAGAATTAATGTCATTATAATTGTAACAAATTTGTTTAAATGTTAGTTAGAATAATTTCGATTTATTACAGAAAATAGTTTGCAAAGATTTGTTAAAACGTTCCATCCTGATATCTTTCTTCACATTTTCTTTGCGCTATCTCTTTTACTCGCCTCTTGCTTTACACCCAATGAATATGACCGTTCGATCTCCATCCTTCCAGCATTATAATTATTTCCACAAGTTATTTAAGTCTGAAAACATTGCACAGGTAAACGTGATATACTTTTTACCAACTTGCCCTCAAAAACTAGTCTAAAACAAATTGTTTCATAAGTGACTCATAATCACTAAAATAACTCAAATTCGTTTCGCCTTTCTAAAATACCGTATCACACAAAACTCTCTCAATATGTCAGGTTAATGAAAGGAAACTCTAATGGTAATCTCTAATGAGAGTAACATCATCTTAACGTGTCATTAACATCCTTTCCAAACAATTTCTACTCGTCTACATAAGTCTTCCCCAATTAGCTCAGCAACAGCACGATTTTCAATTTTTCCTTCTTTTCTCTGGACTCTACTAAAAAGACCTTAAAGTACTGGTATAAAATACAAATAAAAAATAAGCATTCTTAAAAATCATAATTCTCCGATATCCAAGAAACAGTAGAAATAATTTCTCTGGAACTTTGTTCGGTCAATTGAAGTGCTCTGTTCTGAGGTATAAAATTCGCATCTGTCTTCAATATGCTTCCAATCTCGTAATCATTATGAGTTTTATCAAAGTCACTCAAAGTCCTAGCGTCCTTGAAATCGAACCTTTCATCACTCTTGACAGGAAGAAATATTCTCTTCGATTCCTCTGCTTCCTTATTCTGATTCACGTCAACCAATCTTTCCTCGATAGTTTCGTTCCCTTGATTCTTTCCTCGACCATCGTTCACCTTCTCTAGATGCTCCTGTTTTATAGAACCTTTTACGGATAGTTCTTGATTTCTGTCGTTTTTTGCCGATTCGTTCACTAATTCATTCGTTTGATTCTTCTTTCTGCTTCTGGAATGCTGCTCCGCTGTACCAGTTTTACTCGAAGTATCTGTCTCGTTGCTAGCTTCGTTGACAGATTTATTCAGGACGTTAGAAATGTAATTCTTCTTCGAATCTTTACTCTTCTGATTTCTCCTTCGAGCAATTTTAGAAGCTGACGTCGTTGTTGCAACTAAAGAAGTAGATTCGACCGTGGCAACCGTGGTAGAAGAAGGTTTCTGTCTTCGACGAGCTCGATTAGCTTCAGTGGCAGATTTTGTCACAGTTTCCATTGTAGAAATAGCGTTCTTCGATGGCCTTCGTCTTTTCTTGCTTGTCTGCTTCGTGGAATTCTCAATTTCTCGAGGACTCTCGACCACGGTTATTCGAGGCTCGGAATTGTCTAAAGTATTCTTCACCAACTCGCTCGAGTTTCTACTTTCAAACAAGGTATCCATAGAACTATTATCTATCGATTTTTCTCTATTTCTCGTTTTCCTGCTTGAGACTAATGTCACATCTTCAGGAACAATCATTCCTCGGGAAATACCTCTAGATTTATAAGAAGTCACAGATTCTTTTTCTTCGAGTTTCTTTTCCTGTGACGAATCATTCTTCGTTTCTTCCAACGCTCCCATCTCCTCTGAATTGTCTTCCAAAGTCTTCTTGATCGATCTACTAATTTCTTCTATATTTCTCGATTTGATATTCGTCAATTGTTTGTCCAGAGGTAGCTTAATATTTCTCGAATTATATCTGCTGCTATACCTCATTATTGGTCGATACTCGCTGCTACTTTCTATATTATCTGAAGTTCTATCTT
The DNA here is from genome assembly GCF_011952255.1 of Bombus vosnesenskii. Taxonomy (NCBI): domain Eukaryota; kingdom Metazoa; phylum Arthropoda; class Insecta; order Hymenoptera; family Apidae; genus Bombus; species Bombus vosnesenskii. Next base: position 705,950 of record NW_022882976.1, on the reverse strand, counting down.
CTGAAGTGTCACTATCTATTCGACCCCAAAATCGGTATCTTCCACGTGGATAAGTATTCGTTCGATATTTCGTAGCAGAGGCTTCCTCTGCTTCTTCCTCCTCATCATTGAATTTTCTTAGCAAGCCTTTACGCTTCTCTGCCTCTCTTTTTCTATCTTCTCGTGCTAAACGTTCTCTTCTTTCCCATGGATATTCGTATTCGTAATTCATTTTATCGCGATATCGACTGCGTCTCCGTTTCCGTCGGTCTTCTTTGTCTTTATACCACGGAAAAACATATTCTTCTTTCTCTTCGTTGCTTTCTTGCGTTTCTTCGGAGTTTTCCTTTGGATGGAATCTTTTGTAATTGAAAAATGGAGGATGGTAGAAGGCTGGTTTGTTTATACGTGGACCAAGCTGCGAATATTTTTCATCTTCATAGTTCTCTGCTGGAGAAGATGGCCTAGAAGTATATGAGAAAGACGTTCGATCTTCCTCTGATTCGCTTTCTTTCGATGCGACGCTGCTTTCTTCAGAAGATTCTGTGCTTGACTGAACTTTCGTCTCTGTCTGTGCTTTCTCCGAAGATTCTTCATTGGAAAAATATGATTGATGAAACGGTTTCGAAGTATCTTCATCCTTTTCCTTTCTTTGTTCGTTTCCCTTCTGTGTTTCATTGAAATTCGTAGAGTCTGAAGTTTTGTTATTCTCATCAGAACTATTAGTAGTATTCAATGAAAATGATTTCTCAAAGTCTTCGTTTGATAATTCTCCATATTTTGGAGGATCGGTATCCAGGAAGCTTTCCAAGTTAAAGAATTCAGTAGAAGTCGACAATTGTGGCTTCTGTGTGGTTGTTGTTACTTCACCTTCGTTCACACTTTCGTAAACTGCATAACCACTTTCTGTTTTATTTACATCTTCATTTGACTGGTTAATTAGATCATATTTAAAATTAGTAAAATTTTCAGATTTGTTCTGGTAATCGTCTTTGGTATTATTGCTCATATATTCTACGTTGCGGTTTTCTTTCACAATTTCTTGACTGTCGAGTTCATTGACTTTATCTGTGGTCGTCACAGTTTCTGTCCAATTAATTTTATTAGTCAAGTCCAACAAAGAACTCTCTGTAGTGGTTAATGTTTGGTTTGAAGGGTTCTTTCTTCTAATATAATTATACCTTGGCTCGCTTCGTCTCTTGTCTTCTTCCACCATAGTTTTATTCACAAATTTGCCAACATTCCAAAGATCACCTTTTGGTTTCGAGTACCTTATCCTGTCTTTAATCGTGTACACAACTTTTTGAGATTCTTCCTCTTCGTGATCGTCTTTATTATTAGAAGAATTAATCTTTACACTATTCAGAATCTTCGATTTTCTCTTTGTATCGATCGTTTTTGGAAGTTTGGTGGAAGTCATTGAATTTTCTTGAGTAGAAGAATCTTTGTCGTCCTCAATCGTCGAATTTTCCAAGTTTCTTAGTTGATAATCATTTTTCTTCCACTTCAAGAACCTATTTCCTATTTTGTCTTCTTTCTTTTCCGCCGACTGTGAGCCCAATTCAATGGAAGCAACTAATAATTTTCTTTCACGACTAGAGTTCAAGTCATCCTTCAGATCCCGTTTATAAATGCGGACTTTTCGACGACGTTTCACAGTTCTAATCCCAATTATAGGTTTCTGTGCCGGCTGAACCCTTAATCGACTTTTCTGTGGAACTCTAATTCTCTTGTACACACTTTGTCTGTACCTATTCTGATATTTAGGTATCGGTCCTTTAATATTAATTCTCATATCACTCGGACGATCCATGATATCTATCGACACACTATTCTTCTCTTTCTCTCTTTTCCTGTAACTCGTCGAATTTGTACTAGAATTCGTTTTAACATCATCCACTGTATCATCCATTAAAGTAATTTCGTCTGAAGCTGGAATCGTTGTCGTCTCACGAACCTGATAAGAATTCGCTAAATTCTTTATGGTACCCATAACGTCCTCATAAACCTGACTCTGATATGGTATACTATCTGAAAGCTTTATCGAGGATATTTCACTGGCAGATGTGACAGGACGTCTCTCAATTTTCTGTGGCCTTTTAGAATTTTTCGTATACTTAGTCCGTGAACTTTGAACTCTATAACTCTCAGGTCTTCTTCTTGTTCTTGGCGTCGTTCTTGGATAAATTTTATATCGAATTCGCCTTGTTTTCTGAGCTACGATGGGATTGGAAATGTGTTTTCGAAGTTGTCGATAATTCTCTGGCCTCCTAGAAGATTTCTGTATCACGTGATCATCCTCTTCTTTAGGGAACATCATGATTCTCGAAACGAACTGCTTGCCATTTATTTCAGCTGGAGGAACTGGATCTTCCACTTGTTTCTCTAGAAATAAGGGATTATCGAATGGATCTTCGTCAAAGTATTTAGCCTTGAAACAGTCGAGCTTGTCTCCTAATCCTTTAAGACGAGGAAGATTCCCCTCCGGATCTTTATTTCCTACTGGTTCTTCTTTCTCTGGTAATACCTTTAAATTAGGCTCCACCTCGTCACATTGCATATAAGCATCCCTCGAATTGTAAAAGTCCATGGCTCCGTATGTTTTCGTAGGTAATCTCTTAGGATCTACCGCGTATTTTAAAGCAGATGGAGTTGGCATCTTTTCGTTATTGTAAAATGGATATTTTTCTATATTTATGGTAGCTTCTGTGGTAGCAGTACTTTCATCAGCATGATCTTCCTCAGTTAGTTCTTCCACGTAATCGAACTCTGGAACTTCGACATCAACGTCAATATGTTCTTCGTTTTCGTCATCTTTCCCTTTGTTAATTTCTTTATCGTTATCTTCCTTACTTTCATTCGTTTCTTCGTTAAAACGACTGTTTATTTCCTGGTTTATGACATCCTCAGTTATCGTTGGTGCCTCGTCTAATAATTTTGCATGCACTTTTAACTCGTCCTTTATTTTAGAAACCTCTTCATGAACATCTTTCTTTTCTTCCACTGAATCGATCACTTTTTCTTCTTTCTGCCCATCAGTCACCTGAAATGTTTTATTTAATAATTCTATACGTTGCTTTAATTCTTTCGCCATGTTAGAGTCATCCTTTTTAACGTCCTTTCTCTTTCTTACTAAATCAATCAGATTTAATTCTCGTTTCTTTCTTCCGGACACTTTAGATGTTTCATCCAATAATTCTTCGCGTTCTTTTAATTCATTCCTCGCTTTAAAATCTTCTTTTTCAACGTCCCTCCCCTTCCTGACCAAATAAATCACATTTCGCTCCTCTTTCTTTCCATCGTCATACCTGGGCGCCCTCAAATTGCTTTTAATACACCCATTCCTCCCATTATACCCATTCACATCTATGCTTTCTCTTTCCACGACACGCGACTCTTCTCCCCAATCCTTCCCACAATGTCTCGATTTCTTCTCCTCAAACTGTTTTGCCTGCGACGTATCCAGAACGAGCCCCACTTCCAGGTCGCGTGTCACTTTCTGCGAGCAATTTCTCTCGATCGATGGATTTTTCGCTGCTCGTTCTATTTCACCTCGATTCGACGTGCCATTGTTTACTATCGAGCCTTTCACGATATCGCTTTCGTCATCAACTCCGACAAATCTTCTTTTACGCCTTTTTGCACGAATTCCACGAACCCCGTCGAGATTCGACGCCTGACGAAACGGTCTCAGAACGTTTCTGCCCTGCTTCGACCCGTTTCCGCCACGATTTACGTAATCTATCGGTTCATTGTGCCAGATTAAATCCTTCTGCGGCGGCGGAACGCCTCGAATCAAATCAGACGCTGGCTTCGTGTTTCTCTTGCGATTTAGAGGATGTCGTTGCATCTGTGGTAAATCGAAATAAATCCGATACATTCTAGGATTTTTGTATACCTGACGACGTTGTTGAGAAACCGGAATCGAGCTCCAGTCAGACAGCGTGGTGTCGATCTCCGGTTTACTTCGCGGAACAACGTTGTAATAATAATAATCTGGTGTTTTTTGAGGAAGTGGGGGTCTCAGTATAGTTAAGTCTTGTAGATTATTTTCAGTGTTAGACAGAAAAAGATTGTTAGGTTGTAAACTGTTTGGATGTTGAGGATTTCGATACAGACTGTTTGGATGCTGATGTTGAACATTTTTCAGGTTTTTTTCGTTCTTCACGTGCATCAAAACTTTCATGTAATTTTCATTCATTGAGACAGGTTTCTTCGTAGTCGTCATATCGGTCAGTTGTTGGTTTATGATACTCGATGTCGATGATTCCTGATTTGAAGATTGAATGTTAAGATTCAAGGGTTTTTGAGGTTCTTTTGATTTGTTTCTAATTGTAATTTTGTAACGTGGTTTGCGACTGCTCACCGAACTTAACGTTGGATTGAAAAGAGAACTGTCAAAGTTTTGGTTAGATTCTTCGTTACTGATTTCTTGATCATTCATAAGTATCTTATCACTATGAGATTCTAAAAAGGAAGGTGGTTCCATTTTTAATTGTTCATCGGAATTAATCGATTGCCACAGTTCGTCCATACTTGCGCTATCCACAGGTAGCAATTCACTACTCTGCCCATTATTTTTTAAATATGCCGAATCCACAGAACTATGGCCAGATGTTATTTCCTGAACACCTAAGATCTCAGGTTCCAAGATTGGAAATATGGTCGTAGGTTCTTCGTAAACAGAATAAGGTAGAAAATTATTCAAATTTCTAATATAGGGAGGTTGTGCGAGATTCTGATTCAAAGTCGTTGATTCCGATATCAATGGAAATTCTGTGGTTGTCAATTGATCCTGCCTTGTTTTAAAATAATCCCAGAAGAGTTGACCGTAGCTAACAGTCGTTGGATTCTCCTCAGTGCGTGTAAAATCAATTATATCGACGTTAGGCGAAGATTTACTATCGACTTTGTATTTATGTAACCCTGAAGAATTCTGAAACCAATTTTCCAAATCTTCTATGACACTCGTAGTATCCGTTGTACGATCCGTAGAAATTATATTCTCATCCATCGACGCTGCAGTAGAATTCTCAACATTTTCAGACGATGACAATTTTCTTCGTTTTTTATCCGTTTTCTTTCTTCTTTCCTTCATTCTGTCATAATTATCACGTTCCCTTGATCCAGCTGAGGTTTCCATATCAGTGGTTGTCTGAACTTTCTCCAGTTTACTTATCTCAATCCCTTTCTCCATTTCTTCAGCTTCTCTTTCCAAATCCTCCTGCAGCTTCTCTATTCCCTTTTCAGCAACTAATTTTGGATTTACTAAAACATTATCATTGATTTTGCTCGTTGCACTCGTTTTAGGAGGAACACTATCATCTTCATCAAACTCCTTGAACTCCTCGGGTTTAATCTTCTTATAGTTTTTATCCTTTGTCTCGTTCTCTTCTTTCTCGTGATCATCATCATAATCATCGTCTTCAGATTTTTTCTTAAGATCTAAATGATCGTGCAACTTTCTGGCGTAACCTTCGTGAAAATCAGCGTCTCTGATATGTCCAGCATGATCATACGCAGAATCTTCGTAGCCTTCTTCTGTATAAACCGTGTTCACTTTAGTATTCTTCACCACTGCCCTTAATCTTGCTGCGTTTTCCTTTTCCTCTTCAGATTCCGCGTTCTCTATAGCTTTCTTTCGAGGCAGCTTCCTCAATGTATGAGTTTTTCTCACTTGAGCGTACAGTTTCGTTGGTACAAATTCTAAGTGAACTTTTTTGTCCTTTGGTGGCTTGGCCCATTCACCTGGAGCAGTGTATTTCGGTTTTGTTGGAACGTTTCTCGATTCTTCGTGCTCTGAATAAGGAATCGCGTGATCAGCTGGTCCATCAGGCTCTTCTTCTTCGGAAGAAGAATCATCTATAGAAGATTCATTGTCCGTTGGATTCTGGACTCTGTTGTATACACTGGTGTCAGACAATTCTTGATCTGATTCTCTCTGATTTTCTTCTTGAGAAACAGTGGTTGAGATTTTCTCAGTTGTTGATGATTCTGCGAAGAAGAATTCTTCTTTAGAGATGTTGGGTTGTGGATGGATGCCATTTGTGGGAGATCCCTTGGTAAATTTTCCTGAACCATGTGAAATATCCGACACTGATTTCCCTTGAGACCCGAAAACCGACACCAGTAACAGCATTAACAACACTTGATTCATTGCGCTATTGTGAGCTTGCCATTGCACTTGAGCAAAGATAAGTCAGTCAATTTGCGTAATCCTTGTCTATGCACAATACCATAACAAGTGGAACATGGAATTGTTGCTTGAGAAGTTTAACATCACTTTATTTCAGTCAGATAACTATTATAGTCAGTATCACTTTACTGCAGTCCGACAAATTTGAATAATATCCCCGTGACACGATAAATAAAACAAATTATCTTGTAACAGGGTAGGTTTACAAGTTTCTAAAGGAAGAAGTAATCGAAACGCGCATTTTGTGTACGAATGGCTCTTACGAATTTTTACAAAGCACGCAACAACGCAAGGCTCACTATTTTCATAAAAAATTTCAACGTAAGCAAATGAGGATTATTCGATTGATTGCACAAATAAGTTACGATTCAAAGATACGCGAACAAATTACATTAAATTCGATTTGTAAACGCGCAAATAAATTGAAATCGATTTAATTCAAAGATGCGCGAATAAATTGTGATCGTTTCGAAAATGCGCCACCAAAAACTTTATAGTTATTCGGCCGCAAGGTGCACGAACAAATTATGATCGATACGATTCGAATTGGCGCGAAACCAATAGGTTTCCAATCATTTTCGATTGAAAGCTTGCATCGAACTGCACGCGGCACGGTCCGCGTGGCCTAATTTATATTTTCCAGTGGATCGGAAAGGCAGCAGTAGGATCTGAAGTGTCGTTGTTCACGGGACCGTGCAGTGCCGAACACAGAACGGTTCTGTCACTCTCGATTGAGCCCCTCGGTGGATCGTTTCATTGGAAAGGGAATAAAGAAATCCGTGAGCAGCCTAGCTCGCGCACGACGCATTAATTGCATCAACGCTTTTTACTGAACCACTTTCTGCGGATTCGCTAATTTGTTCTAAATTCTTGCTCCTTCTACCTCGATCACACGACACGCTTTATTTCACTTTTTCAGAGACTTTCGAAGCTGAGATCAAACTGCAAAGAACGAGAAGAATTATGAAAATTAGTTAGAAATTCCTTTCTGAGAATTCTATTTGTTTGAAATTTCTTGTTTGAAATTGTATAACTATATATATAATGCATGCAATATTGCATAATGCAAATATATATAGTTATACAATATATAAAATATATAAAATTAGAGATTTCTTTCTAAGAGTTCTATTTGTTTGAAATTTCTTTACAAATCATTGTATAACTATATATATAATAAATTGCATTCAGATGTTTCGTTTCTTCGTGTTAGAAGATCGTCGTGCTAAAGACATATTTCCCGTTACTCCTCAGTTTCAATATAATAACTGCAATCTTAAAGCGGTACATGAGAAAACGTAATTATCCATCACGCAATAGTATTCGTTTAATGGGACAGCCTCATTTGCTGCTTGTTTAATTGGTACTCTATGTAATAATCTTTTAATTCAGTGATTGATATCCGTAGAACCGTTGAATAAATTGTTCCCAGCGATTATTACGCGAAATCTTGAACTCCATCGAACGTCAACGTTGATGTATTTATTAATCTTTGGAGGTTACAGATCATTCTTTGAGATTCAAATCCCAAGGATTTAATTCTGAAATTTATAGAGTTATATTAGTAATTAAGGGGCTCATATAGAGAACAATGTTAAATTTTCCAATTTTTTTAGATAAGAATGCATTCTATCAGTCAGACGCTAGATTCACAGCAATACGATGTATATCTTGACATATGTTTGGCTTCCTCCGTAGAAGACAAAGATTGACACGGGTTTTGTAATCTTGCTACGACCATCAAATTTTAATATTCGAATCTTGTTCTCATTCTAGCAAACAAAAAGAATTTGTAACGTTTTAAGATATTCTGTAACGTTACAAAAATACAATTAGATTTTTGCTATGAAAATTATACGAAATATGGAAATTTCAATTTGTTTATTTTGATTCGCTCCTTTAATAATAAAAATTGAAGATGATTCGGTGGAACCCGCGAGCCATGGGAAAGGAATGGATCTTTGATTCTAGCTTCGGCAGCGTTTCTAGAATTAGCGGCTCTCGATAATGTTTCATCCGGAGGTAGCGATGCGAAGAAAACTGTGGCTCGGGCGACACGCTTCGCGGCTCGACGCGGAAAGGCTCAGTGTAATTGCCTCGCCAGAAACTTGGCAAGCGAAACAAACGATTTACACACGAGTGAGCTAAGCAAAACGCTCGGTGCTCTTGACTGTGGATAGTCAGCCGCAGCTTAAGCCGCGTTAATGCTATCGTAATAGATAAGTCGACAGGAAGTTTGGACAATAGAATGGTTTCGTATTCTCTATATGTCGTGAAAGATCCATGAAATATAATAGAAATGGAGGATTCATATCTCCGATTATTATATTACATATTTTTAATGTATTTCAACTTGAATATTGTTAAATATTATTGCAAGAGATTACTTAATTTAATCTCAGAATTTTTATTCAAGAGTTCATTAATAAAATATTATCAAATATAACAGAAACTGTGTCTATATTATGTTGTTTACATATTTTATTATATTTATATAACGTGTTAAAAAATATTTCTACAGTTTGGCGTAAATTTGATGAATTTAAAAATACGATATTCATTTTTTTCTTTAATTTCAAATGCTTATGTATCATACTGTTGTATCATATGTTGATGAATATGCCAGTTTAATGGATCACGATTATGAAGTAGTAACGATTCGATTGACAAGTAGCTATTTAGTAGGACAATTGAAGAATTGAGAAATGTGGAATAAGAAATGGAACTGTTTAGAAACAGCGTGCAATCTTTGTTAGTAGAGAATGTGCAATATTAAGAACAAGAAACTATCATTGAGTCGCTGTTGCATTATTTATTTAATGATTCGCGAAACACATATATTCAACTAGCGATATTTTATAATATACATTATATTAACGATGATTTATAAATAATACACGTACAGAATAATAAATATATAAAAATTCGCGCGACGCTGCTTAATTGCAACGTATTTGCAATTGCACCTGCCCAACTGTATGATTGTAATACTCCTATAGGCGTTAAACATTTACTACCGTTATACTAATCGTAAGTATTGCATCAGTACCCTCCCTTTAATTTATTTTTCTATATATGATCATAAAATATAAACTCAAAGGATGAATCACATATTGCAATTGTATTCGACATTTTTATTTCTTAAATGTCATATTTTTGTCATGATAAATCATGTTTCACGTAACGTATCATAAAAACGATTTATTAATCGAAATTGGAGGACACCAACGAATACGAGCGAGTACAGAAAATAAACTATGAAACTAACAATAAGTCGAATTGTAGTATCTACTTCCGACGTACATATTTATTATATATATAATACTTTCGTTTTTGCAAGGTTGATTAACGTTAAAACACGATGAACATCCGACAATTTTAATTTCTTACAAAAGAAAGAAACGATCAGGTACTCCGAAAAGAAGCAAAATTACGCTCAAGATGCAATCAAAGGTTTCCACGAATTGGAATCGTTTTGGTCCGATGTCGAAGAATCTTCAGATGATTGTAACATCATTGCTTCTGGTCTGAAAAAGTCGATAATCGGGTGGTAATTATAATTGATTCGCCTCTGCGGTTCTTGGTACTCGTCGTCGAAACCACCATTTTGTAGCCTTGACGTTGCGTCCATTTGCAAATCGTATGGTTGACTGTATCTGTGTAATTCCAAATTTATTTAATTCAACGTCCAAACATCTATAGGTTTTACATCCTTAAATTTAAATAAAAAGTTCATTTAAATTCAATTCTAGATTTTTCATATTTAATGCAATATTTAAAATTTAAATTGTTATTACTTCTAAGTAGTAAAAAATTGCAAATTTCGGATTTTTACATTTTAAATAATTCAAAATTCCAGGTTAAAAAATTTAAACTTTAAATAATTCAAATTTAATTCCAAATTTCAGATTTTTTAGTTTAAAACGTAAGATTCCTGACTTTATGTCATGATACGTAAGATCATTGATGGTTACCTATTTAAAATCGTACTGTTCGCAGTCTCGGTTTGTTCCTCAACATGAGACGTGGATTCTCTTCTATATGGTGGTCTATTGGGTCTACTTGGTCTAGAACCTTTCAGTAATGGTCCAGTATATCCTGGTGCTCTAGTATTCGGTGCGTGTTGCTGAGGCAATTTATCGAATGGCCTTGAACTTGTAGACGAAGGTTTCTTTGGTCTTGTTCTTACAGGTAGAATAAACGGTGGTCTACTAGGGGTAGTTTCTACTGTAGGTTTTTTATTGCTTGCACCTGCAAGGTTTTAGAAATTTGTCCCAGAATTTCACCTGGTTTTATCTTTCAAATTCTTTCACGATAAATAAAAAGAATGTTATATCTTTGATCAATTTACATACCAAGAGATGAATCGAATGGGAACTTGTTTAAATAATTTAATTTCGGAGACTCTTCAAAGTCATCTTTTTGATCGCTGGTGGCGAAGTCAGATCCAGGAAACGATTCTTTAATTCTGAGTGATGGGTCCTTTTGATGAGGTGGAAAAATATCAGCGTAACCGTGCACATGGCAACTACAGCAAGATGGAACTTTAAAAATATCCATGTGAAGACCCAATTTATTATCCCAGGTTAAAAGTCTATGGTAATTGTACACTTGCATGCAAGAAGATCGATAGTTCTCTGATATGAAAGAGCAGCTCGACTGGGGGTTTCTGAAAGCGAAATTTAACGTCAGAGTGTACAATGGTAAAAAATTTCGAATAATTTTTTCCTGGAAATTTTCTTCTGCAATATTTCAATTTGCCTTGTTAACGTGGTAAAGTATCATTCTCTTATTTTCAAGGAATATTCAGCTTCAATACCACAAAGAAGATATTTTGCTCACTGATTTGTAACAAAGTATCGAATTTCGATTTCTATCGCGAGAGAAGATCCTCCGCTAAATTTTACTGGGAAAGTGTTAACCGAATCAGTTGCATTCAACTACAAAAATAAATCATTGGAACGAACGACCGAGGTAAACGGAATTGCCTTTTAAACCGAGCAGGAAATCTCAGCTTTAACCGTGGCTAAAAGACAATCTTGAGCGTAAAGTAGAAGGAACGTTCTGGTAGATTGCTGATTTTATGTAACGCTTGATGCGATTTAATTGCGATTGTCTTTTACTTACGAGCATTTCTCCATTCGTAGAGTTTGCGTGTGTTCGCCGGTGTTTATTATGTATTTCCAAATACCGGAAGCGGCTCTAGCTAGTTGTGGTCGTGCATATTTGATGACGGATGGACACGTGAAACCTTCTTCGACATTTTCAAATGATGAACTTGCATCGGATCTTCTAAGATAAATTGATATGAAATTGACACGAATTAATTTAATAGAATAGAAAATAATCTTACAGGAAAAATTATTGTGATTTATAAAAAGAAAACTTCGATAGATATTATGATTCAGTGTAAAATGTATATAATCCTGTATCATGATACCACGCGTTGCTACAAAGCATCGCTGTTGGCCCCAGTTGCCATTCAACAGGAGCACAATAGAACTAAACCTTTTATTCGACTCAATTCTTAATCAGAAATTCCTATAATTATAGAATTACGAGGTAACACAGACGAATTCTAGTTAGATAAATTTTAGTTATACAGTATAAATCTGATATAATTTATTTTAAATAAAGTTGAATATAAAATAACGAGTAAAAGTTGAGATCTATAAATGAAAGAATTGTTATATTCAAATGAGAAATTAATTCGTCTTTCCCAATTGAAGAATTAATAATTATTATAAGTCTATGAGTCTCACCTCCTAATTTCATTACTCTCGTATCGATTTTCATATTTATTTTCCAGGGGCAATGCAATCGGAAGACTTTCGGCAGATTCGTCAAAATCTTGCGACTTGTAATCAGTCAACAATGCAGCGACCATCTCCTTGTTGCCTCTCAGACTCCTCGTAATCGCCTCGCTAAGAAAATTTCATTCTATTTAAATCCACGTAATAATAAACATAATAATAAATTCAATGAGGATTATTCTTCTTCTAATTTAATTCGTAACAACTTTCTCACAATTCAACGAAATCATGAGAACAAATGGAAGAAAGGAAACGAAAGCTTTGACAATTGCTTCCACGACTTCCTTCCCTATCTAGATACCCATAATTCCTAATTAAAAAAACAACTTATGGTTATGATTATGAGAAAACGGAGGTCGAATAAGCATTGCGCAATGAACAATTCGAACGTGGAATCGTAGAAAAGCGAGCGCACTTTCTTTTAGTTAAACGAGCCTGCGAATTGTCTTTACTATCGTGAAACGACGTTTTAATTAACGTTAATCCCTGTTCATCAGAGAAAGTTTAATTTAAATGCGAGACACTGAATTAGTTGCGTAATTGTTGCAACTTGTTGGAGGGAAGAGAGGAAAAAAGAGAAGAAAAATAGTAATACATGAAACTTACTGTGGGTAATCAGCTATTTCGAGACAAACTGTCTTCGTGAAGAAAGTACATTCTTTTTCTGTTGGATCTCGTTTTACTTCTGTGGGCCGTCTGGGTGGTCTTATTAGTGGTGTTCTCGATAAATCTGGAAAGTAATTATTATAGATCGATTTTGTTATATGATTGATAGACTGAAAATTTCTATGCATTTATGGTAAAATACACAAGATAAAACATTCATTAAAATTAGATTAAGAATGTTTATGTAAATTCATATTTTTACGAATAGAAAAGAAATGAAACCATACCATGAAGTTATATTGTGGCTATTTTATATATTTTTGTATATCATGCTTATTTTTACATCTTCCCGTAAATTTCCCGTAAATACACAAGAAATACAGATTTATATTTTTGCGAGCTGAGAAGAAACAGAATCTCAGAGACTTGTTTCTTTCTTAAATATTGTAACAAGTATTATAAATATTTTATATACGTATTCTGTGCATTTCTGCATTTTCAAATTCTCAATAAATGCTCGAACATTGTCTAATTATAATATTTAGTAACTGAAACAAAGTAAATTTACATAAACATACGCAGTCTATTACGTAATATGGAACGTATTAAACAAAAAGTTTCATGCAATATCCTGTCCGAAATTTGTTAGGACTAAATATAGAATAAAAGTATGAAAAATAACCTGCATAGACATTTCTTCGATTTAGAGAAGTTGGTCTTCTTGGAGGAGGTCGATAACCAGGTCGTTTCCGCAGGTTGGGTCTTATAATTCTCAATTCTTGTGGCTGTAATAAAAAGAGAAAAAGAAAACTTATCATAATCAGTGAACTCTGATACAGGCTATTTAAGCTATTTCTTTATCTCGTCAGTAGTAAACGAACATGTATTCTTTTAGAAAATTCTATTTATCGGTCGAGAAATCTTAATTACACATAATTAACAATATATGTTCCTCGAGCGTCCGTTAGCCATTTTAGCCTGGTTGCTAATTAGTATTCAGTAAGGAAGGTTTCGCGGCATCCTTTGAGAAATTTACATACATAGTTTTGCCCGAGATCCTCTGAAAATTACGACTGGTAATATAATAAACACACTAATTAGAAACTCGTGAAAGTAATCGCGGAAAAAATATATGTTGTCATCAAAAAGAAAAGCATTTTCTTGGAAATTATCACGTTTCAAGTTTTTATGTTTTAACCTTTTAATTTAGATTTATACAGGGTGGTTGGTAACTGATGGTACAAGCGGAAAGGGGGTGATTCTACGCGAAAAAAGAAGTCGAAAATATAGAATAAAAATTTTTCGTTTGAGGCTTTATTTTCGAGAAAATCGACTTTGAATTTTCGCTCGGTACGCGTGCACTTTATCACGTCTCGTTACAACGGATTTCACTGTAGATCGTTGTCTCGATGGAAAAATTAAAAAAAAAATTAAAAAAAGAAATTAAAAAAAAAATTTTTATTCTATACTTTCGACTTCTTTTTTCGCGTAGAAACACCCCCTTTCCGCTTGTACCACCAATTACCAACCACCCTGTGGTTTATAGAAGATTTATAGAAGATTTTTTCAAAAATTTATGCATATTGTATAAATGACAATGTTTAAAGAAGGAAAGGATAAAGGATATCATTTTAGAAATCCCTGTATTAACAAACCTGTTTTACACAGATCTTTGCGCGTAATGTTACGAACAGAAAGTTGAAGTCCGAAAATACAATAATTGCACGGAATAGCGGCCACATATGACAAAATTGTACATTTCGATATGATTTACGATAGAAAGGAGTTCCAAGTATGACTTTCTAGGAATTTTTCTTGTAATGAGGTAAAGAGCCATCAATCTTTCATTTGAATACAATAATATTGGACCCAGAACATCGTATTTACTGGGAAATGCAAAGCGATTCAGAAGTTGCTTCTTTAGCGTTCGTCGAACCTTGTACAACCATAAAAGTGATTGAAGTTAAATCGATGCCTGCTATTTGGTATTTATGGGTTATGCAGTATAATTTACTTTCCTATATTAGGTATAGAAACGTGCTAGGATGAATAAATACATAAAAGTGATTGCCAATAGAAGTAAGCTTTGCAATCATCGCGACGCGACGTCATCCTCGATCGGAACAGGGTCAACTTTACAATACAAAAAGGGTATCGAGGATGAGCTAACAATCCTTTATAATTCTATTAAGTGATACTATTCTTTTTTGAGTCACTCGCGTTAGTTTTTTCTTAGATGGTTATTTTTTCATATACCTTATTCTTTTCCCAATTTCGTTCTTTTTTCTACAAACGAAAGGATACTTAATGTTTGAAGAAATAAATTTAACATATACTTAAAACGAAAAATCATGTATATTAAGAATGAAACAAATCTTGAATATTTTCTATAAATCTAAGAAATTTTGCAACAATAGAGAGAAACGTCTGAATACAAAATGATTTAACAGACGTAATGGTGTTAATCGAATAATTTATATAAAATATATTTATATCATCAAAATACTAAATAATTGACAACAGAATAGCATAATTTGTTCTTTTTATCGCTTACCTCAGGCAATTCTTCCAATCCTTCCTCATCACCAGTGGGATCATCGGATATGACCTTCGCGATGTCCGCACTTTTCGGTAGCATGAGTTCCCTGCTGGCATTTTGTCGACTTCCATTACTCAATAGTGCACGAACTTTTTCCAATTGCTGTTGAGAATTATAATAAATGAGAAAATAATCGTGGTTGACCTTTACAAAAAATATGCAACTTTCACAAATCAAATTGATCAACTACCCAAATACAGGACTACTTTCCATTTTGAAATTTTTCCATGTTGATCAATGTGGCTTCTGAATAGCTCATGCTTGACACATTCTAATATTGCTTTCCAGTTTCTCTAAAAATTTTGTAAATCAGCAAACCAAGAAAAGGAAGAATGCTTCGAAAAGCAACTATAATACATTTATAACTTTACATGGCAGAAGCAATTTACAGA
Source organism: Bombus vosnesenskii (assembly GCF_011952255.1). Classification (NCBI taxonomy): domain Eukaryota; kingdom Metazoa; phylum Arthropoda; class Insecta; order Hymenoptera; family Apidae; genus Bombus; species Bombus vosnesenskii. Next base: position 690,365 of record NW_022882976.1, on the reverse strand, counting down.
ATGTAATGTATGTCTTAATAAATTTCAAAGATGACTATAATTGTCAAAGTATAGTTTTTCCGAAACACATACGGATGTGCACGTATTGCAAGGTGTGTTTCATGCAGGTCTGTTTTCGTGTTCTCATCAACGCTAATACGTTAACGATATGTTTAGCTCGTTAAATTAACAGCAGTTAACCCGACTAACACGGCGTGTAAGCGTTATTTAAGTAAATAGAAACTTCTTTCACTCACACTCTCTCGTAATTTATCTGTCCTGTTCTTGAATGCTACGTCGTTGATCTTGATGGACGTGACCGTCGTCTCGTTGTTTTCTTTATGATCGTTGAGATCCACGTCGTCTTTCAAATCCTTCTCAACGCTGACGTCGATCGAGGACAGTAGCACGACTGCCTAGAGAGTGAAACGAACCCTGTGTATTCGCGTAAACTTATTATTACCGCCGAAAATTCTGGGTCAGCGAGATATCAACTCAGACACGCTTATTCTTCATTTATTCTCGACGAATCTTCTTCAACTATTAATCATATTTTCACTTTGTAAGGTAAAACGTATTTTCTATAATTCGACCTCGAATTCGCTTTCGTTCGTGCGATATTTAAATGATTAGATGCAGAAAGTTTCCAAGAAGAGAAGAAATAACGTTCTAAAAATTTTTGTAAGTTTTAAAAGAAGAAGTTTGAGAAAAGAAAGTGCTTTGAAAGAAAGTTTAAACGTACGAGGAGCTATATTTAGATTGGAAATATTTTAAAGAAAGATTTAAACCTATTAATTCCTGTTATATTTTTTTTTAATTCATGGTATTCTAAAGTTACATTTTAAAATGTCACGCAGATGTCTGTACAATAAATGTACAGTTTCAATTAGTTTGATTATTGCCATTTACCGACCAATTTACTCCACAGATAGTCACACATATGAATATTAATCGAAATACTAAACCACAGTTAGTAGAAATGTCCATATTAATAGTCCTTACGAGGATATCGGATACTCATACACCAGGTAGACAAATAAGTACTGTTAATAATAATTCCTTGATTCGATGTAAAATTTGATATCTTGAGCTAGCTATCGAATTATCAATGACCTATTGTCATCTTCGAATATCTGATTAATTACCCCTTCTTCGTTTCCACACAAAATATTAAACTTAATTTAATAAATTCTATATTTTATATAAGAACAATCCTTTTCCTTTATCCAAATAATTACGATTCGCCAGATTCTGTTAAATAGACAAAACAGAAAATCATCGTCCAGGAACACGTTCATTGATTTCCATTCTCTTTAAATAGATTTAATTCAACGACTTCTACATTGTCCATAAATTCTTCCCTTTATTTCAATAAATTATTTCAAGGAATTGTGCACCTTCTACAGAAGCTTCGTTTTACATTATCTAAATAATTATGATTCAATAAATTCTTTTAAACAAAGAAAGCAGACATTCCTCCTTTAAAACCACGTATACATATTTCCATTTAATTTACTATAAAGAAATTTAATTCAGCAAATTTCATATTCTCTGTAGAATATTCCTCTTCTATAGATCTAATAAATTCTATATTATTCAAATTTGTATTTTTCATGGAAACTTCCTCTTCCTTTAATTAAACAATTATAATTCAATAAATTCTTAGACTATGCAAGCAGACATTGCTTCTTTCAGGAACACGTATACCGTCTTCCGTTTTTTCTTTTTTTTTTTTGTTTCTCGCTGAGACAGTACAGTTTATCGCCTAGACGATCTTTTATTCGAAACAAATCCTTTCCCTTTCATAATCGTAACAACGATAGGATTTCCCGGCGGATACAATAGCACAATTCTTCTATTATGATTGCGGGAATTGATCGCTAGGGAAACGTTGTACGGGCGAGCTTCTCGTTTCTGTGGGTCTGGATATCACGGAAGAAATCTTTGGCGCGTGGTGGAAGCGCGAGCCATAGAGAAACGTTAATTTCGTTTACGTTGCAGCGGAAGTGGCGTTGTAAAGTGACGGCGCGTAACGCGTCGTGAAATCGTCGTGAAAACACGACCGAGTGGATTTAACGACACGGACCACGTGTCGGTCCGGTGAAATTATGTGATTTTTTCTCCGGACGACGCCAGTCTAGGAAATGATAAAAAATGCACATAGATACAACACGCTCGCAATTCGCGGGTGAAAGTCACGTTGTTCCGCATCCATGATTAGTTTCGAGCAAACGCAACTGCCGGTGTGTGCAGTTGCATGCACGGATTTTTCTGCGATTGGGAGATTGAACGAAAGTTTCTATTGAACAGCGTTCACGCGCCATAGTTGCATCGAGTAAAATGTAAATCATGCGATCGATGACGAGCGTAGTGGTCAAGATAATGAATTCATTTATTACGTTTACCTGGTTTCTCTGTTTCAATTTAAATGAATGGTTGTGTAACTTTCACCCCGATGCAGGATCTTGAACAGAAGGGTACTTTCTAAAATATGAATTTCTTAATGATATCAGTGTTTCTATCTTAGGGTTATCCTAAATTGGGGACAAAATCGATAAGATCTAGCCTGAGATGGATCTACGATTGTTTGAGTGGAGTCGGTATATTTCTGAGAATTTAATAATCTCCCGCTCTTACTTTGAGCCGTCTAACAGGATATATCACTTAAGTATAACACGTCAATTTTAATGAAATTTACATGAGATAATTCCTAGAAAGATATTTGACACATATTGTTTTTTTCTAAGGGGTAAAATCAGTTTCTGAATACAAACAAAAATGGTTTGGACAAGAGTCGTGAATTTTTAATGGCAAATTTTGCTACATAGACAATTTTTCAAAATATTTAATAATTTATGTAAAATACATATAATAAATTATTAAGTGTGATTCAATTCTATTATATTTCAAATATGTATATATGCATTTTCATCCTTGTTCATACAAATTATTTATTAAACTCATTCCAGTTTATTCTACATTATTTAACCACTAACTTTATGCTAATTGTTATTAAACTTTGCTAATTACAATTTGACAGCACAAAGTAATTATTAACGACAGCTGTACAGTTGATTTCTTTCTTATCAAATTAAGTTAGATACTGTCGTATCATGGATGGTCTCGTAGCTACGGAAAGCTGTAACTGGCTACTTTGTGATCTGTCTGACGTCGAGTTTAGCATAGCCAAAGGCGACATTCTGTCACACCTCTTAACGATATCCTTGGACTGTGTATCTCAGTTTCCACTAACGCCACCCTTATCAGTTACAACACTGTTATCGCATTGTTATCGTTTCAATAAATTATTATTCCCATTGTTCCATCCCTAAGGGACGTTTCTCGAGTTTCTATAGTTCTAACACGGACCACAATGTGTTCGAGATTTCCTAACATAGAAAGATAAGAGAAATGCGAATACGAAGTGTTTGTGTTAATGTTACCATTGCAGGAAATGGTCGATGTAACAACACGTGTAGAGACTCGACAGTATTATGCCACGTGAAATAACCATAAACGTGGAAATTCCAACATATCCTCTGCTGTTTGCAATGAGCGCTGACCTAGTAACCATGATGCTCAGCAGAAGGAAGAGCTACGATTTCACTGAGTGATCCTTTTTTCTTTTTATATCGCGGGTGTTCATCAATTCTTAGCCAATAACGTACGATTTTTCAGGATATTTTGTAACATTGTTGTACGATTATTTGTTTAAAACACGTGTAACATTTCCTGGTGTTTTGTTACTCGATTAATATCGATTTCTGGTGATCTTTCTTTTTACTTCTTCGTAGTCTTCCGAATGGAGGACTAAATATCGTGTGTATATGTATATTATATATACGTAACTGTATATAAATAAAATCTGTACATGGATTCGTCTTTTTGTTTTATAAAATATTATTTCTGTAATATTATATCGTATTAGGTTGAGTAATTAATTCATTTACATTTTCTCAAAACATCGAATGTCGACGTTAATGTACGTCGAGTGTAATTACTTTGATATAAAATCTATTCTTTTTAAAAATGTAAATTTTCATAAAAATCCACAATCGGCGCTTGTGAATTCCGTTCGCCTGTAATTAGCTGAGAAATCAACAACTTTCGAATACCATATTATATTATAATGAGTCACAAATTTTGAAGGAGCCTCATTTAAATGCTTGAAACGTTAATACCTCTCGTGTGAATGGAAAAAATACAACAATACGACAGGCTTTCTACCAATACATGTAGCAGCTTCTTTTTATAACATTTCCTTCGTACACGATGTTTTTTCTTTCTCGTTACGAATATCGACGTCGTTAAATTCCTCGAGTTACAAAACTTTCATGAAACATTTCATAAGGTAAAACATTTCACCTTAGATTATTATCGAGAACTTTCACCGTACTTATCGTCCTAAGAAGATATACGCTTGTTGCAAATTATAAGCCGGTACATCGATATCATTGATTTATTCCGACGTATCAAATCAAAAGATCTGTTCAGTGAAATTTAATACGTAATTATAATTACGGTTCAAAGGAATTACTTGTAATTTTAAAGATGGAGGATCTTTCACAAATCAGGTAGTGCCGTAATCACATCGTTGGTTTGTTCAAATAACGATATATTTAAGAAAATCTTTGATTTCAAGATGCCTGCAAAAATTAACTTCGATAATGAATTATTTGATTACAACATAAATTATTCTATTTTTATCTTTATTTGTATATATATATTACAATCTAACATTTTCAAGAATAGTGTCAATATTTTACTTAATAGAATAATAAAATATTAATAATGAAGTTATACTATTTAATAAAAAGAAGGTCGCAATTAGAAAACAGCCTTCCTGTAATAATAAGCAATACATATAACAAATGTTTTATTACTGATCCTTAAAAGCCAGAGACCATTAGCTGAATCATAAATGAGCAAAAATTTGTCATTATAAAATGCTCAGGTAATTAATAACTTTCTTTCTGAGATTGAGTTCTAGAAAAAATTTACTCCTCTTGACTGTCTCAGTCTTTTACTGAACAATGATGTACATAATTTGTAAAATACAGTTTTAAATACATATTTTAAATATACTAATATCTATACCATTTACAACACTACACAACTTATCTTTACTTTGAAGATCAATAGATCGTACGTTAATCTGTTAAATCAAACTTTCAAAGAACCATCTCATTCGAGAATTTTACAAAGATCAGTTAAAGGTAACTAACGTGAGTTACAATATACGTAAATTATATCGCATGATAGGTGATTTCGTCAATCAGAAACGAACAGGAACTGATGACGAAGCACGCACATTGAGCTATCTATCGAACAACCTAATTCTCAGGGTCCAACAAGGGAGAAACCGAAGGAATAAGCAAACTGATCGATTAAATACGATAAAAGGAATTGCCTCTATTGATAAAAAAAAAACACGCGAGTAGTTGCACGTTCTGCCAACGATCTTATATTTGTAATCGTCGATAAATCTTTCACTCGCCAGCACGTGAGAGGGAACTCATAGCAATTAAGGGAATCTATTTACTTTTCCTGATTCCGTCAGGTTACCGGATCAAGGCCATGCAAAGGTTGTTCCACTTTACGCGAAGAGAATCACAGGCGCAGAGTGTTAGTCATCCGTTCTTCACGAAAATACGGAAACTTCTTTCGAGTTCCTATCGACGAACTTAGGAATGTTTGGTTGAACATGTTACATATCAGTGATGTGACGTTTCATGTTTCGTGTTTCATCGTTAGGAACTAATTAACGGGATACCTTACGGTTTATATACGTATATAAACGTGATATATATATGTATTAATCAAGAACAATTACTTCGAAGATTGCCTTCTGGTAATTATTAATTATCTCTGTACATATTAATTGTCGATCGATACGAAGATGTTACAATATAGCTTCGTATGTGTCATTTTTATCTTTATTGAAAAATTTAATGTGTGAACTATATTGTATATGTACGAATTTTAATACTTTTTCTTGAAAATTGAAGACTTCAATGAAAAAGAAAAAATCAAAAACAATCAAGTCACATAAAAAGCAAACTGATGAAATACTTGAAACTACTTGAAAAATTTGTATAATAATAAATTTGTACAAATTAGATATGTTCGGTTTGATTTCCGAGTAACTTAATTACAAGTCAATAACAAGTGGCAACACTTGGTTGCACATGAATGCTTCGGACTAATTTGAACTTTCTTAGATCATTTTTATAATGTTCATAACTAAAATATTAGGATCATTTATGAAATCGTGTCCATGAAAGTTACTCGCGATTAAAAAGCCATGGGACATTAGTTAATTATCGACAAATTGGCGAAAGTAGAATTGTCTGGCATGTTCTCATACATTTAAGACAAGACACGTGTTTAGAACCATTAAAACTACCAAAATTAATAATATAACAAAAATTTCAATTTCTTACCACCGTGATAAAAAATAGTCCACGCGTCATCATCATTCCTTCATATGATCTCTCATCAAGGTCTTCTCACTTCTTCCCAACGTACAGTACCACATTCACTATCACCACCAATTATTTTAATCCTGTTTTTCAATACTAAATACGCTTAAATAAACTATCTTTCAAGTACCAATACGGCTAATATCTAATAGTAATCAATTAGAAAAATGGAACAAATCACTGAACATCGATATCAGCCTCCCCTATCGATTCTCAATCATTCACCCAGCAGTTCTTCAGCAAAAACAACGTGCTCCGATTCGACGACAATTCCTCAAGCCTAACAAAGTCTCTGAAGCAATTAATCGACGTTGCTTGAAGTTCAATCGCACTTCTCATCGACGTCCACGGAACAACGACGTCTGGAGGCTGCGTGTTCCACCAGGGGACGAAAAATTGTGCGCTCGTGGAAGCGCACCGACCTCTGGTTACAGCTGCCGCGGAACGGGCACGGTCCTCGTCTTCATCAGGTGGAAGGAGAGATGCCAAAGGAGAAGAAGAATCGTGGCCCGATGCCTGGCGGTTCTCACGTGGGGATAATGTAGGAACGAGCGTGCTTCGTCCTGCGTGTTCCCCCTCGTCGAGCCATGACCGAGAAAACCGGACGGCCGGATAAGCGTGTCGTATTCGAGAGGAGGAAGAAGTCGGCCAGTCGATCTCCTCCTTTGCTCTTCTTCGACTCAGCCTACAGCTTTACTCATGGGGAGCACCGACAGAGTGGTGGTCGCCCGCATCACCCTTGATACGACAGCACGTGACGTTTTCACCGCGATTGTTACTTTTCATTCTCTTGCTTCCTTACTTTCTTTCGTTGCGTCTTTCTTTCTTTTCTTCTTTTTTTTTTCTTTTGTGGAAATTTGTTTTATCGTCACTGTGAGTAATTTGAAATTTGTATGTTAATTGTGTTGGTGAAATTAGAGATTTTGCCTATTTCGGGAACTTGTGTCGTAATGTAATTTGGAACTTCTATTTTAATTATGTTGGTGGAATTAGGTATTTTGTCCCGCTCACTTCCATACTTTTTTTCTTTCTTTTCTTTTCCTTTCCTTTTTTCCTCCTTCTTCTCTTGCTCTTTGTTAGTAGCGGTTGTTCGAAGTAGTAGCGGCTTTTCAAAATTAGGAAATTTCAATAGATCAACGTTATTAGATGAAGTAATAAAAGATTTGTGAAGAAACGAGTGTACAGTCGTAGAATTAATACAATTCAGTATATGAGTTGAGCTTCCTTGCTCCAATGAAACTTTTACAAACTGAACACCTTGCAAATGAAATATTTATGAACAGTTGCTTCCAATGAAAAACGACGCAGGAAAATATATTCTCACTAATTTTCGTTACTTTTTCTAGACGATAAAGTGAAATATTTTCAAGCACCTATGATTAAATTCTCGTGATCGAATGAAAAATGACGTCTGATTCGTCTTTGGAAGTGACGCGCGACGTTTTCTCCGTGATTGCTGTCATTAGCACGCATGTAACTTTCGATGTAAATCGGAGTTCCATCTCTACCGCGATCTTACCTTTGTCTGTCTTCATGCACGAGTAAATTTGTATGATAAAAGGCGCAATACAAGTGGTTTTATAGAAAGGACATAAATCTTCATTTACTTCTCCTGAATATTTTTCTGACTCTCGTTATACATTAAGAAAGAAAGATGCTTTCATTAAAACGAAATATCATCGTCTACAACTATGATTCAGGCAACAGATGGTTGATGATGTTTTCTCTTCGAATCCTTCGATAAGGTCCAAGTTGAGAAAAGAGGGTAAGATACAATCTGCATTTTGAAATACTGGGATAAAATATCGACCTATGTATCGTTCGATGTCACGTTGGGAAAGCTAAACTATTTTAGAAAGTTAAGAGTAATGCCTTAATCAATGTCGATACACTAATTTCGTAAGTACAGGACGAATCAACATTCATATACGTGTATACGAGTATCAATGAATAGAAAATGAGACTATGTTACTTTCTAATCTTTCATTTATTAACATTAATAAAAAATATATCGTGTGTATAGATACGTTGAAATTCATACAAATTAATTTATAATCTTGTTTGAATTGTCAGAGCGTTAGGAGAACGTCAAAGAATGTAGAAAATAAGGTATAATAAAACTCTTACTTCTATAAATACCTTATTATAAAACGTATCTACATAAAACGTACACTCAAATAAAAGATTCTAAACATTGCAATCATTTCTACACACATCAAATAATTTTATTAACAAAAAATTAATTTTCATTAAATCACGGCCAAACAACCGATCATTAAAATAAATCACAGCGATTAAAAATTAGTACGTCTACATCCTGTTCTTTATTTTCGCGTATATAAATTTCCTGGTTCGAGATATTAAATCCTGCAGTATTTCAAGTTCGTTTTTCTCGTGTTTCTAATGGCGTTGTTGCGACGAATCGAAGGGTGAAAGCGACCAAGCGTTTCCGAATCAAACGGCGCGAGTCTTCGAGTTAAACCCACGACCAGCGTTCGTCACTCTCACATAAGGCACTCAAGGAAGTTTATGAGATATTCACGACCCTTGCCGTAGTCTGTAATTGGCGACATTCTGTATAGAAACGAGCAGTCGTCTCGACGTTTAACGCAACGTTCGGTAGAACGAAATTGCAGATAGAACGTGATTAACTTGCAATGAAGCAACTGGTTTTAGATATCTTGAGAAGCGAGAGAAGGTATTGAGTCCTCTGGATACTCTTATCGCTGTTTATGGGATTCTTAGTACCTATTACGTTTCTATTGCAGTGTTTATTAGTAAGCAGAGAGGCTCACTATAGGTGTAAACTATTCTTACCCTCATTAAATAGACCTAAGATAGACCTATATTCTTGAATAAACAATAAAATAATAATATTATATGCTTAAGATAACTGTTTATGCTGTATACTGATATTGTACTAAATATATGGTTGCAATGAATATTTTATAATTTCTATATATATTTCCAGATTGGTTCCAAATTTTACCAACATAATTATGGTCATTCGTGTCTGATTACGGTGTCGATGAAACTTCAAAATATTTTACAGAACACGTACAATATATACCTAAAAATTTTCTAGCTGTTCAAATATTTTCGTTAACTAGTGTTCGTTCGTCAACCATGCTCTAACATTTCATATCAACCTTACCTTGACAAATCTTTCTCAAAACATTCTCAAATACCTTTCAAGCAATCCAGAACACGAAGACAATCAATAAACCAACAAATTTCGATCGTTTTGTAAAGCCACGATCCTCTTTAAGCATCCTCCTAACTCCACTCGATAAATATCCAACTGTGAAACTGTCAGGGGCACGCGTAAACTGTCACGATGTACTTGGCTTGGTAGGTACTTGGCGCCGTTTCCATTGTCCTTCGTGGCGAATCTGCATTCCGAAACGGCGCGTGCAACCCGCATAAAGATCGTTGGAACGCGGCCGTGAGGTGTTTCCTCTGTTAAACTTAACGATAGCCTGTGTATCGTTGCGCGGCGAGTATTTAAAGCAGTCGTGGAAATCGAAATAAACGGACGACGAATCGATCGCGAAACGATCCGCGGCTCACTTAACTCGATAAAGAGAATGGTTATTGCCAGCGTGTGAACCATTCGCGTACATGTATTCAAGTGCATGTTGAGCTAGAGAGTAGGTCTTGTTGTGTCGGAACGCGTACGACCGTACGAGTTCAAGTTAAAGTGGTAAAAGGAATATTGTAACCCTTCGTTCTTGATTTACGCATCGATGCGCTCGAAACCCTGCGACTAGAAACCCGGCGATGTTAACGACGCTTTCGATCGGATTCCACGGAAGATTTAGAGTGTTCGTAAAATTTGTCAACAAGTATCAAACGGTTTGTCGTGGATCGATGAAATTAAATGGATTTAGTTTGGACGAATTGACTTGAATATTGTCTAAATAGAATATTTGGAGAATCATTATATAAATGATATATCGTTCTATGTGGATAGATATATTGTAGACGAGAGTAAAATAATTTGGCTATACTGTTTATGACTTAGATGAACGCAAAGTGTGATATTTAAAATAGAAATTAATATTGACATATAAGTTATTTATTTTATTTGCAGATATTAATTTTAAAGATTATCATAAGTGAGTGTTCTGCGCAACACGTGCTTTTTAAATGAAAGATTAAATGTTTCATTATTATTCGATTCTAGACGAAGAGCAGGAGAGTCATTGTTTTCAGTGATTGCAAATACGGTACTGTAGTACAATATTAAAAAAGATTAATATAGAATGATATTTCAATTCAAGGGTTTAATTCAAGGGTTAATTAAAGAAAATGATATAAATAAACTTATTATTTTCCTATGTTATTTCTAATATAGAAGTAATATTCTAGTTAAAATGATTCTTTATTTCAACTTTTTACTTTGTATCCTCGTTTGAAATGAAACTTGCCCAAACCTGGAATAAGATACTCAGAAGCTACGGAGAAATTGTAAAGAGTAAGTTGAAATTTTATTACCTGTGATACTAAAAAGGTGATACTACGATACCTTTTTTGCATGCATCCTTACTGGTTACAATTATACAGGCGTATCTTTTTGTTATTGATACAGATTAGTGGAAGTTACTTTCACTGGACATTTGAAAGACTATTTGAGCACCACATAGCAATATAATTTACACGACGGCTGAAATTACCCGTTTCCCTTGTTCGCTCCTTTCGTGAGAACCAATTATATTCCCTCTCAGTCGTTTTATACTTCCGGTACCCGTATAACGTTACCGTTATAGTGATTTTTATTGTAATGTACAAGCTATTTATTCTTTTCATTATATTCTCACTCTTTTTTGGTTTTTAATATGAAGTTAAAACTCATAACATGTTGTCCACGCTTAAAAGTCGTAATATGCTATATTTGATTTAACTCTTATTTTTACATTTTACTAAAAATATAGTATGCTCTGTATGTCATCTTATTATTTGTACACCGTGCTTGAATATAAAAATGTTTCATTCATCTGCACTAGGAATTAAAGAATTTTTAAGATCAAGTATTTATCCATTCGTTGTAACTTTCCTTACCGTCTGTATGTGATATCAAGAAGCATCAAATTATCTAGAGCTCATTTGCGCTTTATTGCAATAATTCTACTGTAATATATGTTATTACATATTACATACTATTGTATATTAATATGCAATAATTCTACAATAATTCTATAATAATTCTTATATGAAATTCGAAATTTTACAAATCATAAATTACAAGTTAGTAATTCCGATAAATTCTCTTGAACAATGCCAATACGTTTGATGGTAGAACGAATGAAGTTGTACATATAAAATTGTAAATTTATAAGAAAGAAGTCTATAACTTATAATTTGCAACTTGTCGATTCACTGTCATGATTTTAATTGTGATTAATTGTGCAAAAAAGTCAAGAAGAAGAATTGACCTTCGAAACAAGAATCGTCAAGTCAAGACCTCAAGGCTGCCGATCTCTCTTATTTCAAAGGATCAAACGATGTAATTCGTTCTGCTCACAAAATTGGAAGACGGATCTGCTTGAAAAAGCCTGAAAAACGTCTCGCGTCTGGAACCAATCGAAACTCATTACTGCGCGGCGGTGCCTTTTGTTTCTACGAGGTTCTCCTCATCCTCAATTCGTTGCTGATCTTTGTTCTCGCGAAGGATGGTAAGTGCAAAAACATTTCGTCAGAAACTTATTTAGCCGATATCAAAAACCATCCAACAGCGACGGATAACATACTAACAATATTTTCGATGCGATACACACGTTCTGACGTTATTTCGGCACGTTTTCAGTAAAGTGAAACGCGCTCATTTCGAAGAATATTTGGGTCGGCGGCTCGTTAACATTACTATAAAAAATATGGTGTTGATCAACGCAAGACAGAATTTTCAACTGGCCACGAATGAAAGTGGAACGTGTCGCCGCGATCTTACTTTTAATCGCGCGTTCGTCCCAGGGAATGGAAAGGATCTTCTAACTATCCAGCAATTATTTGTTCGTTTTACGACCATAAGTTATCGCGATAAAATTAATAACTATCCAGCAGGAATTTTATCGCTGGACAAAATATTTGACGTACTTTCAAATGATTTCTGTATATTATCATATAAATGCAGATGAGAAAGTTAGTTCTAGCTGTCAGTTCTAACTGTAAGCTAGAAATTCATCAAAATGAATTTTATAAAACATTAATTATTTGAACGACTTGATGTATTAATAATGACAATATTAATAATTTTTGCTTTCATATCATTTCAAAATATAGTGTTCGTGAGATATCCAATATAATCGAATGTGATTTGAGATACTCTCGATATATGTTAAGTCGTTTTTCTTCTTCATTAAATTCTTATGTTGTTACCTCGATACCGTTGCTGGATCTCTAGGCGAAAGTCTTTCCATAGATAGCAACCGCGACCTAGTCACGTGAAGGATGTTTCCTGCGTAAATCTCCTCAAGTGATCCTCATGAGACTACAAGGCATCGTACTTAACTCGTTAAGTCACACCAATAAACAAGCATAAATTATCATCCTCCAACATTTAAAGAATTTAATTTTAATTAAGATTTAAAGAAAGATTTGAAGGTTACTCAAGATCACATGAAGACTATGCCAAGGTTATTCAACAGTAACTCCGAGGTTGCTTGAGATATTTAAGGCCATCTGAAGGTCATTTCTAAATCATTTGGTTCGTTACAAGGTCACTCTGTCGCTTAAATGAATTTAAGAGATCTATTTTCAAGATCTACAATAGTGAGGAAATATACAGGGTGAGCCAGTTCTTTCAGTCAAACGTTATCAGTAGATTCCATAGGTCAAGATAAGAAAAGAATGTCATACAAGCCTATGTCATTGGAAGCATTGTAAAAGAGTTATATCGACGAGTAATAAACGAAAACTTCAAAGAGTATTAATAATTAATAAATTAATAGCGAACATTTTGAAATGGTGTTATAGCTGAAGTCGTAGAAGTATTACGATTGGATTTACGCGTTAACCCGAAGATATCGGGTTGAGTCGGGTCAAGAATTTTTCCCGGGGTCTGGTCGATTTCCCGAAGGTGTCTCGTATTTCCGGAAATTCCGAAACTCTTAAGAAAGTCGGAACTCCCGAGAATTTCGGGATTCTCGAGAAAGTGGGAATTCTCAGGACTTTTGGAATTCTTGAAAATTTTCAAATTATATAAGCTAGAATACTGAGCAAAAAAAAAAGGGGCGAAGTACATGATAGATATAATATTTCATTATGAAGTATTATAATTTGCTATATAATTTTATAACTCTTGAATCATGACAATCTCGAATTACGAGATACTTTCAGGATCCGAAACGACTCGTATTATACGAATATTGGATTTCTGATATTTTCGGCTTTGCGAACACCTCTAATTATGTTACATTCTGACTGTTGCTACTTAAGTATTTCTAATCTATTCATACTTTGTACTAATGCACGCCCACTGTCACTCATTCCGTATAACGTTTCTTTTTTGTTATAGCATCTTTTTGTTTAACAATGCTTCCAATGACGTGTGTTTTTTAACATCTTTTTTTTATCTTTATCTACAGAATGTATTGAGTATCTACTGTATGTATTAGGTTGTCCGGAAATTTCTTTTCCAGACACGTCTTTTACAACAATGCATCTTTATACAAATATGAAACCTAATTTTTCGAGCGTTGTGATCTTTAGTTTAATAGAACAAAATGGATCATACGTAATTCGATAAAATAATATAAAACGGAAAATATTATGCATCTCATTATTTCCTTATAGAACGCAGGAAACTTTTCGGACGACCTAATATATGTATGTACATGATGTACAGTATAATATTATTTGTTCAATATTTTTCACATTCTACAACGTATAAAATCTATAACATTAAAAATACATACATATTCATAATAGTTTCTACATAATAACTTTTACATTTTGTAATGTATATGAACGAAAGCGAAATACACTGAATGAACTAAATTTACAAGTATTTTTCCATCGACGTAAGATCTCATTCGATCTCATTCGATCATCGAACTACCCATCACTATAAACAGGTTTCGACGTTTTACGGCTATTTCAAGATTTCCGGAATGCGATCCAATTTACGATAACGATCCTTACCCCAATACATGTTGTAACACACGACAGCTCTGAAAACTACTGCACGAGACGTTCATACATATATGCCATCCACGCAATTCCTACTGACAATTCTCGAGGATGATTGGAGACGTTCAACGATTCTTCGTGCGTTCCGCATATTTCCTTTAGGGCCAATCTGATTCGAGTGACTCCTATCATATTCACTTTCAGTTCCTTCTAATATATTCGTTCGATGCGTTTATACTATAATTGATTAAATGAGTTGAAAGATACGAACCTTAAATGTTTCAATATTTATATTGTATATATAACGTGTCCTTCTGTTTGTACTTTTAGCTATTTTATATTTTAACTATTAATGACAATTCGATGTTAAATATTTCTATCGCTTTCTATCCACGATATACAAAAGTATGTAAAATAATTCGCTACGAAATTCTTCACTACGAAATTCTTTAGTATATGAATTCTTCACAAGAATAAGTATCAATAGGAATTTCAGATGCACGAGGATATTATACGCCCATCAAGTCACCGCAAATCGAAACGTCACGAGACGATAGGGTGTAAACTCGTGGAGCGTGAGCTTAATTTCATGCCGGACAAAAACTAAAATGGCTCGCCATCTTATCTGATAGTCGGCGATAAATTACAAAATCCTTAGTTCAATTATTGCACTATAACTCGAATAATTCACTCAGCCGTAAAACATCGCGTGATGCGAGAATTCAATTAACGCACCAACTGTTCGCGCCTTTTGCGGAATCTTTCCACCGAAGAACACTACCGTTACAAGGATTGCGTGATAAAGTCTTAAAATTATGCAAACAACTTCTGAAAATTTTATGAGAGAAGCCCAGGCGGGGATAACGGAATCCAATTTTACCGATTCAGCTTGATGAAGCTTTCATTGACCACTCGGAAGTTTGGATTTAATTGCAAATTGTATTTGGTTTCACAGTTATTATTAATCATTAATCCCTAAATATTTGTTTATTGCATTAATAAGTAATAAATTAAATAATTTTGCCTTTAAATAATTATTTTATTACGGCCCTTGAATTTGGCAATTCATATCATAAACTTAATTGATACATCACCCGACGAACTTATTTCGATGAAAAATATTACTTGCGTTTCTTTTTAAGGTTTTAGGAAAAAATTCAGAAGAAGATTTTGGGATTACATACCTTTTAGAAAGTTGGTCACCACAAACAGGTATAATTACGATTTAAAATCGTAGGATAATAGAGACAGGTGAAAGTTTTGTGATCATCAACATCATACTGTAATGAAGATGAATCTCTTGTTACACAGAAATAAATTATCAGGGAGTACATTTATTTGAACAGGAAATATCAAGTCTAGAAATGCAATATGTATAAGATTAAATTTACTCTAACTACCTATATTATTCCTAAACTTGGCTACTAATACAGTATACTGATAATAATTTTTACACATAATTTCCCATTTACACACTCTACTGTTAATAAAGAAATGGAAGTTTCTGAAATTCGATTTCTAATGCGCTACTTCAGAATACATGTTAAACGATTTTATCACAGGTAACAGATTGCTGTAATAATTTGTAAACTCATTATTTAATAGATATATTATTTAATTGTCTATACACGATTAAATTCTTTTCAAATTTTTCAAATATTATTCTCTCTTTGTTTAACCGTTTTCAATAAAAATTTAAGATAACCGTGTCGCGTGTAATCGTGCGTAGGAATGCACCCTCTTTGATGCGTTGGAAGCAAGTTAATTAAGATGCAAGCAGTAAAAAAATAATCGAGAAACAAGAAAACTCACGCACGATATCATCGTAACAATTCGTTGCTACGATTTCGCAATTAAACCGGCGGGAGACCGAGAGTTTAATTGAGGCCTGCATTCTCGGTCAATTATTCACGCATTCTTCACGCGAAAAATGCAATCATTCTATATATTAAAACATTTTCCTCTCTTTACCCAGATGGGTATTAATTAAACGAAAGCATATTAATTAAATGCTGTATTTAATTCTTGACTCTTTGCGTGACGTTTCGGCTTCCATCTTGTTTATTCAAATTAGTTATTTTAATTGCAAACTTTAATCTTTTTCATTTTTAATTATTAATTTTAATCGTGGCATATTATTTTATAGTTTTTATGAGTTAAATCCATAATTTATCGCTACATATACCTATCTAAATATTTCTAAAACTTTTTAAAGGAAATAAGAATTCTTAACATACATATAGATCCTTTAAGGAAATTTATATCGATTTCAGGGTACCGAAGAAAAATCGCTATCGTACATGTATATTAATGAATAAAATTAATGGAACTATTATAATTATTTAGATGCCTCGCTAGGGACATAGACATAAAAACTTTTTAATTAACATTTCAGAATAGATTATAACGTTTGTCTGTGCCTTTGAATCTTATTGTAAATTATAATATTATGAATCATGTCCATATTTATTTTTTAATATATCCTTTTTATCATATCTTCCACGTTGTTTTTATCTTGTATCATCGCTCCTAAACTTTTACTTTTTTCTCGTTGTTGTACGTTATAAATGAATCTATTTACACAGTTTTGACAAAATCCGATTGACGACCTCATATGTTTAAAGTGATTAAGTAATTCACTGATCTATGGTAATCAAAGACCAAGAAAATTGTTTATAAAAAAATTAAGAACTGCGTGAATTTACGACAACGTTTACTGACAAAAAAATCTTCTTACAATAGTTGAGTTTACATACAATAATTTGCATTTTTTTGGGGGCAGGGGTAACAAAGAACGGCAGGCAAAAAAAATAGGAAAAGAGTATGTATATATGTGATCGGATCGCAAAACTACGCAAAAAGTAACGCCACGATAAAGTCTGAAAAAATTGACAGAATCGCTTCTCTTCGATATTATAGAAGCGAGGTCGGGATTCTCGAAGAGATGAGTCGACGTTCCATTTTAACGTACAAAACTTAATAAAACAATCAACCGACAATGATGGGGCTTTAATCGGCTCTAAAGGGAAGTTCTCGTAATATATCGTATAAAAAGAAGAAAAAAAACGTACGAAGATATCACAATCCAGAATAATAAATTTACACGCGATTTCTGTGCTTAATTCAGGACCAATCGCCACCCCATACGCATTAAGAAAGACTAGAATGATTAAGAATATTAATCGACGATTGGAAACTTATAAACGTACGTGTTTAATAACGATTCGTTAATAATGATACGGATAATAATAATAATTATTACAATAATTCTCGATATAACTACGATGAGACGATCAAGAAAAATTGTTCTTCTGTTTTTCAACTTTTTTTTTTTTTTGATTGACACGACGCGTTTATAATAATGCGAGTTTATGTACAATGATTATAAGTGAGAAAAATACATTAGACAACTGGAAAACGATGTACGTCGATCGTTTTGCGTTGTCATGAGATTTATGCGATGGGTTGCGTAATTGATCGTTTACATATCGGAGTTTTTTTTATTTCAAAAAGTTTTTGTTGAATGCGAGCAAAGTTAAACAATATGGAAGTTTCTCTATCACCTTACTTCTTCGTTTTTTCCTTTTTTGTGTGTGTTTGAATCTTGTTATAATATTATTTTATTCTATATAGTAAATCATGTTTGTTGCATTATGTTGAACGAAAAACACCGATATGAACGAACTTTCAACGACTGGCGCATTAATTGAAGAAAATGACGCTAGACATAGTGTAGTAATACTAAACGAAATACTTAAGAGAATCTTAGACATCTTCTCCGCGTTGAAAGAAAGAAACAGTAAAGAACGCCTGTTATCCCTAACTGTACAGACTGCACGTTACTTTACCATCGTATTTGCATTGTTAAATCATCCTTCTCGCCTCATAATTCGCAATTTCGTTTTCGTTTTAACGATAAAATCACTCTCACACATATATGCTATCGATTGTCTTTCCATAATTTTACGTTCGATGCAAAATATTCTTCACCTTTCACGAATCTCATAACATATCAGCACTTTTTTTTCTGAAACCCGTATGCACCCGTATCAAAACGTTTCAAGAACAAGATGTAATATTGTCGAAGTTGTTCTTTAATATATACAGATTCCGTATACGCTTCGAGAATTACTTTTTTTCACAGATTTGTTTGTCCTAAGTACATAGAAGTGATATAAAAAATTAGAATCATATATGGACGGATTCTGATTTTCACATCTCGCAACAGATATTTGGAATTTTTACGAATTCACAAATTTCACGCATTACCAGATCCATGTTGAGGCAAAAGATCTCTCTCGACCACCTCCGCAAAACCGCGCAGATTACCTCATACAAAGAGAAACATCGTATTCCATTCACATTCACGCGTTCCACAAGCATCGATCAGTTGTCGATACCTTTCGAATGGATCGAAACAACCAAACTTACGATCAGAATTTCACGAACTTGAAATTGTCCACCTGTTCAAGACAGAGGATCGATTATTGGACATGAAACAATCGTGTTTATGAACCGATGGTCCAGAATGCTCGATTATATGTGACAAAAACGAGCAAACGACAGAGAAACGATTTCCAATGAATCTCTATTGGATGATGCTCAATCGGTGCATTCTGAGGCGAAGCTCTCGAGATCTACGTAATGTCCGTTCATATTGTCTTCGAGTAACTGCGCCAGATCCCTCCTTAGAGTCTGGAACTCCGGCCTGCGGTCTGGATCAGCCTGCCAACATCGGGATATCACCCTGAACAGCTCGCTTCGACAATGCGAAGGTCTCTCCAGCCGATAACTGTTCTGCACGTTTCGCATCACTTCTCGTGCCGTCATGTCCGGGTACGGTGTCGAACCTGCGTTAGGGAAATTAGTTCTTTTGTTATTGATAACGTTGATAATATAATAGGAAAAATATCTCCAATAAGATATCATTAAATATTTAATTAAAAAAAATTGCAATACTTCTAAGTAACATCTTATATTATGATTCACAAAGATAAAATAGTGCATTAAAAAATACATATCTGTTTTATAAGTTGTAAATTATTAAGACAATTACTTAAATGGGAATGGCAAATAGAAATAAGGGAATTAAATAATTACTTAAATATAAAATAAAAAATGAGGAAATGATAGAATATTAATAGGACTACGAAAGTATCAAGAGTAAAAGAGACAGAGAAATAAAGAAAAGCGAATGAGCGAACGAATTAGTTAAGAATTAGAAGACAAGAGTCGACCAAGAGTTAAGATTATAGAAGTAAGGAGGAAGGTTGTATTATTATTTTATCGTCAATATAGTTACTATTATTTCATTTATAAAGTAGTCAGACTTAACACTAAAGAAATTTGGAACTGTGATAGGAATATAAAATACCAAATTCGAGAAATCAATGATTCACACATACCCAGGGTGACGATCTCCCACATCAAGATCCCGAAGCTCCAAACGTCCGTCTTAGTGGTGAATAGCGAGTAGATCAATGACTCGGGCGCCATCCACCTTATTGGCAACGCGTTTCTGCCGTGTCTCGTCTCGATCACTTCCCCATCTTCGTTCGCAAATCTGGACATACCGAAGTCGGCGATCTTGCACAGCTTGTTATGGTCCACTAGCACGTTCCTCGCGGCAAGATCACGGTGGATGATCTGCAAAATCGAACAAAAGCACACGGCTCGATCAACGTTCCTCCATGAGACAGTGACCGCAGGTGGACGTCCTGTTACGCAACCGCACTATAGTTACCACATCGCATATACAAGGTATCAAGTGATAGAGCGAGCAAAGTCGAATCCTCGAACTGGTTGGATTGTCGCGTAGAAAAGTCTCAAGACCTCTTCTACCACCAAAGGTATTCTTCGACGACGGGACTCGACGAATAGATTTTATGACCCGCGGATTCTACGTTGTTCGGCTTCGTAATACGGCGGCAGAGACACGTTATTGCTGATTATTTATTGTACGTCTGATTTATCGCGTGTTCGTCGTACTGTTATTCGCCGCGGAAGCCTGAGCTTGATTTATTTTACGTTCTCATGTGGCCAGCCACCGCGGACCTCGTGAACCGTGTGCTTCAATGGAAATTGCTTGGCGTACCGGTAAATACGCGTGAAATTTAATTGTCGTACGACCTCGACGCGTCGATCAAAGTCGGTGATGATGTTTGAGCAACGATGAAAGCTTCGATTAAACTAGTGAACAGTACTGAACTGTGTTGCAGACTTCCGTCATAGATGATTACAGGTTCAAGTCTCCGGGGAATATTCGAGGAAATGGTACAATCGTTATATAACACGAGTTTGGATGCAAAGCCTAGTCAAAAGTGTAAATGGTTGAGTTTTTTTTAGTTAAGAACCTATCGTTAAGAACCTATCAGTTAAGAACCTATCGTCGGGAGAAAATATATTTAACATAGTAGTAGCAATTTTCTCAAAAGCTATTTTTGATCGATTAACCGATCAACAATGTTGATCCGCGTACATACATACATTTCTCTGACCTCAGAAGATAAAATGGACCATCATCAATGAATCACCAAAGTCTCCATATTGAAAATCAAAGTTACACAATAAAAACACGCTATGAATCATCTTATTACCAATTAATTAATAGAAATCTTTCACAGAATAAACAGCAGATTATTGTAACTTTCCAAGAAAATTTTGTTTCAAAAGAATATTCAAGAAACTTTGAAACAACACGGAAGAGTACGAATTAGGCTGTCGGAAAATCGGGTGAGCGGGCTCTCGCCGTTCGACCGTGGCCGATGCTAATGAACTTGCGCTGCTCAATGTCAAGGCGAACTGGATATACATACGTCTTTGCCGTTTCTTTAATGACTTCATCTTCTAGATTTATAGCGCGCCGCGCGACCACCGGTGCAAAACTCGAACGCGAGTCCATTTGTCGTGTCGACCTGCTCGTGTTTCTGCCCGCTCCTCAACGTTTTGTACGGATGAAAAATATATTTTCGCGACTACTTGCGCGTAACATAAGATACCAGTGTATCTATGGTATGCCGGCGTTACCGTATCAGAAGAAAAAAAAAGATGAAATATCAAGAAGCCAAGCGATTTGTATTCCGATCACGTTTAAGTCACGTTCTCGTGATAAATATTTTGGACGCGTGTCGTATAATTGATAAATAATCTAAAATTGTTTCATTGCTTACATATTATTATCTTTATTACACTGACAGGAGGAAATTTTGCTTTTCCAGCTATCGTTTTAACTGTCATAAATATCCTCCGTTTGTTTTAAATTTATCTGTGTTTGTGTCTTTCTTTTCATTTTTATCTTGAACTTGTCGAAGACTCGCGTTATTTAAAAAATGTCAAGTGAAGAAAATTTCTAAAAATTATAATTCTGTAAAGTATTCTCGATTCTATGATGTTACGACGTTAAGTTTCATCCTTCAATATTGAGAGGAAAGACGATAAATAATTCAGAATAAATATTTCCCCGGATGTATATCCGTATTAATTTGCAACCGAAACAATACCTCCACGGTTCGTGCGAAGTAAGCATAATGATCTCGATCTTAAACCAATAAGCCTCGCTGTTTCGAGGCTTTAAATCATTTCATCTCGTTCGTGCATCAGCCGTGGCTTCCACTTTCAATTAAGGGTACTATGTATGTCGGGAGAATTATTGGAGGAACAATTCTTGAGAAGAATTTCTGCGAACTCGTATATAATCTTTGATTGAAATCGACATCCTGACTCGGTTGCTCTTTGCCCGTCCTTCCAACGACGAACATAGCATACTGATTCCAATCGAGACTTCGTTCCCGCTGTTCGATGCCTCGAGCAGCCTCGCCGCGTGCATCTCCATCAACTGAATCATAACCGGTCGATGATGATATTTAGCTATTTACCATTTTTTACCTTGCTACTGCATTGTCATCGATATTCGATAAAAGAAAAAGTCTGCGTCGCTGCGTTATTCCAGTAAAAGTGTCAGGTTGATCAGAAAGTTTTGTTGGTTCAACTTTTAGCAGGACGGAAATTGCTTATTACAATCGAACCTTTTTTTATCTAATAACTCATCTGAGTTATATCTATCCGAGTATTAATAATTCATTCCTCAATTGCTTAATCTATATGTATATATTTTTTCAGCGTCCAGTATTTTATGGTATATTTTTGTCTATAGAAAGATTTTCAGGAAAGAAAAGGAATCGATTGTTTTAATTAAAATTCCTATTAATTAGTCTTTGATATAATATTCTAGCAATTTATTTAGTAAATTTACGTAATGAACTGTTAGTTTTTTATTTTTTATTATTAAAGTATTCTCTTAATGCATTTACAGTCTGATTCTCAGAAACCTAGTTATTCTCTTTTGGAAAATAGTTCTATAAAGGTCTAATGGAATTATTTGAAAGCGTAAAAAGGTTGCGATATCTACCTTCATGCAATGTTTCTGCCTGACATTCGTCTAAGGTTCACCTTATTATAAAACAACTTACTCATCAAGTTTTCAAGAGTAATTAATTTTCCGAACAAGGCGCAACATCACCTTCATTTGAAAACTCCAATCATTTTGCAACACATACGAAAAAATGATTAAAATACCTCGTGACTCATGAGCGTTCATGTTCACACTATGAAGTACATGATTTGTTATTCTAATACGTCGGCAAAGGGAGGATTATGGAATAGATGACACGACAGAAGCACGAACCAGTCAGATGAATTATGGAAATGATGCAGATACGTGTTGGTTGCTTCGTATGCTTGTATAAAAAGTTAAGTAAACCAGTTGCTAAGGAATGTTCCATACGATGCAAAAACTTCATCCATAACGAGTAATATGTTTTTAAATGAATTTTTCACACTCGAGAAGATAACGACGAGATTCGAGTTGCACCTTTTAAACGATGTTATAGCTAGCGGAGATAGTTAACGTACAGTTGAAGTTTAAGGCACGTTTCTCGCGGTTGGTAGAGCGAAAAAGAACCTTGATGTTCTCCATGCCGGAATGTACACTACCGTTTTCCTCCCGATGAGTAATTATCGTCCACTAACTTCAGAAAATTAGCTTTCACGCGGCAATTCTCCGAAGACGATTACGTGAACACCATTCGATATTCGTAGAAAATAATTATGAACGGTTCATTCGATATTTGCCCTTGCAAGAAATAGCGTGAAATTATTCTAATCGAAGGTTTACCATCGGTAATATTCCTTCTATAGTTGCTTCCACAGAGATGAATTTCATTTTTGCGCCATTGAAACTGACTATTACGTTTCGAATTATTAAACATGTTATAAAATGAAAAAAGTGAAATTTAGGATATTGTGTACAAAAAGAAGCTCCAAAAGATATATTATTCGAATATTTACGCAGGGCTATAAAGAAAACGAACAATAATTTAGAATGTTGACTTGAACTTCGAGTCACGATACTATCTCAAAAAAAGAGTCCATTAAACGTCGTTGGATGCATAAAAATGTCTGTTTTATGGTTCCGAAGCGAATCACGTGCCTTCAGCAAGGAGGTTAGAACCGTAATATTAAACGCGCTCGTGTCACTCTACGGTTACGGCGGCATTATCAGCTTCGAGTCACACGTCTTTTGGCTTGAAATTTCATAAATCGACAATAAACATTCGACACCTCTGTCAGTGCCCCAACTTGGATCTTAGCATGATTTAAAATGTGTCCGCGGATGCCTAACTAATTTTTTTAATCTACGTAAATGACTTGGAACCATAAGATCATTTTCAGTACTCTACATTTCTAAGATTTCGATCTTCATAGAATCCCGATTTTCTTCAGCAATATTTCAACAACGAGATTTTATTAACATCGAACATTTTCTTCGATCAATTTGTCTCGACAAAGTAATACAATTTTTTTTAATTATCCAGTTTTTAAATCACCATATTCAACATCCTTTCTAAAATTATTAATTTTTTGTAAATCTAAATAATTAAGCTACTTAAAAGTTGGAAACTGGTTCATCCTCGAATAAATTTCATCAGACACGAGATAAAAAGATATTAGGTCTTATGCTAACTTTCTTACAAGGAAAGAACTCGCTTTAATCGATACAAACTTCTTCGCGTATTCCCGCTAATATAAGTTTATTGCTGTTCACACCAACTTAGGGTTGTAGGATGATCGTGTCAGAATTTATCTCATTTGACCATGTCATCCATTTTTGCCCACTGACACAGATTCACTGGTGAAATGATCTCTGGTCCCGCGTCTTTCCGACGCTAAGAAAATATTTGACGTACAAATACCACCGGCAAGCTGTTTGTCATGTCGTCGCTTTTTCACTCGCGACCTTCAGTCGTAACGTATAGGCAACCTCGAAGGACGAGGTATTCGGTTTTTAATGTGGGGTACTCTTTTGACACGTAGATGTTTTTGAAACACATTGGAGACTTTAAAGGCGATATTTTATCGTTTCATTATCTTCGTTATTGAGAAGCTTCGATTTATGGCGAGTTTATAAAGCTTTGTCAGATTAAAGAATATACTACGTGAAAAATACACTACGCGAAGAAAGGAATTTTCGCATAGAAAAAAGTATGAAAATGTGAATTATAAGAGACTAAATCAAATAGGAGGGGGGGGGGGGGGTGAAAATGAAAAGAAAAGAAACTTTTGCACAGATACAATTTGGAAACGTGGAAATGTAAGAAATTACATCAAGCAGGATTGTAAATTTGTAAAAGAGGAATTTTTGTATAGAGAAAAATTTAGAGACATAAGAATATAAGAAATTAAATGAAATAGGGATGTAGATTTGAGAGACTGAAGCTTTGCATATTTTGCGTAAAAAGGTATAGAGAAAAATGTTATATTGATTACGAAAGAGAACTATTTCATCTAAGTTAATTTCCAATTAAGTTACCAAAAATACTGAAAGTTTAATCATTGACATTCTTATGAATTAATAAATTTGTATGACATTTACGAAGTCTGAATCGTTCCTTTGTTGTTGCGGGATGAAATGCAGTATCGATCATAGATTTGAAAAGAATTAAGAACAAGATCGGCATGGCACGAATATAACAACATCGGGGGTAATACTTTGATATAATGTTACAGTAAGTAGACGGTCGCTGTATCGTTTTGGCTTCGTCTCTAAGACTCCTTTAACACGCGAGCATGTAAGGTCATAATAAATTTTCGGCCAACACCAAGAAGCCTCGTGAGCGTAATGGAAATACAAATAAGGGGGGAGTGATAATTTAAACGCGACCACGAAAGGGTACTTTTAATAATTCACAGATATTAAAAGCTGTACGTGACGCGATACTTACGATTTAACGTCCTTAAAAATCAACATGATAAAAAGATTTAGCTCTAAAGTATTTCAGATTATTAATAGATATAGTATCGTTTAATTCACTTGACAATTAATTTCTCTTGAAATAAAAAATACAGAAAAGATGAGATGGATTTTTGAAACTATGTTTCTATAGTTTCGTATCGCACAAATTCACGTTTTCAAAATCTCCTATTAGAAAGAATTGTACATTTAAGAGTTAAAATCTATTCTCAATTCATTTACACATCGTCATGATAATCTACAATAAATTAACCGAGGAAAAGTGCGAATAAAATGTCGCGTTAATGCACAATTGCGTTAAGAAACACATACACCAAAATGATTTATATTAAAATAAACAATAAAAAAAATCAAAAGAAATATACATAGTAAAATCAGAGTACACTCTCACCTTTTTTGACGCAAGATACTCCATGCCTCTTGCCACGCAGTATCCAAAAACAGTGAGATCCCTAGAGGTGAGCGCGGCCGAGTCCTCACTGAAATTGTAGAAATCCTGCCTGGTGCGATGATCACGCAGGTACGCCAACAATTTCCCGTACATCACGTACTCGAGTATAAGATAATGAGGCTCTGCGAACAAGCATACACGATTACACAATTAAACGGTCTTAAAGCTTCGCGAAATTGCAGTTTGATCAGCATTAACTCGGTGAATGAAATAGCGCGTACGATGCCGTGCATGGGATTAGGGGACCCCATATGGTGAGAATACGAAGAGCTGTACTACACAGTGAGGCCCTTAAAGTAATTTAACCGGAGCACTTTCGGGCCCCCGTAGGTAGTATCAGGCTGATTGTAACATATGGGCCCACTTTTGCTGGCTGCACGAGCTCATAACTTTCATATTAGGATAGCATTACCAGCCTTTAATAATTTTCGTTTGTTAAGGAGCGTTCTTTTCTACGAGTAGATTTGTTCCGCGCAAGACGATCTGTACACTCAGTCATAATATTTGCACGGCGAGAAATGTAACATGGCGAGTGGATAACGCAATCAAGATACAGTGAATTCTAAGTTTGGTCCGGTTGTGTTGTTACGATGCTGTTACTGGGGCTAACAGCTGTAATCTTCAACAATGAATGTGCTTGCTGCTGTTATCATGTCGACAGCATCGGCAAACTTTAGTCAAATCTTATTCAAGGATTATAATGTAGAGTATAGGAACTGATCTTTATTAAACATCGATGTAGTTTTTTATTCTTTAGATCTTTATCAAATTGCAAAATTTCATACGACTTCATTGTTTGATTAAGCAGTCCCAATTTTTAGCTTGCGGTGTAAAAGTCATAAAATCTGGCGTGGAACATGAGAAAATTACGCAATCACGATAGAATGATCATAAGGACTCGATTGAAATCATCTTGGAGTCATATTTGATGATTTGTAAAATTATAGTAATCTAGGTCGTACATTTTGGTCTTTCACACAATGCCTTGAATGAGGCCTCCACGATCTTGTGATTATTTTTCCCTTATGTTTCTACTTTTCCAAGGAAGAGACAAAATTTCAGTAATGTAGTGTCTTTGATATTTAAACATGTTATATACTAATTCAGCTTAACTAGTTGTTATCCAAAGCTGCTACAGGTGAAATAAAGTGTAAAAACCTCGATGAAGCTTTTTTCAGACGGTCATCCTAATAAATATCCTCAATCTCGTATTTCAGAAACTGATCACCGCTAATTTAGAAATAAATTACTACCGACATCAATAAATGGTAACGAAATTCGTGTTTCGCACCTGGGCTAATCGGATTCTGAAAGAACGAGACGCCGCTACAACCCCTCAAAAGGCAAAAATTTGTCACCAGTAATTGGCGGTGGTGACATAATTAATGTCACACGCGATACTTTGTCGAAGAGTATCGATCTGTCGCGAGATCAGAAAAATACGACACTAAGTGGATCCTTACTTGCGCTCCTAATTTATCCACGATAAAGTATTATAGAATCTCCATGTTCCATGTGAATAACGCCGACTCTCGATTAAACCGTGAAAAGAAGAAGAAGAAGAAGAATAAAGCGGAGAGAAGAAAAACGTCGGTATCATCAAAAGAACTCTTTTAAGGATCGTGAACTCTGAACACCAGGGATGTCAGAAATTTTTCAACGTGCCACAGATTTGTTTTTCAAAGGAAATACCTAAGCAAACTGACTAATTATTGTCACACCTTTACCTAGAAATACTTGCTTGAATTACATTTATCTTCTTCTTTTTATTGCTGATGGGAAATAATGCCAAATATTCTGCTAAAGTTCGACACAGCAGTTCATAAATATTTTTCCATCCTTGAACACAGTCACAGTCCTTTTATTTAGTCCCTCTTTTTAATTTGTTGAAAGGGATCCTTTTGACAAGAACCGGCCGTCAAAGGACGAAAACGTCGCTCGGAAGGAATTCGAACGCGCCCACCATGACCGAAACGATAAATACGGGGGGCCAGAAATTTAGATGCCGTAAATCTTGCGAGTAGGTTCACGCAGGCGTGTTTCTTCTTCTACACACGTCGAACGTAGTCGAAGGACTTTCGGGGTGGTGCATCCCAAAACGAACACGCCACGTCCTCCATGGACCTTTGAGAGTCGCCCACAATTATTAGAACCTTTTACTTCAACTCTTTCTTTATACGACCATCTCAAAAGAATATTTTTCTTAAAAGAAAATTCTTCAAATATTCATCAATAGACTGTGGATAGTTTATGCATCTATGAAAAAATGTAAATATACACAAACTTACATATAATACAACACATAATATTTGCAATAATCTCTTCTAACTTTTGCAAGTAGCTTTTACGAGTTTTTGCACCATTATCTCCTAATCATAATTTAAATGAATGATCGTTTTATATGAAACCAGAAGGTGTCGTGATACTTATAGTACTAATACATTTTCCATACAACTATCAACATATAGCTGACAAAACTATCATAAATCTCATATAACCTAATATAGTATCACGAAACCTACAATAATTTCTCTTCGAAAGCTTATCGTACGTAAAACCTAATTTTTCTAAACGTATCAAGAAGCTATTTCCCAGAAGGGATTACATTTTATACTATTACTAGACCAGCTCTGTGTGCATTAGCATACAATCGCGAAAAAGACTATTCCGCGCATAAATATCGAGGGAAGGCCGTAACGACGTCAAATCCAGATCGACGTCCAAGCGGACCGATCGTATCAATACCGGTGTATCCTCTTCCGAACCCCGCTACGAACCATCATTTCGCCGACTTAATAGACGTATTGTGCCACGAGGATCGTCGCCGTGAGGACGCGTATGGAAATTTATACGATGAGAGCGACGATACCGACGAGCTTCCAACGAAAGACGTATAATGGGCCTCCCTCTTTGAAATCTACCACGACTAAAACTTCGAGATTGTCTCGTTGCTGTTTTTGACGTCTCAACCATCGGATTTGTCATTAATGCAGTTGTTGATGCATATGCAACTTAAACTGAGGAACGAACTTTTAGTTCTATATCTAATTGTTTGTTTATTGTTCTTCTATTTATTCTCAAGATTCGATACTTTGAAAAATTCTTCTGATGTCCCTGGCATTGGATTTATTGACAGTGAAACATATTTATGCAATGATGCGGATAAGCAGTTTTGATAAAAAGAAGAATTTTTGCCATCACTTGATCGTTGATCTGTTTATTCTCAAGAATTGATTCTTTCAAAGATTCTCATCGATGCTGTAGAAAGAATTTTTGAATTTCTTTTTTTCAAGGGAATGGTACTCGAAGAATACTCGGTTTATCGTATTGAAACAGCTGGTCATTCTTTTATTGTCCGATGCGATTGTGTTTCGTTGCGTTCTTCGTCGCAGTTTCACGCGTATAACTGCGCACAATCGACAACTGGAAAAACGAAAAACACGACGGCAATTCACTGGTTTATCCTCCCATCGAGATAATTGCGACCAATGTGAAGAACTGTGATTATTTAGCCATCCTACGTCGATGTAATAGCAATTTATTATACCTCAATTAATCAGACAATAGTTACAACCCATACGCAAGCAAATAGCTTTTAACCATTTCACGCTTCGACTTTTAATGCACCACGAACTTGCACGATAACGTTGTAAAATAAAATTTCCTTTCCTCGATGTTTCATAATCGATACTCGTATCACGATCGGTATGTGCTGAACTTAGCAAAAATGTATTTCACGCAATTCGCTGAAGTTGGTAAAATTCACAAATTAGCGAATTCCATATAATTTCTTTACACAATACGTTATTTCCAAACAAACCATTCAGAAGCGAAAGCAATCAACTTCGCTTTTCATAAATGTCTTAATTTCATTATTCCAGTTCAGAATTAGTTTTGCCCTTCTCAAAACCCAAACTATTTACTTCCATAAATTGATTCACTGTAAGAAGGTGACACAAACAATCGTAGATATAAAGAAAATTCTTAAAAAACATCAACAACAATCTAACTTTTTTCCACTTTTTAATACATAATATTAACCAATGTATCTTCTTAACAATTCAAATACAATAACGGATTGTATTCTTTATCGCACAGTGTCTCTTAGTCAAAGAAAAAGATCGAATTCTAACATTGTCGCGATTATCCAACCGATTGGAACTCATTAATCCTTCCTTCGTGGTGACTCTGCGGAGGCAGTTCTCCAGAACTATTACTCAATTACCTGCAGGATGATCGCACGTAAACAGCGAGTCCTCCTCCGCTGGTACCAGCGATCGATCTTCCTTTTATTTGCAAAACAATAGTGCACGCGTGTAAATGATTACGGTGGTCGGTTGAAACGGAGACGAAGGAGAAAGAAGACCTATCATTGCTGACTCAATGACGAGGAATGCATCTCTCTTGCGATCCCCTAACGACGTCTTCAATATGCATTACGCCGTGTTTCACGGCGATACGATCTGTGGATGGTCGTCGAAAACAGGGAATCGTAAATAATTAAAGATGCGCTAGTCGGCGAGATAAGCGCGATTTCAGAGGCGACTACGATCAAAACCAGTTATTGTGTGTAGTTTCGTAGTCTACGCAACGCAGGTGTGAATTACTATTTAAGCCATTAATTCTCGGGAAACGCGATGGCGTTGAATAACAGGGAGGAAAACGTGAAGAGCGAAACGAAAGAGATTGACTCTTCATTTTGGGATTGAAAAAATCCTCACGACTAGATTTTTATACGTTTATGGAAAATTCGAAGGCACATGCGTGAATGCACGCGATTTATGTACAAAAGTATATAAAATAATCGAAGTAAAATACTCGTTATAATATTTAGTAAGTGAAATAAAAATTAAGTTCCATTTTTTTGGATATATTCATAGAAATAAAAAATTGCATAGAGTCTACAGTATCGTCATCACAATAGAAATATTAATGGAGACGTTATTTTATGCGATAGACGTCAGAAAAAGACCGAAGAACAATCGTTTGACAACATGGATGGGTTGGAATGTAACTTTTCAAACAAACGAAGCCTCTTCTTACAATTAGAATCTTGATTACTTAATCATCGTATTTTGCAATCTCCGTAAACGAACTGCCACTTAAAACTCCACTAGTTTTTGTAAAGCTAGTCGCTGACGTTTACACAGGCAAGGTCAGGAATAAGTGACTCGTGAACTTGGTAACAAAGTAATATCTGCCGGACTCGAATGCGAAAACAACACCTGCGATATTTATTTAACAAGTACTGAGTATTCCATTTCCAACACTCCATCGCATTCCTTGTGCAAATATAAGGATGGTTTAAGAAACGAGATATTACCATTTTAGACAAATTACAAAAATAAGGAATTCTTTAATAGATTTTTTCTTACACATTAAATAATACCTTTACTTGGACTTTTCTTTGTCTTCTTTATAAAAGCATTAAGGTAAGGAATGACATATTGATCCAAGAAATGAAGAACTACCTTTATTCATATTATCTCTTATACTAATTACAAAAATAAAAATATTTTTAAGAAATACTTCCTCAGATATTAAGTATTTTGACATTATAATTGAGGTGTTGTCTGTGCACATATTAAATGACATGATTTCGAATTAAAAACTGTATGAACTATGTTGAAATTAATTTAATTGAGCCTACCTTGTTCTGTACAGCAACCTAGAAGAGTTACGACGTTCGGATGGCTGCCAAGTTGCTGCATGATTTCGAGTTCTCGAACCAGATCCTCCTTCTCTCGTTCGGAAGCACCTTCTTTGACGGTTTTGACGGCTACTAACCGGGTCGTTCCTTGATGACCAGTCAAATCGTCGGCTTCAGCCTTCCAGACCTAAACGACCAAAAAATACAACGTGAATTCGACTTTCTAATAGGATTTTAATTATAAACTCCATCTTCTGCGTGAAACTAGGTTTTAGCGTTCAGAATTGCATACGATATTACACGTTAGACAGAAAATTATGTAATAAATAAGTATTACCTAACGAATGTCTTTTGGTTGAAAAACATACGTTAGTAGCAATTAAAACAGTATTAAAGATCAGTACACTAAATGTTGCAAAGTAATTTTCTCGTTAGATATATCTTAGATTGTAATTCTCACAAAGTATTTCAAAGAAAAGAATCGGTAATGTATAAAGAATTCTTATACAATACAGTTGTATAATAAAAGAATTCACATATTGCCGACAATCGACAAGGTATTCACTGATTATTTGCTTAATAAGAAGCATAGTTCCACCTAACCAGTATTCCAGGAATCACTAAATCAAAAGTAATTCGAATGTCTATGCAAACAACAATTGTTTATTGAACATTTGAAGTCCATTATATCACCGCGAGTTCCACGGATCATTACATAAATGATAAACAACGATCTATCTATCGTCCATTGAAACACATGAAATCAATAAACGTCCGTAAAATCGTCATACGATCGAACAATTTAATACACACTTAATAAAAATAATGAATAATAGATTAAGAAATTTAGTGGAAAAGATAATAAAGAATTTAATACAAAGAAAAACTAAATATGCATCATACATGTATAATTTTCTTTCCTCTACTTTTTATTAATGAGTCACTCTCGCCAGTAAATAAATGAATAAAAGAATGTTTCACAAGAGCGTTTTAAGAGTTGTAACCGAAATTTCGCGGGCGGCGCGCGTTTCACGTTAACGTCGGACGATTTATTATCGCCGTCTCTCGCCTGAGGACTCGCTGTTCCTGTTCCGTTCGAGGGAGAGACTAACGCTTTACCTGGCCGAAGTTTCCTTGGCCGAGGACCGTCTGTAACCTAAGCTTATCTCTAGGAAACTCCCATCTGGATTCTTGCGACGACGGAGGCGGTGGTTTCTCCGCTTCGTGACACTAAACAGAAAAAGAAGACTGTATTGAATCGCGAACGATAATTATTTAAAAATGCCTGACGAATAAATCTGAGGCCGGCCAGTTCCTTTTGATGTACCGCGACTCCGGGCGAAAAGGTGAGCAGAATGGCGTTCTGCGTCGTGAATTATCGTTTCTTCGCGGCGATTATTTTCAAATGAACCATCCAATAGACGCAACAGCATGGAACTACGCCGAAATGGCCGAGTATTATTGTAATTTATTTTCGTAATTTTTTATTCACTTACTTTAATTAAGTTAACCCTTGATTACCTTTTGTGAAAAATACATATGATTTATATAAAGATTTTAACAACTCTAATAACGTGTATAAATTATTCACGAATAGAAAAAGTCTTATCTGTTATGATTACTTTCTGATAAAAGTTACATTCTATCTTATGATTTTAAATATGTAACCGATTATCGTAGAAACGATAAAATTGAACACGTAAATAATTATGTTATTAAAAAAAAATTTATATTCTATTCATATGATTTAGAAGATACATAAGATATGCGACTACCAAGTGTTGTATCCTCGGAAGCTTCGTGATCGCCTTCTCGA
Organism: Bombus vosnesenskii; assembly: GCF_011952255.1. NCBI lineage: Eukaryota > Metazoa > Arthropoda > Insecta > Hymenoptera > Apidae > Bombus > Bombus vosnesenskii. Next base: position 656,552 of record NW_022882976.1, on the reverse strand, counting down.
TGGATGTTTTGAAGTCACCATTTTCAAGATTCAGCGCGTCTTTCCGGCAGCTTATTTCCGACGATGTGTCCGACTCCTCCAGTACCTACGAAAAAATCAACGTCATCGTGTTGTACATGCAGTCGACAAGAACGATCAAGCGTGCAATTTACGAGAAACTTCGATTTCCTTCGAGTATTTTCGCAGCTCATAAAGTAATCGTGACTCGAGTAAAGGAATCGAGTCTGCAATAACAAGTAGTCATGTTTTATCGATCGTTTTGTTTATTTAATTACGAACGTTCGACAAGTAGCACGGCGTTTCGTTATAAAAAGAATTTATTTATAGCCGCTCAAGAAATATGAATTTCGTGAATAACGTTGATAAACATGAAAATATTATGAGAGTGAAATTGAAAATATGCAAAATACGAACGAACGTTAGGATGTCAACGAAGAAATATGTGTTTGACGCAAATACGAGAGAAAATACGTGACCGTTCGCACTTTTGCATTCGAAGATCATCTTTGTTACATTTATATCGTCTTTGAAGAAGCTGTTTCCTGCATACCACGATAAATCAGTAATTTTTCAAGACGAAAACACGACGTGGATAAAGCGGGACACGGGTAGCTCTTTATCATGGAAAATGATTAATTTACGTCAATACTTATCCCTACTTAAAAATTTATACATTTTTTATTAGTTGATTCTGAAAAATTCAGCGAAGTTGAATTTCATTTTCTTTTTTTCCTTTCTTTATACAATATGTTAAATTACTGCGATTTTTCAACGGTTGCAATTTAATTTTTTTCAACTTTTATGCTCATCAGAGAGTGCGCAATTAAACGCTTATCGAAGACAAAGACGCAAACGATCTTCGCATTATATAATTTACTTTCTCATTATTTCAAGACACTGTACTATCCGATAGATCGAAACACACGAAACGACACACTGTATTTTTACGGGAAAAAAGGCAACGGATTATTCAATCGATACAATGAACCTAACCATCGTGATCGGACGTTCATTACAAATCCGGTGAATCACTGACGATCCTTCGCGAAAAATTAGTCGACGACCGAGTTGTTGTGGCCATTCGCGGCGAGTTCAGGGACAAAGCGCGAAGAAATTTGCAAAAAAGCGATCGCGTCACGATGCCTGATTTGGTTTTCTACTCCGTCTATTTCAACCAAAAAATTAGTATTTACGTAAAAAGTAATAATATCGAGCGTTTTTCTTAAACGATTACAGAGTTCTCTTCATATTTTTTATTGTAATAATAATAATAGTAACAATGAAGAAAGACTTATGTAAGACCCTCAGAAGGCAAACTGATCAAGTAAAAAAGGATCCAACTAACACTCGTCATACAAACTAATCTGACGAACCTTCGCCAAACCATTCCAAAATAGAAATGACTAACACACGTCTCATGTTTTTTATCGGCAGTCATACAAATATTTTCCTCGTCTAAGACCATTCAAAAAATTATGTCACAAATTCATTACCAACGAAATCCATCACGATCTATAAATTATCTGCAGAAACTCGAATAGTCGTATCGTTAACGATCGCTGAAGGCATTCGCTTCCTAGTACGCGCTTATGCGAAAGCATTTCCAGTTACAAAGGAGGAGGAAGTGGCGATCTTTCATTATGGTTCATTCAACGCGAACTCGGGGATACGCGCCAGCTCGATCTTAGCGACGCACAGTGTATCCAATAGCAATTCTAGTAAATAAAAAATAGTAATTAATAAGAGCCAGCTTCCTGTATCTTTTACTTGTAGCGATAAACATACGAATGAGTGATTATAGTCATAAAATTTACGAAATTCGAGATACAAGTAATTCTTTCTGTATTAGCATAAGAATAAGAAATTACAAATTCGTAATAAGTAATAATAATAAATTCATAATGAAAATTTATGTGTTTCTTGTAACTGTAATTAGACTATAAATTTTTATGCATTTCTGGGACATTTAGAAGAGCAAAGACGCACATAATGCTCGGTTTTTAGGGTAATTATTGAAAAGTGACAAGCAAACACACGCACGTGGATCTACTTTGCGGAAGATAACGAAAGTCTTGTCTGTTAATGGCCAGATGATAAATGCTCGCGGTCGACGATAATCCACGGGGCCAGCGTAACGGTACTTAAGTGGCACTGGTATACAATTCGCGTTTCGATTTAGCGATCATCGGCCAGATACGCTTTACGGTACACAATCGTAAATCAAAATTTTTTGTCGGGATAATGCGGCTGGTGAGCAGCAGGCTCAAGAGGAAATTACACCGCTGGACGAGAATCACGGCGAATAAAAATGAAACGTTTAGCGGCTGAAGGATACCATTTCAAACGGCCACCCCTCGGCTACACGATTGGGAGCGTCGCTTTCAAACCGTCCCGTCGAACAAACCCGGGTAGATAACCTGGGAGAGAAAATTTTCTAGGGGTGAGACTCGAGCAAGATGTTTTTATTTCAGGGCGTTTGATGTAAAAACTGCTCTGGCTAAAACGAAATGTTTGAGACAGAATTTGGAGAGGAATGTTTTTCCAGACATAGAAGTTTTGTTGTACGATACACCCATGCATAACGTATGGATAACATTATAATAGAATTTCTAAATCTCATTATACAACATTGAAAATATTAAAAAATTCCTTGTTTCAATAATTTTATCTTTGATTAGTTACACTTTGCCAATTTATTACCTACTTTCACATATTAAGAACTCTGAATTTGGCAAATTATTTGTATTTCTCATTATGTTATATCAAAATTCTGCTCTTTAACCATAAAGAAGTATTAAAATCAATAAAAATGTACTTATCATGGTTTTCTCTTCCATACGATCATCACTTGTTATACGTGAAATGTAATCCTACAGGTTCAACTACTACGAATAAAGTATGCAACATTTTTTAATAAAAATCTAGAAAATCTATTACATCCATCTACTCATAGCACTCATGATATAAAAAATAATAGAAGATAACTAAAAAAAGAGTTACAAGCTTTTCTTTGATGCTTTAACAACTCGATCAGTAGACAAAAGTAGTGCACACAGTTCGAGATACCGGCCCAAAAATAATCAGGTCACTGACACCAACCTTGTTCCTACACCTCTGCGAACTTTCACGTGAAACGGAGTCTGGCCACTGGACCAACATCAAACGTCACTAGACCACTTTCATCCGGCGACCTATATTATATAGTACCTCTACAAATACTTTCTAATGCTGACACCCTATATTCACAACTCCGTATGTAAAGACTTAAAGTATTCTAACATCTGTAGACATATTCTATGAATATATATGATATGATATATGAAACATTTAAAAATGTCATTAATACCATTATGAGCCTGAGCAGATTTTGAAAACAATCTAAAAACGTATATAGTAATGACAATATATTTAATACAAGCATGTATTCCGCAAAAATCACAAAAATATTTAAACAGTTAAAGATGCATTATATTAATTAACATCAATATTCAGTGGAGCCAGGCTTTAACGCCTATAATTAGCTGAAGATCATAGTCGTAACAATCGTATCTCACTACATTGCTAATGAAATTTCAACATATGGACATAAAAGTTTTCTATAGTAAGTGTTCAAATATTACTTCCGTGAGGTACTGTATATCCACTTTAACCGAAAAAAAATCTCACTCACCTTACGATTCCTAAGTATCAGTCTTCTTAGAATTAGGCCAACGCCAACAGCGATTGGAAAGACGACCAGTGTCGCCAGGATGTAGCTCACCACGGCTACAGTCTCCTGCGATGCAATGGCATCTCCATCGTGTCTCTTCGATATCACTTCACTGATATTCACCGATTCCCTTGGACTAACCGATATCAATCCACTTTCAAAGAACGTCCTATTCAGTTCGTTGGAATACACAGAGGTGTTGTATTCCGGCAGAATCGTGTGGTGATAAATTGGCCTATGTTTCGTTCGATTGTTACTACTTCCGCCCGTGGATCCTCTACCTGGACCCGTCGGTGGAACCTGCGTGGTCGTATCACGATTTTCTTCCTGTTTATCCTTCCTTGTGCTTTCTGGGACGCGGATAGAATTCGTTTCGTTCGTAGCACTTTTCGGGGTAACCGTGTCGTTGGCTTTCTCGGTCGTTCTCGAAATCTCCGGTTGCTTCGTGCTCACCGGAAGTTCCGCTCGTCGTTCCATACTGCGGGAGAACGAGTTCACGGGACCAGTGTTGTTGAAGATATCTGAAGTGTTGTATAGATGCATTATAGGTAGCACGTCATCTTTGTCGGATGATGCGTCCTGAGATTTATCAGACAGGTTTCGGCCTCTAACTTCAGGTGACCTTTCACCAGACGTTCGCTTTCCAGTTTCTGTCGACGGATTTGTGGATATTTCTGACTTTACTCCTTGCGAAGTCGAATCTGAAAACGGGGCAGGTTTCACTTCTGAATTCGATATTTTCGAATCAGAGATTGTACTTTGGTTTTCGGGAATAGTAGAAATTTCTATTTGAACCGTGGTTATCGTAGTGGTCGGAGCTTCCGTTGTAGTGAACGAAGTCGGTGCACCAGCTGTAGTCGTAGTTACGGTGGTGTCTTTTGACCTGTACATCTTTTGGATTTCCGAAGGATGTAGGTTAGACGTTTTAGGTTTATCCAGTTCGATCGTTTTGATATCCGTCATAGCGGAGTCCGTTGGCTTCAAGGCGAAAGTTTCTTTCTCGACTGACGCTCGACTCGCTTCCGTGATTATTCTGGGTGTAACCGGAAAAACTGGCGCCGACATCGGCGTGGTACTCGTTTCTTTGGGCACGATCGTTTCGTCGGCCGTCGCGGTCACTGTCACGGTCGGCGAACCACTTCCGTTATTATTACCATTATCCGCACTACTCTCGTCATTCCTATCGGACGCGTTACCATTACTAGTGGGAACACTCTCGTTTTCACTCTCAAACTCGGTATTTTCGTCTTTGGTATCAACGTTCGTATTTCCACTTGGTGAAGTGACCACTTCTGTCACATTGTTTCCATCTTCCTCTGTGGTATTCACAGGTGTCTGAGGAGTAGTACAATCGATCGTTTCTTCCACGGAGGGAGGAAACGAGATCGTAGTAGGCGAAACTCTCTGCTGCATTGTTACGCTTTCCGCCGTCATATTTTCCAAAATGGTACTTGTTCGATTCACATCAACTTTTGCTAACCTAAATCCTCGACCCTCCACCACATCCTCTACATTCTTCTCCTCCAAATTTTTCTTATCGCTAACCAAATAAGATCCGGACCCATTCACTTTACTTAAATTCTCTTCTACGATCTTGCTCGTCCCTTTAACTCTTCTATTGGATACTGTCTGCCCATTTGTTAACCTTCGTCTCTTGCCTATTACCGGGGGCACGACGTCCTCTTCGGGACTTGCTCCAATTCGTTGATTGAGCACTGCGCTGGCCGACTTCCTGAGAAACCTCCTGTCGTTAAACCCCTCCAAATCCGTATTTCTAACTTTAGTGTGATTCCAGCGGACGGCGCCTCGGTGGCTCGGTTCCGTCGGCTTCGTTGACCTCGGCCAGGTCTTGTTTACGCTGGTCAGCTGCACCAGCGACGTTCTGTTGACCGCACGTTGCTGCGACTGCGGCGGCGCGACTGTAACCACTTTCCTCTGTCGTTCCCCCACCAGGTGAGCAGCGGACGCTCCACCGGCTGCGGCTGGTTCGACGGTCGTGCCGGCACTGAGTTCCGCCGGCGCTCGGCCTGCCTCTATACCACTACCGGCACGAGGAAGCAGAAGAGACAGCGGCGGTGGCTGACGCCGCTGCGCTGATCCGGTCGTTATCTCGGTCGTACCGGTGCTCCGCTCTGGACCTCCTTGTTCCTCTCTGCTTAACCCAGGTCCGGTGTAGTTGCGCAATAGCCGCGTCACGTTCGTTATCGTGTAAGCGTACACGTGCTGCTGCTGCTGTTGTTGTTCCTGCCGCTGATGTCGATGAGGATCCTGATTCCCCTCGTGCTCTACCTTGCTGCTTCCTTCCAGCTGCTGCTGTTTCTGTTCCCGATGTCGAGACTTGGATCGAACTAACACCGGCTCGATCGTAAACGCGCCTAACTGAACGTCGCTTGCGGACCAACTCGTAGACGCGATCGGCGTGCTCGATGCAACCGCGTCCGCAGCGGGAACATCGCCGGAAGCCAAGCTGCGAACTCGTTCCATCGTAGAATCGACCGGTTTAACGGTATACTTCTCCGCGGCATCTGCACCGATCGCGAAACTCTCTTCTAAACTCCCCTCGGTTACGATGATCCGCAGGGTGGACGTCTCAGGAGACGCCCAAACGATCCGAAATGGCTCGGTGGTCGATCGACCAATCTTGTCTCTGGAAGTCGAAGTCTCGATGTTATTACTCTCGCGGGAATTAGTCACGTGTACTTGGTCCGCTTGCGGTTCTTCCGTTTTGAAGATATCTGGGTGATCGTTTATGTCGTATACATCGATCCTTCGTATCTTTTTCTCCGTCTGCTCTCCGTACATTTCTGTATCTGTAGTCTCTGGAGGATTCTCATATTCAAATACGGATTTGTTTTCGGTACTGACGTTTACGGACAAATTATTGTACTTCCTTCTTCGTGTGTAACTCTTCATTGCCTTCGTATGCTCCACGCGGTTCAACGTTGTGGAAGCGGTTTTGGACTCGTTCGTATCCGCAGGACGATGCTTAAAACTGATTTCACTTTCGGTCTGGTCGTACATGTTCGCGGAAACGGACTGCGCGTACGGTATCTGGGTCGAGTTGGTCGCATTCCTCGTTTCAACGGCCACGTGGGTTGCAGCACTTCCTCTCTCGCGCCGCAGCTGGTCCGCAGCGTCAGCGTGAGCGGACGAGTTATTGTCGCGAAATTTATCTCCAGAGTTTGTTCTAGCCTCGCTGCCGTTTCCTGCCTCCTTCACTGCGATCATATTCGAGGCGATCGCCCCCTCCGTTGGCCTGGCCTTCCTGTAATAAACGCCATTTTCCGCGCTTCTAAATACGTTCTTAATCTTCGAGACCTTATTCTTCTCGACCGTCTGCCTTTCTACGGCTATATTCATCTCTTCATTGATAATCTCTTCCAACCTGGGCACTGGTACAGGCGTCGTAGCACTGAATCTCTTCATGGAATACCTTCTTCGAGAACTGGGTACGGTTGCCACGGTTGGCGTGGATTCAACCGAATTGTTCCCAGTTGTATTCTGCGTATCTGGTTGAATCTTCTGACCAAAATATAGAAACTGTGACATGTCTTCTACGGGTATATTACTTTCTACCGGTCTAAAGTAATTGTACAGAGATTCTGGCATAGAGACAATGTTCTTTTTACGAACTTCCGTATCGGAAGCTTTCTGTGTATTTACGATGACAGTCGCCGAGGATGACGAAGAGGAATTTCTTTGATTAATTGAATGGTTGCTTTTAAGGTTACTAGAGACTGGTTTATCTTCGATAGCAGAGACAGTGAGATTCTCATTGCTCAGTTTTGTTGAACTTTGCTCGATCGTTTGTTTGCCTTCTACGTCCTTCGATACGAATTCGATGTCCACATCTTTGCTCGACAGTTCTGACACGATGATTCTACTTGCTGTTTCTTCGTCCTGTTTAATGGTAGCTGGTGCGGTTACGTACATTCCATGCCTCGTCTCTTGAGCCTCGAGAACATCCGGCGAATCTTTCGCGGACGCGTCGAATGGTCTTGGTGTGCGGTTCAGATTCCGAGATTCGATCGGCCGTTGGCTAAAGATCTGTCGTCTTCTCGCCGCGAGGATGCTGCGAAGCGCCTGCTCCCTCTTCGCCTTCGACGACGGTAGCTCGGCTGGAAGGGACATGCGACCCTGACGATGATCGCCGATCGAGGAATCTGCAAACAAACAGTTCGTCGTCAACTTTAACGAACAATTCTTAACTTCAAGTACAAACGACGCATTTTCCTTCTTTACCGAACAATAGAAATTATTTCTATTTAACAAATTTCTTTTGGGCTGGAGGATTATCTTCCGTGGATTGAAATTTGATTAAATATACACCTTTCTTCTTGTGACATCCGCAACGTTAATCAAACAATTATAATATTATTACGAACTTGGCGGTCGAATATTAAAATCAAACGAATTCGTGCACACTCATCAATTTTTGAATTCGGCGACTTATATTAACGCTTTAATAATTCTGTATAGTTCGTAATTGAGCATTTTTATTAATTTCTAATAACTTATAATTAACTTTTCAAGATTACAGATATTTATGTAAAGTCATAATTTTTCGAACTAAAGAAATGAAAACTACGCAGAAATTTGTTTCGTTACTAAATACTCTACTTTATTTTTGCATGTTATATTCTGCTCATTCCATTCATTTCTTAATCTAAAAACGCTAAAAAATCCGTAGTTACAATACATAGTAAGCGAAACTAATTTCCATTCAGAATTCACTTCCTTAGTTACACATCTAATAATGTAAATTTGCATAAACATGCACGATCTAGCAATTACGTAAGAAATCAGTTTGATCGATCTAACTGCGCACCAAATCATTGGCTTGAATTTGACGCGCGATTTTAATCGGATCATGACTTCGGGGAATTTCAGCGGTGTGACGGGCCACGAAGAAGGTGACGTAAAGAAGCAAACGTTCACTGCCGCGTACGGAACCGTGAAATAACGGTACAGGGTGCGTGGAACCCTGCGTGGAGAGAAGAATGAAAAAAGGAGAAAAATAAAAAAGATAACAAGTCCAGTCGGCTATCCGTGATCTTAAGAAACGTTCCGCTTATTTCGATGTTCCATGAATTCGGTCCCATTCACGTTCTGTTTATCCCCGGTTGGCCGATGGTGTACAATTTGAATGGAATGCGGTGTAAATCGACCGATTGATAATAATTAGCCAGAACAGATGATCTAAATGCTCGATAAACAGGTTGAACCTACTTTTGGTAGGTATATCATGACAAGAAACGATTACGAGCGAGTCGAACAAACGATGGAAACGATAGACTCGTTTGTTAATGTCGCGAATGGGAACGATTAAATAACTAATTGGTCATACAATATTTAATTTTCCAAGATCGCTGTTTGTTAAATAATGTCTAGTTAATCTCAGACTTGTGTCGTAACGCAATCAATTACGAAACATTGGAAAGATACTTTTGCATTGATCTATCGATTTCGTGAATTCTTTTGGCGTATATTATGCGTGTTTCAAAAACGGGAAAAAAGAAGGAAAGGAATTCGTAGCCGTGAGTACGAGCTCGTGTAACAACTGTATGTTTTACTATTTCTCGACGTATTGTTACGGATCCGTTTACATTAACCGGACTTTCTCTCTACGAATAGAGCCGGAACGAGACGGAATTGCATGTCGTCGTGATTATGTAGCACCGCCTTATTCTGGTCAATTATTCATATCGAGATCACTGAACACCGTAGATGCTTCGTTCATTGCTCTATACCTCTATGGAAACGCGAAATCGATCGATACTGATTGCAATCTTTTATAGATGAACGTAAGATTTAAGGAACAAGATCGAAGAAAAAGGCAGTGCTAATGTATTGACTGAAATTAATTATATTGTACACTCAATCATGTTTGATTCTCAAACCGTCTGAAAACGTGTTGTAATCGTTTCATTACGACTGATTTATTTAAAGGATGTTATCTTAGATGTGAAGAGCAATTTTTCTTGTAGAAAGAACGTGAGTAGTAGAATAAGATCGGTAGTCTGTGAGAAAAGAATTTGGTCGATCAAGTACCAAGGCCTCAGGTCGAGTTACCTCGTGCATGTAGACAAGAGGAAGACTTTCATCGTGATCGTGGATACATCGGCAGGAGAAGGAGAAAGGATCTGATAGTACCGTTAGTAGCATTGAAGTATAGTACTCGTTTATCGTTCTTGAACTTCCGAACAGATATTAAGGAAGACTCTCAGGAGAAAGTTAAAGAGTTTACCATTATTTAAAACATATTAACATATGTTTCTTCTGATAACATATAACAGTTACATTAATTTCAAGTATTAAGTTAATAATGACGAAGGAAACGATTCCTATAAAAATCATTAATATAAAACTCATAAAATGTAACAACAGACAGCTTAAATTCAATACTAACTTTTTTATCTCACTTATACATAAATTTAAACCTATTTGTACAATGCTTAACTACCAACATCTAATTTTGAGACACTAATACTCATACGAAATTTACTAGATTCTGATGAAAATTGAGTGCTGCTATGTATTTATACAATTAATGTAACACTAACTTTAAATTTTAATACAGTACAAATTGCTGTTTGAAAATATTTTATATGTTTATAAACAGAATTTAAAAAGCTACCAAGCAAGCGTAAAGAAACATATCGCCTAGAACCCAATCAGATTGTTTGTCAGTAGTTAAGGAATCAATAAAATTTGGATTTCTCTAAAAATTGTCATTACTTGTGTATTTCGTATATTATATTTCTGTGACACGCTTTGCATCCAATGAAAGGAAAGTGGTGTCACCCTCTGTAGGGTCCACGAAGCTAACGGTGTCCCTCAATGAAGAAAGGATGCGGTTGAAGTCAAGTGTCAAGGTCTCGGGTCAAACCACTTTATAAGTACGGACGAGAGGAGATCTCTATCTCGACTCACGGTACGACAAAGAGAAAAGTGGAAAGGGTGTGATAACACCGTAGCGGTATCCCAAGGTAATTACATGGTACCAGTTTCCTTATAAGCAAACAGAAATAAAAGATATTGAAGAAGCGACCTGCCACGCGGACGACCAATCCCACCGACTCGTGTCCATTTTTTCCATCACATTCTCTGCTAATCCAAGTTATTTCACCGTTCAGATTGGTTTTAGTATTATCAGAAATACTACGCAGAAGAAATTATATCTGCACTAACTTATCGGTACATTTATTTGAAAAAAAGACGTTTGTGTATACATAACTTGTTGGCTGAAAGAGGATATCTTAATATGATTCGCAATTAGTTTAAAAAAATGACTTATCATGTTTCGCTTCTGTAATCCTTATTTACGATATGTTTCAAGACAAATGAAATACAATTAATCCTTGGTTCGTTCTAGCGTTAATATCTCGGAGAATAATCAAAAAGTAAATAGTTCCTATTTCGTATGATCCAAAGCAATCTACCATTTTTACTTTAAATATCAATATTCTAAGCAAACATTGAAGTTTCCAACCATCCTTTTTATCAGTGTTCGATTTTGCACACGATAGGTAGATTTTTATCGAATTCATTTTTTACGACGCCGATATCTATCTCTTAACAATTACATAAATAATAAATATGAAAATTTACAAACAAAGAGAAGTTCCCGCAGCGAAATAATTGACGGCGTGTAGTCGTGTCTGGGGAATATTCAACGTGAAATTTATTCGTAAGATGTTACAAATCAGTAACGCGTTCGTAATTAAAGGCGGTCGATAAATCAGCGAATCCGCTAGTTCTTCCGGCAACGTTCCACAGGTTTCGCGATAATTTACACTTTTTCTTGACGCCTATATCCTAGGTACGGATGGACAAAATTTTATCCGTAGGCCGCGACGATGTTACACGGCGCGAGAATGACCGCATCAGGCACTTACGTCTCCATATGCACGCGCATAACTTACAAGTCTACGACACGTGGAAAGCAGTTTTAAGCGCGCGAGAACCGCTTCCGTGGTAAATCATCAGTGACGGGAAAAGGGATGCCTCCGTGCACGGTTAACACAGTTGTCTTACTGTTTCCACGTGAAGCGTAAATTATTCATTAATTTCCTCCGTTTTTCCATTTATTACACTTTGTCTTCCTTTCTGTTAAATTAATTGGTCCTTATTGTGTTTTAGAAATTCATTTAATTTCTGTAATAATTAAATTTCCGTAATACTCGAATCGTAAGATGCAGATAATATTAGCCAGCGTTTTACGAATATAACTGAAGAAATGAAATCAAAATAGAAGGTTTCGCTTTATCAACGGCAAGAATATGGTTGATGTCTAAAAGCTCTACAAAGCCTTCTGCGGCACTTTTCAGATCGTAACTTATCAAGATTGGACAAAAACTTCCGAAAAAAAGTTTTATCGAGGTCAAGTATAATTAACGACCCATCAACTTCCGACAGCTCATACGTATTCTTGCATGGAAGGAGTGCCATAAACTTCACGGCAGAACACCGTATTTCGCGAAACGAATTACAAAGCAAGAAAGAAACAATTAATTTAATGACTTCATCAATATATCCATGATAAACGCAATCTACCATGCGTACATTTTTACCAAGAAATTCCTATGTATAAATATTGCTTTGTTACATTGGAATACAGAATTTTTATACGAAAATAAAAGATTAATATTAATCTGGTTAGAATACCATTATTACAATGAACTATGTCAAAAGTGTAGAGGGTATATTAAAGTTGATTCAAAATTAATGTGATTTAAGGAATCGTTTCTCTGGTGGTTGATAAGAAAACTAACTAGATGCACTATATTTACGTTATACACAGGCAAGGAACGCCTGGGGGATCTTCGTTCGTGGCTTTCTCACACGCGATGGTACATCGACATCTTCCACCCTATCGTGCGGTTAATGGGCAATTCTCGTTTTGTTTCACCACGAAAAATGACCCCTTCTCCAACTTCAGTCAGATGAATGGTTGTGCGAATCGGAGGAATTGACTGCCACGCAATTCCGTCATTTTTGTTCCCAGTATTCGATGTCGTTTAAATAAAACTTGACAGAGGATTGTAAAACATATCCAACTTCTTTTCTTCAGTGCTTAAATACGATTTACTTATTTTTGGATTTTAAGCTTTCACGGTGAACAGATGGTGTTTATTTATGAATCTTCGAGTTCCAGTCGTATTATCAGTATGTTAGTATGATATCGGTATGTTGATGTTGTTTATGTTCAACTATAGACTTGGTATTATGTTGATTTTTACGAGCACGTCTTAGGATCCTGATTGATGTTGTTTTCGAACGATTCAGTATTTTGATTATTGGCGTGCTCAAACCACACAACAAAGTCGAGATACGCATAACCAGCGCTCATGACAAAAACGTGAGTACCAGATCTCGTTCACTCAGCAAAACCAGATATGATTGCTATGAGAACATGCACTTTGTTGCATGGAACCGTGCAAACCGGTCGCAATTTTCAGAACCGGATGACCTGGAAAAAATTTTAAGGGCGTTACAATTGCAGCTTAATCGACATTTTATTTACTTGTTTTCCAGTGAAATAGTTTACTCGCGTATTGCGCTACGTGATTCTGAAATTATTCAGAAATTATACAGAGTAGAATTCCATAGAAATTAGACCCCAAGTACTGAATCATCAAGTGGTAATCTACAAAATTGCATCACAAATTGCAATATAATTTTGAGAATAAAATATTAAATTTCTTTTACTCGTTATCTCCTTCCTCTAAATAAACGTACCCATTTTTCAGAATCCAAAAAGTCTAAGTTTAATTTGTAACTGGTATAGCGTTCAGAAAACATAGCGGCTAATCAAATATCAGCAAATATCTGTCATCTCTGAAAACTGTTCAAAAACCAAACACTGAAGAATATGAGCTCAGCGTATCCCAGAGAACTCACAAGTACAAAATCACTGATCGTCGAAACATTTCAAGCGATTCACCAAATTATCAGGGATTGGTGCATAGGAAGATCGGGGCAGAAACGAGCCCGTACACCGTTGTTATTCAATTCGAAGTATCGAATCGCTTCCACATCGACGAGCGGGCATTTTTGTCCGGCGCAATCGTAGCGGTTAAACGTGAGGTCCGACACCGAGCTATGGTCTTGGTCCTGCATCCTGAGGTCCTGAATAATGCAGACCACCTATTATCCCTTCCGGAATCGCGAGTCATCATCTGACCTTCTGCACTGGCGCGCAAGAATCCGACGTTGCACGGAATTCTAGAGGGGTCCATGGGTGTCCTCCCTGTCCCGCCGGTGAAACCGGAGGAACCGACTGGCACAGGCGAAAAAAAGAATTGGCGGATAATAATAATGGCGGAGGGAGAAGAAAGGGGAGAACTCGGTGGCGAAGCTGGCGTCGCAACAGAAGAAGGCACGAGAAGTCGTGGGTTATCGCCGCGAACGTGACCGCATAAAAGATCGTAATGTTTTATGTGAACACGTGTATAAGGAAGGTCAGTGCTGTTCTTTCTGTCCTTGTTTCCTTGATTCCACTACGGCTCTCTCCGCTAGAACAGCCATTGTTCCGCGCGGAAAACAGCCATGTCGCCGGACGATGTAGCGATTACTGTTTCTTCATCGATCACGACGGCCCTCGAGTCTCTTGTCCTTTCATGGGATCGTATCTCGCGTCTCATACGGAATTATATACATATTTACGAATTTTAAACATCAAGTGGATGATAGAATCTGGTGACAGGATTTTGCAAAAATTAGAACAAAAGTTGTTAGTATTTGACGTGATGTAAGATGATGGTAGGTTGTACGAACATCTTTTAGTTGGATCGCAGGTGTTTGAATAAATTATTATTCGATGTGGAGGTATCGAATAAATGAATACTTTGTGATATGTCGAAATGTGTATTTACGAGAATGTACAGTTACTAGAAGAAGCATTTGCATATCATTATATTTATTACAGCATTTATACCAGCATTATGTTTAGTTAAATCGAAATATATCGAATTTCGTATTACTCTGTAGTACTTTCATGTGATTAAATATGATTATATAATATATATAAATATTAAAAATGAAATGTGCTTGATAAAAAAAATGCTTTATTAAAAAGTAATGGTATTTACAGCGTAATATGTAGAACAAAGTACAGTATAGTTTATGTAGCTATTGCATACACTACCTAATTGAGTTCCAGCTAAACTACGATTATGCTCCGTACAATTGATAAACTGTTCTAAACAATGGCTTTTTGATTCCTGTCTGACTCTCACTGTGAATTTTATATTTTACCAATACTTGTGCGTTGTTATCCATATTTTCGTGAAAGTGGTGTCATATTTGAACAATTACAATATTTTTATTGTTGTATTTCACGATGGTGTTTCTCTGATAGTTCAATGAAACATTCATTAAAGTCATTAAATTATCCAAACGCTCAATAACGTTAATTCTACGTAAATTTTGATCAAAGGAAGGTATTCAAGGTATTTCAAAATGTTAAAATATCGCTTCAAAGATCTAACTTTGTAGGGTTTGTCGCGTGGAATTTCGGATGGAACAACGGATGGTACGCTTTTACGAGCGCGCGACTCGGACTGTGCACGCGCCACAAAAGGAGGAGCGCAAGAAGTGCGCGAGATTCGCGCCAGATAGAAGTCGGTCTTGTCGCGCCGTTCCGACTGACGTACAAATTGTCGGACGGCTACTTTAAAACGAACAAGTGTTCATTACTCGTAGCGCGATAACTTTGCCCGCGTCCGCGGCTCTCCATCGTAAATTCAAAGGCCGAAACGGACTGCGCTCGGCGACTAAATGCTTGGAAACGTTCTTGTATCCCCAACTCGTCTCTTGTTTTAATCCAGCCACTTCGTCACCTCGTGGCCTTCATTGTCCTCGAGACTCGCGGGTAGCGCGCCGATTACTATAAGTTACTGTAATTGTTCAAGCGTGTCCGCCGATTGCGCGGACTTTCGATGTACGTGCTATATAGTATCATATTTTTCGTCCTTATTCGGATGTACATGCGCGGTACGGCGATTCTAGAGAATTATTGCGATGGTTCCAACGCGTTCGCCTCCCCCAGCGTCGTTTAACTTAATTTAGCCGGTTAATAAAGTTTCGAGCCACTTACGCGCAAATGTGATTATCGTAATACGTATGGTTTGATGTTCCAGCAACGTAATTGCCGCGTAATTTCGTTTGAATGTTTTTTCTGTGTAAAAATGAATTGTCCGCTTGAAGGGTAGTATTAAATTTTGCATTTAGGTTCGTTCGAGAACAATTAACTTAATTCGCGTTACGTGATGTAAAGTTAGTGGTCGGTTGTTGAATTCAATTTTTATATGCATGCACGAGACAGAGGTAGCATCTTGGCAATTTGCTGGCTTTGTCTTAAACTGGCCAGGATCGTAATCACGCTTCAATGTTGTCCAAGGCATCGTGCATAAGATAACTCGTAGGATTGCTCCGTATCTATGAGTACTATCTCGGTATTTATGCCGAAGCCGTGACCCTGTGACAACGTGGATGCCATGAATGGCTCCTTCTCAAAGCAACCAAAGGGGAGATTAGTAATCCGCGTAAACGAATTATTTTGCGTATATGTCCTTCATAAAGAGCTGAAAATTTTGCACATTTCTTGTCGAAAATGTTGTTACAGTATTATTAAAATTTTATTAATCTAAATGTGAGAAAAATCTTTGATCAAATGTGATAAAAAACTCAATAACTATAATAATTGTATTAGGGTTTTAGAAAATCTTAATGGAAAATTAAAAATTGTTTCATCGTAACTTAATAAATAATTTCCATCAAATACGCTTAGTCATCGCGTAATTATCCGTGGAAACCTCATTTTACAGACTTGACGTAATCAAGGTCTCGCCTAATGGTTTTATGTAATACTCTTGAAAGATGTAGATTAACGACCCACAAGACCAGACTGGTTCTTCAAACGTTCCTTTTCCTTACAACATTCGTGAAATTCGTTAAAAAATATTCGTCAATGCTTCCGACTCCATTTGCTTCAATACATTTACCTCTGTTGCTCTGATAAATTCTCTTTTGTCTTCTGGCATCCGAGAACTTTATTCTATTTTTTGAGATATCAATTACCTGAACAGATCAATTAATGAACAGATAATTCATTTAACACAAACACTAATTGGGTAGAGAAAAAGTTTGCGGAAGTTATTCGTTTACAATTATACTACACGTCTCGAAGAGTATTCATTAAATTTATAATAGATGTGGTAATAACCATAGCGCGTATTCGCATTAAAATCTGTTGGATCAGTCTCGAATATTCATAGAACCAGGTGTTCATGTTAGCCTCGGGGCGACCGGGGTCTATCACAAACAAAATCGATAATATCGAGATCATTGACCCTTCCGTTTTTTCTCATTATTACGACTCGATTATCGGCATCGATAATAATTACCTAATGATATTCCGAATTTATTTCTTTCTTATTCGTATCGTGTTCCAACCAAGTTACAAATCATTTATAGTACCGTGTTACGACCAAACGATTATGCCAATCATGGACTTTAAGAACTATGAGTGATTTATACGTATTGTTATGGACGCTTAGGAAATTTTTCAGAGAAGTTGCTACCGATCGAAAGGAGGTAGAACGAACTCGATTCCTGTAGACTAGCAATATTCATCTAATTAAAGCAATCAATCGTCTGCAAACAGAGTTACGTATAGCAAATAATTACAAAATTTATAAAAATTTTACAGACTATGAACATTTGAGTCGACTATATTCTTTAAAAGAATTAATCTTTAAAATGGTTTCTAGAATTTTGATCCATCACTTACTCCTAAGATAATTGAAAACATTTCTCACGATGCAGTATTGTTTCCAACTCTTAAATAATTTATAAATCCATGCATAAAAAATTCACGCGAGAATAAAACTGATCGTTATGCATTGAATGGAAAATTATGCATGTACAAAGTAGGCGTAAAAAATCATAAAATAGTTGCACTTAATGAACGCTACCGAGGAAGCAAGTAAGAATTTCAATTGGAAGCTGGCTGTTTTAAAAAAGCGAACGATCGCATGTTCCTTAAGTGACGCACGAATGCATTCAACGCACATATGATGCGCACATGTTGAACAGGTCTAACCACCTGTTGGACACACTCCCTTTGTTGCACGCCATTTTTCGGAACAATACTCGAGGAATGGCAACGCAACAGGTTACATGCTCTTCGAACACGTTCAACTGTACCCGAATGTTTATTACCGTGTTCTGCAACCTGCGTCCGTATCTGCTACGCCAGAGAAACGCGTTCGACTATGATGAAAACACATTAACCTACCGGTGAAGCACGATTTATAGGAATCGAATAGAATTGATGGAAAGGATCGTGAGTTCGATACAATTTAATGTTTTGAAATATCGTGGCACATGAAAGTATTCGAACACTTGAAGAAACCTTTCATAAATATCTTATAAGTGTTATATTACACATTCTTAAAATTCATTAACACTGTAGTGAAGCACGACGAACATGATGGTATTGGTAAAATTTAGAAGGGATTTGAAAATGTATATAGATGTTACAAGATATTTATTTCAAACATATTCACGAAAATTATCAAACTACTTGAGTAGCCAATTATTTATTACAGTATCAGGTCACGATATTTACTAATTGCAAGATAATTTTTTCAGTGCATGTTTGCAATAAGTTTCATACAAATTCTACATACCATTTTTTTGGATTGGTTTGAATCTGGTCGGTGCTAATGGAGTCCGAATACTTTCGTGAGTTAATGTATCTTTGATATACTATAAATAACAAATTTTATTCAGTAAAATAGTTTAATTTTTGTTAAATTGCTTTCTGTTCGATAAGTTCACAAAAGTTGACATTTTTGTTTTGTTTCCTTGGCTGGAGGAACGTATTCTATTCTGAATAGTACTGACAAATTGTCGAATGCCGTTCGACAATTGATACAAGCTGAATCGCCGTGAAAGAGCTAATTGCTAGTCATTGAATTCCAAAATAATAGGCATTCGTCGATCATCACGAAACGACGAATTCATTACATAATTATCAATGAGTTATTTGTGTTCAGTGACCGGAGTGTCCTCTGCGACTCGTCCCGCCGGAAGCGGATACACGCTTCACGAAAGACGACCACAAGTGGAACGAGCCATGCATGTACAGACGCAGTGGCAGTAGGTGCGCCCGTGTGTGTCAGACGGAGAACGCTTTTCTGCCGTGTAAAAATGGACGATAGCTGTGCTCTGTTTTTTTTCCTTTCTCTTCTTCTTTTAATAGCTCTTCGGTGAAAATTATAAATTATTCTTTGCGCATCTTCACTAAAAACAATAGAAAAAATGTATTTCGCTATATTTAATGTTCTGTTTCTTTGTTTTGTAATACTCTTCTAGTGAGGATTATAAATTATTCTTAAGGTATTTTTGTTAAAAATAAAAGAAAAAGATAATTTTATTCTTGCGTGTTCCTTAAAATTGACATTTAATTTTTAGTCATTTTTGAATCGGAAAAGTCGAAGTTATTGAGCAGTGAAGATTTCACGGTAGATCCATCAATGAAAACTTTCACGAACGAAATCGAATCGACAGCGATCAGCGAGCTTAATGACCCTTTTATAAAACGTTTTATAGCAACCATCTATCGAAAGTTTCCACGTTCTGCAATCTGAAAATGCGCTCATGGTTTCTCTTCGAGACTTGTGTATGATTTAATGGAAGATCCCAAGAGCTATTATGCAACGAGGAGTCGTACCGATGCAATCTTCGGTATGTAATCATAGTTCGAACGATTCGCGAGTTACTGCCGCAGGACTGATCACATGTGTGCGTCTTTATTGCTGGTAAGTCACTTTGGAAACGTGGGAGTGACCGTGACACTTCGTAAAAAGTTGAAAAATTTCTGGTTTACGTATTGAAATTTAAGTGCAAATAATCGTATCTTTTCAAGTATGATATAACAATAATGGTTATCATTCTACATATTTCGGATCTTTTTACATCTTTTTTGCAATATCTCAAAATAAAGATACGGTAAAATAAAGCAAAGCCGGATTAAAATTACAATACGTAATATACAGGTATAATTCAGTTAATTTTGTTTAGAATTTGATGTTAACCACAGAACTCGTGTCACGCTTATCGATGTCGAATCTTAAGCCTGTTTCACAAGGAACTAACATTGCATCGAATGTCCG
Organism: Bombus vosnesenskii; assembly: GCF_011952255.1. Lineage (NCBI taxonomy): Eukaryota > Metazoa > Arthropoda > Insecta > Hymenoptera > Apidae > Bombus > Bombus vosnesenskii. Next base: position 636,659 of record NW_022882976.1, on the reverse strand, counting down.
TTTAAGGACCTTTCGGTAGCATCGATAAAGTTACGCATGCGATTACGTGTCGAAGATGTTATCACCTAGAGCGTCGTTACATAAGATTTCCAGGGACGCACAATAGGGTCCCGATGTTCCATTAAACCGTATGCAAATATCGGGAGAACAATGGAACGCGGACGGTCAGATCGACGTTCGCGAAAAGTCAGTGGTCGGCTGCCGGAACGCTTCCTGGATGTGGCAAGCGATCCACAGGATCCATGGAAGAGGATCCTAAAAATTCGAGATCGTACCCAACCCATCTTGCAGCTACTCGAATCTCGAACAAATATTTTAATTCTTCCATATTAAAATTCCAACGTATCAATATTTTTATATTACAATACTACTATCGACTACATTCTTTTGAAAATATAGACTTACAGATATATGTAATAATTAATTATTATTCCAGGCTACTTTTAAATATTTTGATAGAACAGAACGTTTTTCTATTTTCCTTTTTTTCGAGTGTTCTTATTTAAATTTAATAGCAAAGAAAGTGATAATCACCAACTTTTTACTGTGAAATACTTGTTAGACATTTATTATGATTGTGTATGAAAAATGAATCCCGTTAGACACGCTAACCCGCAGGCGTCAATGATTCGATATAAATTATAACAAATTGTACGACAGTGGGGTATTAATTTACGGGCCGATGATTTAAGATATTGCGTACCATGCGTAATTGACGCCTCGTTTCCGTATCCAGCCTCCTTGACAGCAACAGAAATTCATCTTCTTCCTAGAAACCATCGGATCTCGAATGTTTCCTGGTAACGGAATTCGAATCGTTTCTCGGTGAGCACGTGATCGATCATGCGTGCCCGACACGTTCGTTATCTCCGACGACGTTCGTGGGTCGAAGATCATCCGGATTCTACGAATCATTCCTCTGCTTCTATTCAAAATTTAACTTCGGAGAATTTATAAAAAATTGTAGAATACTCTTTAAAGCTTCATCAGCCGCTCGAAGCATCTTCAAGCAGGTTCTTGCGATATTTATGTCAAGTCACGAGGAAAAAATATGGAGTTTCTCTGAGGAGCTGAAATATTCATAAACTACGTTACTTAAGTATCGAACATTTTCCAATGATTTCCTCTAAGGTATTCGTGGCATTTTACAATCAGCAACAAACGATAGAAATACCAATGAACGCGGTTTTGCAGCGAAATCCTTCTTCCTCCAGAAGGTTAGCGGGCGTACCAACGATCACGATCAAGATCATTGACTTCTCACGAATGTAAAGCGATCCCTTGAAAGCCTCCGTTCTGTCGGTGCGATCTTTCGCCCGGATATCACGTGGACACGGAGAAAGGAAGGAATTATCAAAGTCGTGCATCGCCACCACGTCACGAACTGGCTCACACAGAATTCTTTCTATCGCCACGATGCTCTGTATGCCCTTCCCTCTTTCTCATTCTTTCTTTATATTTTGGACGGCACAGTTAAGCCTTATTTATACCTTCTTTTATATTCTGGATCTCAGAAGATATGTTCGTAATTTGTCCGTGGCACAAGATGTTTTCTTGATCTCTTTCTGTTACCTTTATGCTTGCGGCAGAAAAAAATATGATTCTTTCTCTATGTTTTCGAATGAGAATTTTGAAATACAAGATTGCTTTGTATCTCGTATTTCTAGTATAATACGTTCATCGTTCAAACCTTTAATTTCTATTCAGAAAAGAATAAAATATCCAGTTTAAATATCGTTTAGATATATGTTCTTTTTCTAAATATATTTTATCATATACGTTATTTTTAGAAGGACCATTAAAATCTGTTCGAAATAAGCACGTACAACGAGGATAGCGAATCATCCAGCTGAATTAATCCAAACTCCATACAGGGGACTCAAAAACATTCTTATGTGAATTTAGTCACACACTAAACGAACGTTAATTTTGATCCAATAACAAAATTATCGGTAGATTCAGTACAGTTACAACATAAAAATTGATTTCAAACTTTTATTCGTAGCTGAAGAGAATCCTAAAGAAAATATTCTTCATAAGAGGGGAATACCCATTTACGAAATAACGCGATTCGAAGAAAAGGAAAATCTTTGTGGAATGATATATCCTTTTATTAAATTACCTTCCTAACCTTCTTGGAAGCTAATACGGAAGCAAATGAATAATCATTATATTTATGATCGCGAAGCATCAAGTTGACAGGTGTTCTCTGGATGAAATGTAAAAGAATCTTTCGAGATTCCTCGAGTTTTTCTCCAATGAAAATGTAAATGAGCGAGGTGATGCATGTACAGGTAATCACGACACGATATTACTGTTCGTTTTCTGTTTATTTTATTTTGCGCTCGTTGGACATCGTATAAGAGAAACGGTCGATGACAGATGGCGATTGTCCAACACTAACGACGTGACCGTGATCTTGAGAGTGTGGCCTTGAATGAGCATTTCAGCATCGAGCAAAGATGGAAAGTCATACTTGCTTTCGGTTGATCGCTGCTACTACGCTATCCAGGCGTTCCATTGAATTTATTCCCTTTATCAGTTCGTAAGTTTCCCGGCAATACCAGTGGCGTGATAAAGTCGAGCCTGGGGAGCTGTTTAGATCTCTCGATACTCGTCGCGCGTGCACATGCTGCTCCTTCCAAGATTATTACAATAGGATATTGCTGAATCAATGGAGTTTCAGAAGATCGATTCGGGTTATGAAGATATTTCAGAATTTAAGATAAATTTATGATACTAATACGTTCAATGTCTTGTAATCATACATGATGTATAGTCTGTTTTTTAATATGCATAACGTACCAGCCGCTAATATTAGAACACCTACTTGTCATTTGTTTATTTATTGAATATACAGATATTAATAATAATAGCCTTGGATATATTTTTTTTAATTAAATTCTTAGGTAGCAGAATCATAAACTGACATATTTTTAAATTGATGAATTCGGTGCAACAGATACTGATTCTTTTGTCGATAAAACCCTATATAGCCTTCCTTTGGTTACCAAAATCCTATAGATATAAGATAGATGTAAAATATAAGGTATATATAAAATATATATGTCGGGTTCACATTATGATTAGGATCAGGGGCGTGAAGCGAATCTTCATTTGGATTAAACATTGTTGTTATGCAATAGAGAAGATATTTACTAGTGCAAATATGATTATTACAGAATTTGACAAGTAACCGTGGTAATTAGATACTCGAGATGCTAATGACAATGATCCCAGGCCCAACAACGAATCCGCGGTCAACGGGATAACAAACATACAACAAACGGGATACAAGTATTACTGAACTAACTCTTTGTTAAAACGTAGAATATCCACCGAGTGTAAAGACGCTATGTAACTCGCTAATGAGACGTCACGAGAGAATGACATTCCGTCACGATGATGCTGCAGAGGAAAACTATGATGGGATGTGTCTAAGCACACGAGATCATCGGATTCGTCGAGGAAAGCCTTCGTTCGGAAAGTGAGGGTTCCTGTTAATTGGTCAATTTCTATGTTGGTGGCTGAAGAAGGATGCTAATCGCCCTTGAGAGAAAGTTGCTAGCGGGAAGCGTCGTTTGTGAGAAAAGCAGATTTCCCGTATTTTCCCGTAGTAGGTGGTAGATTCAGGGACTGTTAGGATAAAGACTGTTTGTCCGTTTGAAGGATCTTAGTTAACTAAATCCTAAGATTTATAGCGGGTCCTCAGACTAGCTGAATACGTACTGTGGAGATACATCGACATCTGGTAATCATCTTGCCCGAAGAATAGGGTCTGTGTGTGGCGAGCCACGGAACAGAAGCTGTTGGAATGTTTACTCTCGCGTGCCGCTACAACTATTCCTTTTAACTAGATCTATAGAATTACTCTACATCTCTGTTAGGTAAAAACGTTCAACCCGCGACCGCGGCTATGTTCAGCGACTAGTTGTCACCTCGAGCCCAAGCTCATTATCACAAATCTCGGACAATTATAATCGAGTTAAATTATAAAGATTAAAATATTGGGGATTTTCCCAAGAATTCCAAAGAGAAGGCCCCGGTATCCTTTCATCTCTGACATATATAAGATATTATTTAGCGAGTTCTCGCGATATTTGACATCCAACCAATGGAAAATAAATCAAAAGTTGCATACAACTTACCGAAGCCACATTTGGAATTACCGTCATCGCAAGTAATATCTATTTTTGCATCGAGGCAGACAAACATATTTGCGAAACGAAGGCCAACGAAGGAGAGTACAGAACTAAAAGCGCGTATCTTAAGTGGCACTCTTAATACATCGGAGGCTCTTAATGCTGCAATTTTATTTTTATCTTCCTTTCGGGAAAGCATTTAATCCGATGCTTTAAAGAGAACAAACAAAACACGAGACCTTCTACCTCTTCGATGATAACGAAAACGTATGTACTCTCGAGCCACCCTGGAAAACATTAATTACCGAAACAATTTAAAAAATTACAGTCTCATCAATTCACGTCGAGAGAATTTAAACATCACTCTTGTAGCCAAACAAATTAACCTTCCACTAACATTTTGTCGGAAGAGGTCTATACATATGTATCATCAAGAGTGCTTCCCGTCTTGCAGTATGTTGCATGTTCACTCATAGAGGTGAACGTAATCTCTGCTGCAGGGTGTTACTCGTACCAAGGTCCCTTGATGTACGATTCACCGTGATCATCAGCTGAGCTCGTCTATCTTCGACCATTCCGTCGCCACATTTTGCACGAACATTGAACTTTGATTACGGGTTGGAAAGGTAGATGTCGTGCTACTATGTGTTACATACTAACGAACCTGCTCGTATTTCGGTATTGTCGTTATTAGAAAGACGAAGATGCAACAATCGTGTCCCGTGGATCAGATTTTTCTCTCTTACGATTCGAGTCACACGAGCCAGCCGTTGTAGCGTAATTAGTCACACTGGTGATAGTTTTAATTAGCGAATTGACAATTAGCCATTGGTGTAAGGGAATTTAAAAACGAAATGTACAACCTTCTTCGAGATTCTAAACGTTCCCAAAGATAACATGGGAACAACGTGATACGGTATAGTTTGTTGATTTTCTAAATTTAATAGGGCTAATTATAAATTTTAAGCTTTGCTTTAAAAAGAGGAACTTGAGATAAAGTTAGACCAATAACGTGCCTCTGTTAGAGCTGAAGTAAGAGAAAAGATATGATTATAAAAGTTTAAATAACTGAGATCTTGTATGTACAGCATGTATGATCGGAATAGATAGTACAGAATATTTACTCGATGATCGAGCGGATCGTCGACTGTACACACGCCGATCATTTACACGCGATCTTCTTCCGGCACGTAATACCGTGGCTAATGAGCCTACGTATCTTGAGTACAAGTTACATAAACATGTGGATGCATCCCGAGAAAGACGGAATAATTTAAACAAGAAAGACCAATACGATGGTTTACCTGCGAGAACTTAAACGAATAGCAATCTTGGCAAGCATTACATGCAGTAACGTTTTGCTAGATCTAACTATATAAATTAAGATTTATTATTATTATCATCTTAACTATAGTTAAATATCTTATCTATTAGTTAGGAGTTTGAATCACTTTTCCAACTGTTCCTATACTGAATCAAAGTCGTAATTTTATTATTAATTTTAAATTGATACTACTTTGAATCATTTTTGGCGGGAGAAGTTTTTGGAAATAGCAGAATTCTAAATGAATCTTTGTTTAATTCTTATATTCTATGGAACACGTGATTTCAAAGTCTTAGGGGAACAATGCAGATAACAATCAAATTAAAAAGCATTATTCTGTTGTATTGTTAAAACTATAGACTACAAATATATATATGTATAAAATTGTAAAGAATATATATTCAAGGAAATAGGAAATAGACTTTGGGTGAAGTTAATAGAGATTAATTTTTGCAGAATGTGCAGCCTACGATCGCGTCCTCCCACCAATGTGAGACAAAGCCTGTAAGGATACAGGGATAAGTATCGTTACATGTGCCAAGCCACAGGGATAGTCATAATGTAAGCATTGAACCGGCGACGGTGCCTGAACTGTCCATTGTATTCCGTAGCCGGAGTCGCAGGTTCGGCTAGCCTTGAAGCAGTGAACCTCCCAGCGCGACAAGATGATGCATTGTTACAATGCGCGGGCCTATAGTTGCCCTTTAGGGTCACGCAGAAAATCGCAAAGGTTAAGAGGTATCAACGTAGGTGCATCTATGTATGTACACCCCAAGATGTATAAAACAGCCAACATTTGGATTTCGATGGCATCAAACAATTCCATTTATTCACATTACACGCACAAATAAAATCAAATAATTGTATCATAAGAAAATTGGTCGTATGTATGACAAATATAACAAATAAATACGCGACAACATATATTATGTAAATACTTTATATAAAACACATAAATAATACACAAATGTGAAACCTTGAAGGTGGAGTCACAGGATGCAATTTGGGTCACACTGAGGTCACGGAACTTGACTTCCATGTTCTCAGAACAGTACAAATCGAATCTAACTACCCTGAGATTGTGGGATCTAAGACGAACCATGATTGTGGGACCTCTATAACCTCGAAGTGGCAGAATCCGAATTCGATCACCTCGAGGTCGTATGACTCAAATCGAAGTTAGCAGGCATAGGCTACCATAATACTATATGCACAGAAGTCAACGGATCTAAGTTTGACTAGTTTGGTATAAACGATACGATTCTGAAGTATTCTCGTAATTTTGAAGGTGTTGAAGTTAAATTCTATAGTCCTGAAATCTTCCCCATTGTGTCCTACAACAACAAGATCCCAAATAAATCTCGTGTCATCAAGGTCATCGGGATCATGATTCTGCGACCTCGTTCTAATTTATCACAAATACCATGACTTAGAATGGCCTGCGATGACCCAGGGGCTTGTATTTAAACCCCTATTGTATTCTATGTTGTACGATCTAGAGGCTGGATAACGTGAATTCCATGACTGTGTGGACATAAATAAATATTCATGGGCTGATCTGATACCATTCCACTACTACAGTAATTAATTGCATTATTTGTTGTCTATTTAATGATAAAATGTTAATTTAACGACAAAATTTCTATGAAATATTACTACGTTAGAAGTACGAACTAAGAATACATTCGTTTTTAGACATTACAGATATTTATTCGTTATGTCATATATTTTTAAAATATATTATTCTACATGCATAGTATCTAAGTTCCTCAAATATAAAGGGAACTACTTCGGTTTCAAGCATCGCTCAATATAACGAACTAAACACTCAAAAAGGTTAAGATAAAGCAACTAAAACATATTTTTCCTGATATAATCAAAACATTACTGACTATCTCTCAAACGTACCAAGTTATCAGTCAACAATTGCGAAAAACGATAAACACAGAAGGTGGTAACACGAACGCGGTTCATCTGTTTGGTACAAAGTTCGTGGTGATTCTAGTGGTCCGTAGGTGAAAGAAAAAGCTCAATAATGGATATCGATGATGTTGGAAGAGACATTGGCACGTCCGCACGCATTCCGGCAGCCAGTTATAAATCACTGATTCGTATCTCGGTAAGGCCCCCTTAACCAAATGGATGCTACTGTCGATTTGAATTACTGCCCTTACTCGGCGAGAGCCATTGCCACAGCCGACATCGACGAACAAACGGTTCAAAGTTCTATGTAAACTACCGCCCACGTTTACATTCTCCTGGGCCACGAGTGGTCCGCTGTTGGCTCTTCTCGTGTGTGAGAAGGTTCTATGTCCTCTGCTCTTCTTCAAGAGTGATCTAAGGAAACGTCTGCAGGGCTGGAGCCGGGCGCTGTCGCACATGACTGCCGGCGATTTAGAATCGGGGGTGATAGCGACTGAATAAAAGATGAAGGAACAACCGCGCGGATCGTATCTCACGGAATAAGGATTTCGTAAAAGTTTGCGTCCGGTCGAGACGCGCGAATCCCCACGTTCGCTATCCGTCTTCCTTTTACTTCCACCAAGGAATCTCATGGAACGACGTTGATAAATTGAGATTCTGACGTAAGCTTTCTGGAGCGTCTTACTTTCTTCGAATCAGAATTGATCTTTAACCCCACGGCTATCGTCGATTGCGCGAATTCATTAGGGAAATACGGTGATTTTGATACAGTTTACCTCTTTCATTTTTCATCGCGTCATTGCTTTGTTGTCTATAATCACATCAGATAAATATTGACCATTTTTTTCAATACTCTCCATAGTAATCGGGAATCTACATTGTAATTCTTGCGTAATGGTAGCGATTTTTTCCCACAATTATTCCCGAGTTCATTCTACAAGGAAAAAGAATAGCTCTAGAATAGATTCGGTAGAAGTGATAAGTTTGTGTCATTGTGATTTTCGCTGAAATAATTTTATTAGAATGCAAACAAACATTGCTATATTTCTAATTTTTATCAGTGAATTTTAAACACTCACTCAAGCATTAGAATCTTCCTCAAAACTTTTGATTCCTAAAGTTCTTCCATAATTCAATATCAATGAAACCTCACGATGATTTCCAGGAAATAGAATAGAACTGTTGGTAATTGGATTTCCAGAGAACCTAGCTGAACATATGGCCTCACCTGCTAAAGAATGTGATCTCACAGACAATAGAATCTATTCTTTTTAGCTAGACCCTTGTCAGGTCTCACAGATCTGACCTGCAAATTGGATTGTCAATGACGAAACATTCAACGAATCATCTCGGTTTTGGCACACTTTTTATGACTGGAAACGTTTCAAAGTGTTAGATGTCTGTGTGCATAGAAGACAGTATGAGTCGAGTGTGAGATTGCGTAGGCTGCGGAAGATGCGTCTTGAAAATGATTGTCTCCGGTGTCTGGAGACTACCTTCGAACGAACGTTAGCCTGTCTCGTGGGGAACAATTGTCTATTGTGCTTTTTTAAGAAATTGAGTTCGTTTAATGAACCCTGACGAACAACTCTGTCTAACAATTATACTTAAAAACAAATCTGATTTTAAACAGAACATTTATTATTAAACTGCGGTTTGTGCATTTATATTGAAGTTTAAAGATGAAAAAATGTGCGAAATTTTCTTACGATGACGCGCAACGTTTGTAAAATAAAATAAAATAAAATAAAATAAGAAGGCAATTTTGATAACGTAAGAATTTTAATCTCGCTCGTAAAAAGATAGAAAATGTGACTTATCCCTTGTATTTTTCATATAAAGTATCCGAAATATAATACTCATTATAATATTTAAGTCAAACAGATTTCTGCGCAAATTCCATTTCATTCATAAAAATATAAATTTGTATAAATATTCACAATGTATTTATGATTTGTTCGAAACCGGTACACTTTCAGTATTTGTAACTCTATAACTTTGTAATGGACCTTATCTAACTTTTGATCAAAATTGCCAACAAATGTTCAGCAGTGTAGAATGTAGACCCCTTTTAGATTATCTACAGCTGACTTATTGCGTTGCATACAATGTTTATTATCACTTCGAAACGGTTCGCTGTATGCTATCTTGTCACGAATTGTCGGTCACGAGAAATCCCAAAAATAAGGAGCTCGAGGTCGACAACCAGTCTGTCGTTCGACTCGAGGCAACAAGTGTGCTTTCAGGGTGACTGATTACGCAACCAGCGATACATTACATCGATTGACGCGTATCGATAGAATTGTGTGAACTCGCGAGCAGCACAGTTAGTATGCAGAAGTGCAGAGTGTCTGCAGCTACAGTGCCTAGGAATTCCGCTTGAGAAGGGTAATTTTAGCTTCTCCTTGTTCCCCGACCTTGCCAACTTTGTGAAACTCGCACGTTTCCAAGCGCGAGCATCGGCTGAAACGAGAGACGAAGGGTGCTTCTGAAGGACAAAAGTTCGTGGAAACTGAGGAGAATACTTGAAATAATAAAAATAAAAAGAAGCTCTCGTGCGGAAATTTACTCTTCTCAAGAGTGAAAGATTTAAGAATTGAATTGTTTGAGAATGCAATATACTTGGTTCATAAGCAACACCTGATCAATTGTCGATCTTCGACATGGCGAAATTAATTGCTAAAATGCCAATGGAAGTAAGAAAAGGCATCGCGTATCGAATTTGCGACCTATCACGCGTATTGAACTTTCCACTTTCCGCAGATACGTGCATATACGCAATACCTGTGAAGCATATGAATATTTATGAACTTTAGGAAACCACGCCTAGTAAAAAAAAAGTTTTCTTCAAAGTTCTCTCTTCACAAGCGTTGTTCGTTTGCCATACAGATAAGAAAATAATCCTCTTCCTGTGAAATTCTCAGAAGTGAAACCAACAAAAATTCGCAAAACCGTATAGAAACCATATAAAAACATAAGAAACAAGACGTCCAATAATTTAATCCGTTAAAAACCATGCAATAGTTTGTAATAATGTTATAAATACTCCAATTTCTGTAAACTTCGTAAAATTGTAGAATCTAGGTGAAAGAGATAGCGACAAAAAAAGATATCAATCGAGTTCATGAAATTTCCTTCCATAGTTACAATATTTAAAAAGAAAGAATAAAATAATGTAAATAAAATGAAAAAGATTGCAAATAAAACGTTTCGTTAACGCAGCATTGTCTCGTAATGAGTTAATATTTTCATCTAACCAATGAAATATCAGTCAGACTGCCACTTTGCAGAATGTCTATCGGTCGATTCTCGTTTCTCTGACAATAAGTATATTTTTCATTCGAGAAGTCTCGAACCCTCCGTAGGCTTGTCCGCCTTCACGACGAAAAGTGAGTTTCAGAATTCAAATCGGAACGTAGGCACACGTGCGTAGAGAGCTGTACCATTATTCCAAGCAATATACACGGGAACCACGAGCATGAGCGCGCGCGCGCGCGCGCACGAGCGTTTCTGCATTAGCTGGTGGCAGCAGGGACATCGTGACAGCCACGGCTCTGAATCATTCATTCGTCCCGTGGCGTTGCAGCGCCCGTTGCACTTTCGTGGTCCTTTTTGTCGTCCTACCATATCGCGGTTAATATTGTACGTACACAATGCAACATCGTCTCGAGGCGTAGGCAGCCCGCAAAAGGGAGAGGCACCATTCCCCCCAAGGGTTTTCTACCTTCCTTCCGTTCACGTTTTATTCCCATCGGTCTCTTTCACTTGTTCCAACCGTGACGAATTTTGTTGCGCTAACATTCTGCACGCTTCGTAGTTTCCATTTGATGCGAGACTGCGTGGAAAACATTTCTGCTTTTTATCAAGATCTTTGAAGAGAGAATTGGTATATGGAAATGTTAATTCTCTCCGTTTGTCGTGGTCAAATGTCTTCCTCTAAGGTGTTTCTAATTGGAATATGCTATTATAATTAGATTGCAGATGGTTATGCATTGATACGAAAGGTGCAAAAATGTATAGAGTACACATAATAAAAGGGTGAATTTAGAAACTGTTGCCCTATAAAAAGAAAAAGAAAACATCATGACTTATTATATTTTTCCCCTGTAGTATATATGTACAAACTATCCAAAGTAAAATACTCCTTATGATACATAGAAGATTCATCGCTTCAATTGCGTTCATGTAAATATGAATTTACATAACATCCAAGTTTAATCACATGCTATTACTATATTATATGAAACAAGTTAATCTTAGTAACTTTGATATGTATAAAATCAAGGAGACCCATACGATATTCCAATAACACTGAATCTCCTAAAAAAAGATCCGAACCAAATCAGCAATTCCAATAAATTCCAACAAACATAAGTAAACCGTATCGAATGAAACATCGCACGTGAAACCCAGCTCTTTTAAAGTCTACAAGCTCGTAACACAGTTCTCGAGGAACCATCAACCATCCAAGAGGCAATATTCCCGAGGCACGTTGAGAGCTTTATCGAAAAAGCTGGGAAGCAAAAGCACGGCAGTAGGCGCGCGCCCCGCTATGTATAGGAAAACGTCGAGGCGGTTGATATACCGGCAGTTCCGCCTGGTGGAATCACATAGGACGATACAAACTGGAAAGAGGGGAAAAACGACGGGAAGAAGAAGGACTTGGCCGGTACTAGGAAGGGGAACGGACGAAGAAATACTGGAGCCGTGAGCTTCGTACCGGCCGTCTTCGTTCCACTTCACGAGAATGGACGGTCGGTTGGTCGTGCGCTCAACTTGTGTACCGTCTTAAGGCTGCCGCGGCCCTTGCTCGCTACGGTTATAACGCTGCCGAGCAGCTCGAAGAATGTTGCTGAGGAATCATAGACGGACGTGCTGCGAGTGACTGCCACGCAAAAGGACATTAGAGAACTAGGCTCGAACCCAACGCCGCCGCCACGTACCTACAACGCCGCCACTCGTTCCCGTGACTCTTAGAATTTCCTCCAGCCGTGTACACATCCTTTAGCCCTCCTCCCCAGTCTCGTCTTTCTTCACGTTCGACGGGAAAATTGAAATGCGCACGGCCACCTCGCGGAAGGAGATTTTTTTATATACCTTGGAAGGGAGCCAGCGGTTTGTGTACCTCGGTCAGCACGACTTTGCTCGCAGTTCAGTAATTTCTTTGGTCAGACATTTTACGTTCTTTAAGACTGCTCCGTGTAATCGTGTAAGTTCACTGTGCTCCGTGTATTTGAGGTTCTCGTCGAGCTAACTTCGTTTCTTGCTTTTTGGGGAATTTTCATTGAAATTGGAATATTCTTTCGACAAATGTTTAATTCATTTTATATGTTGAGTCGTAGAAGTAGGGAATAGAATTAATACATTATCTTCTGCTATGTATTTAGCGAAGTAGAGAAAATAGAATTATTTCTAAAGCAATGGTACTTGATAAGATAAATTGCCTCCGATTTTTTCGAACAATCCAGTACTTTAGAATAGTAATTATGAGTAATTAATAATGAATACTTGCTCGACTTACCTTTTATTCATTCTGGACATTTCCAAACAACAACACAAATGCAAAGTTCTGTGTTGGAATTAGTAACAAATTTTCTCTCAACTTATTCTGGAAATTGTAAAACGTTAAAAGAAATAAAAAATTGTATAGAACGTAAGTGATATATGAATGAGTTCTGTAATGAAATAAATTCTTGCACATTTATCATTATTCTTCACGATTTCTGCAACAACAGCTCAAAGTTCAGAGATACATCGAAGACAAGCGTATTCCAGAAAGATTGACAACAATCGTAAATGAAATTTTGCAACGATTACACTCTCATTACACTCTGTGAACCATTATACGCATTGAACGTTTCTCTAATCTTTGCGCGAGGTCTCGCACGTACGTTACATCGGATAATTCATGCGAAGTTCTCGGGGCTATGGCAAATGCTACTTGCTCTCGGGATCGATTGAGAAACGCCGCGAAATTAGACACATCTTAGGTACGTGTTGAAATTATCTTCCCGTGAAGGGGGCCAGTATCGCCGCACTCTCACGGTTGCACATTGTTCCAAGAGCGATTTATGCGCGTGCTGATTGAATTATGTAATTACAGCGTGGCGCGGCTTTAAGCGGATTACAAAGTCGATTATGACGGCGGAACGAGTTGCTTGGCCGTGGCCGACGATCGTTCGTGTTCGTTTCAAGAACGATAGTTCAAATTCGAGGAGCTGTTCCGAATAAGAAACCTGAGTTATTCGAATAATCGCAGTCGAATGAAAGATATAACATACGGATTTTATTGCTTTTAAATGGATTTTATATCGACAACCGATGATAATTCGATTACGGGATCATTTCTTGCGACGTAATTTCTTTCCAATTTTTTTTTTCGAGTAATTTGAGTAATTTTATATTTGTAATACAGCTACCGAGAAATTTTCATCCATAAATAATTTGGATAATAAGTAGAAATAATATTTAATTCTACCGTATTCTTGAACCGAAATATTCTCCTCGACTAGCAACTTGGCGATATGGTGTATTTTATTCAAGAAACGCATTGAAACCAGACACTGTTCACCCCTCTCCGTCACTAGACAGTCGGACTCACCGCTGCCAGCAAATGGAGAGATAAAACTCGCGACTATACACGTTCCCATCGCAAACGTTAAATCACCTATTGTTCGGGTAAAAGAAAAATCGAATTCGTCGCTTCTTTTCAAATATTTCTTCCTGCTATCGGATTACTGGCTCACTGGAAATCTACCTGTAACCAGTAAACCTTTCCATTCATGCTTTTGAGAGGGAAATTGAATTTGCACCTTGCTAAACCAAATAAACGTTGCCTAAGAAGTCTAATTCGCAGTTACTCTATCGGAATCACCAACAGGTTACTAACGATGCGCTTTTCGTTCAAAAAACATTTAAACAATTTATTGTTTAATTATATCTCTTAAATTAACGAAGATATCGATTTAAGAATGTATGCAAATTTAAGAATTTTGAAGCCTTGATTATTATCTCTACAGTATTTATTTAAATTACTCAATTTACGTATTACTTGAAATACTTATGTATCTAATATTTATACACTGCAGTATGATTATTTTATATAGAGTACTAATTAGAAATCGTCAATAAGTCCCTACGATTCATTTTAAATTCGTGATTTCTCGTTTGTTATTCCTCAGCGTGGAAGATCGAAAGAGTGATTCGTGTGTTCGAGGAACAACCGAAAGGAGACGATGCGAAACGAGAAATCTTTTCGTCGACACGCCTAGCTGCGGCCTTGCGCGGGGCATTGCGTGGTCCTTTCGATAGCCGCGATTATTCTCGCGGGAATAATCGATCCTATCGTTTCATCAGGGTCGCATTGTGGCTCTGTTGGATGAAACGAATTCCAGCCGTTTCACGTTCCCCGTAAGCGAAATGCGTCGCGTTCGATCGCCTAGGCGTCTCTCTTTGAGAACGAGCCGATGGGAAAGAAAACGAAACGACCGCGACGTTTCGCCTGCAGAGAAAAGAAATAGCGTGCACTGGACATGGGATGGAATCGATCGTCGCTAGAATGTGCGTTTTAAAGATCGAAAGATTGAGTCCGCTATACCATCCAACGATTGTACCGATTATGATCGAGGTTCGGTCGAATGATCTATTATATTCGTCAAGTAGAATGACGTGTTATTTTATTGGTCGAATTAAATAAGTCAATTCGTTTGTAAAAAAAACCGAAGAAATATAAAACACGTCTACAATTTAATCGACAATTTATTACAATATCGAAGCAAAAGGTACAAGAAAAAATTAAAAAATATGAATTCAGACATGTGAAAACGATGTAAATTTCAAAATTAACTCTGCTATACTATATCTGTACATAATCTTATGCTATACTGAAAAACTTGTAATCTGTAGATAAATAAAAGTAGAATTTAATACGAAATATAATTTTATTGACATAATATTCATTTCAAACAAGTCCAAACCTACTTGTATTAATCATGTTCTTATTGGAAGATTATCAGGCAAATATAAATAACAAAAACCTTCTAGAAATAGTAAGAATGAAAGTAAATGGGGAAAATAAGGTTAAAATCACATCATGTTATTAGAAAAAATTTGGTAAAATGTAAAATTATGTTACAAACAGTCTTACGACTAAATATGAAGCATCATCGACCATGTACCAGAGATCGATGCACGAGCGAAGAACGGACGGCTACGCATAAAAGTCCACCGATCCAGAACGGAAGGATCTACGGTAACGCGAGAGCGAACTCATTCATTCGTTTCATCCCGATCGTACGGGCGAGATGATAACTCGACTGTACGCTTCGCTGGCATTCCCTCGCCTCGGTTAAAGACCTAACCGAGCCTTACTTAACCTAGCCTAACGCACAATTCCATAGAACCCTTCCTTCCTTCCTTACGTGCCGACGCGCACACAGGGACTATCACCGACAGCTACGTTGGAAGAGAGTGCAGCCATTTTGTTATATAACTCGCACGCGAGCATCCTCCTCCTGGGTCCGCTAGAAAAACGCTTAGACAATGCTGCCTCGCGGCTTGTATCCTATAAGGACCGTCTAAGATGCAACGACCCTACCGGGACGCTTTGTTCTTCCATCACCCTCGAATAATTACAGGAACCTTGAACAAACTTGTTGCTTTGACGAGCTCAAAGTCACTGATTAGAATTTCCTAATTTAAATTTCATGACGTAGTTGGAATTTTTGAATTACAATGGAAGTTGTAGAGAGATTATAATTTTTCGAAATTTTTACTAGAATTAAGACTGGATCGCATAAATAAGATTGTAAACTTAGTATCGTGGAGTAAGATTTGCAACACCCTTGAATTTCTTCAGTATGGATTTCTATTTTATTCACGAACAGTTACGGGGACTTTGGGACAATCTTACTGTGATCAATTTAGAGCCACTGATCAGAATTTCCTAATTTAAGTTTTATAATGCAGTTGGAATCTTTGTATCGAAATAAAAGTCGAGATACGAAGTTGTACAAGTTGCTGAGAGACTTTACAAGGGGGATAATTTCTCCAAAGTTTTACTACTATTAAGATTTAGTCGTATAAATGAGATTGTAAACCTAGCATGGTGGAGTAAGATTCACGACAGCCTTGACTTTCTTCAATAAGAATTACTATTTCACCCTTGAATGATTACACGAATCTTGTAACAAACTTCTTACTTTCACAAACTTAGGGCCATTGACTAGAATTTCCCAATTGAAATTCCGTGATATGGTTAGAACTTTTCAATTGGTATAACAGCTGAGTCTAACGAAGTTTATAAATTTGCAGCAAGAATTCCCCTTGCAAAGAACTTTAAGGAATCCTCAAAGTAAACGACGAGGGTCCAGAGTAAGAAGACAATGGTTCCAAACTACTAGAACAAAGGAAACTTTAAGTATGGGCGTTATGGTAGCTGGGCCAGGAAATTTACGTGGTCCACGAGACCGCGTTTTGTGTAAAGCTCGAACCAGGCCTGGAAAAGAGAAGGATCGAAACGGGGAAGAATTCGTGAACAAGCCAGGGGCTGGTGCCCGCTTTGGAAAGGGGCAAGGAGAACGGGAATAAGCGTTAGGGTACGAAAGGGAGAGACGAAGTACGATTCGAAGGAATCGTAAATTGCCTAAAGGCTGCGTGGCCATCTGTTCATCCTGGTATCCGTGCAAACCATTGTCAGCTATTTTTTTCTTCCTCCTTCTCCACCTTCTCTTTCTCTCCACGGTGCTATTTACTACGGACCTATAAGGGTTTGCGAGCAACAGCACGGCCACGTGTTTCTCTCCTCGAACCGGTGGCATTCTCCGGGAGTTGGGCCCGGATGGAAAACAATGCTGACGGAAATGAAAAATCCACAGAAATTCTGTAATTGCCAGGCCTGGTATTTCACGTACGTGCATGCGTGCATCTATTCTGTAAACGGTCGAACTCGTGTCAGCGCATACTTTACAACGGATTCACGGGAGTACAGTGGGACGCGGATATCCATCTGTTGTAAACTCGCCACCTTGTCGAGGATTCAGCGTGTTCCCTCTGAGATTGCTTGAATCGTTGGTTGTAGGGATTCCTTGAGGATTCATTCTACTGGCACCACGATATTTTATTAACGAAAGGCTCAGACGTGTCTTGTTACGTATATCAAGTAAGAATTTAAAAGGAAGATAATATCAGAAATTGAAATAAACGTTCCTCTTCTATATGTATTAGGTTGATACAGGTCGTGGAGTAACATGGACTGTGGTTTTCATATGAAAATAGAAAATTGCTCGTTGGCAATTGATCAGTGATGTCTTCTCATTTGTCTTTTTGTAAACCTCTATCTTTCCTTATTATGTTTTTTATTCCAACTAATAAAGCTATAGTAACAACTTTCATTGTTTTATTTATTTAAACATGTAGTTGTTACTATAGCTTACTATAGTTGATAGAAAATTTGAGAAAAATTAGAGGAAGAAAAAATGAGGCAATTGCGTCGAAGCTTCGCTTTCTAGCCAAGTTTTCACACGAAGGTTTAGCACATTTCTAATTCAGAAAATATCGTTTTAGAATAATCTCTTATGACTCTAGAAAACGATTATGATACTATGCCAGAAATGTGAAGGACTTAAATTTCTCTGACAGATGCAATCTCGAAAAATCGAATAACTATCTTGACTAGCATCTTCAATTTAACTCACCGTGGATTCATGCATCGGAACATATTTTCTTCTTGAGTGAAGAAGCGCGAGCGCGGTGCAGGCGCGAGGTACAACCTTTTTCTACCCCTGAAGATTGCCCTCCGGCCTTCGGTGCACCACGAATCTGCATGCGGTAATGACTTCCTGCCGTAAACCGGCAAAATAATAAAACCGAGTGATCCCGTTACTGCGACGCGCGCACATGTATTTCAAACGCGTAACGAGGCGAGCTGTCGGCTGACGCCAACCGCATTCTCGTGCGTCCGTCAAATTAAACTTATCCCGAAAATAGAACATGCAAGGTAACTGAAGACATCTTGAAGCGAATTTAATGGAGGTTATTCGATTTACATGAACAAACATTCCGATATACAGGATTCGTTTAGCGAGTTTCATTTTACGCATCATAAGGTAGTTAAAGCTTTTCTTGGCTAATTTTAAGTGTGAGGAGAAATTTTATGAAAAATTTTATCAAAAGGAATCAAATTAGAAAAAAAAGAAATCGATCTCTTTCGAAATTATACGTCTGAGAAAAACGTATAAGTGGCTCGCAAAAGTATTCGAACAGTTATCATAAAAAATTTTTATGCATATATTGTATGTGCTATATAAAACATTTAAAAATTCTATTGTACTATAACGAGACACGATAGTCATGATTAAATTGCTCGAATTTAATAAAAATTGATACAATAATTTATTATAACATTTACCTAGTGATTAATTCCCAAGTATTTCCAGTACTTTTATATGAACACAAAAATTTGGTACTACGAAAACGAAATGTAGAACCTGATAAAAAAGTGCTTCATTGGAAAATAAGAGAATCTATATGCTAATACTTTTTGGAGCTTAATCAAACATATACTGTTGTGTATAGATTCGACCATCGCTATTATTTTTAAAGTTGAACCTAACTCAACAAAATCAAAGCCGATTGCAACTCACCTCGAAACGAAGAAAACCTAATTCCCTGAATAATACCTTTAACAATGAACTTTCTTAACACTGACCCGCATTGATCACGCACAGACAGTGAAGCTCGAAGTGAAACGCTAGCGCATTGTAGCGCACAATCGCGTTGTGCAACGATACACGAAGCGTTTCGTGGCGCGTATCGCGTGACATCGCGAGCCACGCGCAAAATTCGATCGTCGGTGCGCTCGAAAGACGCCGCGAGAATTTCGATCCCGAGGTGAACACGATGCCGGTCGCGATAATCCAAGCGCGATCTTTATTACAGCGCGCACCTTGCGGATCGGCTTGCAAGCGGATCTTCGCCACGGCTTTGTAGCTTCGTACAACCTGCATGCATTAATGCGAATACGTCATGCGGTACAAGCGGAGCCCATCAAGTTGCGCACCTTTAGAATGATATATCTTGTATAAGATAGATCCATTGATGAGCGATAAGCTCTAGTTCAATGAAAAAATGGTTAATTGAGAAGCTTAAATGGAAAATGGTATAAATTGTTGGACAAGAATTTGGATTTTTGTAATTGTACGGTTAGGTGAGAGTAAGCTCATGTATCAAAATTAAGTATCAATAATTCTAAGGGAAAGGCTACATTTTGTCGTATTTATTTGTATTAATAATGACATTCGGAAATAGGTATAATCTTCAAATTCTTGTCTTTGCTTTAATTATAGAAACTTGCTTTTGTACTTCACAGAAACCGTGTTTATCTGTTTTAGGATTTTTGTATAATTTCTATCTTAAGATTGTTATGCCAATCGTGTAATGGAGATATTAATAATTGACATTTTACTCTCCGTCCATCAAGAATCCATTACTTGAAAAATTGAAATTCTTCTATTTGATGAAGTTTACTATGTAGAATTGATTGTTATATTATAACGAGATAATTCTATTATATGAAGTACAAGCCATATTTTGATCAATTTTATAAACTAAAAAGTATTCAAAAGTCATGATGTTTCACACACTCGTTTTTAAATTTATCTTAGAATTTACCATAATTTAGATGATCTTCCTACGACGAATAAACTTACAAAAGTAAGTCACTTGTTGCTTGAGTATTGAATATCAATTGTAAATGTTAATCAAGTTGATGAGTATGGCCTCTACGAGGCTCGTTTCTTCTAATTTAAATTATGACAGATTGTAGAATATCGTTTGTCAAAACTTTTCGTATTTAAAAAATGGACATTGTTTGATAATAAGTTAATAACATTGTTCCTTATACACACCTGTTTCCTTGTACTTTTTGTCAGTAGCATGTAATATTATGGTCAGGCATTACACAATCGACAAGTGAATAAAAATCGCAGAAGGACCCGTCAATCCTTCTACAAGGTAGGAACGTCTCTCGGGTCGAGAGTGCTTTGAAAAAGCAACGCTTGTATCGTTCGCGTCCATCTTCCCACATGTCCGGATGATTATCCAAAGTGCCGAGTGGCCGTCAAACAGTGTAGCCACCGCGTTGCATTCGGTAGATTTCAACGTCAGCATTGAACAACGACCTACACGCGATAGGGGAAATCGAGGAATCGTTAATTATCGTACACTTGACGTCAACATTTCATTTTCTTTGTCATCTCCAGAATAGAATCGTTTGAGATAATTTCTTACACCATTTGAATAGACGTATACGCAATAGAACACGCATAAATTCAATAAAAATCTACGGCGATGCAGTTAAAATAGCTCTACATACATATAAAGAACAATCAGGAAGTACAAAGAGAGCACACGTGAAAGTATATTCCGAGAAATAGAAAACAGCGACTGTATCTAAGAACACTTGGTAATTAACCTAATACTACTATGCATTAATATACATTACAAAAGAGAGCCTAGTCATTATGTAATTATAATAACTGCATTGCTACATTCGTTCAATCTTGATAAGCCAATCACTGAAACACAAGCTCAAATTGATAATAATATCATCCGATAGAAAATAATAAATAGACTAGAAATTTCTATACTATTTTCTTATGAAATTTTCTTTATGAAAAATTTTGAGGTGCCCCAATGTGCAGGTAGTAATAAATAAAAATCGTGACATTAATAAACCTATTCAAAAATAAGTAAAAATTCTCGAAAGTTCCAGTAATAAACACATATTTTAACAATAAAACTTGAACGAATGGAAACACAATTTTGTAACGAAAGCTGTTCCATCACCTCCTGGGGGCTAAGGCAATTTTCCCTTAGCGTGAAATCCGAAAACCGTCATTGTATTGGTCGACGCATTAGATGGCAGACGGTTGAAACTCGTCAAGGTGTTCGCGTTTCCCGCGGTTTACCCAGCAGGTAGCAACGGTTGACGAATGATGAGTGGCGACGCTTTCGGAAAAATCAAGCCGGTCCCTAATTATGGCGAACGTTGAACCGCGTAAGTCTGTTCGTTCGGTTTCATCGAGAGCAGTAAGTGGCTGGCGCGTTCTCACCTTGGCCTTCGTCGGTTGCTCAAGGTTGCGATACGGTCGACTACGACTCATGAATCACGTTTACGATCAAAGTTCGTAAATGCTCCGAGCACGTTTCAACTATTCACTGGGTCACACGCATAAAGTGGGACCAATGCGTTTGACATGGTTGATCGAGAAAGGAAGAGGAGAGAAACGTTTCTGGATGATCGAAGCGGCAAATATGGATGATGGAGAAACGTGGTTGATGGCCGGGTATATGGGTTGCGGCAATTGAGTTTATCTTGTGCTAATGACGAGCAAAAGGAGGCCGGCGGAGTATATTGATGAGAATTGCTATGAAAAATGATTGATGTTGATGAGAATGCTCGACGACGGTTTTGGATGCTTCTGTGGTTGAAAGGGAAAAGTGGAAAGGCGGTGATGATTTCTAGTATTCCACGATGAAGTAACCTTAATGATAAAGTTTACCTTTAATAACGAATATCTGACAATAAATATAATCGTATGGAAATGGAAGTCTCAAAGATTTCTTCTCTTTTTCCTATCGTCTCATTCCTTGCATTTTTTCTCACTGTCGTTCTTTTCGTTCTTCGACTTTTATTTTTATGATTCTTAGAACTGATCCTTCAAATGTAGAGACTCTTTAAGAATCCCAATTTCATCATGATGTTGCATATCCCATAAAATTGTTGCCCTTTGGGAAAAAAGCCCTTGGACTGATAAAATTCTCGCCTGACGTTTCCATTGAAAAAGGTAAAACACGCTGATGTCTCCATTGAAAAAAGATAAAACGTTGCACGCTACTGCCAGTATTAATCGATCTCGCTACTTGACGCCTTAATTTACAATCTCGCTACATCGCGAAGGCAATTACGACTGAAGGATGTACATAAAAGATAATTTCCTGAAGTTGGTCATTTGCAATGAATAAACTAACAACAGAATGATAATTGTCACTTTATCAAGAACACGGCCCCTATTCACATTGAAAACAGGAAACTAACGATTAGTCATACTATTATTCGCAACCTCGTGTAGATTAATACTCTGTCTTTCTTACGTGTTTTACGAAAGTACACTCACTTTTCCACGAATCCTTCTCGATCGCCGAATGAATCACTTCACAGTACCTTCTTCGTGCCTCGAGGCTACGTCACGACAGTTTTAGTACATTGTACGTCGCATACGTTTAAACAGCTAGCCGCAAGTACAATAGCGACGCTATATCCGATTTGCCAGCCTTTCTAGAAAAGAATCCTGAAAAATTCTTTGCAAGTACGTGTCCCCTTCGTAGTCGTGCCACGGACGCGAGTTAAGAAACTCACCTTGTAATACATTTCCATAATGATCCGGAGCTTCATATCTGATTGATTACAATAATTGAATTTACCGCTTGTTCGCGGCATTGTACATTTGTTTCAAGATTTATGGTGTGCGTTATAATCGAACGCGTAAACAATCAACCACGATCAACAATGGCTCGACATCACCTTGCTTGGATCATCCTTCATCTCCTTTAAAAAATTCTACCTATCATCACTTGCGACAATGAAATGGTCTCCTGCGTCAGAAGAAGAGACAATAAATTTTCTAATCGTAGTAATTTTTAAATCATTTATACCAACATCTCTGATGAAGAAGCAGTTTGTTTCAAATTAATCTTTCGATATTTATCTTATTTCTTTTATTTCGATTACCTTTTACCAAACAGAAAAATACGTGTCAAAAACATCGCAAATTCTGCATCACTAAGAATTCTCCGAAAACCAGCTAACACAGGAATCCACAATGTCAGAAGACGAAACATAGCTCGCTACGTTCGTGGGAGCCAGCGTGTCAGTCTACGCAAAACTCATCACTCAGCTTCATGCATATTTAAATGACACTTCGCAGCCACTTGATTCAATTTTCTTTCGAGCGCTACGTGCCAACTATTCGCTACCATCCCGCTTGAAACCAACAGGACGATTCACTTTCACGTTCGCATCTCATGCGAGCAAATCGGAGATAAAGACACAACGCTTATGTCAAAGACGATGGCGCGAGCGCGAGGAACCCAGAATCCGCGAGATTCACAGATTATTCCGTGCAGGCTCTGTTCAATATTCTCACCGCGCTGTTCAATATTCTTACCGTGCTACCGTTGCTTTCCATGTCGCCGATCGAATGCTTTTACACGCGCACGAAATCCAGAAGTCGTCGTCGGTCCCGAGCTTCTACGAAGAAATAAGTTCTGCCGCTGGGAGCGTGACGCTTTTACCGAAAGCGAGAGGGCTATCGATCGCGAAGGATATTGCAGGAAACCTTTCTTACGGAGGCCTTTTTGAAAATCGAGTCGAACAGAATGTAATAACTGAATATAATTCGTCGCGAATCATTGAAACTATTTTTACAACTCTATTGCACACTTATGAATTAACATTACTCACGAAACTTTATAGACTATCGATATTAATATATTTTTTTACATAACTTTGAAGAATTTAATTAAACAAGCAAATTAAGTATGCAATTTATTTTACATAATATATTTTCACAAATCAGTATAAGAAATTGATCATTAACACTAATAATATGCGTTGTAAAACACTTTTGTGAATATATTATAAGCGTTATTCGTTTGGTGATATTTTAATGAAACACGATTATCAGGATCGTATTGTTGAAGTTCGAAACAAATCTAAAAATGCACACAAAAGCTACGAAATATTATACAATATGTACATGTATATATATAAGTATATACGTATATATAGAAATTTTTTATGACAAGTTTTCAAATACTTTCAGAATCTACTATGCATGATAAATCTCATCAAAATCAGGCATATGATAAATCTCAAACGTTTTTTAATAAAACATTCATTTTACATTAACGTATCTTAATGGCACGCGTATTTTCGATCGAGCAAATATTTACGAACGATACTATAAAATCATAGGTACATCGTTTACGCGTTTCGTTCCATATGAATTTCGCTCAGCATCTGTATTCATATCACTCTACTTCTACGCGTCTCGTTACGTCCGCATGCGTCCCTTTACGTCCCCTTATGTCTCCGTAGTGTCCTCTTAGTGATGCGCCTCGCAGGACTTTAAGGAGGACTCCCGTCGCACACGGGGACATTTAAATAAGCTTCAAGCGCTTTGTCGAATCCGACAGACCGTCGGATTAACTCGCCGAAAACCGTCTCTACCTTCTCCTCAATACAGACGAACGACAAATAAAAATTCACTAACACGTGAATCGCGTCGACGATATCCACTCGTCTTCTATTCAACGCACAAACGAAATCTTTTTTCTCACGAAGAAATGGCACGATGCGTTGAAAAGCAACGAGTTCTTTCGTTTCTTTTCGCGGCGCTCGGTAATCGCTCGACGAACGAAAGGATTTTAGATCGGCGTCTCTGTCTCCGTGGACGAGCGCAATTTCCACAGGTCGGCCGGCGTGGCAAAAAGCTTCAGAGATCTACCCGCGTGTGTCGTTTGCGGCGGCCGTACGCCAGCGACAGAAGTGGTCAATGCCAACGGTGTCGTTCACCTCGTGTTCGTCGTCGTTGTCTGCGCGGACAGCCTATGCCGCGTGCACCCCGCGAGAGCTGGAGCATAGGAAAAGAGGGACGAGGACACGGCCGGAATCCACGGTGGTTCGTTTGCGCGTCATGACGTTTAACTGGCTCAAGAATGCGTGGCATCAGTGTGCCAATCGAGTAAGGTACAGTAAGCTTATTTTAGTCATTTAGGTTTCAATCTTAAAATTCAAGATCTGAATAATTGAGAGTCTCGTAAATTGACGAATTACAAAACGAATTATCTAATTCGCCTCTAACATTTTTCTTAAACAAATAACACTTGCAACACAATATCGTCGAATATTCTTATTATTGCAATCGTTTTTTGCATGACAGACGAGAGCATAGCTATCCTCAGAATGAAAAAATGTCCTTCTTCTATTTCTGGAAGGTTTCTTATTTCCCGAGTATGAGGTTGTTTCATGGTTATTGGAAACCTCAATATTCCCGTGACGTTGCAAATGAATAATAGTATCTGTATATCGCATGAAGGAATTATCGGCGCGAACGAAGCAGCGTAAAAAGGACGTTAAAGCATGCAGCATGACCGCGTTGATTTTGCCGTGTCAGAATATAAATGATGATCAGCGTGCTTGTTTGAAGCGCTGTTTAAATAAGTCGATGCTTTTTAAAGAACTTTGAGAAGTATTTTAGCGCCGGATTAAAAGCCGAAAGTTTGTATTGCAGCGAATAAGAGAATATTTTCATTCACAATATTGAACTAATATTCTCGTTTCTGATTGTTAAATAGCCGTTCATGTCTCGTCTTACGTTGAAGGTAAAATATCAAAGTAGTATCAGAGAATTTCAAGGTGCAATAGGTGATTTAGATCAATTGTTTTTAATCAAGACAAACGATGTTTCATAATATGCAACAAGTTTAATTATACTGTGCAATATTCAAGATTAAACTTGGAGACGTTTTAGCTTGACTGACTCAAATAACATTAGTACTTTACTATAGTAAGTTTGTCTAGTAACTTTCGATCGGTGCAATGACATCGGCGATCATCGTTGGTGCAAAGGTACACGGCGAGAAAGAAAATGGTGAGAGGAGGGCAGGTGGAAGGAAAGAGGGAGCTGACGAGATGCCGCGCTGGAGCAACTGTGGAACGGTGACAAGAAAAGCAGCGAACGCATTTATTTTAATTGGAGGCAACGTACTTCTATCCGCGTGGCGGCTACCACGGCGCAAGGACGCGGACGTTTCTTCTGCCTCTGTGCCGGAGGATAATTTAAGGATTCATTGTAAGTGTGACGCCCGAAACGAATGGCTTCCCCTCGTCATCGCAGTTCAGAGGGTCCTGACTAGCCTTTGGGAACGTCCGCTCTTCTTCGCGAAGATTCGATGAATTCTTCGAACGTGCCATATTTTTGCTAAGTAATTGCGACAGCTCCCAGTTCAGAAGAAGCTTTTAGTGTTCGTTAGATCGCCGAAGGCCATTTCGTGAAGATCGTTAATCGTTGTACTGGATAGTAATAATTACAGTGAAATAAGAGAAAACACAGATTTTTGTGAAAATTGTACGTGTATGTTCTTGTTAGTTTTTTGGATAAAATTAACATTCGATTTCTAAAAATACGTACACCGACTGGCCATAAATATCATGACATTTACTGGTTACGATCACCGGAAATCTTTAACAAATTTTACTTTATTTAATATCTTACATTACAAAACTCCAATAATATGAAATGTCTAGGAACAAAGTAAAATAAAGTCAATGAAAAGCATTCAGTTCGTATCAAATATCAATGCGTGTCTTAATATTTATGACATCAGTGTACACATGTTGAAATTTCTTTAATGAACGATATTCTATGACGTTTTCATTAAAATTATACGATATAAGAATTTACATCGACTACAGTTTCCTTAGAATATCAGACGTTAATTATTGCACGTATAGATTGTAGTTTTATCTGGAATAGGTCAATAATGAAGTACGATGCTGATTGAAACATTTTAAATTAATTAATGAGTAGATCTGTAAGGAATTGCGTCATACAAGAAAAATAAGGATTTCGCGCGAATACCATGGTCGAGTTGAGCTCACGTAGCAGGTTAACTATCAAACCCGATTCTCAATAACGAGAGGTCGTGATGTTGGTAACAAGAAGCGGGGGCCGAGTGTTTGCTTTTAATTGGCGCCGCGTCTGCCGGAATCGTAAGAGCGTGCGTTTCTTCTTAGGGTAAGGATAATTTATTTCGTTTTGTGTGACAAGCGAATTCTTACATTCTCGTGAAAAGCCAACCACGATCTCCTCACAGTACTAATTTCTCTACCATTCAATTCTTCGAATTCTTTTCACTCTTCATTATTTAAAGAAATCTTTGTTGCACATATGTATTTTCAAACATTTGTAAAAATTTCTCCAAGGAACATTTATTAATGAAATCGAAGATTTTTTTGTTACAATCTCAATATTTCTCTAGTACAAAATTATCTTTATCGATTTTCAAATACTTTATTAATTAGCTGTATATCGTATAGTTCATAATGATGCTGCAAAAGAACGTGTCTCGCCAAAGTCTAACAACAATCTTGAAACGCCACGAACGGTAGAAGGGCACGATGAATATGTCCGACAATCTGTCATCGCGAGTAATGTACAAACCAGGCCATGACGAGGAGAAAAGAAAGTGCAAGATATTCGACGTGATTGGATAAAAATGAATTTATTTAGCAATTAATTTACCATTAATATCTGTCCGCCTTTATGCACGATAAATTCGATACGAAACAACAAACGTTATGCTGTTTCGTCATTCATATTCTTTCTTTTCATTCGAAAGTGGTCTGTTATATTTGTATGGGTGTAACTTATACGGGTAACGCGTACGCGTAAAACAGCACAGAAACACCACAGACAAGGGCCTCGTAAAAGGCGCCATTAATGCGATGGCGCATCACACTGCGTCTAGAAGGCACTTCTCCAGCCGCCATGACAGAAGCGGCTATTAAAGTGATTACAGTGGTGGGTACCCCCGTAAAGCAATTATTATGGGGCTGAATTTACATTTATTCATTGCGTCCTGGGACTGAGAGCTCATGCTTTATACATGCCTGGTAGCTAGGACTACGCTACCTTTATGCAGCCACGGATAATACGTGCATCGACCGATGTTTCTTCGAAACGTCTGTCTGTTTTCTTTTCATCCATCCCCTACTTCGTAGTTTTCGGCCGAACCGGAGGAAGAAAGAGGAGGGTGACAAAAACCATCCAGTAGCAGAAGAACGGGTCTTGGGAATTGGTGGGATATGTGAAAATGAGTGGAACGGATTTTATTAAATTGTATCTGGAATTTTTTAATACAGCGAGCTAAAGCGCTGAAAATGTTCTATTCTTTAGATGGTGAAAACGATAGAATTTCATTTATCTCAACTGAATTTATTGCAACGAAATTTTAATTATTTGAGCATGAACCGTTATTATATTATAGAATGAACAAAAAATGGTAGATACTGGAAAAAATACTATAAATAATGAAATGTAGAACCTGATAAAAAATGCATCATTGGAAAATAAGAAAAATATACAAATACTTTTTGTCGCCACACAACTGTTCACATATTTCCTTAAAGAGCAATAAAACCAACTTTATAACAACGATCGCCACTCAAGTAATTGTTATCTGACCTATAAGATTGTACTTTCTTCTCCTAATATGATAGTTAACCGATCTCAACTATGATCGACAATTCCGAAGAGAATAAATACTTTTCAGCCAGCACTGAAAACGACCCAAAATGTTGCAAAACCGACGATGAGCTCTTATTGACTAGTTTCTCGAACATGAGACAGACTCGTATAATACGTTGATTAAATATTCGAATGAAACTGCTTGGAAGAATCTGTCGTCGAGATTGGAAGTTCCTTGATTGATCGGCATGTTCGTCGAATAATTAGTTGTAAGATCAAGCGAAAGCACGAGTTCTTGCCCTCGGTGTCTACATTCGCGTCGGTATGATTTCTCTTCGCACGGAGGTGCTGTGATGGCTTTTGCGGCCGGAACGTCGATGGACGAACGATCAACTTACGTAACCGGTGTACGCTCGCTTTAATGTATCCGTTTTCTGCGCACGAAATTCCTTTCGTAATTGATTCTTCCCCACAAAGAACATACTCTTGGCTTTGGTGGTAGCTGCCTTCTGAAAACCTTTCGTTACGTGGTCTTCCGCGTTCGAACGCGTCATTAACGCCCGTAAAAACTTCGAAGACGCCAACGAGAAAACAAAAGATTCGATGGAGAATGATCGATTCGAGCAACTGTCGGCAAATGATGTCAGACGTAATTGAAGAATTAGCGTGTGAAGTCATTGTGTTATAGTTAGTAAAAAATCTACAAAAGTGTTCCGTTTAACCTTGAAGTCGCACTAAAATTATAAGTCTGCTGTCTGGTCCCTTAGATGATGTCAAGTATCAACTTCAATCGTATTCGATTCCGAGAATCTTTCTTACAATTGCCGTCACCATGATTTTTTCAAAAGGAGAAACTATGAGTCAGGTATAACAAAGTCGAAGAACGTAAGTAAGATTTGCTTCATATTTTGTACTAATTTTCATATCTTATACTTTGTCCACCACTCTGAAATTTTTCACAATTTTCCTCTTCCTCACAAAATTCCTTCACAAAATTCTAACAAGGCATGAAGTTCCTTATAGACATATTATAATAAATTCAAATAAGAAAATAAAGCTTACGGTATTTTCTATACTTATTTCCACATTTTACGCTCTATACATTACTCTGAAAATTTTTCACAATTTTTCTCTACTTTAAATGATAAAAAATTCTAACAATTAAAGATTAAGGATTGTAAAATATTTTTGCTATTTGAGGAATGAACTCCTTGACTTCGTTTCTCCTCGTTAGGTTGAATCTGTGCGATGTCGATATTTACTTAAATAGTTTGCATTAAAATCCGAATTCCTAGGAAAGTTCTAAGCGAGCAACCATGGAACAAGCAATGTATTTAGGTTTTCTAAGGCAACCATTGCTAATCCGTAGCTGGTCACGGTGGATGAGGGTATATTGCATTTGCGTGTTACCTCTTCCACCGCGGCCACATATCTGCATTTATCACCAACTTTTCTGAGAGGATTTTGTCCCTAGCTTGTGTCTAGGTGATCGTGCACGGCTCTCACCGGGGCATGGCGGTATAGTAAGTCACGATGAGTCCGACGATGGTGCGGCGGAAACCGTATCGGCGGGATATGCGGGTCGTGCGAAAGTCGGGCTCGATTTGTCGATGCACGACTCACGAGCTGAGTGGCCACGCGAACTCGTTCCACAATGTACGCAGTATTCGGGTTATGTTCATGTTCCGAACGCCGATGAATCGATACAGATTTTTAATTTCAAGATTGTCATATTTTTACTTTTCTCTTCTACTACTAAGAAAGTTCATGTATTCTATAGGAAGGCTATTTCTAGTAATGCTAGAAGTACCGAAACAGTCAAATTTATCTTGCAATTTGTTATTATTGTTGTCTTCTTCTTATACTAAATGAACTGATGGAAGTACCTGTTCCTTGAGAATTGATTAATTTAGTGCAATCGTTCAATTTGCCATCTAAGAAGCTCATATATACGAAGACTTTTATCAATATCTGTAGTTCTGTGCCTTTCTTAAAAATGTTGTATTAATTGCAAGATAGAAAGCAATTTCTATTAGAGAGATTAGATTACCTCGGACAATGATACGAACGTTCTCTGATGTTCTCCTTCTCGAAATACTTTCTAGTTCATTAAGTTCGAACGACTTTCTCAACGTTAGTCTGGCACGGAAAATTAATCGATACCGTAATACAGTTTCTGCTTCGATTATCGTCCGCGTGTGTAATGTATGACTTTCTTTGGATGCCGATTAGGTTGATTGCCTCGAATCAAATTTTTCCGATAAAACTTTATCTTCACAAAGAACAGCATAATTTAAACCTCAAGCGCAATTTATTTTTCATTTTAGTCTTTTCTGACTAAACTGACGTTGCGCTGATACGGTGGCCGTGCACGAAGATAAACGACGAGTTAAATGGTTGCGTGGTAGTGTAGCCGATCGTGTGAAAATCGATGGTCGACCTTCGATCGGTTCGTTAAACCAACACTGGTTGCACATGCGACAAAATGCAACCGGACGTGCAACGTATCCGCAATACTATCGTGCCACTGCACTGCTGTATACTTTATATTCGTATCCTCGTCCATCAGGTAATTCGAATTACGACAGAAGTGTTTCTCGTCGGGAATTCGTTTCTTCTTTATTACACCGTTCCCGCATTTTACTTTTACTCCAATCCTTATCTTACAAGTAATCACTTCTATGTGTAGGATTTTTTACGACTAATTATAATTGCATTTCTATGATTCATTACCGGGAAAACTTTTCTACTTTCCGTAATGTTAACTCCGGTTATTTCACTTTTTTTTGGTGGCTTTACGATTCTTGGATTAGTCAGGTGCTTAAGATTTGATGGAAGAACCACTTAGAGAGATTCTAGTCTTTGAAGCATTGATTATTTAATAGGTATGACTTAGGTACATAGATACTTCCGGCTGCAAATTATCGCACACCTGACTTGGTCAGTTGAGGCCCAAGGCGTAAAAAGGTGTTAATGTTGATAGAGAGTTGATGAAAGCCTGTATTTGAAAGCCTGTGATTTATAGAACTAAAAGTTCTTAATTTCAAATATTTAGAAAAACAAAAATGTAGGAATTAGAATTTTTGAAAGGTATATTCTCTTTTAGCAGAGATCGATCTTTATAATAATTCAGCTCGTCGCATCATAGCGAACGATACTTCATTAGTCAAACCAATCAATCAACGTTTCGAAGCGTACGTCAGTAAAATATCCCACGAAAGTAGAAGTCAACCAAGTGTCCAAATGCGGGTGCACGCATCTGTAACATTGTGCGTCATCGGTGCACGTATATGAACGTGCAATCCGGTCTTCAACAGACAGTGAAAGCTATGAAGAAGCTTTAATGGCGAGGCAAATTGCGTATCCCGTTGTAATCTAATGAGTGTCGCGATAACGTAAGGAGAAATTCGATGTACTTCAAACGACAAGTTCTGACATACCTAACCATATACACCTTTCTATTTGTACTCTGATTATTACTGCAAAATTAATGTTGTAGATATCAATAGCAATTCCTTTGACTAAAAAATTGTTAAAGAAACAAAATTTTAAGCTTACTTTTTCTATCTTTGATTCTTGAATTCGAAATCTCGAAATTTTTAACCGGCAATGACATATACATAGCCTAATTTTTTAAAAATAAAACATAAGAAAAGCTGGTCTAATCATCTTCTGTAATTCTATGAAACAGTATAATGATTTAAAATCTTTAACCAGCAGTATATGCAGATGAACGTCCCTAACAAATTCTGAGCTGCCTTTACGTTTCCTTTTAATTCTGAAATCCGATGGAACGATGATGATACCAAATTTTTAATTAGCGTTGTACACAGATCAACTTTCCGAAAAAACACGACAGAAGTTGGTGTAGTTATCTATTTTTCATGTCGTTCTCCGTTACAACTTCCTGGCACGATGGTCAGGTCACGTCCTCGGCTTCGAACGAACTTGCAACCGCGAGACCGGCGTTTTATTACTAACAACAAGTCGCCATCCGGTATCGTTTCTATCAATTACCGTCGTCTGCGCTTACCGTAACCGCCAGGATCGTTGTTTCCGTGAAAGCAATTTCGCTTGTTTGGAAAATCGCCGATCTTAATAATGATTCTTCTATGTTCTACTCTGTATCGAAACACACAGGTGAAAGCGTATTTTTTCCTATATATCCTAAGATTTCAACGTCGTTCGAAAACATTGTCGTTACCTAAACGCGTTATTTCCTTTGGAATTCTCGGCTTGTGTTATTCGAAACGCTTCTGCAAATGGTCCATAAAGTGCGACGTTACGGTACCGTGAATTGAAGATCGTAAACGGTTTCCTTTTCGGGAAAGATTTCTTCGTTTTGGATCGTTGTTATAGACAATAAGGAAACGCTATATTTTCGTAAATTTTACAGACTACTCGTTCACTCAATTATGAAATATTTAATCGATCTTTGTAAACGATATATTCTCTAACCCTATATTCGACCTACAAATCAAATTATACGTGCAATAATTTGAACGATCAATTTCCTTCCTTTTAAGTGGATATAAAATATTTTAGTGGAATTTCATTGCTTGGAAATCCACGAGGACTTTTATTCATGTAGAATGAACGGTTGTTAATCCAGAAATTAATTATAAAAGATAATGACTGCGAAAAATTAATCTACGACATTGCCTGCAACGAAGCGCTTAATTATCAGTCAAGTATGCGGATTCGTTTAATGAACTAACGAGATAATTCGGTAACATGCGGTCGCTGAGCGCTTCGTTACGGTAATCAGACACAAGGCCAACCTGTATTTTCACCTGCAATTCGCTGAAGTAAAGCCAAGAAGCAAAGTTTGCAACAATGCCTATCTAATTGCGGGATTTACCGGATTCGCGGTTGCGATACGTTGCGTCCCTTTTGATACCATTGCTTCCTCGGGCCAGCTAAACGCGTCGACTGTCGAAATTGCCAATTTATTACGCGATTGATGTTACAATTTTCATAATGCCAATTAATGTACCTTAAAATCACTCATTAAATCGCATAAATTTCTTTCGAAAACATAGATCTCTTTAAAAAAAATTTAGAGGAATATTTGAGATATACTTCTTGTTTGTAAATGTATTAAGGTTTTGGTTCTAATAACCTGGTTTTACCAGTTTACAGGACCTAACGTCACTACGATATCTAAATATTGATTCTTCCTTCCTCTTTCACTGGAAACGAACGAAAGATTATGCAAGTCCAAACAGACGGTTAAGCCTGTCCTTGCAAACGGTTCTCCTCGCGTTTCCCATATTGGTATTTCATCACCGTTAGATATCCGGAGATGTTACGAAAATTAAATATTGAAAGAAGAGAGAGGACGTTTTGGTTTCGTAATCACGAAAATTTTCACGTCCTGATACCTTTACGAAATCAGGAAAAATAAAATCACGATTGATTTAGTACACTTTTATACGAAAAATTCAATTTTATTATTTGCCTACTTCCATGGAATTATTTTAATATTTGTTGCATTTATTATTCAACGATAATTATTTTCAACAAAATCGTGTTTAACAAGGAGAATAAATAAGTTCGTTTCATACCAAATATTTTCAATTTTGCGTTAGTAGTCGATAAGTCTCAACGAAACATCCGTTTCCGTGCAGAAGGTTTCAAGCAGTTGGCAGTAAATGCATCATACCGTACTTCCGATAAAGCCAGATATTCTCACGCCACAATAGCATCCGGTCAACATACCTGGAAGAGAAGAGCGAGCAAGCTTGAATTAGACCGAAGCGACTTGCGAGCGTAATTGCGGAACGATGTGTAAATATGGAAACGTGAAAACAACCACGGTAAAGGAAAACGTAGAACATAAAACGGTGTCAGTATGCTACAAGCATGACGCTTGGTATGTCATAACTAGACTGCGAATGTTTATGCATCTATAAGAAATTTACTAGTATTTTACAAAAATGTGTAGAATGCACATAATGTATTTAATATACAGTCGATGTTTTAATATATTTGATCTTATTATCTCCCATAAAAATTAGAATTTACATAAATGTCTACAGTCTAGTCATAACATATTTACAATATGAGATATCAAGTCCAAATGAATAACACAGACAGAGGAATTTTAAATATGTTTTAGAGATATCTTAATCTCTAGAGATCAAAATCGTGCCAAGACCATGGTTTAAGGAATGCAACCAGGACACGGATCGAGCTTTGAATCTAAGAACTCAATGATCCAAGACTAAGCCTCCAGTTTAATATCTTAAATCAAATACCAGTTACTCTATAAACTAATAATAGAAGAATCCTGTGAAAGAAAATAAAGGAAACAAGTTAGGCTACTAGATTAAATCCAATTAACTTTTTCCAACAATAAATTTTAATATTACCGATCGAATAACATAAAACCATGGACCACTTCATAAATTATGAATCACGTATAATGTAACACCAACTTACGTTTCTAATTTAAATTCTGTCAACTTTTCTCCCTCAGTTTAACAGTCGCAATTTTAATATCGCCGATCAGATAACAACAAAACGACGCACCGGATCTGCATAAGTCGCGAATCGACTCGTCTCTAGTTCCCTTATCGCAGAACTCGAATGACATTTAAAGCATTTAAACGCTCTGTTTTTGCTGGAGAACCGATCGAACAGGCTTATTGGCGTCTCGCACTTGTTCCCGTCGAGGCAAGTGCCCCTAGACTTTGCAGATTCACTGCGAACGCGCACCGGTTTGAAAAATCACGGAGCTGTCGAGAGACACCGGTATGACAACTAGTTCTCGAGATCGTTCGAAACGAGCATAGGGAGACAGGGCGAGCGGTGCCGAGCGAGAAAAGAAAATTCTGCGACGTAGACTGTAGAGAGCCAGAACTTGTCGGACTTGTAAGGACGCGATGAACCTGTTGCAAGCGCGTATATGCGGGAACCCGCTTGAATTTACGTGCCATCGATCGCTGCATTGAATATTCCTCGAACGACAACCGGTGGAAAACGAGCCGAGTAATTTGTTCGAGATCACGAGTGAGTCGAGGGGACTGTCCTTTGGGAAATTTGCATGATTAGCGTGTAACGATGAGTCGCTGAGGAACGAGGCCTCCGGGCCAGTTACATGAGATGCAAGCCAGTTTAAAGTATGATGGATCGTGCTCATGGTCGAGTAGGGTATTTTCGATAATCGCAATAATAGCATGGTAATTTTAATAAATTCTACAGGGATGTGTTTATCGTGTAGGAATTTTATTTGTTGAATATTTCTGGCTTTGATGGAAAGATGGAATTGTATGATTACATTGTTGGTCACATAATACATGGATTTATGTACATATTATATATGCGTGCGGAATTGAGCACGCAATACGAAATGATTTTTCTATACAAATTATTATATTCTTGTGTAACATTCACGCAACAATCGTGCTTTTACAATCTTATTTAAAGGATTTGTTCTTTTATCAAAACTTAAATGTTCTACTTTTCAACGATCCTTATTACACGCTGATTCTTATGATCAAACTGTCAGATATAAGACCAGCCATATTTTAAACACGTATGTTTTGAACTACATAATGTCCACATAATAAGTTTAATTGGTATTCTTTTATTCGAGTTACGTTCTCGACTTTCAGTTTTGTCAAGAGAACGTCGGCTAACCAAAAAGAATTCATTCCTTCAAAAGGAGCTGCGAGTTAAAAGCTTAGACCATTAACGTGTCTGATCAAGACGGAAAGACCGACTTTCACGCTAATGACAATGGCCACATCGTGGGTACTGAATCGTTTTCTGGCCGGACGCGCCGCAAGCGAAAGGACATGTTCGGCGACAAGGCGCGAAAGTGAATCCATGTGTACCTCGAACTAATCGGCCGATAAACGCGTCTGAAAAATCGGGACTACGACATCCAACTTTACTCTCCTTCCTTTTACGGGAATAATACTGAACGAGCCAAGGTAAATCTGATTCGCTTTCGAGAGAT
This sequence comes from Bombus vosnesenskii, assembly GCF_011952255.1. Lineage (NCBI taxonomy): Eukaryota > Metazoa > Arthropoda > Insecta > Hymenoptera > Apidae > Bombus > Bombus vosnesenskii. Next base: position 599,993 of record NW_022882976.1, on the reverse strand, counting down.
CTACTCGCGATCGAACATTTTTGTTTAATTAATATCGACCCGAACGAGAGCAATTTCAAGAATTTGTTAATATTCTTGCCGTGATAATCAGAGTATTACAGCTACGCTGCTTCTACTGAGATCTAAATTGTCATTAACCGAATTATGTCTTATTGCGACTTTGTTTAAAATTTAATTCATTGATAGTGCATATACATGTCAGAAGAACATTTTCTGGATATCAATAATGAATATCTTTATGTGATGTTCTTTAGAATGAATCGCGTGTAATTGATATAAGTGATGCCTATAATGAACAGTTTATAAATAGTTTTAAAAGTTCAATTTTTCATTTAGTACGCCATCAAATCTAATTTCATCGAACACTGGTACACACCTATGCGAATCAATCCAAAGGTGTGGTGCGCATTATCCTTTACTGTTCTTCGTGGCTGTCTCCATTCATTAGGCTTGTTTATTACGTCGGTGTAAAATCGAAGGTTTACGAGTAATTGTTCGAAGATGCTTATAATTTTCAGGTGCTTAGGGGAATGGTACTTAGAAGCATTTCTTTGAAACTTGTTTACTTTGAAACAAGACCAGTTTGATACCTTATATAGGAAATATATTCATCTCCAACCATTATAAAAAACAATGAAATTTTTCAATCTAAAACCAATGATAAGACTGCCAATTATAACGCACTTTTGTATTCTCATAAACATAGTTAAAGAAATAGAACATAGATAGAAATTTGTCTCATTTACTAAATATTATAATAAATACTCTACTCTGAATATTTCATATATTTTGATATTATTATACGCACTGTATGTATTTTGGCATTTTTAAGTTTCCCATTCGTCTACCAACGATTATATCAACAACTCCGAATTCTATTTTAACAGCTTTTGTAGAAATAAAGCAATTTTTTTCCAAATGCTCTATTAGTATAGACAAAATCGTTTAGAACGGTTTCATTGGACTGAAAGGAATGTCATAACTAAACAAACAATGGCAATGTACGGGCAGCGCGTTAATTGACCGCGAAGGAGACACGCCGAAAGTTTCGGGCGGGAGACGTCGTTTTGATCGTTCAAATTCGTTTTACGGTTCTCACGTGGTATTAGCAGCCGTACGTGAAACGCGTTCTTTGAGACCTGGCGACCACCCAGAGACGACTAGCCGATACGAAAAATTCGACCCACGACGCCATGAGATAACAATTACGCGACTGTTACATAAAGCAACCCAGAAACTCGGCGAAGTTCGCCCGCCGTGGAACGAGCGGAATTTCACGTCGCGCTGCTGCATTCGGAGTCATGCTATTGTATAGTCGTGGCATGTACGATCGTTGCTCGGCCTCATTTCGCTTTTCGTGTATTTTAAGTCGTTCTACTATCCAAGAAATCCGATCTTTTTAATCGCGTATCGTGAATCCTTGTAATGGATTCTTATAGTGAATTCTTGCAGTGAAACGAGCGCTACTAACGCTACTGCGTTCCACTGGTGTTGATTAGGTCGTATGTATGATACAAAATTTACTATTTTTCTGTATAATTATCGAGGTTACATTAATTAATTATCGAGTTGATGCGATATTTCACGACTGCTTCATACGATTGTTGCGATTCATATAGGTTTGTAAAGATTCTGATCTCTGAGTGCGAAACTCAAAGATCTATGGATGTTGCTTGATACGTACGTTATTTCTCCTTCTTGTTTTTATTTGTGTCTTTATTCCTTTTTTGTTTTCCTCAATTTAGTGGCGTGTAGGTATAATTGATCGCGTTTGTACTTGTTAACTTGGCAGATAAACTTTTGCGAAAATATACCTGCCTTTGGTCGGTTTTAAACATCAGATCTGCAAATTTTTAAGATTCTGTCTTATATTCCCGATGTATGTAAAAATATCAGAAGTAATTAAAATCGCAAGATACAACACTTTTGCGCGATTAAAGTAAGAAGACTGCAAAATAAATGATGGTGGTGGTAGCGCAATTATTGCAAATATGGAAAGACTGGCGAACGCCTCAGGCAAAACCAGTTAATTTGAGCTAATTGCGTGTCTGTTGGATCATAATATTCAGCCTGAGTCACTTTATAACGTATGCATACTGTATAACATGCGCATGCCATCTAATTACAGGTAGAAAACTAAAAAAAGCTACCTTTTTTAGGTTTTGTAATGATAGGTGTCTTATTATCGGCATCTGCACTTGACATTCACCCTACATGCCATAATGGGTATTATTAGTTTACGCACAAAATTATTTCAAACATTTAATACATCGTACATTTAAATGTTCTGTGGATATATGAAATTGTTAATAATCCGAATTTTAATAGAAAGTTCAGTTAACGAACCGATTCGCTTGTACCTTCCACATGCAAAAGAAATAGTCACGCACCTCCTCGATAACGAGGTTTCAGTCCACCAGAAACCTTGTCACACTTCTTACGCTAATCGATAGCGTGAATTAACAAGAAACGGGAAAGAAGAACTACCGTTCTTCTGTATGCTTATTTATCGCTACTCAAGCCCCGAGCTAAAATACTTCTTTGAGCAGCGATTAAATTACGCACGTACGAAATTTCTTCACCGATCCAGTCTCCGACGTAACTGTATATTTTTCGCAGCGGCACTCTCAGAACCTTCCATTCTTACAAATTAAAATAAAACAACCACTACGGAAAATCAAACCAACTTCAAGTATAGGAAAAAAGAACTTTTTACACTTTTTCATCTTAGAGGTAAAAATATCAATGTAAATGCAACGAAATATTTGCTATTTATTTGAACCTATCAAGGAATATATAATTTATACAAATATCGTAGATTGACACAATACTAGTTCGCTGATTCTTCCCACTAGGATTTTTCATCCAAATGATAGGAGCACAGATAAGTAAATGGAGTTCAGATAAATGGATTTAATTGATAAAAATTTAATTAATCACTGTTGATACGTTACTTACGCATTAGAAAATTCTATTTCGATGAATAGAATTTTAGACAAATAGAATTCTACTCTCCGTAGAAGCACAATTCGAAAGAAAATAAAGAAGCGGAAAGAGTCACGCTGACGTGTAAAAATAGGACCACGTAACTCTCAGGTGATTACGAATCAATAAATTCAGTTTATTCCAGGAACAAAAATTCTAGAGTACAATGTAACTACAAATTTGCAGCTATGCTATGAAAGGGAAAATGAAAGTACAGGGAAAATTACATATTTTGAGGGGTCGCTATCGCTCAATCTCGTTTGCGTATCCGCGTGAAACGTGGAACGTGATCGTGGAACGGGGCGAAGTTCCACGAAGTGGTCGTCACACGGGAATCGGTAATATCCGAGAGATTTGCATGTTTTATACAGTCGCGGTACGCCCAGCAATAAAGGAGAATGGGCGGCAACCGATGCACCTTGACGCAAAAACTCATACGGCTGACCGCATCGCGGATGTATCCCTTGGCAGACCCTCAATTATATTTCGATACGTCGAGATTTAAGGTTAGGGGTCGACCCACGTGGCAACCAGGGCTACCCAAAACAATTTTCGAATAAACGAGCCCTTCGTTGCCTTTTTTTCCTTTCTTTTCTACGTAGCCTTTAGCCCAGCAATATGGTTTATTAAAGTTTACTACTAAAGTTAATATGGTTTATTAAAAGTTCATCATCAGTGGACAATTTGATATAAAGTCGGCGTATGAAGAAGCAAGTTTTTCATTCCGGTTAATATAAATTGGATGACGATCTATTTTTTGTTGTATTTTTGAATGAAAATCCTAATTCTAGAATTTTTCTCTGTGCAAAGGAATTAATAAGAAATTCTTGATATTACATTCTATAATAAACGATCAAGATTCATATTAAAATGTAAAAGATCAAGGCGAGGAATTTAGTGGAAAAGCGATCTAAGTGGATTTTTCCTAAGAATGAGTTACACGTATACAAGTATTTATCAGAAGAAAGATTTTCTTAGAAATTTCCAAATCCTTGTAGCTACGTATAGTACCTATATATAGCAAGATATTTTCATGTTCGAAAGCATACGGATTTCTGTAATTCGATTTAACTTCGCTTAAAGTTCGATCGAATTAAGGTTCTATTATTTGTATCATCTTTCATTTAATAATGAGCTTAATTGTTCTTTAGGGAGATGAAGATTGGAACATGTTTATTGTTAGAGAGTTGAAGATTGTAGTAAACTCACACATGTATTGATTATTGGATGCACTTAATTGTTTAAGTTCTCTTTTCTACTTTTGCTTTAGTTAAAGGTGGTAAATGAAATGATTGACAGACACTTATATTGTGTACTTGATTGTTCTTTGAACAAAGAGCTCGATAGAGTTCTAGTAGCGAATGCATCCTGTGTTTCTTATTCATCTTTTCTGTTCTTTTATGCAGTCCATGAAATCATGTAATGATGGAAAGTAGATATTTCATTGTTAAGAAATCAAATTAAAGGTTGAAGCGAACTACTAAACCGAATGCTAATCTTCCATCCTTAATCGATTACCGTAATCTTTAATTTAATCTATCCTTCTATTCTTAGTCGCCATGCTATAATAATATGCAATGGCTGCACAAAGTACTGACAAATTATCCTGTCTATCATAGAATTTAATTACGTCCAAGTATATTAAACTTCATACCATTTAACACTACTTTATATGACTGCTATGAAAATAAAATGTCACAAATATTGGATCAAAAAAACGCTTCGTTGAAAAATAATGTTACGTGCCAATACTTTTTGCAATCGCTATAAAATCTTGTTGCATCATGGTGGCTACTATAATTGTCCCGTGTTCAAAAATTATTACCACTACTGTAGCAATTTTTAAATTCCAAAAGAAATGACTAGCTTCATGTCACAAAGTCATTTGCCAAAAACCTTCTCCATGGTCTATAAATTAGCATCATCTCTAGGATCCTGATAATTACTATCTAATTATCTACGGAATTAACGAAAAGTAGGCACACTGTGCTTAGAAGGCACAGAGTCAAGAAAATTACGCTCCCACGGATTTCTGATGACTGGTAATAATCGAAATCGATGGGACTCGATCACGAAGCTGTCGAGCTCTTGTTCATTTTTTTCTCTGAACGAGCACAGACAACGCAACGAGCCAAGGAAGAGGTTCACGTTGATTTTTCTATGGACTAATTATCATGATAATCAGTGACTGTCATGAAAGTGGCACGAGGTTAACAGTTACACGATTCACAGAGTCACGCGCCGATGGTAAGGAAAACCGTCGTCGTCCCGTCAGGACAAAGATCATCGACTAGATGACATGGAAACTACGCCAAGGAAACAAGTATGACATAAACGAGTCCTCTTCTGGCTTCGCGTGTTACAGATTGTTTCCGTTCTTTTTTATTCCTTCTTTTTATTGCGAAGAAAAAGGAATTATATAGGAATTATATTGAATGGAAAATATTGTGGCGCTCTGTTACGCAAGTGTGACACAGATTACTTTTATGTAATAATTCTTGGATAATGGTAACGGCGCGTCAATCGTTTTATTATAACATTAAATATTGTAACTATTTTATTAGACAAATATTAGTATTCTGAAGAAATTTTCATTTTAATTGTTATACTCTGACTTCGATTTGAAATTATCCAAAGACTTGCTTCTTGTTAACACGGTGAGGGGATGTGTCGTGATAGGGTCGGAAGGAAAACTCAGATTTATTCAACGATAAATGTTTATTCACTGTAATGTCAATGAGTACACTTGACGCAGGACTCGCGATTATATTCGGTTCGCGAATGCGCGGTTATAGGTTAGAGCTCGGATAGCTATGATTCGAGATGCGCTACGAGAGCGGACAATGATTGTGCGAGATGTCGAGAGCTCAGGTAATTATTCGGCTCGAACCGCGTAAGTGTAACGATCGTTGTGTGTTGACTCGCTGTAATAGACTGACTTTTTTGTCGCGATGCTGCTGCGGAGGAAGACTGCGTTGGGATGTGTCTAAGGATGCGAAGGCATCGGATTCGTTGAGAAAAGCTTTGGTTCGGAAAGTGAGGGAAATGTACGTTAATGTTTATTGGCTAATTCGTGTTGGTCGTTGGAAAAGGATGCTAGCTGCCCTTGAGAGGGTGTTGCTAACGGGAAGCATCGTACGTGAGAGATAGCAGATTTCTCGTGTGTCCCCGTGGTAGACTTCGAGACTGATAAACAAAGACTGTTTGTCTCTTTGGAGGACCTTAGCTAAAATAAATCCTAAGATTTATAGCGGTCCTTAGGCTAGCTGGAAATATTCGGTACGAATGTATCGACTCCAACGCTTTCAATCGAAAACGCTAAGATCCCTAATTGACGCACCTTGGTATGTAACCAATGAAACAATACACCGCGACCTCAAGATACCCACCGTCAAAGAGGAAATAGCAAAATATAGCGACAGATACAGCAAAAGAATCAACAAACACCGAAACCCCCTAATCACTGGACTACTCGATACGACGGACCAGATTCGCAGGCTGAAGAGGCACTACCCGCTAGACCTAAACGTTAGATTCATTTAATTATCCAAATTAAGCATATGCACTTACTTATAATACTTATAAATTATACCTATCTATAATAAGTATTAACTTATCGTAAATAAACAGCCATGTCACTGCGCCACGCCAGAAAAATTACTGAAAATTCTCAACGCGAGAATTGATTGTAATTTCAACAAATAAATAAAAAAAAAAAAAAGAATGTATCGACATCTGGCAATCATCTTGTCCGCAGGTATAGGTGTCGTGCGTCGCGCGACGTAAACTGTTGGGAAGTTTACTGTCAAGTGCCGCCACAATGGAACAATTTGTAGATTGGAAATGACTGGTAATGTAAATCAAGATTTTGAAAATTTCATTTTAGACACTTATTTAGTCAATTCTTACGAGTATAATCCTTTCCAGTTTCATAGCTAATTAAACTATAACTTTCTTCTCTACCACAATACGCTTTCCCGATATAAAAAATATACTGAATTCCTTATAATAATAAACACAGGATACTATTTTATGACAAATAGCAATGAACTGACATACTCTACTATAATTCTCAGTCGGCCAATTGCATTGAAATCTGAATATTGAATTACGAAATAAAATATTAAATGAAGTAAATTTCTTGTCTTTAATTTTGTCACGATCGCCCTTCTCTTTATCTCCTCGTTTCCGTATTCATCGGATATTCTAAAAACACAAACGCAAAACAGCTTTAAAAGGGGATACAATGGCCGCGTTTTCCAACGCTAAATAAAGACAGCTAAAATAGAATCGTGCAACTCTTTATGCTGGTAAATAACGAACCGATTCTAATCAATGCGATTTGTTTCGCGGCCACTTCTATGCACCAGAGAATCAGAATACATCTATTGAGACGTTTCCCTTTCTAACGAGCCTCTTGCTTCCTTACGAATGCGTTCAAGACCAATTACTTGAGAATCAAACATAAAAACGGTGAAACTTATGAGGCAGTCATCTAAGGAAATGTTGCTTTTAATTATCTTTATTTCTTCAAATAGTTGAATAATATCTTTTTTCTATTGAAAGACTACTGCTCTTTCAGGATATATGGATTCAGAATACACTTTATACACTATACATCTTATTAACAAAATTATTATATATATATAAGCAGTATAAGAACAAGGATCTTCCGAAAGAGACTATTTAAAAAGATTCTTTCTCTTCACATTTCCTTTTATGTATCAATAATAAATGTATACAACTCCACTTTTTAACATGAATCAATTACAGAAAGTGAGTAAAAGGTGCTAGTCAACCAGATAAATTTAAAAATATATAATTTACATATATTTACATTTATATATATTTTACCTTTCTCCATTTCTGTAATTGATTCATTTAAAAAATGGAGTTGTGTACATTTATTATTGATAGATAAAAGGAAATATGAAGAGGAAGAATCTTTTTAAAATAGTCTCTTTCGAAAAATCCTTGTTCTTATATTGCTTTTATACATATATTTTCTAATTTCATGTTTCATTAGCTTGGAATATTATTATTCATGAAAGGCATGATTTAAATCGTAAAATAAATTCTAATCAATCAAAATTACGTTGTTTTTACCTATTAGATATGTATCAACAGATACACTTCCTAGGTGAAAGAAAGAACTTTAAGGACGGAAGAATGCAAAATTGCACCAACTACTTCCTTCCGTTACTGTCCGTTTAACGATAAACATCGATTCCAAAAATCCGATCTATTGAACCGAATGATCAGTGAAATGTTCAGTGAGTGGCAGACTTTCAACGATAACGAGCATTCATAATTATGCTGTGAACTGTTATGCTATTTCCATAATTTACTTTCAATTGGCAGTCTACTGCCGATCCCAACTATACCTACCGTTCTTATAGCCTTTCTACAGTCTTTCACTTGCATCGTTATTTCTCACTAAAACATCTAAATCAAATCTCTACGCCTTAACAAATTACCCCTCTAATTAGTAGAAGATAATATAAGAAATCATATTCTCACATTAATTTATTTTATATTAAATTATATCCACATTGTGAACTCATGTATACGCGTAGACTACGAATGTTTATGCATTTATGGGAAAATGATATGAAAATGCACCGAATACATACATAAAAGATCCAAACTATAATACTTGCTGTAATAATATATTTTGCGAATAAAACAAATCTCTGAGTAAATTCCATTTTTCATAGCTACATTCATAAAAATATATGCTTACATAAATGTCCGCAATCTGCACGTGCGATTCTACTAAGGATCTATACCGAACTATTAATAAAATTAAATCTAATATGTAAATTTCGCCATCTTTTTAGCGATCTGGAATCGCAAGTGGCATTGTCTGAAACGTTTAAATCCACATTAACTATCTGCAGTCTTTGTAAATCTCGCGAGTCTCTGTATCTAAAAATATGAAATAACCAATTTCCCAGCAATCAACTCCCGAGAATTTATTTCGGAATCTCCTACGAGCCAATTAAACCAACCAATTTACCAAACTATTACGTTATCTAAGATTCACACGCTGCAAACTAAAGACTCGCATCTCCATTATCGACGTACGTTTTCAATTAACTTCGCGAGCCGATTCGTCGCGATATCCCTGTGGTTTTTGCACGGGACCAACCTGGTACATATATACTCCGTAACGAATAATCGGCTTAAATGGGACGAGTTTTGCTGAACGGAGGTTCGAAAAAACCGACAGGAACAGGCGGGATGTTGCGAGGAACCGTTATACACTCTCGGGTCATCCGGCTATCCGCGATAAACTGCGCCTCGTCGAACACGACTACCGCAGTAAAATTCGACCGAGTCCACACTCTCGTTTCTTTCTTTTGGCTCCGAGTCCCTAGCGCCGGCAGACGACGCACACTCGCTTCCTGGTGCCAGAGATGCCATCGATTTTCGATAGCCTGGATTCCACGACCGGTTCGTTTACCTCTGTCGATGCTCGCTTTTTACACGTACACACATTGCGGAAGTATTCGGGATGAATGGCTTCAACCCCGCCGCGCTCCTTGAATTTATATCTTTCAAATTGAATCTTCTTTCAACAAAAAAGATGGCTGTAATACTTGAAGAAAACGTTTCGAGTATAATTGAAACGAGAAATGATGCATATCGACAACGATTGGTTTTGTGTTAAGAATTTTTAACAGAACGCGATTAATTACTCTATTTTGCGTGAAATTATAAGACAAGAGCCTATAACCTGTAATTTGCGAATGGTCGATTCGTTAAAATTATTTTGTAAATTATTTCATAAATTATCTAATAAATTGTCGTGCAAAATAATCGGGTTCCTTTTACTGTGAATAACGACGTTGTTCGAATTGTATTTTTTAAATTAATCACAATATTAATATGACAATTTATGAATATGTTAAAGAGTTGAAATCATCTTTCCAAATTAAAAACTTATGTTGTAAATTGACAGGAATACCTCGTATGCGATTTTAATCGTTATTTTATATTTCACAAAGTTCATTACTTGTACGTCTTAACCGCTCGGCAGGCAACAGTGATGTAACAACAAAGCGCGGCGTTTATCATACGATACAATACACAATGACTCGTTGATGACAACAACAGGTGTCGTGATTACACTAATTCTGTGTCTAATCTAACAAAATATTATTTGCGATACATATATTTTTGGTTTATACATTTTAATGTGATTATTTCTCAGAGAATGCAAATTAGACAGCTCCTTCATTAATACGGTAAGTTATATAATAGTTAATATTCATATATTGAGTTACAATGTAGAGGAATAGTTCGAAGGAAGTTGAGAACCTGCTAGCAAGCTGGGAAGAAAAGTCAACGTACCGGAGGCAGGTGGCTGGCACTCTTTCACGTATCACGCTTGAAAGTTTGATAGTAATTCCCCAATCGTGAATTCACGGCCCGTGAAGGAAATCGCCGTAATGCCATCGATGTACCGTTAGATCAGTCGTTTAAATATTTGTGCATCTCTCGAAACATGACATTGGGTTTGTTTATAAGATCCTTCGATTCGCCAGAAAGTATAACTTCGTATATACATATGTGTAAATTACGTAATGTCGTGTAGAGTCGATCTGTGCGTATCAAAACTGAGAACGTTCAACGCGTTCAACGATTTATAGATACATAGAGCGATGGAATAGATCTTCAATAAGGATGCAAACAGAGATGCGTAATTAGCATTGAAGGGATAAGCGCAAATTCGCGTTACGTCGTCACGTACGAAGTTACACCTCGAAATTATCTGTGCTCAAACGCCTGTTACGATGCACAGAAAGTAAAAAGAGCGTTACTCAATTCTTTACTCTTCTTTCATCACCGAGAAACCTTTCCCATACCATTGTATTTTATAGATTTTTGACGTCCCGCCGCCAATTTCGTTGCAAAATCTCATGTTCCAGTGATTTCACAATATCGTGTGTTTTTCCACATCTGTTACACCCTAGCGTCTGCTTATTTTCTACCATTATTGTTCCTTATTATCAACCCAGCTTACTTTTTATTACTATTTGCTTCTATGTTACTATTACTGTCCGTTTCTAAACGCGTTGCCTTAATTTTATTGAGTTCGTACATCGTCGTCTATTGATCGCATTAAAGTAGAAGAAACTTACTGCGAAGTAATATATCTGTTCAATGTGAAGAAAATGCACAATAACGAGCTGGTTATTCGTCATCACGAGTAACCAGAATATTTGTGTGATCTTGTTCCGAATTTATATCTGAAAAAGATCTGAAGAATATTCTACGAATTTGTTATCCCTAACGACAGCCAAATTATAAAATAAGATTTATAATGTAAAATTTTATTCCAGAGAATATTTTAATATGAATAATTTAAAGAACCTTTGTGCTTAATAGCAGACAGTTTATAAAATTTATAGTGCTAAATTTTATTGCAAAGAATGGTAAATTAAATGAGAGGCAATAACCGTGTTGTGCATCATTTCTCATAACGCTAGCCATAATTCGAGCGAAGCCAGCATGAATCGCGCATTAACCGCGCTTCTTCCTTTTTATCAAAGCCTCGTATATGCGATTCCTATGTATCGTCTTACGGCCCTGGCCGATAACGTGATTGCACGCGATCGTGCGTAACGATTTCTCGATCATTGATGGTTCGTAGGAAGTACGAGTCGCGAAATTGCGCTACACGGAATATCCGGCTGGAAACTATTATCGTAATGCACGAACAACTCTCACGACCATATCGCTAATAGACTATAATGGCAAGCCGTGGCTAATTTATAGTTAAGATATGACAAGACATTTTGGAATTTCTTTCGAGAATTAAGGTGAGCAGCTTCTTCCTTTGGCGATTCTTTCACACTTTTTGTGATCCTTTAATGCAAAGTCTACTTATTTTGTAACCATTGGAGATTGGATTAACCCCCTTACCAATAACGTAGCAATTTTCGTTGGGAAAGTTCGTTGGAGTAAATAAACATATTATTTAGTGTTCTTCTTTTAAGGTTTTCATTCAAACCTATACATTTTAAATATCCTTCAAATAGATGATTTTTATCTTCCTTTACTTAATGCAGAGAGATTCGACTTTTTTCCGATAGCGCATTAAAACAAACAAACAATAATTATTTTTTTAAGATCACTCACGAAATATGCAGCCAGGTTACGATTTAACTCTCACGTCGATAACCTTAAATCTTCGCATGGTGTACGGTTACGCTAAAAATTAATTATAAAGGAATTATTACAGTGACGGACTGCTTGCTCGAAAGCGCGTAAATCGATAAGTCTTTCTACAAGCATCGTGCAACAACCTGTTGTTTCGTTCGAGCTTAAATATTACCGTTCCTTAAGGTTAATTTTTAATATGTGTACATGCTCGATGCAAATTATCGGTTTATGAAATATCTCGAGAAATTGTTGTTCTCGCGTTACTGGACCACACAGACGCGTTACGAATGGGAATATCGCGCGTGACATTAATATGGAAATAAGAGGCGATCGATTTGAATTTTACAATCGCCAACTCTCGTTTCCATTTCGGATACCGAGAAAACCGTGTCCCCCCCTCCCCCCTCGCGTTATTTCCTCGATTTATAGTGCATACTTTCTCGCTACATTCGGTTTAATTTTCACATGATTGCATTATTATACAGCAACGATATTTAGATCCTTAAACGAATAAATACGATGCAGTTTCACGCGTGTACGGGATTGCTATGGTGGTTACGTGCTCGCTACGACCTCGAGCTATTGATCATTGAAATGTACGCGACGATAATACGCCAAGTGATCGTGGCATCGGGACAGGTATGGATGAAAATTGCCGAGAACTTTGGTTAAGTATACTGGACGGTCGTGAGAATTCTTAACCTTTGCAGCGTGGTTATCCTTCAAACCAGCAACGCGTGAAGCGATTGGAATTTTGTTCTCTTCTTTGTAATTTTGTCGTAATCATTTTTGTGAGTAGATACATATAGTGTTACAGGGGCGAGTTAATAATACATTTTACTTTAATATTTCCTCGCTATGTTGTAATCGTAAATCAACGAGACGATTATTGCGGAGAAAATCAACACGTTAGTCGAAGAAACGTTTAATCAAGATAAAAAGTCGATATTCAGGATCCTACGTAATACATAAACATGGTATTCAATCTTATTGATTCAGCAAGATGAAATAATAAAGTTCTTTCTCTCGAATTATGCATAAGTGTACCCAGAGAGAAAGGAGAATGAAAATTGATAACGAAGCATACGTATACTCGTGATTATTATTTTTACGTTTATTAGTCTGACGAGTATAGAAATGTTCTCTTATAGCGGTTAATCGATTCTATTAAAAATTGAAGATCGTTTTTACAATGAATTTGACACACAGTGTCGAAATCATTGTAAATATTAAATAAATACAAGGGGTGGAGGAGATACGAAATTATGTACTAAATCAAGAAAAAAGAAGTGAATAACAAGTATTTTTAATTCCAATCCTAATGTAAAATTATCATATTAATATTTATCAGTAATTAAACGACCTACTGAATATCGAGGGAACTGAGTTAACCCAAGCATCGTTAATTACCCAAGTATCGTAAACCTCGACGTAACTTCAAATGCAACGTAACGCACACGCGATCGTCGAACTACTAATTTCAATCTTAAACCAAGCGAGAACAAAATACTCACGAAGATTCTGTCTTATCGTCTATCACACAGGTATGAAAGTAGCTCGTAATGTTTCGAAGCTCTCTGTAAAAATCAATAAATACGCAGACACGTGGAGTCGAATGGTGGAAGCATTATCCAACGGAATAACGTACTAACTATGCGCCCTGAAGAGCCGTGCAGTGCCAGTGACGCGAACAAATTCCCTTGAATAACTCAAATCTGTAGTACAACCGCATGGAAGTTATCAAACTGCCATGGAATACGGATGCGCGTTATTACCGCTCACGCGTGTATATACGCGCCACTCCGATCCGATCTCGAAAGAATCCACGCCAAAGAATGGCCCGACACGCCACTTCCGAGAGGAATAAATAACGCAATTCTGACGGTGGCTGAATCGCGAACGAGCTATCGGAGTCATTTATCAGGCCGAACGCCGCATTGAGACTACGACCACATAAATTCCCACTGATAAAATATAATTCCGCTCATAGTTTATTCTCTGACTTTGATTCTTGCAGATTTCTACCCTATCTCGTGTTTACACGAATTGGATATGATTTTCTTTAACTCGAAAAGACGCATCGTTATTAATACGTAAGAAGATTTATATTGGACAACCAAGAATTTTTGTTTCAGAGATTTTGGATTTTACTTGACAGAAGGGAATGATGCGCAATATATGCAAAAAGAATTTTATTTACCAACATAGATACTCTTACTCTGATGAATGATCGTTTAAGTACATCGTATCGTACAAACGAAGATGTGGGTTATACCTTTGTTTCGCACGTTCAAACGAACGCATCATTTACGATTAACGTCCGAAGGGAATGACTGAATAGAATGCAGTTGCAACGGAGGAATTGAGAAATCTGTTTAATCTGCAATTAAGGATACATCACAGAGACCGAGGATATTAATCAAGCTCAGCGTTTACGTAAATCGAACGTGTACGAAAAATCTCTTCCGAAAATCAATTGCTACAAGCACCGTCAGAAAACTACGTATAAATCCTCCAAGATACATCGCAAAAATCTCACCGATAAATCATCGAACCTTAATCTCCGAGTCCCCTGACGTTCGTATACGAGTCCATTTGTTGTTAAGATCCTCCTTTGTTAATTCTATTATCCAAAAGGAGAAAAAAGAAAGCAAATCCGCGTTGTAGAGACGCAAAACAAATCGTCCATCAGTTTCCAGAGATTCTAAAAGAAAGTAATCACGAATAGTTGGCGGTGACTCGACAAAGGGACACGACTAGCTACCGAACTCATTTATTCGCCTAACAAAATTCTTTGTCACAACGAACTGCCTAAATCCGCGAGAGGTTCACGCTTATGCTCTACGCCAGGTTGGAGAGACACTTTATCATCGAGGCTTTCGCAGGTTGCTTCGTTGTTGAAATTAATAAGCACCAAATAAACGAACCTGGCAAGACAAATGGTGGCGCATTGTGTACCGCGAGCGTGGTCGTGGCCGGCTTATTTATTTCGCCGTGAACACCACGGCCCTCCATGCTCAAACACGACCGCGTGATTAAGGAGATGAACGGATACCGTGGCCCACGATTTCCGTCCCCTTTTCAACCGCCCCGCAACCTCATTTGCTCCGATTTGCTCCGACCTTGTTACTCAGCATCGCCGGATTAACCGCCACTCGACATGGCGCCTGGAAGTTTCGATGTATACGCTGTTTCGTAAAATTGGAGACTCGAAAATTTAAAGATATAATTGGACATTCTGCTAGGTATTTTGATCGAATAATAAAGCGAAAATTTAATGAAAATTTAATCAGATTTCGTGATAGGATTGGAGTAGCCGGAGGTTTCTGGAGTTGTGAAATACATTGCGTACTATGCTGAGATGGGAAGACCTCAATCTTATACGAATTTTTGGCTATATTTCGTATTAATGGCCGAAGTGGTTATGTGTACTCTTACAGAGTAATGGCACAAGATGTAGCAAGGTGATTTTTAGAAACATTGATATAATTTTTCTGGCACGATTATTATTCTGGTATTATAGACAAAAGCAATGATATTACGAGTTCTGTATCTTTTAAAATTTATCATTTATTTTACCATTATATTTTTTTATTTGCCATTATACATTTACTTGTGCCATCTTTATAAGACGAAAGAACTTATGAATACTTAAATCATGAAACTGATAAGAACCATAGTTAACCATATTGATTTCTAGAAGAATCGTATGATTAAGAGAAAAATTCGTCGCGAAAGGTTGATCGTGTGAAGAGTTGCTTGATGCAACGCAAAGCTTGACGAAACCATCTGTACCATCGGTTAGTCTTCTCTCCAGCCCTGCATAATAGGAATGTATGAATAGTTTACAGAACCAATCGAATTCTTGCAAAACAAGATAAACCAGTTAGTCTTGCTCCGCGATATTAGCTGCACAAAGATGAATTCTGTTAGTGGTACACGTTCGATAGAAAGAAAAGCTATCCTCCGCGTCATAAATCGTCTTGGAGATCGATTACCCCTTTTGAATGTGCACTGAGCTCCCCAAGAAGCTTCGAAGTCGCGAGAAGATTCTCTGGAAGCTGGCCTCGCGAGACATGTTTCTTCGAAGCAAAGGACTTTTTGCAATGCCTCGGTCAGCACGATCGAACCCGAACCACCGTCCGGTATGCGTTCGACGTTATAGATCGGAATCCCTCGATGCAGCGGCAATGTGACGCCCTCGTTGCGACGCGGACGTGGCACAAGTAGAGGATCGGCCGAGCATAAATCACCCACGGAGAAATAAATGCCGGACTGTATATTTCTCCGCGTGGGGATATATACGAATCGAGGCCGCGTGTTACTATAAATCAACAGATTGTCCGCGGAAAGGACGCTGCTGGTAGTCGTCCCTTCGTTTCTCTGTCGTTAGATGGAACAACGAGTATGCACTTGGTATGGAAAAGTACAAAACTGTGTACTTCAGGTTCTATATCCCCATAACTTTTGAACTTATGAAACAAATTGTGTAATCAATATCGCATTTATTAAATGTCTCCATAATGAACATAAAATAATACAAATAGTATTCAAGAGTTCAATTGTAGTACTTAAATTAACAATAAAACAAAATCCCTTTATTCTCTGACTTTGATGTCCATGGAGAATGGATCTTGCTTTTAATATAAACTAAGAATAGTAATATCGATGATTGTCGGGTACATCGAATTTATAAACAGTGAAGATGAAATATACCCACTCAGCATTCGTTACATACCGTGTAAAACGTTTGTCCAAATGGCTTATTACTGGCCATATTACTCATGAAAACGTACGCAAAGGTAGTTGTCATTATTATCATTAAACAATTGCTAAATAGTGGTTTTGTATTGGTTTCCCCTGTTGGCCAACCTAGCCTCGCAAAGCTTGTTCTCCCACGATTCTGATGCCAATGTTTCAAATACTTTAGGTGGGTACTCGATGACCAGGTGCGGTTCAGACTGACGGTGATTGATCGTGGCGGTCGATCCCGTCAGATTCGCGCAGTATTTGAAATTCTACGATGTTTCAGGAGTGGCCGAAACGGCTAGATGATTGATGCCGGATCTCTGCTAATGAAAAGGTGATGGTAACACGAGGGACTTTCTCTGCTCGTTAAGGAATTGATTTCGCAGCTTTCGCGACGTGCACCTTAACGACTAACGA
This sequence comes from Bombus vosnesenskii, assembly GCF_011952255.1. NCBI lineage: Eukaryota > Metazoa > Arthropoda > Insecta > Hymenoptera > Apidae > Bombus > Bombus vosnesenskii. The sequence continues at coordinate 582,671 of NW_022882976.1, read as the reverse complement.
TCGATTAAATTGGTAATATGATTAAGAAACAATAGGTCTTAGATGGCCAGAACAATGACAGGTTTTTCCATGAAATCTATATTAGAATTCGAACAATGGAGAAGACAGTAGAAATGAAAAGAGAAATAACGGATGAAATAATAAAGAGAAAAGCACTGAACCGATATTTAATTCCAGCAAGCTAATCATTTAATCGATTCTACCATCTACGTACAAAAACAACCATACCAAGATTCCATTCCAACTCCTGTTGCAGTTGCCTGGGGTAAAGCTATCGAGAAACATCCGTTCGAAGTCGATCGCCATTACGATGGTGGATCAAAAATCAAACGGCGACTGAATGCATCTCGAGGTCCGTCAATTAACGACTCGTTACGTCTCGACCATGAAAAGGAGACTGTTTTCTTTTTTTTTTTTTTTCGTTTCGTAAGATAATCTGAGGCTAGCAAGGGAGCGTACCGAGGCCATGGTATAATTAGAGAGAGACTGGAATCACGGAGTTCGGTCGAAGCGAAAAAATATCGATTCCACATTCTTCGAAGCGCATACCATCCGGCTCGATAATCTCTCTGGCTTGCGAGAGAGCTACGAATCGTAGATCGCCAGGTATTCGAACCGTACCTAAAATCAGCAACTGCGATCCGTCTCGAGTTAGCTCATTATCTTCCAGCTCTTTTGATGCTTCTAATTGCTGGAACGATACGGAAGCGGAGAGAGAAGGAGCGAATCAGCGTGAACGGAATCGCGTGATTGCTTTTATCGATTTCTTCAGGGTATTCGGTCCGATACCAGGCAATTCTATTAGGAACCTGACTGAAAACGTTCCACATAATTGATAGGAAAGATGTCTGATTTGTTCTATGATTATCTCGCGACGATATCTTTGAGTCGTTGATCCGAAAGATCGATGTAATAGTTCCATTAAATTCGAAGAGATAAACGAGAGAGGTAGTAGTCGCTATCGAATCTTCTTGTAAATTTGTAGTGTAGTAATTTATAGTATAGCATGTCTGTTATTAGACTCGCGAAAGCTTGTTGTCTGCTATTTAGATCACTTTCTCTGTAATAAATTTTGAAAATTACGCGTTTGAAACGAAGAACGAAGAGATTCTGCTTCCTATTTCACAATACTTTCACACCTGTACGAACTACGGAAAGACGTAAAAGTGTAACATCCTTTCACAATTGATTACACAATCGCGCTGGTTGACTCTAAACGTTGTAACTGATTACAAGAACGCTTCCTTGTAGAATAAATCCATAGGAACGTGTACACCATTATCGGGGAGTTTTTTTTTTTTTTTTAGAAAAAGAAGATGTATAAATATATCGCTACAAGAAGTATTTGCATACGCCCTGAGTTTCAAATGAAGCTTCATTTTATAAAATTCTACACTTCATAATATCAAACTTTTCTAGCGGTACAAAAGCATTTCTAAATGATATGAAACGTTGAAAAAGTAGATGGATAAATACTTATGTGGTAGACGATATGTCAAAAGAGATTTGGACAATAGTTAAAACACATAAGTCAACTGAACTGCAAGCGAAGTAACAGAGCTTCCGTGACCATCAATTGGGAAATTAATTTACGCGGCGCCGTACGTCTGCCACGAACGAGGAACGCCGCCAAACAAAAATATGGCCTATGACACCAGTACCGTAAAACACGTTAATATCGTACGGAAACCCCTGACCACCTTACCGGTTAAAGCGGCGAAGACTAAGGACGACCTCGTGGTCAGAATGAGGAGCGGTCGTAATAATCGTGAATCATTCCTTTCCTTCTTTCTCTCTTCTTCGTCGAGTCGTCCAGCTTCCTTCGCACGGGACAAAAAAAATTCAAACAGCGCCTACGCACCAACCCGCCTCAAATTGTTCTACAGCTTTACGGCCGTTCCGCCACTTTTCAGAAGCGACTCGTCCTTTTTTTTTAAACTCCTTTCTTACGGTTTTTCGCTCGTTTAATGGAGGCGATGTATTGAAGTTCTACAATTTCTCTGGGTAGTCTGACAATTTCAAAAACACGAATTCGAGAAGCTTATAAGCTCCTGTCTTCGACGAAAAAATTTCAGTAACTATGGATTTGTTCTCGACTGAACTGAGACAAGACAATTCGGTAAAAAATGAGGTAAAGCTACTGTTTCATCAAAGCATATTTTTTTTATATTAGCGATGATTTTTGGAAATGATAGGATTTATTATGGAGTCTTATAGTGTTATATTACTCACGAAAATATTACTATAGAAAATATTCATATTGTGTGTGTTATATGAAATATTTTGAAATTTCATTAGCACATTAGAAATGTTTTGAGATTTCATTAGCATGGCAAAAATTTCGAGATATTATGTGCATTTAACGAATGCTTTTATCTACACCACCAGTACAATTTATCGCAGAATCGATCAGCTGCTAGATTTAAGAAAGGCGCATCGATTTCAGAAACAGAAAGTGTTACGATATTTCCCTAATCGTCGATTCGGTATAACCTTCGACTGTTCGACGAGAATTTGAATTTCATGGCGAGGCGGCGCAAGCAGAACGAAGGAAATACGCTCGCGTGCGGTCGTCGTGTACTATGAGGCTGCTTGGCAATTCAAATCGGCCGCGAATCAAAACTCTATCAGCATTCACTGAAACGGCGCCGAATGAATAAACAGCCAGCGAAGAGAACGTTCGGAGCCACGGTGGAAAGCGGCGGCGAAGTTGAACCGTGATTTCTTATTCCAATGGATTCGCAGGTCAAAGGCTCGCTCGTCATGGTCCTCCTTTCGCCGCGGTTAATGGGACGCGATTCTACTTGATTAACGTTTAACGGCGATACTCAGCATAGCTCCACATTCCTCTTGATTTCTTGTTGTAAATTGCGAGAAGGTTGATGCTCTTTTGCAATCACGAACGAATTGATAATAGCGTGCAAATATTTCCAGTCAGATAATTTTTTCGCTTTATATTCCGATAGTAATATCTAAGGAAATTTTTAATATCATTCGATACAAGGGTATAGTGATAAATAAAATAAAACGCTATGACGAATAAACATCATTGTATAATTAGGTATAGCGAGTACGAAAAGTATTTCTTTTCCTTTTGTTTGTTAATAGTTTATGGAAGAAACGGACAATTTCATCGAGACACTTTTAAACGATACGCGCGGTATTAATTGCCAAGACTCATTAAGGGGAAACACGGTTTTTTAGAACACAGCGGAACGAGGTGCGTTCCGTTGAACGAGTTTCTGGATCGTTTAATTTGGGATTTAGTGCTCGTTAAGCGTATCAAGGGACGTCAAGCGTCGGGTTTATAAACCGAGTCTAAAACCGTGAAGGAAGAGGGAGAGATTATTAATCGAGTCGAAAGTTCTGTCCATTCACGTTGATGAAAATGAATGGAATTTACTATGACCTTCCTCGTGAATCTTCGAATATTTTACTACCTTTGATACCCGATTGTATACGGTTTCAAATTATATATTCATTGACACAAGGAATGTGATACAGGAAGTGGAGAAAATTGTCTTTCATTTGTAATGGATGAAAACTTGACCACAGGAGAAATTTCCGCGCATGCTAGAGAAAATAGTGAAAAGAAAGGAAAATCGACAACGGAGGAGATCGCGGAAGGAGCTCTTTGTTGCCTAAGAAAACAACCGGTCCCCGGCCGGAAATAATATTTCACCGGGGAAGAAATAACGAGCGCCTCTCTTTGGGGGCAAGACACGCTCGATGTTCCTCCTGTTATGAGATTTTACGGCGGATGCGCACATTATAAGATTTTTGTGCGTGCAAGAAACGAGCAAAAACTGAGCGTAGTTTATACAGCGAGCGTCTCGGGACGATGTTTGGCAAGAAAACATTTCTTCCGGTGTTCCAACGCAGTCAGTTCGCAGCCTTTTTAGAGTGAATTTCTCGCCAAGGACGCATCGCGATACAAATAGCGATCTCACCGAACGAAGTCGCGGTTTAAACCACGGTTAACGCAATATGGTAATACCATGAAACATACGCACGATAATTCCATCCATTGTTTCTGAGAGTTGCTTGCTTACTTCGGGCCACATTGACGACGCAACAAATTAAACCGTTATATTTCAATGAATAATTTATTAATCGAGTAATCAATAACGATAAATAACATGCAAGCTTTTCTCGGCGATACCTGGTTTATAATTTTATACGTCCAAACTACGTCCTTTACGAATGCAACTTTACATCCAAAGAAAGTTTCCTCTATGTATATCTACAGTTGCTGACGAAAGTATTCAAGCAGTTGTAAAGCCCCCTAACGAATATATTATGCGTCTAATACGAAACATTTTATTTAATAAATATTTAGTATTTATTTATTATTCGATATTTAGTGGGTCCATCTTCAACATTCACCGCATACCTGAGATGGCAAAATATAACACATACAATATACACGTAAAAGTTTCCTGTGATAAGTGCTCAAACACTTTCTAGCAAACCACTATATGCTCCGACAACACCTGGGTATACCTTTGCGACTCCATACGACTATCCCATATCACCCATTCCATCGATTCACAATTCACACCTGCGACCAACTCGTCCTCTATTCTTCCCCTAGCGTCGAGCAAGCAGATGGAAACCTTGATGTATTGCCGACAGGATCAAAATGGTGCGTTCCACGAGGACATCTCCCTTTGAATCTGCGGCAGGCAGGATCGCGGTGGAACGAGACGAGTCGATTCAACGGGGAATCGAAGACGAAAAATGCGGTTGACACGAGCGGAAGGCCGACTGATTATTTCCAAGGATGCATCGGCCGCGTCCGGAGATGGATGTATCTGGCGAATCTCTCTGGTTGGTTTGCGCTACGTCTCCATAGGCTGAAGGCCTCGCGAGCTGACCTCTTGCCATCGGCAGGCGTGCACGCTGCATAAAAGAGCCAGCGAGGAGCTCATCGAGCGGCGTCGTCCCCTTTGATTCGATAATAATTATCGACCTCGCGATAAAAAAAATATGTACGTGCACGCGCGAACATCACATGCTAGAGACAATGAAGCCAAGCTATATGGTTACACGCGTTCCAGCCGGAACGTTTCTTAATTACGTTCGAAGTATTCTAACCTCGAGCGCTAAACACGATCCTCGGATAATGGTATCGTCATCAACATGGTCGATGACACGGGAGATCGTTTTTTTCTTCCCTACGTTGCGTCATGTGCGTTTCAGAATCCGTTGCAGAGAGAGTATATATGGGTCGAATTATTTTTATACATTTTTAGTCATTGTTGTTTCATCGTTTTCCTGTTTTTTTTTCATATGTTTCTTCTCGGTTTTCTGTTTGGGTACTTATCAATTGTCGTATTGTATCTTCTACAGCGTTCATTTTATCGATTGAATATTTTTTACATCGTCAATTTTGATTGGAGTTTTATACAGGATTGATTTTATCAATTATCGTCTAATTGAATATGTTTTACGTCGTCAACTGCATAAATTGCCTAATTGGGTATTTTCTGCACCGTCAATTTAATCAATTATTTAATTGGATATTTTTTACTTCGGCGAAAGAAATGCCATGGTTCATCGAGACTTGTTAAATTTCAATTAAAATATCGTTCCTCTCGGAGAAAGAACTACTGATATTAGGTACATTCAATGCACACCAAGTAGCGTGGAAAATTGCAGTAATTTGTGTCAGCGTGTCGATTTCGCGAAATCGTGGAAAACAAGAGACGCTGCGATTCTTTCCGCTTTCCAATAATAATAACCGAACCAAACGGTATAATCCTCGTGCTGTGAATCCGTTTGCCTCAACCTCGAGTGATGAATAAAATTCCCAGGTGTCGATGATGTTTTTATCGGCTTAATCGACGACACTGGAGTCCTTAAAAACCGACGAACGACGATAATCGGAGAAAGAAAATTATCGTGCCGAAGGACGCGGACGATTAAGGAAATTACTGGAAAATTATAAATACCATAATTGAATAACTACCAGAGGTAAAATCATCGAGAATTCAATCCGACCTCTATCTGAATGACTAATCCCTTCTCCGTTATATTGTAAAATATTTATAAATTCGTTCAGTGTCCCAAAAATTCTGCTGAAAAATCAAGCCTCAAAAATCAAGCCTCGTCAAACGATCACGACAATATCTAAATTCTCGTCTCGTCTCTCGTCGTGCTTCTTCGAAAGAAAAACAGAAGAACAAATCGAAGGGATCCATTGAAGAAAACGAAGATCTACGATCGTCTCGCACGAAAGTCAAACTAGCGAAGGATAAAAAATATTCGTGACTATTTTCTTCTTCGAATCCTGTTGGTAAGCTACACGAGAATAAGGACAGGGAAGGCTATCGTGCGCGTCGTCTCACGTTCGAGATCGAAGGACAAGCGTCGATCGTTGGCGAAAAAGAATCGGATGCTCAGTGCCCTGATCGCAAATTACCCGAGCGGAACCACGAAGGAAGAAAGGGTCCATTTCAGAGTCAAAGGTCCGCCGGTGAAACGAAGGCTAAGCAAAGGGTAGGTTAGAATGATTGCACGAGACGGTTGGGAATTTACTGCACCATAGAAGTTCTCCCCCGACTGTTTTAGAATCACTATCGAAGTGCAATATGCGCCGCGGCTGGACTTCACGCGAGAATGGATGAAATTTACTTTTTTTTTATTCGTTCTCTTCCTCTACCGGCTCTTGTGTATCTTCCGTTGCAATGGAATACGCAATAGCCAGCCTCCAGAGTTTCTACATGAACCCACCACGATTAGGTACATACCTTGTGGGTATTGTGTGTAATTCGGTAAGACGTTGGATTCGTGGAATGTCAGATGTTACAGGTTTATTGATATATTTTATATTTTTCGCGATGAAAAATTTGATAAATATCGAAAAATCAAATATTTGTTGGCAATACGTACGATAATGTGGAATAACTAAGCTTCGAACACAAGTTTACGCAAATTGATATCTTTGACAGAAATTTTCTTTATTAAAGTAACTTTCTCTCACTCTACGTTTTTTACGTCTTTAAATTTCTTATATACATATATTCGAGCACCTGCAATCTAACAATAACACGTTCTTCCTTATTCAAGCAGGAAATGAAAGAACTCCAATAATAATTATTATATCGTATAAATATCGTAAATAGAGGAATACCATTTCCTTATTATCTATTATTTAATTTCCTTTAATTTTTTCCTCTTCCGTTATACGATAAGGCTACAAACATTATTTCATGCACCAATTACCGCATCTAACGTGTCTTAAATTCAACTTCCGAGATCAGACTTAGATATCTCGCCGGTTCTATCAATTCGTCGATAGTTTGCGCCGCTCTTTAGCGATCATCTCTCGCCGTGCCCCATAATCCGCGTTAATTAACATTCGAGACGCGTGTTTGTAAACGAGCTAGCCGGTACCTCGAGATAGACGCAATTTCGCAATACGCGATACATTCAAATGCTAATGTTACTAGAAAGCGCTGCTCAGCGACTCATCGAGTCGAATCAAGTCGAAACTCGGAAAGCGAAAGGATCATAATGAAAGAGGAAACAAGGGAATTCTAAGATGAAAAATCTATAATCGACTAGAAACTTTGATAGGAATTTTTGATAGTTGGTGCAAAATTGTAATAAATTCATTCGTGTCTTCTTAAAAGAGCACGCGCAGCCTCGTCACTTTTATATAAAATTTTTCCATCTCTCTAAAAATATATATCCTTTATCAAAAAAATTCAAACGGGTATTTTTATATTCCTTAAGCAACTTTTATAAATTCTTCGAAATGTATATATTAGTAGAAATCGAACAAACTTAGTTATTCAATATAATGTGTAAAGTTTTAGAATTTAATAGAATATGTCATAACAATACATTCGTTTATACTCAGCGGTAAATTATACAAAGCTATTTATATAGCCATCACCTTTACACATTGCTTGTCCGTATTTTTGCTAATTTTTAATTTTTCAACCTATCATTTAATGTCATACATATCGGATATAATAACAGCGTAGAATTGTTGCGTAGACTTGCGTAAGAATGAATTTTACAAATCGGCAAAATTCTCATCTCACAACGATGAAATATTACACAGGTACCTAAGAACAGTTAACATAACTCTGGCACGAAACAACGAAGAAACATTGAAATAATGCGTCTAATATATTGTCATAATACACAATGCCGCGAAATAATTAACGGGTTGGAGTTGCCACGTTCGCGTTTAACATTTAGACAGTTACGAAGAAAAATAGGCTCCGTTGCAACGTTACACCCATGCGCTTTCTCGCTAAACACGCCGCGCGCTTTGCCATACAGGAGGATGTCGATATATCTTTCGCCACGCCGCACATAACCACCTGTATGGTAAGGAGAGAATAGAGTATTCATGTGGCACGGAATAACGATAATTAATTAGAGAATTGCTTGATGGAAAGCTGGATGACCCAACGTTCCATTCTTGATACTTGCTACGCAAGTCCAGATCGAAGAATTGTATGGAAATCTGCGAGCATCCTTTTATTTTCATCTTACGTTCCAATCTATTTTTCATTTGGTATGAAGAAGTAAAAAATCGAAGATTCATTTGTATTTACTTCCTTGAATATATTATCGAATATAGCATTGAATATATCATTCATTTCTCGCAATAACATTTTTTTGAACATTTACTTTTAAATGTCTGCTTGCTTCGAAGTAACAAAAACGATAATTTCAACTGAAACAATTGACGAGAAGTAAAATTTGAATTATTCTTTAACACTAGTTTACAATGACAGAACCAAGTGTTACGTGTTTTTATATTTTCTCCTTCTTAAAAGATTGTAAATAAAATCATTTATTTACTGCCATTGAAGTTTCAGATGCTCGATAACAAACGTAATATCAAAGCAGAAGCTCTCGAATATCAAACAGGGTCTTATTCTACTCAAGAATCGATAATTCCAATGAACAAACTAACCAGTAATTCGATACCAGTAGTACTGCCGTTCGTGGTGTGACGCATTAGGATTTTCCAGGAGGAAAGCGCGACTGGATATACTGTCGCTGTTAATGGCGTTATTAAGAAGAATCCGACGTAGAGAACGTGACGCGCAGGTGCGTACAGGGCGTTGCAAAAGGTGCAACGCGACCGCCGACGATTTTATCGAAGCCAAGGAAACCTGTTAGAAGAAGTGTTATTGCGATGCGCTGGTGTATCTGTATGTACGATCGCTAATAAATTCCAGCAACTCTGAGCCGCGCGGCTCCACTCATTTTCCACAGCTAACGTGGCACCGTCTCTTTCTCTGCTCCTCTATCTCCTTATCCCTCTTCTGTACCCTAATGTAATCCTCGATTGAGTTTGCGTGCCTCGACAATGACGCGAAATATATCTTCATACGTTCTTAATATCGAATAAATTAGTACCATTCGTTACTTTCTTCGCGTTCGTGACTTGAACACACTCTTCGCGCTCACGTTTTACCTATGTATGAAACGACACGTTTGAAAATTCAGAACTCTGTTCATATTAATTCCAGTTGTACGAATTCAAGTTATTTGGCCAACTTGATTTATAGAACAAATATCAGCAAGTACGAAATTGAAAATAATATTACAACTTCACTTGAAACTGGAAATTTCAAACTGGAAGTAACAAATTCACAGTAGTCAAGGTTTCTAGCTTTGTTAAATTTAAATTGGAGAACTGCACTCCGTTTGTTAGAACAAACTTTCGATTGATACCTGATCAACTAAACTCCTTTCGGTTGAAGCCACTTATTTGAACGCGAAGCTATAATCATAAAATTCTCTAAAAAAAAGCCTACGTAATAAGGAGAATCAGTATATCCCTTTAATATAAACTGTTATAATATGAATCATATGTCTCTGAGAAAGTTCAACGAATGAAACTCTATTAAACCAAGAAATCAGACATAATCATCCTAACGTAGTTTCGTTTCCATTAATTCCCATTCCAAACACGAATAAAACCAATAAACCAATAACAAAGAAAATCACTATACTGCTTTAATATCAACTATTTGTTCCCTAATGAAATCCGACAAGTGTACTCTACTACTACACCAACAAAATCGACGTAATCTTTCCAACATCCTTTCATTTCCATTAATCCTCTTATCCTCGATGAAACCAATAAAACTAAAGGAACATCCGCCATGTTAGAACCTCTAATTACCACAGTGGAAATCCGGATATAAAATATGCGTTCGTCCGTTTCGATAGTATTACGTTTCAATTAAAATCGTCGTATCTTGGTGCAGTCGGCTGTGCAGAAAAAAGAAACCTACACGGTCGTCCTCTAAAACCGGCTGACTAGGATGTACTCGAGTAGCTCTTGTTTCTTAGCGGACGATATATGAAAGCCGATTGCGTTTATTAAACTTTGAGTAGCGACGAAGAACGATGTCCATTAGGCAGCATAATTCCTGGCAAAAATCGTGCACGTTTCATTAAGCCACGATTTCGATCACGGCGCGGCGCGAGAAACTTTTCAAGGTGAACCTATCGGGGATGCACAATCTCTTTTTCTTGCTCCCCTGAAAACAATTACCGACTGGCTCTCGCGAATAGCGTCTCGTATACACAACGCAACGTCGGCCAGCGCAACGAATCTTCATCGAGATACCAGACCTCCAGACGTGTAAAATATAAACGATGCTGGCATTTTAATTGCTAAGGCATTCGTAACGCATATCCTTAGTGTAGCTTTCCTTCTTTTCGTCGAGAAGCGATGAACATGAAGAGTAAATGTGTAGAGCTTAGCTCTATTATAGATTGTAGAATAACGTTGCGTTACTCGCTGATTCGAAACGTCGATGCATTGGAAAATTGATGTGTTACTTATCCACCAGATCCTTTTGATCTGAAGCTTTGTAATATGATAGAGTGAATCAATACGTTTAACTTTTCTTGAAAGAAATAGGATGTATATTGGTAAGATAGATAGAACGATGATACTCGAAGGTCTTCGGTTTCTGTCTAACAAAACGAAGGAGTAAGTGTTAATCTAACCTTCAGATATCCTGGAGTACATTGAAGCAACAGGGATAATGGTATGTAGCTCTGATTTACTCGTTAGTTTGCTATCAAATATTATGTCGATAGGTTGATAATTAATTATTCCAATACAAGACAATATTAATAAACAGATGAAAATGTTTATGAAGACATCGACACTGCTTTTTTACGGGAGAAGCATGTGTAAGGGGAGGATCGATTGAGGACGTGGGAGGATGCAGAAATCTTGTGTCGAGTGTGTCGATATGATTTGTTGCTCACTTCCCGCCTGGTTACTGCCAGGAAACAAAACATAATTCATTACGCTCGATATCCAGCTAGATGACTGTTCAGTTTGTAAGAGAGAATATAGAAAATTAAAAACAGAAAATTGATCGACCTTTTATATTTTATTTTGTTTTCATGAATTCTCCAATTTATTTATATATCTAATAATTTTGAAAATCAATGTAAAAAGTCGATAGATATAATAAATATGTGGATTAATACGACTGTTAACTGGCATCATTGTGTCAATTGCATTAATACGCGAGGAAACAATGACTCGCCATCGTCGCCACAATAACAAGATAACCATCCTACGTCACATATTCACAAGTTTTTTCGCCGCACATATATCAATGTTTAGCAACGCCACGAGACCGTCTTAGGAATGACGATCCTGCAACGCGTTGTCCCACTTCTCGTTCGAACGATCATTGAGCAAGTATCGAGCGAACCTCCGCGGAATCGTGAAACACGACCACCTTCCAGAGCTCTATTTTTATCGAAATAAATTGGTTGTTCCACTAAACGTATCGTTAATTCGATCGATTAAAAAACGCTTGTTCGTGCCTTTTCTTCTTAAACAAGACACTACGTTCAAGATTTATGACCTTGATACGGATTTATTAGCTAGCTTCCGAATATTGACCGTGGAAAGTTACTAAAACACATTTAGCTTACCTTTAAACTTCTACAAGTACAGAATTATAGGCTGATAAAGAAAACTGTAAACGAAAATGTGACGTAATTTATTTAATAAAAGAACGGAGCTATACGTAAAACAACAATCGGTATTTAAATAAAAGATGGAAATAATTCATGTTTCTCAGTTAACGATTTAAAAAACTGTTATAAAAGAATGAATTCTAGAATGACACTTATCATTCCCATTAGAATTCCAATATCTTCTCTAAAGATTGGAAGGGACATAAAAATGCGATATCGCAGACTTTTTTCACAGAGACAAAGGATAGGAATCGACTTGGGCACCACGACCTACTTAAACAATCAACCAGGCGTTGTTCGTAGTACCGTAAACCTAGGCAAAACTGATAGAACAAGGTTTCAGAGATGAGTTCGCGTCTCTAAGCTTCGCATACTCGCAAACTCGGTTTACAGTTACTTGGCCTACCCATGCGAGACGTTCAACCCATGTGTACACGAGGATATTGCGTTATCACTAGCTGATATCGGTCGTTAAACAGAACTAACCTGCCCTCGGCTATCTCTGCTATTTGCGATTCATCTTACATACCGTGAAGAGATATAGAGGAACTTTATAATAGAATACATCAGAAAATTACAATAGCTGCTTGTTATCAGAAAAGCATCATATTACGTCACAAAACATGTATGTGACAAAAAATTGAAGTAACCCTACTTTATTGTATTTAAAGTTAACCCTAACTAGAGACAATTTGTTGAGATTTATGCGTTACTCGTACGCATCAATACGTAATTAATAAAAATACACATGTAACTTTTACATTATTCATTTTGGCACACAAAACTCACGAGACTCAAAAACTTGTTACATTCAATTAACATATTTATATATAATTAGACATAATACATATAATTAATATTGTACATTATATTACATATAATTAATGAATTTCTGTGCGTTTGTGAAAAATTCTCAATTCATGTAACATACAAAAGTATGTAAAATATTCAAAGTAGGTTACCCGTTCTTATAAAAATATAGTCTATTTCGCAATAAGCTAAGAGCAAACGAACAAAGACAAAATGCATTACAGTTTCCTTTCCAGTGATCCTGACAGTGCTAATGACAAAGGCACTCCATAGACAAGGGTTAAAGGCGTTCGTTCAAAAGTAACCGTTTATTATACCGATCGATCATTTTACGTTCCTCCTTCCACTTACGCCCGTGGAGCAGCGATCCCTCAGTTTCTTGCGGTGTGCACCGATGAGTTTCATGCAAATGGATGTTGCTTTCGTTTCAGAGGCGCGCGTACGACAGGCTCGGGACGCGCGCCTGACAGGGATGCACACAAGTGCACGTGACTTCCTGCAATGTGCACGAGGTTCTCTACACGATCACCCTGACAAGATGCGCGCTCGGTACGATTCCTACGCGTGGGCGTTGCGTTGCTTTCGCTCAACAATACGCTGCGTTGCGTCCGGTAATTGGTATACATACTGATGCGGTCTCTCCCTCTCTCTTTCTCGATGAGGGGCTCTCTGACTTGGCAGAAATGTTCAATTTCGCGCGAGAGGGAAGAAAAAGAAAGAACCGAGGATCGTCATCCCCGTGGGGCTTCGAGATATAGCAGTGAGAGAACTCGTCAAGAGAGAAAGAAAGGGACTTCAGTTGCGGGCAGGCGCGGGACTTTAGTTAAACAAATTGGCTGGCGCATTAAATTTTAACGAACGGCGTAGGAGCACATGTATGAATCAATTGTATGAAGTCATTTATTATTTAAATGGAGGCCATTCGTAATGGGTAGTGGTAATGGTAACAGGCTCGGCTCTAATGATCCCACGAATCAGCTACAAGAATAATAAATACATCAGAAACAATATCTCGGTATGTTGAAACGAGCGTTCGTACGCTGTTAGTTGCACGATTTAGAATGAAATTATGCTCGCGACTGTTTAAAGCCTCGCTAAATTCCTCGCTCGTAGCCCATTGTTTATTGCCAATAAATTCTTCAGTCGTAAATTAGTTTTGTTTTACCGCCGTCTATCCCTACCACTCTTCGCTTTATAATCCTCTCCCTCCAACGTTTAATTACAATAGAACATCCTTCGATGAGAGCCATACACTTCTCTAGTACTTCATGTTGCCGGCGCTACGGTTCGCCATTCATAATCGATTACCTCTCTAAACGCTATACCTCCGACTACCAAAAACGAAAATCAAAAGGTTTTACGAGACTACAAAGGACGGCGGTAAAGCAACTAAAACACTGACTTTTCTTCTTTTACGATATTTTATTTTTCACCCGGCGAGTACTTATAGTACCATTATACAGCCTAACGTACATCGCAAGCTGACACCACGCTTGGCGGCCATGGTCTTTCACGGTTATATGTCAAATAAATCTTCGTTATATCAACTTTTCTAGCTCGAAAACAAACAGGTTAAATAAAAAAAAAACAGATTTTTCCTCATTGCCTCGATACTATATTAAAGACTAACGACGACTCATAACGTACAAGTTTGATTATTCTGTGCAAAGATCAAGGTTGAATTTTACGATGTTGAAACTTAGATGATTTATACAATCCTACCTCACTATATACATATGTGCTAAAAGATATACTAAAAGGTATGCGTAAAAATTACATGTGGTCATATTCTGCCATATTCCTCCCTCGCTGCGGAGACCTGGTTTATCGATATCGTACTGAGCTTCTCAGGCAAAAGGGAACCAAGGCAGAATAAGGAAAAAATAAGAAGAAAAGAAGCTCAAGGGCTTTTCAATAAAACTTATAGTCCTTATAAACCATCGCCGGGACAGTGCAGCGGCATGCGGCCTGCACGCAAGGGTAGGAACATGCACTTTATAATAATAGTAAAAATAACGCGGCGGCGGCGGCGGCGGCGGCGCAGCATGCGAACTTCTTGCATGCAAATAGATTGCAGGTAGGCTCGTAGGTACCTTGGTATCCCGTGTGCTACACGTATATATACGTTGCTCTGTAGCGACGTGTATTTCACCGGGCCACCAGACCATTCGGCGCATCCAACTCTGCTTTTTTAGTCTGTTGGTCGCCTATTTCCCTCTCATTTTTTCTCTTATTCGTCTCTCTCTATCTCTTTCAACGACCAGTTTTATGCATCGATTATTGAAATAATTGTAACGCCTACAGCTGTCGTGCGCGAACACCGCAAACGAGTCTTTATGGCGTAATCATTGTCGGACGAATACGGCTGCTCCATCTTTACGACCCTGTTATTTATTCGGATCGCGAACCAGCTTCGAACCGGACGTTCGTATCGAGTTCTTTCGTGAAACTCCACGAGAGATTCGTGAGTTAGGTTGTCGATAGTGGACCGGACCTTGAGTGGAAGTAATGATCGCTGATAGCGGTTTTAATTGTTTCTTGCACTTGAAGCGAAACGATCGTTTAAATTCTTCTTTTAAATCGATTGGGATAGGTCGTACCTTCCATAAATGTGGTTTTTAAAAGTATTGTAACAAAGAATGTAAACGTAACGATGTGGATTCCTGTCTTAACGATAATTACGTTAATCCACTCCTTGAGAATTAATCCTTGTTAAAGTTAAGAAAAATTGTACAACACGAGAATAGCTTCATTTGCACAGTTTTAATTCTGTGTATCGTTAAATAAATGTACAAGTATGGAGTTATCTTATCGACTGTCTTACAGAACAGATCTGTCAATAAAGAGAGGATAAAGCAAATGAACCGTTTTAAATCCTCTCAATTTTCTATCTCGCTGTTTTCTATTTTCAATCTCGCTAATTCTTATTTCATTCGCCTTACCACGATTTGCGTATTTTTACATTGCATTGTTATTAGAATTTGTAGCAAACCGGCAAGAAATATTTCTACCTTATAAGCGTATTAGTACGTTATAGCGTATTTGTACATTTTAAGTAAGTATTTGTAAGATACAAGTGGTCTTAAACTATGTCGCGTAAATAACGAGGTATACATTGACTGTCACGATCGCCTTCTGGTAGCGACCACCTTTCGAATGACATCGCTGCACGAGATGCTGTGAACGCATTCAAACGCACCAAGGGTCGGTCGAATCTCCTCGAGTTTCTTTCTGCATCGTTCGGGCTTGTACACGGATCTTCCGACAAGAAAAAGGAAATGGAAAACTGAACGTACTGTAATCCACGAATAAAGGAAAGAATAAAAAGAACGACAAACCTGGCGCAGCTACGATAACAATATATTATTTTATACCAAATTTCTCTAAATTCTAACCACTGAACATACATGATAAACGACTGTCATAATTAGCAATATAAGATACAGGTACAAATGCAGCTAATACTTAAGCAGAATTAGTTTTCATTCCCCCACAAGCTACGTCAGTCACCCATAAACTACGTTCAAGCATGGTGCTTATATTCCTAGGTCCAAGTAAACAGAATGGAATGAAAAGGAAGAAATACAACGAGTGACGAGCCTGCCGTGAAAACGCTATACTTTGGCGTATATCATCAAGCACAAGGTGATAAACGTTCGAATTAATGTAACCTGCAAAAAATCCCTACTTGTTAAACATTATTTTTAGCCGACTGTTAAGACTACCGAGATACCGTGTATTCGTCGTTTGCGCAAGAAGCTACGAATAAACGCGTAACGACCAGTTTCTACCCCATGGCGCGGTAATCGAACATTAAGGAGCATTTACAGGCCGTAGGCATTACACATCATCGAAAATACCGAATACCGGTCACTGCGCTTACGCGTGCGCCGTTAATTGATCGAACGCACGCGATTTTGGTATTTACGATCGTTTACACGGGACCACTGTTCATCGTTAAGAAGCTACGTAAAGTGTATTTGACGCCGATTTCGTGAACGAACCACCGTGTGTACGCTTGGTACGTCGCGTAATTCTTCGATGGCCGATTAAAGATAGCCTCGAGGACCTCGACACCTGTACGCCTCGCTTAAACGTCTCGATCGTATGTCATTCGCGCGAGGATGCAACGTTCCTTGAAGAATGTTCCGAACGAGCCATGTTCACCGGTGGTCCGTCCACTCTACGCGCAGAAGCGACTGCGAAACGTAAAAATCTACTGTCAACGCTTCTCCGGTTGTGTTCACGATTGCGCTGTCGAGTATCTTGAGTTTCAATGGCAGGAAAAGGGTTTCGACTGATTCGTCGATGAAATCCTGACGTCAGAGGAAGATAATTTCTGACCGTTTGAAGATGATTGGAAATTCTATCGGCGGGTTTGAGTTTGAAGGATTTGTTTCTGGGATGGAGTGATGTGAGTGGAATGGTGGAGACGTCCTCGTGGTTAACAGTAATTCATTCTCGACGAGTTTGAGTAAGAATGTTTTTCGTAGAACTGATTATAAGAAGCAAGACTCTTGGGCGGTGTACAATTCATTTTAGGCAAGGAATTTTAATGACGAAGATAAATAAGTTGCAGAAAAAGGAGAATTCCTGTTATTTCTAAAACATTGAAATCTAAGAAAATTTATTATTTCTAGGAAAAGTGTATGAAAATATCAGAAATTTTTGTTTTAATCGAAATTAATATTCATTTGTAATTATTTTTCAACGAATTTACATTATCTTTCGTATCCTACTTTTTAACATTGCAGCTATAAAAAAGGATTCCAAGTGTTCACTGAATATTTTTTTCGATCGCTATCATACATTTTCCTAAATCCTACATTTTGTTTGAAAAAATTTAAAGAAATTGACGAATAGATTATAACATTATGACTATTACTCAGATCGTAATTAATTAAAAAGTTTGATAATAACTCAAGTATTAAGTAATTCGGAAATATTTAAAGAAGCAAGAATGCTTAGTTAAGGAGATCATGATTTTACCGCAGCATTGTGTCAAAAATAATTGCACACGTGGTCTGTGGTAACCTACCCAAGAACCAATATCCCTCGTATTCTGTTTCAAGACATTATTCATCGTTTTGCCAGCTGTCGGCTGGGTGGTACGCGCGCGTACTCCCACGAAGAATTTCCGCTACCGTGGGTGGATTATATTATGCAATTTCACGGACAACATCGGCGATATGTAAGCACAGGGGATTAGGATTGCAGCAGCGTATCAAAGGAAGCGGCCACGTACGCCTGTGTGTATGTCGGTAGCCTGCCTCGTCTTGTAATCGTTGGATGCTGGAAATACAGTGGATGCGGGAACACCGCTCGAAAGATAAATTTTGTTCGCGATAATCGGCGTGACCATCCACGACTGCATTTGTATAATTTGATATTCTCGATATTGCTGGCGATGGTCGGAACAAAACAACGTACTCGCTCGATGGCAATATTGGAATCGGGAATTGCGTGGATAACGACAAAGAACGAAATATATTTGAATATATGATCTCTCATACTTGACTGATCTTGTCACATTTTCCCCGCCGTTATAATTATTAACATAATATTCAATTAAATTCATTCTTAATTTATGTTTAATTCATTCTTAATTTGTAGTATGTGTATATTACAGGAATGAATTAAGATCTGAAGTTGAGAGTTGTAACAATGACCATTGTCATTTGAAAAGGTGTCTCGAGATCAGAAAGATAGAAAGCACCTTTTATTAAAATTTATGAAAAAATGACTTTTTTCATTTTTCAAGAATAACTTTAATCTAATTCCTCCAAGAACCTTAAATTTCTCTGTGATAGTCAGTTAACTAGGTAACTAATACCAGTGCATATAGAGCCATATCTTAATCGAAGGACTTTGATACCCACACCTGTAGTTATCTATAGTCAGTTAGAAACCACTAATGGACATTTTTCCCAAAACTATTCTTACTTAATACTTAATCACCTATTATGGATGTTTCTGAGAACCCCTATACTTATATAAACACAATATTCATCCTGAGACGGTAATATGATAAATTATCGATCACCCTGAGGGCAACCCCAATCGACAATATCATTTTACCGTGATGAAATTAAGGCTTTCAAACATGTCGACATTTGAGTAAGCCTACTCAGGCAGAATTTAAGCAATAAAATACAGTACTAGAAAATGAAAGGAGAAATTCCATCGATTAAGAAAACAATGCAAACACGTTAAAAAAAGCATCTTGGCAATAAGATGGAAAATAATGAGGAACTAAAGAAACGAAATAGAAATTTCTGCAATAAAAGAATGCAGCATGATTTTACGGCCACATTAAATCATACTAGCTGAGAATTTATAGGTAAAAGTACCGTTTTATTTCTCATGCAAAGTCTATAATTCTAATGTAATGTACGGATAATAACTCATACAAATGAGACGGAACAGGCTGAAACAAGAAAGTTGTAAGATAAATGTAGATTCCTCGATTAAGCAGCTGTTCGATGACTCAGAGCGCAATGTCTTCGAACTTTTCGATGCAATTAAACTTTATTGCAGATTCAACTCAGTCTTCACAGAGAAATTTACAAAATGTTACAGAAAATAAAACGAGATAGAGGAAGATCGACGATGAATTAGGTGCTTTCACCCAACAACATGAAGAGAGAATCGCAAGTAAAAGGAACTCGATAGCGAAAAATAAACAGGACGAGATCCATGGACGATTTTGCTTTCCTTTGGCGAGACCTTTCTTCCCGCCATTAACCGGCATGCATGGGAACCGTTAGGTGAAAGGGAATCACGGAGCTGTGTACAGTAAATCGAAGAAACTCTTTCGCCGGTTTCTGCGCCGCGAGATTGTCTCGCAATTCAATGGTAGGCGGGTGCACACCTTCGACAGAGACCAACGACGATAATTTATGACGGTCATTTGACTGTTCCGGAATCGGTCGATCAGTCTACACGAAACTACAAAAAATTTCATTAGCTTTTGCGTGAATTCGGCCGTTCGCGCCTTGACGAATAGATTTCATTCGGCAAAAGCAGTGATTCATGTTGGTTTGATATGATCTTGGTAAATTTTAAGATTAGATATGTATTAATGTGAAATATAGATTATTGTCCAGTATGTAGATATCGCATAAAGAAATTTTTTGCCTAACCTTCTTAGTTTCCATGATTTATAGAATTTGCCTAATCTTTATTCCATTTGCATAATTTGCCTAAGATTCCTGTTAATATTTACTTACTTGAATTAACAGCTTGTCCTTGCAATCTTCTACTGATTTGAGATTAAATCCAACTAATGACGTATTACGTAAAAAAGTAAACTTCCGAATGATATAATTAGCAAACACAATTCCCAAAATATCAAATAGTAAACTTCGATAAATCGAAATGTCATCTGTTCAGCAAATATGAATTTCAAGGTAGGACAAGTTGGAATGGAAATCAAGGCGAGAAGGCTATGGAAGCCTCTTGGCTGATACATGTAAATTCAAGGCAACGTAACTTTATCCCATAATGCTGAAATTTATAAAATAACGAATATCCAATGACACCCGAAAGTGCCCATACATATTTTCACATAGCTTGTGAATTCAGAATTATAACATTATACATATCTGCAAGGATGATTACACACAGACTACTAAATAAAATCAAGTCTACTGAAACAAGTCTGGGGTATATTATTATATCATAGCTTAATCCAAGTAAGAAATGAATTTAGTAAGAAATAAAGGAAATATATAGATGAAATAATATATTCAAAATTTGTTATATTCTATCTATTCAGATCTTTTATTTTTCATTATTTCCGTGTTCTATGTCCAATCTAGATTTGCCCTATTTTCTATATTCATTTTATGAATTTTATTCTACACTCAATATAGAGTCCAATCTATCTACCCGCATTAATATTCAGGTACAATGAGATGCGGTACATTATCGTTATATACATTTGCCTATAACGCATAACTAGATGTTCTTAAATATACAAGCCTATATGTTGCTTAACAGCTTAATATATTAAAACAAATATCGTTGTTGGCAAAAGCATGTATTTTATTTACACAATGCACATACTTTCTTCGAATACGAAACAAGAAGCTAAATAATATCCGGACGCTGATGTGAATCGCTGTATACCCGTTCTACGTTCTATAACATAGTCAAATCCACTATCGTAACCTAAACTATTCAAAGTCTACGGAAATCTATGAAATCACCGATCGTTGTCGATACAAATTAACCACCAGAAAGATTTCCCTTCGAATAAATTGTAAACTCTCCTAGAGAGACTCGCGCCAAGTTCCTACGCTGTTGAGAAAAATCAGGGAACTCCAGCCGCGAAACCCATTTCCGAGGGAGCGGAATCCGCGTTTGCAAAATGAATTACCACGTATTAACGCGTTGCGCGGCAGGATGCGTGTGTACACCGGCTGCAATCGCTCATAAGACGCATTAACGCCGACTGACGCGTCTCGTGCATACTCACCGGTCGTACACCTGCTTTATTAACGCGGCCGTATCTTCTAGAAACCGGTAGAGGTCGCATAGAGACTTACACGTCTTGCACACCTCCGGTTTGCACGATCGCGAGTCCGCGCCAGTCTCGCCTAACAAACGGAAAGAAAAACAAAATAGAAAGAAAAAACGGCCGCGTTAAATTATTGGCATAGCTGGTGTCACGGTTCTCGCGTGTATATTTTAGAGGCAAGCCAACCTCGCTCACTGCATCTCTCTTCGAATACGTAGCTGGTGTTACCGCGAATGCATCGCCGGTGCAACGTTGCACCTATATCGCCGGCCTTTTGTAAGATCATAAATCGCGGGCCAAGTGAAAAATCCTGGGCTTATTCGCGCCGCCGGATCGGATGTCCGGCGAATGTTTATCCATTTACGGTTTCTCTGATAATTTACCCTAGTCGTTAGCGCGAGCAAGCCATTTTGACGCTCGTCCACTGGAGGAGAAGAATGGTTAGATCAGTGAGTAAGAGGAGGCTGTAGGAAACATGTCCGGTTGGAGAAGCTGCAGGTGATTCGATCTTCAAAAAATTGCTCGTTAAAGATGTTTTCTTGTGAAAGTATAATTTGCAGGGGGCATGGTTTATGTAACGGGATGGGAAATGTGATGTATGTAATAATGCGGATACGTTTTTAAGGTCAATTAGGGGTTAGATTATGGAACACGACGAAATGATTACACGATTAATTTAAAGGTGGGAAAGTGATACACACAAAAAATGATATATATATAACATCCGAATTTATCCAAAGAATTTTATTGTGAAGTTTCGAGACTTTAGGGTTATATACATGTAGTAAAGTATTTTAACGTAATAATCTATTAGAACATGATTGAATTAGGTAATAAATCTAGGTGACAATATTTGGAATAAATTTGTTTGTAGCTTAGTTACATTCTTGATCCTGTTATTTGTTAATCACCTGCAGTTTGGCGATAAAATATGCTAGAGAAAGAAACTATAGCGAATTGTTTCAATTTACGAGGGACACGAGATAATTTTTAACAGGTGACTGAAATTACATAGATTTATCTCGTTTCTCATGATTGTGCTAGGTCGACTCGATTGTAATAGGTCGAACAACGAGCCCAGGAACTTTCCCAGACATTAAACGACGCGGTGAATACCGATAAAATGTGACAGATATTTCGTTGAACCTGTTGTTACACGAATTTTAGAATCCGGCCTGTTAGGAAATGATTCTTTACACTTGCGATAAATCCGAGGGCACGGTATCCTAGGAATTTCAGCATCCTCTGAAAATGTGTTCCAAACGATTTTCCTTTCAGCACATTAGCCAACGCTTGCGAAACGGCTGTTACATTCTGGCGATACGTCTGTGTCTCCATCAAAATCCTCTAAATACGCGTTGCTCAACGTCTTCCTCTTGTTCAACGTTATTCAATAGTTACAGCAACATCTTAAGCATCGGGAAATACGAAAACAAATTTGAAGATCGTTAATCGTAGAAAGCGAAAACACTGTTTCGTTTCAAGCCGATATCCTCTTCGATTTGTTTATAATACTTTCGTGAGCAACTGCAGAATCTCATTCGCGAAATCACTTCCTCCATTCTCTATCAGACAATGTATCCTCAAATTGGACATGTACATCCCAGAAACAAAACACGTACACACGAAGAGAGAAATACCATTAAGGTGAATAACCAGCAGGAATAATATAATACGAAGTCAGGTGAGGTAACATCGACAAGGTATCAATCAAATTATACAAAGACGAAAGAGAGAAAGAGAGAGAGAACATAATAAGAAACAAGCAACCACGGGGTAAGCAAGGTATACTATACGGTCGGCCATAAGTATTAGGACATCTACTGATATTTAGTACAAATCGAATGTTTTCCACCACATTTATTTTCTACTTATTTTACTATAAATCTGTTATTTTGTTCACGTCATATTTTATTTGAATACGAGTCTGTTATG
The DNA here is from genome assembly GCF_011952255.1 of Bombus vosnesenskii. Taxonomy (NCBI): domain Eukaryota; kingdom Metazoa; phylum Arthropoda; class Insecta; order Hymenoptera; family Apidae; genus Bombus; species Bombus vosnesenskii. Next base: position 559,411 of record NW_022882976.1, on the reverse strand, counting down.
TTATTTACACGTGCCACTTGATATATATTATTAGAAAAAGTAAAAATTGTTGGATTTTTAGTACAATCAACCCATCTATAAAACGATTAATTGGTTCCACGGTATATAGAAATCGCGTTAAACGAAACCAGAACAATGTGATGGAAACATTCCTGCTACCTGTGGATGGTTGTGAAGTTATGCTATATGGAACCGGCAATTTTTGCGTCGCGTTATACCGAAACCGCGTTTTCAGTTTGCTATGTTATAAGAGGGTTCAACGTATTTATGGCCGACAATATACGTGAAAACAAGCTGTTATTTCATCGAAAGGTTTCTATCTCGGTGAGGATCTGTGATATCTGGCCATCCTACTATGACGATTCGAATCCCGTTTCGCGTGTTCGATAATCATCTTAACGCGGAACATCGCACACGCATCAGCGTGCGTACACGCGCGAACATGTACGCGATTCCACACCGCAAGGTTGTCGAACTTGCTCGGGTGAGATCCACTAGTTTCCACGGCGGAAGTGCGAACACAGCGTTCCTTCGATCGCTAGCTAACATTGATTACCCCGAGGTACTATAGAGGGAATCGATGATTGCTTGCTAACCAAGGGAATTTCTGAAGAATTCCGTTTATAGATAACGCTTGATTTTTTAACAAGCTTTCTTTTAATTGATTGTTTACGAAGCAAAGAAACGTTAGATAGGATACCGTTAGGGAAGAATGTCGCTTGTCGATGTGGAGGAGGATTATTGAACAGTAAATTAAGTTTATGATGAAGCTGATGCTTCCTGGAAATGATGAAGGATGGCTCATTGTTAGCTAGGAGATATTTATTGAGTGAATATTTTTCTTCTTCGTAAATATACCAATCGCTTGATTGCACTTTACGGTAATTTGAATAAATTTAAACTCATTTGTAATTGATGAGCAAATTGAAAATGACTATGATGCAACTTATTAAAATTTATAAAGAGAAGATAAATAAAGAGATGGAATTTGAATAAAAATTCTGAGATTTTATATCAACTATATATCGTAACGAATGTTTCGATTTTAACGTGTTTTAATATTTTTACGTACTGTGTATACGTTAAGTACACCTTCAAATTCCAATCTAGCCATTTATCTTATCCTTCAACAAAAACAAAAAACTTCCAGCTCCTGGCATTTTAGTTTATTTGAATTTAATAAAGAACAAAAAAAACACCATACCGTAGTATGAATTATACGTTTCGATCATTCTAGACATTTAAAAGGCATCAATCAAAGGAAGAGAAAAGCTACTTACGCAAATCACATTAGGTAATCCATAATTTACTCATAAAATCATCCACGCACAAATTAGCGGAATTAAATATCAACTGCGCCTGACTAAAATTAATTACTCTGAGAAAATACTATTCACACGATGGGTCAAATTTTACACGTGCACTTGTTTGCAAGAACATTCGACCCTGCATGAAACTTGCCGATCGATTTAATCGTTTGAAATTGTTTGGAATCCTCTGTATAATGTTTTTCGTGATTCTGATCGGTCGTTGCATTCGAGGTTTATGATTCATCCGCGCAATTGTTGATCGTTGAACCTAATCGGCGTGTTTTACGTCATGAAATTGCATAACGATCGACTGAAAGGAACAGAACGAGGAGTTTACCGCAATTTCAATTATTCCAGTGATTTATGATCTGATTTATATCACGTTTTGATTGAAAACCTGGCAGACACGACGAAACGTAACCGACCATCGATTGGTCCGGTGCCCGAAACCAGTCGCTTGTTATTCCCACGGTCAGATGCGCAGGAAATAACGGGAACATCCTGGCGATGATTACGATAATGTTAAAACATGGCCAGCTCTCACGAAATTAATGACTGCCTGAGCTCGTACGGTCTATTCATTCGTGCCTGCTGCCTGCTGCCGAAGGTTATCGAACTTATGGGACCCATCCACGAGTCCGTTGCCGCTAATGGCTGTCGTTTGTCGCCATCGACTTTCGAGCACCCTCTTGAAACCAAAGTCTTGTTCCTTTGTTAAAACATATGAAATATGTAAGATCTTTGCTTGAAACTTTTAAAAAAGGTACAAGGGTTGAGTTCGATATGAAGGTAGTGATAAGAATATTAATAAAAATATGGCAAGTGAGAAAAAATTGTATTTCTTTGCTATAGTATATGAAACGTGTAAGGTTCTTGCTTGTAACTTATAAAAATAGTATAACGAAGGGTGAAGTTCATACAGGTAACGATAAGTGGTAGTGATCTTTCGGTAAAAATATAATGAGTGAGAGAACATGTAAGGCCGTCTCAATCGATTTCCTGCAGTTACCTGTACCTGAGTGAGGATATCTCCTTCGACCAGATTTGATACCTCGAATAACACATATAAAAGACATTTACATGTTCCGAATCAAATTCTGATTATTAAAGATTAGCAGAACAAAATTTGTCAGAATTGTAATACATCTAATTGTACGATAATAAATTTCTAGACGAATAATGAAACGAAGAAAAATTCTATTGAAAACAAATACCGATACACTGCTCCAGATAAATCTCCGATTCGATCAGATTCAATGATAGGGATCTTGATTCGTATTTCGCAAAGGTTCGAAGCATGGCAAAGAGAATCGGTCTCGCCTCGTTACAGCGAGATCGGCTTTAGTCGTCGCTAACGAGCGATTAGCCGACATTGGTGCTACTGGGCGAAGAAACTGATGGTAACGAGGTCACGAGTAAGTAGACAGGCAACAACGTTTCGCTTTCGTTATCGCTCATCATTCGCTAATTACGTAAGCATCGTGACAGTGAACACCACTTTGCACGTCGAGCTGGTAAAAAAAACGAGCATTTTGCAAAACGATAACCGTAGAAAATCTCGAAACCAGAATGGCTACTCTACGAGAAAAAGAGCAAAAGTTTCTCGTTGATGTCTCGACAAGCTTTGCGCATTATTTCACGGGATCAACTTTCTTTTTTTTTTATCTCTCCCCATTACTCATCCGAAAATGCCATTTTAAATTCAGTTTCTTGTTCCGACCGATGTTATTACGAGTTTTTCTGATATTTTCTCCAATTCCTATTTTTATGAATATTATGCATTATTCAATTAAAAACGGGAACAGGTGTTCATACTCGAGTATGTTATGATCTGTGAGTTTCTATCATCTAATTTGCTAATCCAAACTGACGTTTCAAGAAACGGAATGACTTACAAATTTTTAAAGCAAATTGTAAAATAAGATTGAAGCGAGAAATTACACGTGGTAACAACGATTCTTGAATGATTTTTCATCAAACGAATCTTCATTTGAGAACAGAAAACATCGATTGAATAGAAAATAAACCAATGGGCGCGAAGTTAAAGTGAGAAAAGATGGTATTTGGCGTCTACAGAGATTACGGTCTTTCAAATAATTTCGTGTGATCGGTCGTGTTACCGACGAAACATCAGGCGTTTACATAAATACATAGCTGGGAGGAGTGTTCCAATTGTGAATCATTTTCATCGGGAATGTAGGTGCCCTTAAATTACGTCGGCGAACGGATCGGAGCACTGTGTACCCCAATTACAGCCAGGAGCTACGAAACTTGGATTCTTAATGCAATCGTCTCTTGTTGTGGTAAATAGTTAGGAATGCCTCGGCTCATCGAGTCATTCTGCTTCTTAACGAATTCCAAGCGAACTCTTTTAAAATAACAAACAATTTCAAACAATTTCAAAGTAAACACGATAAAGATTCATTTGCGATAGACAATGAAAAAACATCTACATGTACTTCCATTTGGTTAAGATCTATCTTGCAATTATTCTTAGGAGAAACAGATTTGTAACCACGAATATGTATTTAACAGATCTACCAGATAAGATTTTATTCTTGGAATATAACAAGTGAAAAAGCAATTCTAACAGGATATCGCAATTATCTACCTCCAGACCCATTAATAATTAATTCGTCGATAAATCGATCAGTACAGAACCGTTTTCACGATCGAGCAACAAATCCCACGCGAATATCACTATTCCCTCTATAATCAATCAGAGAAACCAAAGTAAGACGCCAAGTGGAAACCAAGGAGCGAGAGAGCAGAAATTTATACGTCGCTGCGATTATTACGAAAAATATTTTAAAAAAGATCGATCATGCTTTTATATTTATATACACTTTCCACTCTACGAGTATTAGCCTCGAATATTACGTATTGGGTTAAACAATGAAAACGAACAGCGAGCAATTGTAAAACAATAAGCAACCTGAATTTAACTGTCTAAAAATCTTGTAAACTTGATCCCTCTGGTTTAAGCGATCAGACGACAAATCGCAAGCGAATATCTCTACGCTCTGTACAATCGTTGAAGGAGACTAAAGTAAAACACCAAGCGGAAGCTGACGTACAAGGAAGCAACATATTTTATGCAATCGGTGCAATTAACCACTCGCGCATCTCTTGGCTCTTAACCAACCTCTTGCAACGAATCCCGAAGCACCGACAGGCTCTTAAACTTCTTGGAGCCGCGTCAAGACTAACCACGGAGTGGTAACCAACCAACCCGTCGTGCGTCTTATGCAATTGACGTAATCGACCGAGAGAATATGTTCGGTTTTTGCTTTACGAGCAACAGGCCCGTAATTATTCGCGCGAAGGAAATGCCCTCTTCCTGTGTGAAAGCCTCGCGAAGAAGCACTAATCGGCAGAAAGGAGGAAAGGAAGAAACACTAATTGTCGTAGGCGTGTACCAGTAGCCTAAATCAAAGCGTTAATCCGTTAACGTTGACCTATAGAACTCTCTTCGCGAGTGGAACGTTATTATGGTCGGTGAAACTCATGGGAAAACGGTTTCAACCGACGCAGAAACGTGCTTTCCAAAGATACTACTGGTTATTTATGCACGTATCGTAGCCACCAAAAGGGGCACAGAGCAAGCCAGTTCTTTGGTGCTGTGCGGTTTACGATGCGCAGATTGCTGGGTTATGTGTGGAAGCGTTATGCAAGCTAATTAATTCGGCCGCAAAGCGATCAGTTTTGACTCAAGGTACTGTTAAATAGCGAACGTTTCGTACGGAATGGGCCTACTTAAGTATACCGTTTGTTTTTAATGAATGAAGAGAGGATACGGACTCGTTCGCCTGATCTCGTAGCGCGGTTTCCGACTAACTTTATGGAGTAATGAAAGTAAGACTCTGATAGCTGCAACGGAGGAAAGAAAGTAGTGTTACTGATGAATTTAAATGACTCGAAATTACATTGTGTAATTTTTGTACTCAGTTTAGTGACCATTATGTAACTCCAGTAATCTTCAATTTTGGAGAGCAAGGAAATTTAAGAAATATTATATCTCGTAAATAAATCAAACGGGAATCGCGAAATAAATATTTTTATTTGCGGAATGTGTCACGAATCGACTGTAGTAATATTTGGACTTATCTAATTTTTACAATCCAAAAATTTGTACAGAAAAATATACACTGCCACTTAGAAAATCCCCGACGATTTTAGCATTTTATAGAAACGAAACAATTTCAAAAATTGATTTCATACCAATAGATTCTCACTTAGTATCGATTAACTTCCACTTGGAAACGTTCTTTCTTTAACCTATCAGGATCAAAAAAAAAGATATCGTGACAATTGATTTATGAGTGAAATTTTCTGCACATATAGTTCGCGTGTTTCATGCAATGCAATATTAAAAACGGTAGAAACGTGTCTTGAGGAAGTGTAGATAGACAAACGTGGTATTTCGCTTGCAAATATCGTGGCAGGAATAGACCGAGAGGTTAGACGAGATGTGAAGAGGTTTTCTCGGGGAAACGTCGAAGCTGTATATTGCTCGTGAGCAGAAGCTCTCTGCATACATTACGTCCGTGCTCGTAATAATGTGCGCTATGTTTCTCGACTGGTTCCGATGTAACGTAAGACGTAAGCCACGCCAATAGCAGCGCCTTTATGTTACGATATTGTGTAACAGGATAATATTATCGCAGAAACAGCTTCCGACACTTGCTTCTTCGTGCTCGGGCTGCGTGTAGTGTCACTTCATCCGTGATTTCCTTAATGTTCCTGGTAGCGGTGATATTATCGGGATGAATGACGTTTAAATAACACGCGTTAGAATATCGTTTGATACTCGAGATGTATATAGTAACGTTCTATTTATGATTATGAAACGAATCTTTTTTTTCGTTTAATCTTTTATAACATTATTTAACATACATATAAGTTACATGTATATACGTTTACTTCTTAACTTTATCATCTTTCCTATTATTGTATTATTCTATTTTACTAATACACCATCCTACTAACTACTAAGTATTATTTCTCAAATTCCAGACGAAACAAACAAGACTTATTAAATTTCTAAACAAATCTAATCTTTAAAAAATATCAATTTGATTCGTCGTAAGGTAATCACAAAGTAGAAGGATACAAATGATAATAAACGTGGAATAACCGTATTGTATAACAACTATTTCGTAATCCGCGTCGCATTCATACCACTCCCCCCGCTATACCTGCGTCATCAAACAAAATAATTCAATAAACATTCACTGTACATGCTGCCACCAATTGTTGCGTGTACACCGGACAATTGACAACGCACATAATATCCAATTCTCCGATTACACAATGGGAAAAAGGATCAATTTGCATTCAGCGACCCCGGCACGAAACGCGATTCGTTCCCCTCGGTGTCCATCGGACGCAATGATTCACAATAGAGTTACAAGAGTTACGGCTCGATTGCCACACATTATCCACATTCCACGTTGGCGATCGAAGGGATTCCCTCGGCTTCCTGGTGAAACGCAATACCAGATTTCAATCCGCGTGGCGCGCGTGTGCATCGTGGCTATGCCCCCATCAGTGAAATCGAGATAGCAAAACCCTCTTATCTGGGAACATCTATCAGAGACCTTTCGACCCCAGTGATTCGTCTCTCTTGTCGAACGTGCCTACATACCTTTAAACTTAAACGATTCGTTCCATTCCCTCGTACCGTTCACTCGGTCAATTCTGATCGCGTCAGGGGCGTGCTTCTTCCTATTTCACGACTTTTGTGGATCATCGCTCTATGCCTGATGCTTTAGGAAAAATATCTGCATCGTATATTTGTCCTTTGAAAAAATTTACCTTGGATTCATACTTGGGAAGACGTTAAATCGTTGCTATTGACATTGGACTATAGTCCAACCTTACCTATAGTAACCTTATCTATAGGTTCATCGAATAGAAAATTGTGTATATTGATTCCTTAATGCTAATAATGAGAAGTTGGATTTACGTAATATTTGCTGTTCTAACGTTATAAGTTATTATACGAGAATGAATCATGAGAAACAGCATACTTAGATATTTGATTAAGTATTTTCACACACAAATACCTACCTTGCTTTTGGATTATAGGAATTGAAAAAGTGCATCGATTGGTGTATAAAGAGTAAATATTTTAAAGAATATCGATCAAAAAATGAACCTGAGAAAAAATTTTTTCCAATGTTACACGTGTCTCTCTCTCAATCTTTTCTATAAATTATAAATTTTCAAAAATAATCGGCTCAATAGAAAGAAAAGAAGCAACATCGTTACACGATGCACTGCAGGCATAGGATCGTTTCCCGTCTCTTCGCTCATTTAATCCTATAATCAGCATCTGAAGACGTTCGTTTAGCGAGTGGGAGTACACGAGGATCACGAGAGAAATCGTCGGTAATTTCAACGACGTTCGAACCACCGTGAGAAGAGATCCACAGGTTTGTAGTACGCACCTCTGCTACCTGATTGTTCTTAAGTGCTTTCAGATTCGCTTGATCGGCGCACGATGTACCCGGTGAAATCATCGTGCTTGGGAAAGATTAAATACAAGTCGAAAGACGATAGTAAATCTCGATATTACAAATAATTACACAGTATTCGTTATTATGTACTGAAATGATGTTTTATGCGCAGATGAAAGAATCATGTGAGAATTTATTACGATTCTTATCAAAATGTTACCTGGTGGAAATAAACGATTAACATTGCTTAAAAAAATAATCTTACATGTTGTATGAATCGACTTTTATACGGGATATTAGAAACAGATGCGAAATTTATATCACAACGATTAGTTATTATGGATTCCTTTATCTTGTCCTACTTTCCTCTCCCTTCTCTATGAATATTAAAAGAAAAAAGCAAATATCTTTGTTCGCTGAACAAAAATTTCGCAAATGATTTCGAAATTTAACCCAGATCAAAGTCAGTATTTTTATTTCATCTCGACTCGAAGTAAACTAAAGTGATGTTACATTTTATTTCGATCTAATTTATAATGTTTCTTTTCTTCGTTTTTAATTTCATTCGAAACTTAAGTCAAACCAAGCTAATAGATATTTTCAATGAATAATGAATAAAACAAAAACACAAATGAACAAGAGTATCCCACAGAACGATATGTTCTAATATAATTTTCACTGTTGTCACATAATGAGAGGAATGAGTGCGTTTAGAGTTTACGATCTCAAAGTATCGTTACTTTCCATGTCCGGCCTGTAAGTACTTTTTCACGCTTGACCCGCGAAGAATCGTCGGAGCCAGACGTTTTCACAGCGTTTTACAAACATCCGGTGACTGGAGCAGAGAAAGTTGAAGAGGAAGCGCAGCCGGACCGCGTAATTCACGTCAAGGCGCGCGTCTCCGCGTTCGTTCTAGGACGATTTCATGGTAATTCGTAACGATGCCCATAAAGGTCAAGCCAGAAGGAACGAGCTGCTGGCAAGGAGTTCACCAAAAATGGCTCGGCAACACGTTGCTCGCCACGATTTACGATATTGATTTTAAAAACGATCGATTGTGTGGTATCGACGCGGAAGAGAATCTTCTATTTAAGCAGCATTCGTGCCTTATTAGAGCGCTTGAAATATCGTGTGATTAGGCATACAATCCCTAATTAGGCAATTTAGGCTATACAATAAAATTGAACGCTGAACAATAGTAAAATCACTAACCACATTGGACTTGCTGAAAATTTTAAACTTTTCATCCAAATAAATCAATCAATTCATTCAAGTTCATCATTCAGTTCGTTTCTACCATCTCGATCGTATGTCATCTCGTCACCTTAATCAACGAAGTGCTTTCGTGCAATTAATTATCTGCGACTGCATGCAGAATTTACGAAACATTGATATACAAACTGAGATATGAATTACAAGGATATCACGAGGTATGGACATCAAATAGGATATCACTAATGTAAAAATATTCATTGATTCTCGCAAAAATTAATGAAAGACTCGGAAACTTAATATTCTTGTCCTTGAATTTTGCTTTTGATCTTTTTTAAATTATCTTGCAAGCTTCATTATTGTTGAAGCAATAGCATTGTCAAAGCATGCTTGTTGCAAGCATTATTATTGTCAATATCCAAGGTTCTCAACATTATCGTACGTAAAAGACACTCTGTACGACCAATTGTCAATACTATGTTAAGAACCCTGAATATTGACAATAATATTGATCGTCTAAACGGTCCGTAATAATTTAGTTCCTAGTTGCTTAAAGATTCATTAGATAATCTATAATTCTGATAGTATCGTGACCATCCTCTTACGTTCCTTTTGCTAGAGTAATGATACTTGTCCCGTACTTGACAAATGATGCTCCAGTAGACAATGTAGAATTTCTTCACTTCCGACGCGCAAGATCAGTTCCACCTTACATTGCTTTCGAAGATGTAATCAAAAAATCCCAATAGGTATCTGTTTCTCAAGCAATCCACCTGATGAGTCTCGGTTTTAGCTCTCTTTACCCCGATGACTGGGCGAAAGGATTCTTTTGTGCGTCCAAGTTTTCGAGTTCGCAGGACTCGTCTGACTATCGACCGAATCACCTTGTACAATGCCGTGTGCATAAAGAGAAGTCCTCAGCTTGCTGCCGGCAGCGTCGAAATTAATTCTCGTTACATTGCAACAGATAGGGTTCGTGATAACACAGAACGCGCAACAGGTACATAGATCGATCGTGCCTGACAAATTCAGCACCAAATGATACGATGACACGCGAACTCTCTTTCCTGACTCGTCGCTCAATCTTCCATCGAAAAGTCAGTTGCAATGATTAACAATGTAATTACCCAGTTTAGTGACCCGCGAATAATTAATAAGTTACATCACGAGAATCTGATATTCCTCTTTCCTTTAATGTACTAGAATAATAAATACATTGCAAAACCCGAATACAAAATACACTTTGAAAAAAGAGATACTTTGTCATAATGCTATAAATATTTTAATCTTTTCAAACTTCAAATTTAACTGTTTCAAACTCAAAAGCATTGTGCAAAATTCTTGGAATTTCTTTTTATAATCACAATATAAATTCGATAGAATCCGATAGTGTGAATTGATTGAAAAGAAACTAAAAACAGCAATAAGCGTATGGTAATGGAGGAACGTATAGACTCGCAACCACTGGAAAGTTCATCGTTCTCGAGAGTTTCCCGAGGAAAAGAGTTCCGCTGAATCATTGGTAGACGAACGGCGCACGCGGCGCATCATAATGATCTGCCGGCGAGGGCAGAGCATAGAAACCGCGAATGAAAAATCACTGAACGAGCAAGCAACAGTCCAACGAACATCTCCAGGACCGCGGCCCGGTAATTTATGGTACGGACAGCGTGACGTGAGAACGCGCAATTTACAGGCGCGAATCGTTACGACATCTATATACACAAGCGCTATTTAATTTCGTTTTGATCGGCGCTCATGGATACTCTGCCGAGTATATTCGTTGTAACCATTTAAGAATACTGGATCCTAATGGTTTTTCAATTATCTGGCTTCGAGCAAACGAAAGATTTCTACGCCGGTGACGATGTTGTATCGCACAAAGTCAACTCGATGCAAACACTCGATTATACGAAGAAATACACGAGTATGGATACGAAGTATTTGATAACTGGTGATAGAAAATTTAATAGATGTTTCTATAAGTCAAAATAAGAGGAAAATGAAAAATTTAAAGCTGTATTTAATAAGTATTAACGTTTTAACTTAGTTTGAAAATTTGTTTATTAGTTACTGACATTTAAACATTTGAATCTTTCGTCATTATTTATCGATATTTTAGCATTTCAATATCCCTGAGATCCAGTAAACTGCTGCACATAAATGAATAGTACCTATGGTACAGTACTTAACTATAACAAGTATAGTATTTTAAGATCTCGTTTGACGATTAGCGTTTTATTCGCTAACACTACCTAATCTTTGTGACAATAAACGAGAAAAATCGCTCAGCTGCATCTAGTCTAAAATCATCAGGTCCAATTATCCAGTAATATGGAGCTAGTTTAATTTTGTCGAGGCAATTAAACAGAGAGAAAAAGTACGCTCAACGAGAGTACTTGCTTTGTTTTTCATAGTGGTAGGCTGACGTGACAGCCACTCGTAATTCAGACTAGGTGAATATCAGGTTTGAACGGCAAAGAGGCGTTTCGAGCTTGGTTCTACCGATAGATTTGCCGAGATAACCCTTAATGCCGTGTTAATTATCCGTTGCTGGCCAGCAATTACCATTGGAGTAGCAGCACGCCCCAAATTCCAGGCCTGCCATGCTTTATGAAAAAAGTATTGTACGGCGATGGAACCGGCCCCCGATCGTGCCAACGATGCTTTATCACTTTTTTTCTCAACACACTGGCCCTTGTACACGCCACTTTTTGCGGCCTGTATTTGTGGGTTGGTCTCGTGAGGTGCTGCAGGGCTTCGTTTTTATATTTGCAGAGAGAAACTCGAGACATTGGCAGGCCCTCGCGAGCACTTTCGTTAATTTTAATTGCGCTCTTTCGAATGATTAATAGAAATTATAACCGAAAACAATTGAAGATTACTCGGAAAGTTCAATGCATTTTTCTTATGAACCTTTATGAGGTAATGAAATAATTGAACAAATGGATCTTAGGCAGGTTCAATTCTATCTGTCCAATTCGATACATATAATATCATGTCATTATTATTCATTTTGGTCTTTATAAAACTTATTTAAGAGGCATAAAAAGATTCCAAGACTCCAAAGACTTGTAAAAGTTAGCTGAATAAATTGTACATTATTTATATATATACAAATTGTACAATATTTTGTACATAGAGCAGTAAGTTTCTATGCGAACGAACTATCGTTTAAGTGAGTTTCAAATGAACTTTATTTGGAATTAAATGACTCACATGCAATATTTCGAAAGATACAAGCTAGTTGCGTAGGGTGTGATTTGCGAGTTCCATAATTAAATATCTGTTTCAACCACACGAGAGAAAGTGATAGGGTTAGTCAAAATCAAGTTGGAACGAATTTCACAACAAATTTTTCATTGACATTTTTATCATTTCACTGTGGTCGAACCGCGTAAAAATTCGTGACACGCGTATAAGAAAATAACAAGGACGAACCGACTGTTCGCAGCTAATACTTCGATATCAGCCAAATCGTCCACTTAGCGATGGTTACGATGGAATTTGCGGTCGAGGAGTTTGCGCTTTACCCATGATGCCACGATGAAACGTTCCCTCGTGATCGACTTTCGATATTATCTCGCGGGGCAAAGCTATGGATTACAGCTACGAAGTATACGTACTAAAAGTTATAAGATACAATTGTTGAGAATTGTGGATCTTAATTGCCCAAATAAAAGTAAAGGAACACTAAGGTTACACTTAGAATTCATATTGGAATAGTTTTAGATTTATTTAATAAACAATTTCCAGGATCTTCGTCGATATACATTTGCACGCGTCTCAACATTCTCTTTGTCTCACCATCTTCCATACCACACTGCCAACGGAACAGTTGCATTCATCTGTTTTTCGAGACGCCGTGCACACACATACTTCCACATACTAATATTCACATACGTGTGTCACTACCACGCGACCAATCTAGTCTAGTACACAAAATTATACTCAATTATACTATATTATATCTCAATGACAATATCTATAGAAACTTCGGAACATCCAGATTCAACGATCTGAATTTCCTTTAGTTTTCTTTCTGAATAATCTTTTTCGCATTAAAATATTTCAATAATCCTCGTCAGGAACAAATAGAAAGAATGAAACGTATAAAAGTCCAACTAGCTGTATATAATATGTATAGCGCATACAAGTGGAGGTAATAAATTTCTCGACGAGTAGACGCAGAAGAGATTGTAACAATTTGATCATAATTACGAGAGGCGATACGATCGTCATTTGGCCGCAATTACGTGTCTTGATAGAACGCGTATCACTCTCGTAACAGGTTTCTTCTGTGAAACATAATCCGCTCGGTGAGCATCGATACGACCCTCAAAGGGATCCATGTCTGAATAAGCAGCGTTAAATTCAAGCAACACGAAGCGAACACCGCGATGCGTCCCGCGTGCACGTGATGTTGCAGTTCGTTGCAATTAAACCTCGCAGGCAATTGGCGTGCCAGTCCTGTTATTACGATCAGATAATCCGAGCGTAACGTTCTACGAGAACAGGTGGATGGTTCAAGGGCACCGTGTGGCCTCTAATGCACGAAACCTTCCCTCATCTGTCTTCGCTGCATTTTCACTTTTGCCCAAGTTCGTGAATCACAGCCTGGCGCAACACGTTTCGCTAATTGGATAAATCCATTCATTTTGATGAAACGCCCAGCAACTTGGACGGTGAAAAAACGAATTTAGTAGAACGAAAGTAGGAAGAATAAGGGGGATGAGTTTATTATTCTCATGAGAATTCTACAGAAGAGTTTACGATCTTAAAGAATGAAAGATAATGAAATTTACTCATTGACGTTATTTGGATCATCGCGATCAAAGTAGCAAAGTGTAATTTCACTAACTTGAAAAGTTTATTCAGAGAAGCAAAAAAATGGCACACAGCGTACTTGAAGGTTGCACAGTTCAATAATTTCCCCGCGGAGACACGCGCTTACTAACTCATTTTTACTAGGCAATATATTCCGAAGTGTTTTCTCGAACGTTTCGTGCGCGAGTCCGATATATCACGATGGCAATCAACATTATCTCACATCGCCCCGTCCTCTAATTATAAGCCGCCATTGAAAGATATACATTTCTCAAAGTTGTTTCGTGCCTCGAGGGTGCATTGTCCTTTGAGAACATATTAACTGAACGACCATAGAATAATGTTAAAAACGCAACAGTCCAGCCATCCCTTCGATAGTGTCCAGTATCACTATTCGCCATATTTCATCTGTGCTTTTCGTGCGATACTCCGTTCATATTTCAGGCTTATCAACGCGTGCCCAGAAGGTCTCACGCTCTATCTTCCCCTTTTTTTCTGCTCCGTCTACGCCACCCCACAATTATAGTATGATTTTTACGAAAAAATGCAACGAGATCCTTTATTCATTTTTATACAAGGCCATAAATAATGCAGATACGACGAAATGTGTGTCGATGGGAATTTTTCAAGACAGCGCGGCGTCTTTCGCTCGAAGGCGGGCTCATCGAAAAAGAACCAATGATTCATATACATATTAATACCACCTCTATCCCCCTTTTAAACTCGTATTTATAGCTCTCCGAGAAGCAAAGCTATGCTGCTAAATTCCATGAACCAGTTCCTTCGCGTATTATTCGAAAAGGAATTGTATTAAGAGCGATCAGATAAATCATGCGTCTATAGTCAAATACCAACATAACGATCATCCTATCGTTCTAAGCGATATTTATTAACAATACATTGGCTTCAAAGTCCAATCCCTATGATTGCTTAAATTCCGATCGATTAGTACATCGCTGATAATCTGAAAATCGGATTTTGATTGTTCGAATCCAATGAAATTCAATGCAACGCTTTCATAGTGATTAGGTACGATTTTAATTATCTCAACGCTCGTTGTCTGTTCATCTAGCTGGTCCTTTTCCATTTACATTTAAATATTTAACAATTAAAATACCGGAAGGCTTATCAGCGGAGCTGTTTAAAACCATAGGTACAACAATCCTGTTCTAATCATATACCTGTGTAATGCAAGTGACCGGAATGGTATGATAATAGTCACACGACTTCCAGCAATCGAACTGATCGATTGAACGATCGAATAAACGATAGTTAACAACAGGGTAATTTGATGGCTATAGTTGATTGTATAGAATTTTAATCGCACGACGACGAAAGAATATTCAATTTTTCGAATCTTTTATTTAAAATATATATTATGAAACAAATCTTTATCTCGAAAATTCCAAGCGAAAGATACGTTAGCTTTATTCATAAATAGGAAAGATGAAATGCTTTATGATAAATACCATTCGATGCATTCGTGATTTCGCTTCAGTGATATGTAAGGCCACAACTATTTATTTATTCGGCAAGATAAATGGAATCTCTTCCAAATCACAAATTGCGATTTCTTCATTTGGTGAAACTTCGAAGTAAAATATCCAACGTTACGTATAACGATGTAGCCTGGTATTTGAGGCAAGTATGAAAAATTAGAAAAATGAAAAAAATACAAGTTTCTGACTCCATCTAAGTATAAAACCATTCAAGTTCAAAGTTCATACGATTGAATAAAATAATAAAATTCCATCGAACGATTACCGCGTGTTCTCGATAGAAAATTCTGTTATTGCAGAACGTGAGTCGTTCACCTAAGGTTACAATGCGTCTTAAACGAACATCGATGCGAAAACAGTCGGCGGCGGAACTCGCGGACGAATAATTATTATTGAATCATCCGATTACGCGGCGTAATCTCACGGCTGATCTCTACGCGGATTAAAACGTTGCAACGTTTTTTCTTAAGGGATAAATCCGGTTCCTCGACGCGATAAAAGCGTTTTAATTAAGTATTGAACAGCGTACGCTTGTTATTTATTTTCATTCGTTCCATTATTCATTCGCCCCTATCCCATTTCTTCGCCTATCTTCGCAACACAGTTTCAAATTAAGCAGAAGACTCAACTTCGTCCTGAGACCACTGTAATTCCTATCTCACGACTAACGATCGTTGTTGAACTCATTTTCTCTACTTACGATTTTTTATTAAATTCCAGCATTCTGGAATTCATCGCAGCTTCACTTTTCAGTAATTTAATTTTAGTCTTGCGATTACAAATGCGTATATTATGCTTTTAGTGCCTCCTTGAACATTTAAAGAAACGAAAACTACGTTCTTGAATATCAGTTATGCAGACTAATATTAATTAAATTAAACTAACAATTAAGTGAACACAATAACTAAACTAACATTATTCCTTTCTTACAAAATATCGTGGGCTTCTCACCGAACAAATTTTTATAAATACGAGTAAAGAAAGAAAATCTAAGCGGATATTTTATATATTTCTTTACATCATATGCACTTTGTACATTTTGCAGCTTCTTTCCCATAAATCCAAAAATATCCGCAGTCTAACGACTCCAAACTGTCGAATAATGGTCTATATGCTGCATATATTACACATTTTTTTAAACATCTTTCATTTTGATCTCTCCGATACAAATTTCATATCGTAGTCGTCGTTTAGTTCTAGAGTTAACAAAGTGGTGCTCGAACCGAGGCTCGTGTCGCGGTGCTTGATAAGTGCGAATGTAATGCGAATTTCGTTGGTGGTTTTATTGTGAATCGAGCTAGTCGCGCACTTGCCAATTTACGAGCAACTTGTTCAGCTGGTAGCTGAGCTAGGTGGAGCTCTCTTGTACACACGGTAGTAGTACGCGACCACGATAAAACGTTCCGTTCGAAGGGTTGCCGGTGCGTGCTGGCGTAGATAAATTTCGAGTGTAGAAAGCGATTATAAGCGACGTTGATTAATGCTACCGTAATGAATGGGCATTCTATAGGACTTACCAGCATGGATGGGTGTATACTGATGGACCTTATCTTATTGGTATAGAAGGTCGCGCAAGAAATAATGTTTTTGCGATGAACCACTCGGATAATAGACGACTAATGGCTGATGAGCTAAGGTTTGTTTGCAGTTAATTGATTATTCAAGAGTCTTTTCTTAACTACGAATATAGACATTCTCCCACGATCTTGCTACGTACTCTGACACTGAACTATAAACATTACAATAATCGAATCTGTGTTTGTAAACTCCATTAAGAAAAACAAAACTATATATAGTGGCTCGCAAAGTGATATAATGAGTTCTCCATGGTAAATATTCAAATATTTTCACGAGCTTACCCACAGAGAACTACTGTTCTTTAACTCTATTGAGGCTAACACAGTTATTGAGAAACAACAACTTCTGGGAGACCACCTTATACCTCCGAACGTCTTCGTTTTCCTAAAGCGATTTCATTGGCAAATGATCGGAGCTTCGATCGAAGTGAATTTAAACCGGTTTGCGTATGCGTAAAGTTGATCGAGGTAAGGATAAAAAAGGGGATAAAAAAAGACCAATAGCCACGTTGTTTCGAGTGACTACGACCGGAGAAACGTTCGCGCGATATCTTCTCGCGGAATCCGGAGCGGAGACGCGTCTCTCGCGAAGTGAGCCGTGCAAACTTGTCGCGTAAATCGTATCAACTCGGTGTGTGTATAGTGCGGCACCGCGGTGGCATGCAGAAACAACTGAACTGCGGCATCGTAAACCTTGATTTTTTTTGTACCTACCTGTTGTTCCTCTCTGTCCTTCTGAGTCCTCTTTCCCTCTTTCGGTGAATGGAAGCTGCCTCTTTCGCTCCGCTAGCAAGTGGAGCACGCCTATAAAATAAATAGCGGCGAACCTTGCCTGCTTCGGTTGCTATTGAACTTTAGAAGTCGCCATAAACCTTTCAGTACTCCTTTCTCCGTTCGTCGCGCTCGAGTTCGCGCGCTCCGACTCGTAAGCGCTGCGCTAGCCAGAACGCTGCTCGTCTTATCGACTCGCGATTAAATCGAGCTACGTCCTTTACCGATCGGAGTCAGTAAAGTTAACGAACCTCGAAGAAAAGGGTGAATGACCTCGTGTTAAATCTCTTGCTATGAGTTTTGACGTTTCCATTGAAATACAAACGAGGAAGATATATAACAGTTGAAAATCGCAAGAGAAAAATATGATAAGTTCGTTTTTGTTGATCCTCTGACTATTATGCCATTTGGTGGATAAACGTGGAACGGTTGAAGAGAGGAATAACTTGATATTCAAATTAAAATTCAAAGATATAAACCTTCTGAAAATATGTAGGTATTTATTACAACATTTAATACGTAAAATAAATTTTTATTCAGGATTCATTTCAACAAAATATGAATTTTCATAAGTATCTAGTTCATAAATCACTATTAATTCAAGTTTATAGGTATCAAAAGTAACTGTCCTTACTTCGGCAGATTGTTCACTAAACAATTTTCTAAAGAAATAACATTCTAAAATAACGTTGTTCCTTTTAAATTCTTGGTTTCCAATTTTTAAATTCGCAGCAGTTCGAAATCTCTGCTGGTAAATGATTCTGGAAATTTGATTACTGTAAAAAATATAAATTGGTCATTTTCGTCATTCTGACGATTTTAATATTACAGTAAACTGAGTAAGCGTTCTTGATCGGCACGTTCACGTGTGTTACAAGCCGACCAGTATAACATTCCACTCGTGAGAAACACGCTCACGGCTACGCGATCAGTTTCTGTTAGGTGATTCGATTAACCTAATGACAGTAGGCGGGCACGAATCTAGCGATTTTCCCGGCTAAATTCCCCGCGTTATGCACGCAAAATGAATTGCAGCACGATTGGCCTCGCGTCAACGATCGGTTGCGTTCGATCGACCACGATGACTTCGATGTCTGCTAAAGGCAGCTTCTCCTCGTGGGATCGCGTCATTTACTCTAGTTCATTCACTCATCGTGACTTTGACTCGCTTGCTGCTTCGTTTCTATGTAAGCTACTTTTTCCTGGGAACGATCGACTACTGTTTCAATCTGTCCTCGTGATCAAGACCTAAGTCTATTCTAAGCTAATGACGCACCTACGAGACGCGTAAATGTATTACTTATACTTATCATAATAATAGTAACTATGTGTGATTCAGAGATTTTACAATCCAAACGAAATTAACGGCTATTCGATATTTAGTTCTTGTATAATCTTTCAAGTTTAGGTAAATAAATTAGATAAATTTGAAGAAAGATTTTCGTTTTTATAATAAAATTTCGAACTTTACTGAAATATTTGCTATAGTTTCACGAAAGAACAAAGGAGGCAAATCTTTGTGTTTGCCTCTGTCGATTGGTGTAATTATTCTTTCCTCCATTCTTTCTCATTCAAAATTCAATCGTTCCAGAATTAGTAATTTAAGGTACTGATTAAATGAATCCATCTTTTCTATCTCTATGTTGAGAATCACATCTTCAATCCTCGTACGGAAACACAGATATACAATCACGTCGATACAAACTGTGTGTTAGTGTTATTACTATAGCATCACAATCAGCAAGCAACCATTGTTTCTCAAAGATAAAAAGTAGAGCCTTGAACTTATCTCGATAGTGCATTCCGAGAGATCGATCTGTCGAGCGATCACGAGTTCACGATCTATCATAGAGCCCTCTAATTGTCGATTAGCGATATAAGGGTTGGCCGATCGTGATTGAGAGTGCCTTCACGATATCGCGAAGGGAAGGAAGGGGAGACATCGAATAGGTCGAGGAGGTCTCTTATTAAAGTACAGACAAAATGATCGGGTCGTCTTTGAGGAGTGAGTGCCGCTTGTCAGCTTATTGTAGCACGGGGCAAACTAACGCAGCTATCCATTTATCGGCCTCCCATCAAGATAACAAGACTTTTTTCCTTCGTTAACAACGCTCACGAGGATAGCGCACGATCCACTGGACAAGACCCTTCATTATAGCCCTGCGTAATTAAGCTTTGTACACGAAAAGAATGGTTCCCTTTTACATTCTTTTTTCCTCTTCTCTCCTTCTGTCGTTTGGCCATCAACCTTAGTACTATCATTTTGCAGAAACGCCAATAAGTCGCGGTAATACGATGGCGCTATGGCGATGGTGTTAAACGATGTTACAAAAGTTCTTGGTTTTCATAGCAGAAATAAGTAGTCGTTTCGATATTTCATGATGCCACGATATAAAATAGAACAGAAAATACCGAAGTATGCTGTATAAAATGTTCTAGTTAAAATGTCGATAGTAAATACTGGAAAATTTATGTGTGATTCTGAGTTTTCACTTCGAACGATCTATGAATCAATATTCTATGCGATTTTGAAGCTCGTTAACGAAACGTTTCAGAGCAAGGGTTATGGATGATGAGTATATTTCGTGCAGAGAAGCAAGGTTTACGAATCGCGTGAGTTACGATCGTGGCCAGCGGCCACGTACCTATAACCTACACAATCGCGTCGTAAAAAGTTTAATCGCGTATAAAGACACGTACGTACCGCGAATCAACTTTCACGTCACGACGTGCAAAGTGGATGCGTGCCGTGAACTCGCGTCGATTTATTCTCGTTTTCGCGATACGCGTTCGACCATTAACATTGGCCTTCCTCCGCCGACCTGTGCCCTCGGGCGACAATTTTATTTCAAATTACACGTTCAATTTGAGGATCGTTCTTCATTAGCTCCCGTTCTGTAATTGTCGTTTATCAATAGCTAAATTGCCATTGAAACTCAAATGGAGCAAATAAGGACACGAGAAAACGTTGATACATCAATTATGATTATTCAAGGTACGAACGATATAACGTGTGAGAAGTAAATGAGGAACGATATACGGGCGAAAAATAAAAATTTCAGACGGGAGTAATTGGAGCCATTAATTCTCTAAGAGTCAACTGCTTCCAGTCGACTGAACGATGAAAAGCTAAATCGCGTGTTCGAATTACCATTTGAAGCGAGAAAACGAGATCATCAGTCCCGGCAACCTACGGCCTTCGCCTCGTTATATTTCTCCCCTATATTGTTAAACGAGATTTACGCTGCTCCGTAGCAGTAAACCATCCGCGATGCAGTTTCTTGGCACTCGGACTGATTGACCACCTAGCAAATGGTCGTACACCGACCTCGGGGATTAACACGTTTGCAGCATAACGCGACACGAACGACATTGCCTAAGAACGTGCGCTATTGTTGCTTAATCCGACGTTGATGTCCTTATCAACCGCCTATAAACTCGCATATACGATACACGTACAGTGGGTGACAAAAATATTTGAACATTTACCGTAAAAAACTAATAAGAAGTTTTGAAGTTACACAATTAAGGATACTGTGTATCTAACGCACAAAACGAAGTACGCGAACATTTTCTCGAGAACGCGGAGCGTAATCAATGATCGCAATACGATTATGGTTGCGTCAAGATCTTCCGCGCGCGAGAGATCGTATCGCGACCCTCGTAGCTGTATCGTTACAACGCCGGGGAATAGTTAATAAGAATAACAGTGAGTAACGTTCCTCACAAAGCATCGTGCGGCCAGTCGAGCATGTGGATCCCCTTACATAACGCAATCGGCAATAAATGTACAGGGTGTGCCGCGAATCTATTGCCAACTGATTCAGTCGCTGGTTCGTACGTTTACGTGACGAATGGCAAATGTGAAGTTCTGTCGATATCGATTCGATGAATTGTGGGACCCTTGCCAGATAGGTTTGTCGTTGAATTGATTTGTGATTAGAGGTGATTGAGGTTGGAGGTAGATAGATTGGTGGCTGTGTAATTGAAGTTCCATGGCATTGATTGAAAGCAAACAAACATTAAGACGATGTGGTTTAATGACGATAATAATAACACGTTAGGTTATTTCCTATATTTCACTTTTATTACTATTGAAACAATAAAATTCTTTTTTCTCGAAACTACAAACAAAACTGTTCTCTGCGGATAGACGAAGAACGGTTATAAGTAATAAACTCGTTTCCCATGATCTTTAGTTCAACCCATAAATATCCTAATAATATTTCACAATGTATATACAGCATGACTTCGATCCTTATTATTTTCGTAATCTTTTGCCATCGAAACACACTTGAAAAAATAAGAGGTCGAAGCACTCGAGACTTTTCCCTTCTTTAATATCGTAAAATCTTTAAAGAATTAACGATTAATTCGCGATACACCCTATGTATAATACCGATTTCTTCGTGAAAAAACAATCGTCTAACTCGCTGAAACGAGACCATCCTCGACATTAACCACATTTCATCTTCGTCCACTGGCAACACGATCGAAGATACGAGTTCTCGTAGACTTTAATAAACAAGTTGTCTTTCTCGCGCGTACATCAACTTCTCCATTAAATTTTCGACGAACCGTTGTCTCTCGTTGAACACCCACGCATCTCGTCTGACACGAGTCTCCCCGCGATAACGGCACAGCGTAAACGTTTGTGATGTAACACACGAACCTCCCATCGATGCCCTAGAACCTCTCGGTGTCGGTGATTTACGGAATCCAACTGTTTGCGAGGCGTTTTGTGTACGTTTGTCGTTCCACGGTTACAAAACGCTCAATGTCCGGTCGGAACGAGAACCTTGCTTAGAATGTACCATCTAAATTTCTCATGGACGATTTACTGCTTCGAAGTTACATCTGGGGCAGTTCCACTCGAACGCGGCTTACTGGATATTACGAAATTCTCTCTTCTGCCATGGATGATGCTTGTGATTCACAGAGTATCTCATAATGTATGGATTTTCATCCTTGAAACAGAATGTACTCAAAGCGAAACATAGTATTACGAAAAGAAAATAATTGCTAAGGAGAAGAACTATTTCTTCGACGCTATATTAATTTTACGTGAGAAAAATTATAAGAATAACAAATTAAATGATGATCAAGTAGATAATCCTCAATTTTTTGCATATGATAATTTCTTTATTTACGAATCCCCTAATTTTTGTGTGTCGTTTTATTTTTTAATTAATAGTCACTTTGTTAGAAACATTATTTTATAGTGACCAGAATTAACATAATCGAAATTGATTTGCTCTCATGGACTATCATGAAGTTGAAACTGATTGGATCGAATCGTTCGTGATTATAAAAGTTTCCTGTTAAGGAATTACCTAGTTAACGGGTAAAGCTTCTTGCAGACAGATTGAATTACGCGTCGGGGATTTCTAATGCTCGATTAGTACCCGTTTGGAAATTCGTGGCGGAGTGTTGGTTCTTGCTATTCGTGTGCAACGCCACGATACTCTTACAAAGAATACGAATGTGGCCATTGTCGCGAACAGTTTCTTTCACAGACCTCTGGAAAGCTGAGTGTATGGTGATTTTTTTCAGAAGACAGCGCGATGCGTGGAACATGAGAACAATGTACCCAGGACAAGTGAAAGTTACATATATTTGATGCGTTATGTATTAAGATTCATGCGTTAAAACCGTTCGTATACAGTATCGTATTCAGTGACCGCAACGATATTAAATATTCGAATTTTTCACACGATTCTTGAACTTAGAAAATCACGATGTAAAAAGGATTTGTTGTATTTATAATGTACAAAACGTCCTTTGATCCTAATAACTACGCTGTAAATATTTCGGACAAATTTACATTTTTACGAAAATAATTAAAAAGATAACATCCAGACAATTAGTATTTTTTCGCCTATTGTTCTATTATTGGTAGTACTATATAGTTTGAATATTTAATATATTTTTGCTCATTATGTACGTTCTATGCATTTCTGTATCTTGAAATTTCTCATCCGATACTGAAAAAATATGAAAAATATTGACGAGTTACAACACTTCGAGTAGAATGAATATTTAATTTCCATTTCTGGCTAATTCTTTCATCGTGTGAAAGAATAAACAACGCGAATGAAACGCGCTGTTATAACACTGACAATTTAAGGGAGTTACCTTCATAAATTCTATAATGACTTTTACCATTGTTTTTAACATGCCCCGGTTTCACTACCGAGTTATTCGTGTGTTAATACATTCACCAAGCCTATACAGACACATCTATAGCAACTAAGAAAGCTGACCTCGTGGATGGCTCTATAAGGCTTGAAAAAAGCCGAACGTATGCCTCGAAGGTGCAATTTATGACTTCGTCATTAAAATGTATAAAGGTTCTGCTTATCACGTGCAACGTCGATGTATACGACGCGGTATATTGCGAGGCGGCCTTTTACGCCGCGAAGAAGCATCAGTTTCTTCTGCAATGCCTAACAGCGCCAACAAAAATCAAATCGTTCCAAAGTAAAACCTAAAAAACGACCAATAATTGTCGTAGTATGATTTGCAGATAACGAACGTCGTTGGAATAAATTGAAAGTTAATTGGACTTTAAAATTCAATAACGATACGCGTCGCTGCATCATTTATCATCCCTGACTGTGTTTCATGCTCACCCTAAACAAACAAAGTTAACGTTATTAATGACCAACCAAGAATTCTTCACTGAGGCATGGCTTGAAAAATATCTATCGCGAAAAGATCTCCGAGTTGTGTAAAAAAAGAAGGAGATCTAAGGAAAATCATTTCACTTTGCAAGCCGCAGGTAAAGAAGGTTTATAGACGTGCGATTTTAAAATCCAATATGTTGTCAGCGAATCTCACGTCAGAACTATCTGTACATCTGATTTTCGGATTAAATACGTGTTGTGTTACTTTCTTCCATGAAATATTAATAACATTAGAGTTACGTAGACTAGTATTAATCGTTTCTTAAAAAACACCCTTCGTACACCTCAAACTATATCCTCCATAACGATCTCAAAATTCTTTTCGCTACAGAAGAAATAGGTAGACTATCAACGCACTATCATCAAAGTATCAAGCTGCACGAAATGTAACAAGAATGCTAAAAAAACAATAGGCAGTTGATCTACTACAGGCGAGAGCAGAAGCAAGCCAAAATTATCGAAGATCAAGTACAAAGACCTAGAGGTCGGTATAAAGATCGGTATCGTCGCTGGATGATGTCTCTGCTCACATCAAATCACATCACAACACATTTGCTTATTATTCTATATGCTAAAGAGTAGATTGTAAATAATGCAGAGTAAAATAAAAAAGAGTAAACACCGTGGGTTCATCGCCTATTTTCAAGTATTCCTTTGCAACTATTTCACGTTAAAATACTTCGTTTTAATCAACAAATGAAAAGCGATATCAAAATTCAGAAAATCAACAAAAGTATTCTTCGTCTGCTATTAATCACGAGGATCGATTTATCTCCTCTGCGTTTTTCCACGTCGCTTCAGAACGCATCGTAAACCGCTTACTCGAGTCTTCAAGGATTATCGACTAACGATTGCTGTCCTCCGTGAAGAGCTCGATGGGTGTGTACGAGATCCATTTTCGGAACGTTGGAGAAAAAAAGTTGCAAACAGCATGTCGTCACTCGGAGCCACCCCGCGGCCTCGCGACCGACTTTATACGGCTCGCGATGCGAGTTAAAGAATTCTACGATCGAGAGTAAATCCTGGCCTCGTTCGAGAGGAACGACAGCTATTCCACGCGCGTAGGCATACGACAAGTTTGGAAGACGACACAGTTATCGCCAGCTGATTACGCTAGACTTCCGAAGGAAAATCGACCAACCGTAACACGATCTCAAATCGTAACATCTTTCCCTGATCCATCCTGCGCGTCAACGATGGCAATTCCACTTTCCATTGTTCCAGCTTGTTACATTGTGCTCCAGATATGTCTCGATACGTCGTTCGAAGCATCTTTGTGGAACATTTAATGGCCCAAACACGACACCCTATTTCTTTCACGATGCCTGTTGGTTTCGAACAGTTACGAAAATTCATAGGATCTCATGATTTTGTAACCGTAAAGCATTGTGCTTGTAGTTAACGAGTCTACGACGGAACCTCGTAAAACCAAGGATATTTACCTCGAATCCCACGAATCTCGAGTTATTTACGGACTCTACAGGTTCACAGGTATCGAATCACGCGAGTTAACGATCGTTGATATCAGATTTTGCCAATCACCATACACTACGGATTCAGAATCTTTTCTAATTGTAAGAGTCTAAACTATTACCGCGGCCCTCTTGCACAATCGAACTAATATTGTTAGTAAAATTTAACAAGTTAAATGTTACAACTTACCGGTATCAAGAAATACCATTAAAAAACAATGTTAAGTTTCTTAATAAACAAAAATGAGCTCTGATAAGTTACAATCATTCAATTATTGTATCAAATGCAAAATTTCAAGCTTGGAAAAGTGAAGTCTATAAGCGACAACGTGTAACTTGTCGATATATTGATATTATCAGTCAGGAAATTATCGTGCGAAGACGGCTTATCGATTAACAAATTTTTATGTTAAATTTTACAACATCCTTGACCCGAACGTTTGTCCCATTCAAAATCTAAGCTTGTTATACTCAGCACACGTATTTTTTTATTGCACGTACCAAGTATGTTCGAGTAACTCCATAAACGTTGTCCGATCATAATCAAGGGCCACGAGCTTCCTCTGTAATGTCGTAACGGTGACCCGGGACATTTCACGGCGACACGCGTGACAATTGTTCACGTGTTGAAATCATACATAATCCACGTCGGAACCGTGTCGAACAAGGTCGTGGCAGAATCGTGTGTCGCAAAGCCGACGTACCTAACTGCATTCTTGGCCCGCGAGCGCGTAATTCACTCGGCAGGCAATTACCAACGGACGACGTCCACCTTCGGATTTATCGAAATTGGAGCACGCTGCGAGCGATAATAAGGAGAAACCAACCGGATGAACCCTGCAGCTTGTCGCCGCGAGTTAACAGGATTACGGACGAGCGCAATTAATGGCCGTACTGAATAATCGATGCGACGCCTGCGCATCATCGCGAAAATAAACCGTGTCGCTCGATCCGACTTGCCGCCATTTACGATCTCTCGCTGCGTTTACGGCTGGCTTTACGAGAATGATTATGCTTTTCTTGCTTTTGCCTTTTTTAGCGAAATAAAATATCTAATTAAATAAGCTGAAAATGGTGTAGAGGAAGGCAGGTTGATATTATCGGAGATTTCTTACTTGGTATGTTACGCGTTCTTAGCAGCATTTCAGATTATTTGATTTTGTTATTGGTCGAACCACGGAGGGAAATCCACGCCATAAGTATATCTATAACGAAACACGATGCTCGTTCTTACCTGAAACAGAAAATAGTTTCCCATTAAGTTGGAAACTCTCACTGCCGATTTACATCTCTCTATTCTTAAGTATTATTTGCTATGTACAGTTACATAACATGATTGTTCCTTATTTATGAAATAATACGACCCCTGATACTTTTAACTGAAAAGTAATTACAAAAGGCTATCAGATATTTGATATTCTTTATTTCGTTAAAATTCACAACTCGTAATTTCTCCCATATGGGACAGATATCCGAGGAATGCGAGCAAAAATTAACACACAATTTCCCTCAGCGGAACGTTTCCCGCGCGAGATCCTATTCTCCTTGATGCCAAGTCTCTCTTTCTCCCGTACATTTCTACGGTTGCGTAATCTAATATGTACTAGGAAAAAAACGGTTCTCTCGTACGCATACGAAACGCAGTTGATCACCGTGAGACTGGGCAAAACGCCAGAGATAGGAATAAAATCCAACAACCTTCTCAGGGGTCGTTTTCTCGATACTCGACCAATGTTCGAGATTGTTAATCCGATTTTTCTGCGTCTTCTCTCTACGGTACGAGCCGAGCGGAACTCCGATCGATCGTAGTCTCGAACCGAGTCAAGGTATCGAGTTTCAACGTATACAACGCCGCGTACTGTGAGACAACTGGGCGTGTGATGTACCGGGGTCGTTTCGGTTGGCGAGTAATGCGACTGCCCGCCATTAAACAAGATATACGCGGCTACGACCGGTTGGATTTCGTATGTTAATTTGATGGTGACGACACTTTGAGGAACGACGCGACGGTCGTCCGGCTGTGTGTTTCGTCGGATCGTCAAAGACGGCCCCAGGGATCCCCCATCGCACTCTCGTGTGTCTCCAAACAATTCGTTCATCGATCATATGGAAATTAGACCTTAACACGAACCTTTATTCAGGTGTCCACAGAGGAAACTAACCGTGTTATGAGAGTCATAACTTTTTGGAATAAGAAATTGATGAATGTAAAAATGAATAAAGGGGATTTAACACTAACCTTGCCAGGTTCGATCAAATGATCGGTTTCAAAATTTAATGTAAAGTTGTACATTCATTGTTATTTCTTTTCTTCATCTAGCTTTATGTAAATTCTTATATTATCTGATTGATCGATTTCTCAATTTTTACTGATATAAGAATTTACCTAAAGTTGGATAAACAAAAGAGACAACGACGAACGTACAATCTTTAATTAAATTTTGTAACCGGGCTTGATTAGTATTAAAGAGTAACTCTTTTAATCGGATTTACATAATGAAGATAATGGTGAGAAATAGTTTTGGAATTGATTGGGGAAATTGGAAAAGATTTTGGAAGCAACTTTGTCGAATTAAGTGCGTAATAAGAAGAAAAATTTAGTTATTTAAGAGTAAGTTTTAACAATGGAAAATTAAAATGTAGGTAGAATATAAAAGAGGGGAGAGTGTAATTTGAACACTTTATCCCAATTTTATACTTCTATTGGGCACAAAGTTTGCCAATTCAAATGCATATTGGATTTCAAATAAATCGTAACTTTTATTTATAAACCTAAATATAAAAAGTGATATGGACTTCAACATAGAGGTTCACTTAGGTAGGAAACCGATTTAAGGACAATTTCTAGATCTTATTTAAGATTCTCTTAATTCTCTTAATTAGAGATATTCTTTCCATGAACATTATCTAACATCACGAATAACTTATAATGACCCAAAATATCTCTCGTATAGTAACATAAAAATTATACTTTCCGTTTCTGTTACCTATCATACCACGTATATTAATTTGATAACACTGACATTATAAGAAAGGCCGACTATCCCGCTGTATATTTCGTTGAGACGTCAAGCGTGCCCCCGGGAGTGTGTATTGTAATATTTGTAATACGCCTTCTCCGTTTCGTAGCTTCATGGCTTATGGGTTCGTCGATCATGCGTGTATAACCGCCGCAGCACAATTCCCATATCTTACACAGCGAAATCTCTTGTATAGCAAGAGATATTACAGTTATAAAAGTATTTATACTTATTATTGACGTGCACGATGAACACAACGATGGCGAAGCAAGGTGTTGTTGATGGGGTATTCAAGAGCGCGCTTATGTACTCGAATAATGTATTTATGTGCCATTGAAATATGAAACAAAGAACCTTCCATCATTTTGAACGGTGCAAAAAAGGGAAAAAATTTCAAAGGAAGGCTATGAAATTAAAACATAAAAATAAATTTCTCGAAAAATATTGATATAAAAAAGTTCAATGGGCTGATTTTTAGCGCCTATTATATATCTGAAAGAACTATTCATACAGTATATTAATTTTTTACTAAGCATATGTAATATCGTAAAGTAATTTGAATTAGAGATCGGTTGAAATTAGAAAAAACCGTCGTCTTTCTGTGGTTCGTTTACATTTAAGAGCGCCTATGTAACTAAAGTCACCTAGTTCTTACAGAGATATGAGAGAAACAATAAACAACGTTAGAGCAGAAGGACGGTTTCGTGTTTCAACGGGGGATGACCGAGAGGTCAGAGTATGCGAGTCGAAAAGTGTGTGTGTTACGAGAGTCAGAGTTGATCGAGACATCGAAGAGTAGAGTTGAGAGAATTGATCGAGTTGTGAGTGTTGCTAGTGAGAGAGAGAGAGAGAGAGAGAGAGAGAGAGAGAGATAGAGAGATAGAGAGATAGAGAGAGAGAGAGAGAGAGAGATTCGTTGTGACGAGAGTTGCCAAATAACTGTAAAGTTATTTGAGATAGATACGAGTATCGCATTTAGTTTCAGTTAAACAAACATGTATATTCAATTTATTATGAATAAATTGTAAGTAATCAGGGAAAAATTTATATCTTAATTTCCACGATACTACATATATATATATATGTCGGATATGAAAGAACATCGGAGTCTTTGGAATTTTGATTAATCCCGCAACATTATAACTTAGAGTCTACTATAGCTGTAATTAAACAATTGTAGTTATTCAATCCAATTGTAATTGTTCGAGAGTTGTGATAATGAGCTTGGGCACGAGGCGACAGCCAGTCGCCGAACATAGCCGCGGTCACGGGATGAACGCCTTGTCTAACAAAGGCATGGAATAATTCTATAGCTCTTAGTTGAAAGCTATAGTTATAGTTATAGAAAGCTATAGTTGAAAAGGAAATAGTTGTAACACTCGACAGTAAACATTCCAACGGTCTCTGTCCCGTAGCTCGCCACACGCAGATCCTATTCTTCGAGTAAGATGATTGCCAGATGTCGATGCGTCTCCGCAGTACATGTTCGGCTACTTCCCACAAAAGGGATAGCACTCATCACATCGATTTTAATGCTATCCTTCGCCTGGAACACTATCCTAAGGCCTGGAAAATCTCATTGATTACCCTCATCCCTAAACCCGGTAAACCGATATACGAAACCTGCTCCTATCGCCCAATCAGTCTTTTACCTACCCTGTCCAAACTATTCGAGAAGATGCTCACGAACCGACTCCTTCCAATCCTAGAGAACTTGAAAACACTCCCAGATCACCAATTCGGCTTCCGAAAACATCATTCTACAGTAGAGCAAATCCACCGCCTAACTCATACGATCAGCCAAACACTCGAAAAGAAAAAATATTGCTCAGCGGTCTTCCTAGACATCCAACAGGCATTCGATAAAGTATGGCATGAAGGGCTACTATACAAACTTAAAAAGATCCTACCCCACCCCTACTACTCCATCCTAAAATCTTACCTAACCAATAGACAATTCATGGTTAAATGCCTAGACGCCACTTCCGCAATATTCCCAATAGAAGCCGGCATACCCCAAGGTAGTGTCCTCGGACCCCTACTGTACTCCATCTACACTGCCGACCTACCTATATCAAATGATATAACAATAGCGACATTTGCAGACGACACAGCGATATTAGCTTCCCACGCTGACCCGGTAATAGCCTCATCCACTCTCCAGCGAAGTCTCGACTCCATGGAAAAGTGGTTTCACAAATGGGGCTTCAAAGTCAACGAAAAGAAACCCACACATGTAACCTTCACGCTCCGAAAACAAACCTGCCCCCAGGTCACCATCAACAATGCAACAGTTCCTAGCAGGGACACAGTCCGATACCTGGGCATGACCCTGGACAGGAGACTAACGTGGAAGACACACATCTCAGATAAAAGGAAGCAACTAAAGGACAAACTTAAAAAACTCTATTGGCTCACGGGCCGACGCTCCAAACTAAATATACAGAATAAAATTACCCTCTACAAGACCGTAATAAAACCTGTCTGGACCTACGGAATCCAACTCTGGGGAACAGCAAGTAACTCCAACATTGAAATACTCCAACGCTTTCAATCGAAAACGCTAAGATCCCTAATTGACGCACCTTGGTATGTAACCAATGAAACAATACACCGCGACCTCAAGATACCCACCGTCAAAGAGGAAATAGCAAAATATAGCAACAGATACAGCAAAAGAATCAACAAACACCGAACCCCCCTAATCACTGGACTACTCGATACGACGGACCAGACTCGCAGGCTGAAGAGGCACTACCCGCTAGATCTAAACGTCAGATTCATTTAATTATCCAAACTAAGCATATGCACTTACTTATAATACTTTAAATTATACCTATCTATAATAAGTATTAACTGTAATTACTGAAAATTCTCAACGCGAGAATTGATTGTAATTTCAACAAATAAATAAGAAAAAAAAAAATCGGCTAGCCCGAGAGCCCGTTATAAATCTTAAGGTTTAGTTAACTAAAGTCCTTCAAACAGACAAACAGTCTTTGTCCCAACTACGGGAAAATAGGGGAGACCTATTTTTCAACGAGCGGCGTCTCCCACTAGCAACTTTCCCTTGAGGGCGGCTAGCATCTTTTTCTAACCACCGATATGGAGATTGACCAATTAGCAGCAACGCCAATTTCCCTTACTTTCTGAACGAAGGCTTTTCTCGACGAATTCGATGATCTCGTATCCTTAGACACACCCCATTATAGCTTTCCTCTGTGGCATCATCGGGACGGGAAAGACATTCTCGCTCGCGATCTCATCGATGAAAAGAGTAACCCCTTACGACCGGTGAATATTACGCGTCCGACTTAGATTTTGTGAGTACGTTCATCTATCATCCCGTCGACCGCGGATTCGTTATTGAACCTAGGATCATTGTCATTAGTTTCTCGAGTACCTAACTACCACGGTTACTTGTCCGGTTCTATAACAATCGTATTTGCACTAGTCAATGTCTTCTCTATTGCATAACGACAACGTGTAACCCAAACGAAGATTCGTTTCACGCCCTTAACCCTAATTCTAATGTAAACCCGACATATATGTTTGCAATACAATCTTGTAGCTATCTTGTTGCTTCTACATACATCTTCAGTTTGGTTTAAAATTTTACCGATTTAGTATTGCAATGCTATATCGTTATAACGCTAATGAAACCTCAAAATGTCTTGCATAACACATACTATATACACGTAGAAGTTTTCCATGGTGAGTGTTTAAATACTCCCGCGAGCCACTATCGGGCTATAAAATATGTAAAACCTGTATACTTTTGATACATAACAACGATGTTTTACCGCACGAACTACCAATTTGAATATTCAACGTCTGTTAACTTGTAACTCTCGATACACGGTGCACGCATACTCATTCTTCCGTGCTCATAAACAATTCAATCATACCCGCACGCATACCTGACCTTATGGATTCGATTGTTCCTTTCTCACGACTGAGTACTCCTTCAGATATACATACACGAGTATGTATATTGCATATGTTCTGGACAACACACGAATGACAGATACAAGTTTCGTTACTTAACCAACGATATCGTCGAGGAAGGAATAAAAAATGCGCTCGTACCGTTACCAAATCGAACGAGCTCTTAATACCTCGTAAAAAGGATAAATAAAACCATAACGCACTTAATAGTTACGCAAACGCATCATAGATTTACGATTTGCTCTGCCTCGCAGAAAATAAAAGGTTTCTCGGAAACGTCGCATTGGAATTCTCGATGGCACGAACCAATAAGAAATTCACATGTTTCACAATGCAATTATTACATAGGTATTTTGTCGAAGAATCTTTTTGTTTCAACTTTCACGAAATTGCTACCGTTACAAGAAAGAATTAATTGTTCTGAATTTTACCTTGGAATTTTTCTTTTTTAATACTGTCTTATTGTCGATTAATAACCGTGTCAAGAAGATTTACTTGGAGCTCATAATTCTTGTAAATCTAGAATAATGAAACTCCGTTATCGGTTGGGAAAAAGGCATTGATTAACATAGAAATTACTTTGATCCGATGTACATATGTTATGAGGAGTTAATTATGCAAATACATGCAGCATATATATGATTAAAATCTTATTTAGAGAAACGACAATTTATATGCAGTAAACTAACATTTTGCGCTTTATAATCTCAAAAATGTTTGAATTATCAAACGATTATACATTTACATATTTGAAGAATCACATGGTGTTTTAATGTACACCTATAAAGAATAGTAATAGCAAAAGGTAACGGCGGATAAATTATGTAAATTGTTAGTTGCATTCAGAGATAATGACACAGAATGCGTCGAATATGTTTAATCGAATTAGTAATCGTTCGAGAATACGATAAGTGGCAATGTAATTAATACATGCAATTTTCATTACTTAATTCGAGTGTTACTCGAGCAAAGTGAGAAAGCGCACGCTCGGTAAATTACCCGTCGCTTACACTCTGAATGTCAGCAATTTACAACAAGGATAATACGATATTAAGCGTCCTCAAGCGTATCACTAAACGGAAATAATTATAGACCGTATATCTATAAAATATGGTAATAAACTTGTTAAAATAGATGACTTTTATCGTCTCCGCGCGATAAAACTATAACGATTCTCTGTGAAAAAAGAACCGAAGGTCAAAATTACGTTGAAATCATATGCAAGAAAGTTATTCGCGTTCTACGAGTCCAAGGTTTCCGTATCGAGGAAGCGATTAGCTTAACTGTGAGAAATCCTTTCCCTATTCAGAATACCAAGTATTGTCACGTACGAAGATCAACTGGAATAAATGCGGTTAATCGTTATCCTGTTGCGAAAGCCCAATGACAATTGATAGACAGATTGAATAATAGATACACATCGCAGCCTTGATTGTCTTGCACAATAATTTACCGAGTAATAATATTATTAAATTAACAAGCTACAAGTTGCAGCTTAGAAACTTCTTCTTTACAATTTTATAATTTTACGACTTGGAACAGGATCATTAGACGAATTGTCATTTGTAAAATTTACTTAAAAATTTAATTTCTTTTATTATATTACTGCTATACAAGAAAATTTATTAACACTTGTAGCTAGGAACTTGTCAAATTTACTAACGATATTAGTTTAATTGTGCAAGGAAGCTGTTGTAATAAATTTATGGTAAAAATGTTAGTTTATTTGCGTGCTATGTTCTGTGCGATATCCAGAATAGATAATAAAATATATCGCTTATAGTAACGCACACAGAGTAAATATTCGAAGTTTTTCGACTAGATAGGGGAATTGTGATGAACATGGATACTCCCTTGCCGATAATGTTAGTGGTGTCCGAAACGTAAAGAGAGAGGCACGCTTGGTAGCAGTTTGTTTCACAAATCACCTGGCCAGCGAGGGTCACGTTCACGTACACACGTGCGAGCGTGCGTTCCACCTTCCAT
The DNA here is from genome assembly GCF_011952255.1 of Bombus vosnesenskii. Taxonomy (NCBI): domain Eukaryota; kingdom Metazoa; phylum Arthropoda; class Insecta; order Hymenoptera; family Apidae; genus Bombus; species Bombus vosnesenskii. Next base: position 524,642 of record NW_022882976.1, on the reverse strand, counting down.
CTACGACGTTTTATCTTTCCTAGGCGATTTATGCCTGTGAGTCCCTCTCTAACATCGTCTCCTAGACAGCTTGTACAAGCACTACGCCTCTCAGCGGCTTCTCAAAGGCCACCGAATCCCGCTACGCTGCTTACTTTACGAGTTAGAATCATGGGAGGCGATATTTTCAAAACGAATGTTTCACTCGCACCGGACCAGCTATGGGACGCCCCGAATCTCTCATTTTTTGGATGGAAAAAAATGCTGCGCTCGGTAGCAGTGTTAGCGACAAAATAGACAACAAATTTATAATATTAACGCTACATCCTTTGGTCACTTTGAAATATTATACAGTTGCAACTAAATTTTGGAATATTTAAATTTCTTAGTATTTAATCATTCGAATTCTCAGACTTTCAAGTCTTTATATTTAATTATTTAGCGTCCCATTCAAAGAAGACTATTAAAATCTGAGAGAGTGAGATCACTCGTGCAATCGGTCATCTCACAGACCCTCGAACTACCTTCAAATGACCCCAACTGCCAAAACCTAGGAACAGTCGGACAAATCAGGTAATGTTATCTACAATGACAAATGGTCCCGTCAGAAATTCACAGTATATGATACCATCTGACCTGTACGTTCTTAAAGTTTCATTAAGGTTGCACCGCGATCCATCATCCAGACTATCGAACTTTCCAATCAACAGCATCGTTAAAAATCCTACTATAAAATATCTAATAAATCGTAAGATTACCTTAACGTTTGGAAACTTGAACAAAATGCACGTTTCGCGAGCGTAACGTTAGCTTACGCAACGCGAGCAATGGAAAAGATTTGAAAGCCAAAGAGAATAGGGACAGAAGCGTGGATATCTGCATAGAAAGAGTGCGTAAACCGCGGATTGTGTACGATTCAATAGGCTATTTCCTACCAAACATAAACGAACATACGAACGCAAATGTTTTACGATCGAGTTCGCTTGTCAGAAGTCCGCAACTTTTATGACGATTCGCAACATCCCGGTGCTCTTTGTTCATTGTTCTAACCACGCCTTCGACACAAAGGAGGAATAAATTTCGTAAGATCTTATCCGACAACATTGAATATCGCCGATCTATACCGAAAATACTGTTCGATCGATCAAGGTTAAATTAGAATAGCGAAATATGCTTTCGAATTGCGCTATATTATATTATATATATTATTATTTATATATTATTATATTATATTATAATATAACAAAAATTCTTCAAGATAAATACACGAAAATCGATCATCCGTCGCGCTTAATGAAATCCAAATTGTCTCATGGAAATTTCTCAGCAAGACCACTAATAATAGAGAACGATCGACGTAATTACACGCTGGATTTAAGGAAAGAAAGTAATTTATTTGTACTGTCTAATCGGCCTTGTTTCATGATGGCACTCGCAGACTTTAATCGCACTAAAATCGCAACTGTTATATTCGTTCTTTTTACTCTGGCGCCGGTCGATTTACGGGAGAGGTGAAATCAGAGCATCGCGTGTAGAAAGCTAATTTCCTTCAAATTATATTCCCATTATGCCGATTAAAGTTGATATTGCAACATATTTCTATTATAACTCTGAATTCTGCAGTTTCATCTTTAATAATCTCCCCCATCTTCGATTATATTAGACCAGGACTCTCTTGTACAATAACCTACCAACCAGTAATATTTCTAAATTGACAAGTTAGAAATCACAGATTATGAATCTTTCTCTTCTAATCTCACAACTTTCTTTCAAATACAATCAATTTTATGATTTACGATTACAATCAACTATTTTGTAATTTCTAAAATTGTGACCTGTCGAATCTCTTTTTTACTAAACGTTGCTAACTAAATCCATGATCGAACTAAATTTCGTATTATTTAGTAGTACTTTCATACGACGACAAAAATTTCATACCGTGAAAATAAAACGCGGAGCCTGATACAAAAAAAAGAAGAACAGATTCGTTAAAAAGTAAAGATATTTGTAAATATTTTCTGTAGCCATTGTGTGTGAATACTTGAGACGCGAAGACTAACGTAACGCTGACAGACATCGACAGACAGGGACACGGTTGTCGAACCTTCATCGCGGAGACGCCAAGGTCGGGATAGGACAAGCTGTCGGTTTTTCAGTTGGCTCACCGTACAGCCGGCGACACACTTACGAGGCGTTGACCTCGCGACTGGCTCCGTAAACACGGTGAATATCTTCATTTGCGTGTTTGTAGGCGTCCACGATGCCCGTATGCACGCGGAATAAGTGGGCAGCTGCAACGGCGCACAGCTCGAATACTATCTGGGTAACCCGGTCCCAGAAACTCGTTCCGCCCTTCCGTGGACCACGTTCGACCGTGTAAAACCCGTGTTCGCCCGGTCAGGAAGCGAACACATCCAAATTCTTTCTCTCTACGTAGCGACAGCTGAGCTCCTCCACGCAGGAACAGGAACTGTAATCGATACGGTGGTTACGTTCACCAAGATACTCGCGTGTCTTCGATACTCTCTGAGATAATTCTCGTAAGGAATAAGGATGTTATGGGTAATTTATTGGTGGATTATTACGATCGTGGAACTTCGCTGCTGGATTTCATCAAAATACTGAAATTCGTAAAAAAAACTATTTACGTTGTGAAGCTGCTTCAGCCCATTAAGCATCAAGCGGTAGTTTATCATAATGTTATATATAGTTCGACTTTCTTAAATTTCATAAAATTGTGAGAGAAGGTGACAGTAATAACGAGGAAAATGGTATTGAGAAAATTCTTGGAATTTCTTTTTAAGAATTTTCGTAAAAACTCTTTATATTGAATTATGTTTTTAAGGTGTTTGATGAAATCTCAAAGCATAATTTTAATTTTGGTTCTATATATAATACGAGTTTATTCATTAATATCTACGTATACCGTATATTGTAAGGTTAAAACGGAACGAGGAATTCGTAACACGAAACGAATAAAAAGTAGTTGGCGACTTGCTCATTTTATGTGGGTCACCCGGTTCCAAAACTTGTCTCGTCCTTTTAAGGATCTTCCAAGTCCAGTTTCGTCGAATTCTGCAGGAAGTAGCGAAATGTCACGCGACGAGATTCTTTTCGAACCAATGTCACTGTTCTTGTAACGAGTCAACACTCGCGAAAGAATTATAAAATTGCACACGTAGTAAATACCGTGCGAGTAGTATTTTTTTATGTGCAAACGTAACATAGTCTTAAAAGTATTTATTTGCAAAGCGTGTTAGCGTCGAAGCAATAATAATATAATAACACGACACCGGATACCATTGACCCAGATATATTCTACAGTGATTTGCCTGATCTATTAGCACAATAAATCATCAAGGTACGATTATTACCGTTTCAAAGAGTTTGGTTCACCTGCTAATAGCGGTCTGAGGCTAACACGAAGGTTTCGTAAACGAACCTTAACGCCCCCGTTCGAATTGTAAACTGGTACGTTGCCTTTGTTCCAGACTTCTCTCTTGCAACCGGCTACAAATAGCCGTTAATGGTACTCATTTCGAACAATTGTTAAACGCAGAAAGATCAAAGACAAAAGTCACATACGAGTACACAGTGAAATTCGAGTCTCATTGTGTGGTACAGAAAATGCTGCCGTGATTGAGCATATACGGACAAGAATAGAAACAACGCACTTGTAGCCACTAGTGGCGAACCTATTAAATTAGATTGGGTCACTGATAATGGTACCAATGCCGGTTAGACGGTGCTGTAATTATTTCGCGACACTAGTACCGTTGCTGGTTACAGTTAAATAACATCTACTCGAGTTTAACGATAATTTAATTTTCGACGTGTAAACTGGTAGATAATTATAAGATTAAGAAGTTTTATGTAAATTTGATTTTTCTGAACGTAACTAAAGAAATGAGAGAGAAATAAAAATTTGTTTCGTCTTTCCTTATTTCGTATATTTATACGGATACTTTTCAATATTATATAAAATTGATTAAACATTCTAATCAGCATTATATCTTTTCTGCGAATTGAAGGAAGAGCATGTGTCAGATGACACATTTGACATCGATTCAGATCAAACAAACTGTCTTATTAACATTCAACTTTCTCAACCAGTCAGTTCAAAGATAAATTCACTTGCATTCTTTGTGTCTTTGATCCAAACTGATATTTTAATTAAATTCTATGTTTCATGTGACTCTCTCGCTGTATAAAAAACAAGACTTTAAAGACAAGAACCGTCACAAAGAGTCTTTTAAGTAAACAGACTCGATAAATATAAAATAAGCAATTCGTGTTGGTTATCAATTTAATTCTTTATTTTTTAGTTACAAACTCGAAAATCATTGAATCACAGCTTCGACTCAGTCTTCTAAAAACGATCAACTACCTGACCGACCAAAAAATCGGAGATCCCAATGTAACTCGATAACAGGGGATTCTTAACGTATTAACTTGTTCTCGATATAGATACGATATCGGTATTGGAGAGCGGAAAATGATAACGGCGGAGTTCTCGAATCGTGTCGATCGTGTCCCGCAAACCATCTGTGCACTTTCTCCGCTACGATCGGCGGGAACACAGGGAGATCTAGATTCCGACAAACGGAGAACGTGAACTTTCGAATGCGTAGGTTACCTCTTGTGTCACCTTTCAGGATCATTACCTCCGATGTCGTGAAGTCGAGAGTCCGCCTGCGTGGTTCTCCACGGAACATTCTCCAATGTGCCATTAATTGAGTTCTCGGAGTTCTTGTGAATGCTATGTGAAAGATCGTGGCATAATTCTCCTTTCGCTTAGTTGCCAACCGATCGACTTTCATCACGAGTAGAATACTAATATCTATGTAAATTTATATTTTTACGATGTGGATTAAGGAAGTAGAGGCTAGATAGTCACCGTGCCAGAAGTTTAAAATCAATACGTGTTTTACAGCATTGAAGAATTTGAGAAAAGCTCAGCTCAGAATTCTATCGATCTAGAAAATTCTTTTCTTAAAAATCTATCAAAATATGGAAAATTATCATTGAACTCTAAGAATTTAGAAAGAGAACAGTTGAAAATTTTGATAGATCGGAGAACTTCTTTCTAAAAGATTCGTCGAGCTTGGAAAATTATTATTGACATTAACGGCATTCATTTCTAATTAATCGTAAAATTACCAGGAAATTCGCTATAGACACATCTAGAGGAACGATTCCAAATTTTTGATCAACGGTGTATTTTATCCTTTAAATATCACTTTGGATATTTTGTATATTTCTACATATTTACATTTCCCACAAATACACAGACATCCGTAATTTATTCGCGAGAATCGTGAGTATTCACGATATGAAATCGAAAACTGTGTCACAGTTTTAGAAAGTCTGAACGTAATATGGGCGACCGTTCTACCCTTGGTTGCGGTTCTTCTTCGAAAGGATGAGTCGAGTCGAAAGGGGAATCCTCATCGAAGAGAAAGTGCACGTTTGCTTATTAAATATTTCATACGCGTCGTAATTATTAACTCGCTTACGAACCTCTTCTTACGTAAAGGCTAACAATTTCAGCGAGAGAGGATCTGAAAGAGAATATATATCTCGACAGATCGATCGGTTAGATAAACTGGCTGGAGATTGTTCAATTCCGTACGTAACAAAGTAACTACACCGTAAATAACTTCACTGGCAAGAGATGCGCTCGTTCGTTTATTTGGTCAGACGAAAGATACTTGGAATTGATACGATAAAAGATCAGTATACTTCTCGTTTCTAAGTTTTTCCTTGGTAAAACGTTTCTTACTTTATTTATAACGATGTAGAATTATTTTTTCGAAAGAACAAATTTTTACGACGAGAAGCAAGAAGTGTCTAGAAACGACAGTCGTAAAACGAATTGTTAACGGCGTGAGAAGGAAGAGTGAACTAGAAAAGAAGGTATAAAGACGAAGGGAAGCAGAAATTATTTGACAGCCGGGTTCCACTGGCCAACTAATCTAAATAAAATAAATGACAGCGGAAAAACATGCAAAGGGTGTTTCTCTAAGCTGATCTACCACACGTCTTCATTGGTTTCGTTTCTGCGAATTTTTGTTCCTTTTTCGACACTTCATTCTGCCTACTAAACGCAACCGTAGAAGCACTCTATACTTGGCTTGATATCCATCCTTGTAAAATGGCATCGCTGATATTAAAAGGTAGGAGATACTCATCAAAGTATAAAGTAACCAACCTTTATAAAGTTCGTTTCTAAAAAAAAAGGGGGAAATTCTTCGACGGATAAAAATGTAAAAAACGAGATCAGCATGATGCAAATAATCAGTTCGTAAGGAGACTGTTTGAGTTCTTCTATTGATTTTCAGAGACCAGAATTTAGATCGTATAACACTATAAAGATGCTTTAACCTTCCAGAGTAGAATTGAAAAAATCTTAATTAAAAATCTGATGATAGATTCTATTGTCAAAAAAATTCTAAATAATACATGCAGTCCTGTATCTACATACGTAAAATACAATATCAGAGAAACCGCTACAATGAATAAACAATCAAGCCAAAGGAACAAGAACGAACTAAGGTATCTGTTAGCAGAAACAGATTAGATCATCGAAGCAACCCATATAAGACCGCGCACCCTATAAGGGTCAGAAAAGGAACAAATTTAGACATTCCAATTTACATTCTAAAAACTGAAAAAAGAAATCCTCAGCAATATATTTGGCGAAGCGAGCCGAAGAAGATATTTCCTGCGTAAAATGGAAGTGACTATACTTCGTCGCTCCTGTTTCGAATTCGATTCCCACCGTTATAATTTCACCTGAGGGCGAGAAGATGATGCAAGTCTATTAACCGAATTTATAGAGGGCTTCGAGGAATCGAAATGCAATTTCGAGCGTCCTCCCGCAGCGTAGGACGTGGTAGAAACTCCCTGTATCGGCTCTAAGAAAGGCACGAGATACAAGGGAGCAGAGAAACGGTAGATGGAAAAAGAAAGGAACTCAAGGAGCCAAGCAGATAGGAAGAAAAGGAAGGACGGAGGTTCTAGGAACCGTCGTGCTCGCGCATCTTCATTATCCTCGTTCAGGGCCTAAGGGCATCCGTGTATACAACGGTAGAACCGTGCTTGGACTCGATCAATTAGCGTACAGACTTCGTGATCCGAAAGCGCAAAAACGAGCAAACGAAGATACACGTGCAGATGCACTTTCCGCTTATGAAAGTAGCGAACGCTGTGCAGTCCCTTCTCCCTCGTTTCGCTAACGAACCCGTGTCGCGATACCTCGCGAAACGGTTTCCTAACTTCCAATAAATTTCTACATGGAGATCTACCGGTTACGGATTTGATTTATATCAACGTTACTTTCCGTATACCAAGAGAATCGAGCACTCGAAAATGCTAACGTTTCGTTCCTAATTATTTTTGTTTTATTACGAAAAGAGGCAGAAGAAATTTAAGTCTTTTTATTGAAGTAATTGAGATCTCCGTATAGAGATTATTTCACAATAGGTCGTACATTATACGTAATGAAACAAATTACAAAAGAGAGAGAGAGAGAGAGAGAGAATCAAATTTTGATGAAATATCTTCATCTAAAAAGGCCAACCAGCTCGCTACGGAAGTTACTTTCTTTATAGTTCTCGTTAAACATGTCATTGCGTAATTACGGTTAAGAAAATCAAAACATCGGCTATTTTTAGACAACGTGTAAAAAATGAGCGTAATTACACGAATACGACACACGAGAGAACAATTAACCACGCGACGAAAGAATCGGCGCACATCATTTCAACCGATCTACGCGTTTGTTAAGTGAAATGAGTCACGAATTCAGGTGTTCACCTGAAAACACACGGTGTATTCAGTAGTTGACACACGTTGACGAGTAATGCGGCACGATGACAAGCGACTATGACAAAGAATGTCCTCGTACCACATATGCATACTAAAGAAAAAACATATTTTCGTTCATAATAATTGGTTGGTAACGCCAATAGCGTAGTGTAGCTAATGACTTTTTCTTTAAGTAATTATTAAACTGTGAATATTTATTCATTCATAAAAAATTAAATGACGCCAAAATGCATAGAATATACATGAACATATTAAATATCCAAAATAAAATATTCGACGTGATACTTAATAGGTGAAACAAATCTCTACTTAGGTCCTACTTTTATAATTATTTTACTGAAAATATAAGTTTGCATAAATATATATCCACAGACCAGTAATGATAGAGATTGTAATTCACTAGCGTATATAGCAATAAAACATTAACAAAATAATAATGTAGACAGTTATACCAAAAGTCGGGACACACTAATGACACAGTGCCAAGGCAACAGAGAAACACCGCCCAAGTAACAATGGATACAGTCATATTAATAATCTCCAGCTAGCTCAAGAAAATATAATAGCACAGGGCTAACAATAAGAACATAACAAATTACTTGGAGATCCTGATGTACAAGTCGAACAACTCTTGGGGCGTGGGACGAAGCATAATCAAGTTATGAACGCAAATGTTACGATCGCAGATTCGAATGACTCGGTCAAGAATGATGCAGAGCACACAGACCTAGATAGAATTAGCCCTAAGGGCCGAGGTATCAGTCTGGGGCGTACTCCGACTGTGAGTCGAGGGATCCGACAAAAGCCTATCCTTCGAATCGAGAGACCCACTCTGGACCAGCCATCTAGGACCTGAGGCGATTGTGCAGTCATGGTGTCTGGCAACCTCTGACCTCTTGGTCCGGATTGAGTGTCTCGACCCTAGGGTTGGTCCTGTTCGAGTATCTGGTCTCACGACTGATCCTGGGCGGATTTCCGTACTTAGAATTGGCACTGGTTGAATCTTTGGTCGCGGAATTTGTCTTGACCAAGTTCATGGATTCAATTTATGTAACTCTTGAAATTTGATTAACCTTCGCTTGGTACTGCTGAGTCATAGGAAACTGATAAAGGGATAATAGTCGAAGATCACAGGTAAAGAATATAATAAACAATTTTAAAATTCAGTAATCAATTCCATGCTAGCATAATTTTCCTTTTATATATACATATATCCATTTTTATATCTTATTGATCATTCCAGAAATAATTCTTCGCTCGATTGTGTTTCTAAAATTTTATACATTTACCAGCTATCTTCAGAAAGCTTGTATTTGTGAATCTAACGAGTTGTTCTGTATTTTACACTGCGAAACATGCCACGTTAAATAAAATCATGCTCAATAATATGAATCCAGAATTGAATTTTTCGATGTAGGAGTACCAATGCTACGTTTCTAAGTGAACAAAGTCCAACGTATAAAAATGTGGTCCGCATTGCATTAATGCTTTCAATAATTAAGCTGACTTTAATCTTTGATCAAATCTTAACGATACCGTTAAGACTTACGATACTGTTCTGATCATAAGACAATAGACATCATAGTTATTTGTATCAACACCATATCGATATAATTATCGACACACGTTATTAACTATTATTTACGCTATCATTAGAAAGTGCCCATACGTGTTTAACGCCCGTTTCCATGCACCGTATTCGATCTTAAATCAATCAATTCATCGCGTTGGCTTTACAGCTTTGGCTTTGCAGCATTAGCTTTAGCAACGTCTCGTGCGTCGCAATAAGATATCGATCCAGAAAACGTGGGTGTATTAACAGCACGGTCGCATGGTAATGGAACCGTTCAAAGTCAATTGCCCGTTTCTACAAACAGCTAGATGCAATTCTTATTACCGGCACGCGTGCACGCCAGACAAGCGCGATCAGTGGACGAAGTTTAATGCTGCTCCGATCACAGACGATTTCATAACCGTGACCACCTTACGGTAACGCGGCTGGTGACTTCGACGCTCGCACAAGCGCTGCTTTTCTCACTGCACACCGTCGAGTTTCATCTTCACTGAGAATTATTAAAACTTTAAATTTACGACAATCTATGGTAATTTGTCTCTGTCGGTGTCATATTTGGATGAAACAGTAGTAACGTTACAATTTTTATCCAAAATGACGCAGCTGGAAACTTCAACGCGAACAAAGGCACGATTTTGTCATGACAAATTTTCGAGCTTGATTTTCACTGGATTCTTCTTTCAGGTTAAGAAAGTTTATGATAATATGTCACCGTTGGTGTCATGTTCTTGTCAAAGGATAATATTATAAACTTTCTGTCCAAAGCAACGAGACGAAAATCACAATGTAGGTATAAGCGCAATCTTCTCGCTGGACACTGCCGAGTTTTATCTTCACTGAGAATTCAATCTTTAAATTTATAAGCGTTCATGGTAATTTGATGGTGTCGTGTCTGTATGACACAATATCTGGCCAACTATGACATAATAACGGGACTCTTCAATGTGGATACAAGAGCGATGTTTTCATGGTAGATCGACCAACTCGATCTTCATCGTGTTCAGTTTTTCAGTTCAAAAAGATACATGGATATTCATTACTGTTCGTGTCATATTCGCGCAAAAGAATAATGATATTATACTTTTTCTGTTCAAATGTAAATGTAAGTGTTATATGAGGACGTTGAGAAATGTTATGACGAAGAATTGTTCATTGATGACGTGGCTATTGAAATACGAACGACACGATTATTCCGCGATTTGTCATAACGATAACGAATTAAAGCTTCGAGTCGATCTGTGATTCCTTACCAATGACAGTTCTAAACCGTATAATTACGAATCGATAATGTCATCGAACCGATGACGAAGCAGGGAGTCGAGATTGGATGTATCACAATCGGTCGTTACCGATACTGATTTTCAATCATTTACTATACAACTGCGACAATTAGAAGTTTCCGAATCGCCGAAATGATTATAGTTAGATTATAGTTCAAGATAATGGTGAACATCTCGTTAGTAAAGTAGAATTTCTTACCATTCTAAACTCTCCTTTACTCGAATTGTAAATTACTATTATTGTAATTATTATTATTTATAAATCTTCGCTAATTTAATTAGATTTGTAAAATATACGGTTATGAAATTCATATCCAAAGATTTAGTTTAATGTTAATGACCGTTTAACGGTTTCACAGCGAAAGCGAAAAGTTCGTTGAAGACAAGAAAATCATCGTTTTCTCTATTCTTTTCGATGATAATGGGGTGTACGGTATTTAGATGCATGAGTTATACCGTTAGGTAACGATATAATTATCGTGGACAACTAAGAGAAACTGAACCTTAAAAGTTTAACTTGGTTTATGATCCTGAAATTGCAAGGCACAGAAGAAAGTACTTTCGTTAACATCGTCTTTACGCTCACTGATTTCAGTTATGAACATGAGGGACCGTCGTGAAAGAACCGGCAAGAACTTAACTGTACTTTGTACCGAGAGAAAACGACGCTGGTATTATTCAGAAAAAAAAGATTTCTGTTTTCTAGTTGATACAGCGTGACAGTCGAAATAAAGACGTACGCTATTCTGCAATGTAAGTACATTACTTATATAATCAGAGACGAACTGAATTCTAATATTCCGTAATTCGTAATATTCCGAAAGCGGATAACATTTATATTGTGCAACTTTTTTTACTTGAAGTTCCGAGTCTACTTACAGTTATTATATAACGGATGTCATCCTTGTATTTTTAAATTATTCCATGTCACGTTATATTTATGTTCATATTGTATATCATTTTGTGTTATCATAAATACATCGCATTTTGTCCTTTCAAATTCTTATTTACCAAAACATAACTTCCCAACTCATAAATTAAACGATTGTCTCTCCTATAAAAACTTCTACCAAAGAAATCAAAATGAAAAGTATATGAAAAAAACATAATATAAAAAGGAAAACAAGCTTCGATCCGTATATTTTACAGAAAATCATTCAAATTCCTAAAAATGCACTGTTAAACATTCTGATCATTTAAGAGGTAAACGAAGACAAATCGTCTTCCTAAATCACATGATCGAAAACATTCTTAACGTTGATGTCTACATTGCAGATTTTTATGTTCAAATTCATATTTCTTTCCAGAATATAATTAAAAAGGCACAGATTCCATAGAAAGTTGTTTTATCTACCAAGTATTACAGAAAGTATCGTAAAGTATTTTGGGTATACTATATATTTTCAAATTTCCTACAAATGCGTAAAAATCCACTGTCCAGTGACGTCCCTCAAATCCTCGATTTCTGCGCGTTTTCAAGCCCGCCTTTTTCTTAAGGACCTGAGAGATGAGCAGGATTGGAGCGCCGGTGCATGCGCGCATGCACATCGGTGCGCATATTCGCGGTGCATCGGTGCATACATGCGTGTCGGAGGAGCTGCAACGCTTGGCGGCGGTGTAACAGCGGGTCCGTAGGTGGCTTAGTGATCTCATGTTTCATATTTATACTCTCATCTGCATATTACGAGCGGGGTGTGCCTAGGTGGCTGCTAGCCGCTCTCGCATGCACTGACAGCTGGAATGCGCTGGATTAGATTGCCCAGAGCGTTTCTCTCATAACCTGCCGTGAATACGGTGTTCCTTACTCCCTGCGACAGCCATCCTTCCATGGAGAAAACGTTTTTTCAAATGACGGCCTCGATGATAAATCTATTTGATTTCGTTGTTGCTAGATTCTCTGTTGTATACGTACTCGTATGACCCTGGCAGAGTTTAGGTTACAGATCGGATAAGGGATGAAACTTTATCTTATCTCTAGAACAAAGGTTCAGCAGTTCAGCTCAAACATGCCTGAGACTTTTCATAGCGATGTAATTTTTCTTTTATTTGCGAAATAAATTGAAAGACCTACGTGTCGACCAAATTTTTAATTATCGTTAACCGCTTTCAGAAACCAGCCATATTTGGAAAAGAATGTCGGACAGTATCGAAATTTGAAATTACTCTTTCGAGAAAATGATAGATATTTAAACTGTTTAGAACTCGCATCGATCAAGTCCATAAATTGAGAAGTACAGATAAGTGATGGTGTTACAAACACTTAGAACGTATCATTATTTATGTTTCTTAAGTACCGAAGATTGATTATCTACTTACGTAACGAGATTAAGAAATTAATAAATGGTAGAGTTGATTACGAGTGCTTAGGTTTCTCAGAGATTCACATCTAGCTTAAATATCGGATTGCAGAGTCTGAACTCTCAGTGTACAAAGAATTCTTTCTATTTAGACGAACGAAGATTCTCGTGTGAGAAACGATTTCTCCAATTCGCGGATCGAAGAACGTTGATCGGGGAAAAACACATAGCATTTCCCTATTTCTTACCTAAAGCATTACGTTACGCATCTCGGTTTCGTTTCTCGCGAATAACGATTAACCTGTTTAACCACAATTAACGGTACCGTGTCGGGTTTTCAATTAACAGTTGCTACAAGGGTAAGATTCAATCGTCACGCGACCGGATAGACTTCGCAGCCTTAAAGGGAATACAATGTCGAAAGGGGAAAGGAAGCGGGGGAGGAGAGAGAGATATCTTGCCGCAGTGTCTATGCTTGTTTAACGAATGAACGCGTATAGCGTGCAATTACATCGCAATTTGTCGCGACGATATTACCGCACGTTCATTGGACCACTTTTATCGCCTTGAATTTCAATGCCAATAAAGACAGCCGATGCCTGCTTCCGTATAATTCAGAGAACAAATTGGAAACATCCGTTTTCACAAAAATTAATAACGAGTGAACGTCGAAGATAATATCTCAACCGAGCATGCAAACTTTTAAGCAAGAAACAAATATTTAATTATGTAAACGCTATTTACGCAATCGTTACTGTTGTTTCAAAGTCATATTTACATGTGTTAATGTCGATATTTCGTAACCACAAAATATACATGTATACATGTATCATACAAATGATAATCAAGATAAAAATGAAAGTGATAGGATCTTAATACATCTGATTTTTTCATGCTACAGCAGTTGTATTAAATTATTAAACGAAAAGCAAACACCAATGCTCGTTCATAAGAAAATATATTGAACAAGAAGCAAATGTCAATGATTGTATATCCATCTGATTTGATTTTCTGTAATTACTTTCTATTTCATTCGACATTTCAATAGAAGGCTCGCCACGAAGACATTAGAACCGTATAGGTGGATACGACAAGGATTCGAAAGAAATGGACGATTTTTAAAAACATGACGCGTATTTGAATCGATACGTATTGGCAATCTTGTTACGTTTCTTCAATCATGTACCATCAAGACAAAATTTCACGATTGGCATTGAAACATCAGATAGAAAAAGAGCGCGACCGAATTCGTATTAGTGGCAGATCCAATTTCTGAATGCAAGAAACGATTGCATCTAGAAGAATCGTAAGAATATTATGGTCCACAAGCGACCGGTGCATAGACCACAACAATTTTTCTGTCGGACTCGTTGAACCGGAGTGAAATGTTACCTCTCCCTTGCTCGCTCCTCTCGCTTAACCGCGGTGTAATGTTACTACGTAAAGGTGCACTCCATAAAATCCCATAAAAGTTGCCGCAACTAGCCTTTCAGAACACTGGCACGGACGGAAAATATGGATTTTTATCTTGGGCCGCGACGTAACGCGTGCAGGAATTTTAAATATGGGGTGCACATGGGAGCGATAAATTTGCTCGAACGGCAACCTACGATATTGAACTTTATGCTAGTGATACGCACAAGAAACACAAGTTCGCTGCCAGTAAAAATTCCCTGTTCTGTTATGTTAACACTTTTTATGGCATTTCAGTTCTTCTGGCATTAAAGTTCTATTATTAGGGAGATAAACTATAAAGTAGAAAGTGAAACGTTTAAGATTGAAGAAACTACGTCATAAAAACTGTTTCGCATGTCGAAGGTTCAAAGATTTTCCAAGCAAAAGTAATTTCATTGAATCTAAATATGTAAATTTACACAAAGAGAAAGATGATTCGTAGTAGCATTTAATTTCTCATCACTGAATTCTAATTATCGTGAAATTAATTATTGTTGTTTTTTAAGACACTGCCATGAGATGCAAATAATTGAAAGACACTCTATTCAGTCTTTTCTCCTCGGATAAAATAAAGATTTAATTGCGGTAAAAAGGAATAAGACCAAAGGAAAGTAGCGGAATATCTCGAATCGAGAGCAACATCATCTAGTCTTCTCCCAAGTTGACCATCCTTCTCCTTTCTCCCGCTACGCCGACAAAAATTTCTCTTTCATTACTTCCAAAACGACTGTAATTACGCGGGCAATATCCTTTGGAACAAGAAAAATCCAAGGCTATAGCGGTATTCTGATTGTCATCTCATAGATTGAACCTTAATACGTGCTTGTTCAACCGACTCTTAAAGGTGAATACACTGATCATACAACTCAAGAGGAGATCAGCTTAACGGGCAAAGAAAATTACGAGGTTATTTCTTAACAGATGGTGGGTAACAGAGAAAGAACGGAATAAAAGACGAGAAGACTTAGATGGAACTTCAGAAAATAGCTGTGTTCTTAATTCAATAAGATCATATTAACTTCATACGAAAATTAGCATATTTATCCATTCAACTTTCAAAGCAAACGTAATTTAATTATCAATTTGATTTAGTTTTCAAGGCAAGTATGATTTAATTATCAACTTGAAGCTTAATCAGTTCGTTACTATTTAGAGCAACTATTCAGAGAAAAGAGGAACGTAGATGTCAATGATGGTGATATTAATAGCTATGCAAAGCACTAGAATGCAAGATCAGGAATCTTCCTCGGAAGTGTCGTTAAGCGAAGCAACAACAAAGTTGAGAAAATCAACTTAATGACCAATGTGCTTCCAGCCAAAGGCAGGAAGTGTTCTTTCGAACAGAGATGAGAGAAGAGAACGTTACTGAAGATCGCAACAAGAGCTAAAAACACGCAAGAGGAAGGATTCTACTCTTCTTTTCCATTCTTTTCTCATCGAACGAGCCAAATTAATTGCTCGAAGCTAATGAAGCAACTCCCTTCGAGCAAAACAATCCTTCTTGTTCGATCAGTTCATTGAACTCCCCCAGTTAGTTACAGGGATGATCAGCTCATTAATTGTTCGAAATTAACAAGCTGATTCGAAAGATGCGATCATTCGGAGTCTCATCGACCGGCAAAACATTCACCGCGACTTTAATGAAAATTTACTGTTCATTTTTCAACTCTTATATTTCCGACGAACTAGTTTATATCCTCTTGCTTTCCTTTCTAATCGTCTCCAACGTTATCTACGAGATCGTGCTGTTACGCTCCATTTAACGTAAGCTGAAATTAGATGCTGTATATTGCTTTTTTTGTTAAGTAGAAATCTATAGAATATCGCATTTAAAGACGGGATATCTCATACGAAGACCGCAGGTGGAAAGCATATGAGTCACATTTCCTGTCTTTCATAGAAGAGCAACTTTAAAGTTCAATATGTTGTTAACTAATTCCATGCTAAAACTATCTTCCTATTTGATTTTGAAGCTATGCGTTTTTGTCACCCTCTTAAACGTTGAAAAAACATTAATAACATTACTTATACAGACTGATATTAATTAAATTAAACTTCCAAAGGGGCCTATATCTTCGAATCTATCAGATTATTCCCTTCTTCAATTCCATAATTTCATATTACAATATTTCTTTTCAGCCACCAAGTGATATAAAAATCAGAAAGTTAACGAAAATGTATCTATTGTACTCTTGTAAAGAAAAGAAGATAATAAATTCGATATGCCCGAAAATGCAGTTCAATGCAACAGTGACGTGATCCGATTATCAAGCTACGATTAAAACGCGATAAAATTCAACAAGATAATCGGTGCCCAGAAGGAACGTATAAATCGAGAGAAAGGTCTGACCAGGGCATATCATGCGCGACGTACGAGGATTACGCGGATAATAAGGATCCCAAGCTGAATAATCGTGCCCCTCCGGATCCTTGCGATGCCCTTTAAACGTTAACAAGTAACGAAACTCCCCTTATCCTCTTAGACGAGAGAACCCCGCCAACGTCACTGCTTACTTCCAGCTTGCTTCGAGCTTAGTCCGAGAGACTAAGTGCGCCAAGTGTCTAAGCTACTCGGAGAGGGTTGCAAGAAACACGCGGACGAAACGCTAAACTCGGCGAAAGGATTAATGTTCCCATCCTGCGAGTGGCATTGTGACGTTTAAGAGGACCGTGAATCGCGGCGTGCCATGCATCACTCCTAGCTGCTACAATATGCGTATGTACACAAACCGCGGTTGCATCTAAGCTAAGGCGAAGTTATATTAATGGCACCGTCATTAGTTCCACCGTAGGACACTCACATGCTTTGCGCGGTAAGAACGCCTCTGCTTTCTACCGTCTCCCTTTATGCAAGCTTCTTCCTGCTCGAGTGTCTCTCTCTGGTCTCTTGTCTGTGCGCCTCGACCCTTCTCTGTTCGATAGAATCTGCAGGTCTTTCGAATTGCTTCTTCACTTTTGTAGCAGACTAGGTTTAGATTGTTTACACAGTGGTGGAATTATAAGCTTGTCAATCAGTTTGGAAATACGATTACAAGTTCGAAGATGATTCCCTATCTGAGATATGAAATTATTTATAATTAGAAGCAAGAATTTAAGAGGGAGCCTGTGGCAGTGATATTCTTCGAGATTCCTTTCGTATCCAGTGTGAGAAGGTGTGGAGCTAAGGAATGTTCTCTTAAAAACATATAGAATAGTAATCGAGGAGTTTGCAACGATATTTAAGATGTATTAAGTTGTATGGCTAAAAATGCAAAAGTTTAATACTACGAATATTAATCGGTTATGTATTATATCATGAATTATAATAGGCTTGACAAAGTGATTAGTGAAACGTGTTAACTTTGTGTTGTGTTAAAATTTTTAAATGATGACCTCCACGCCATGAAGCTAGTATTTTTCTAGATTCTACTTTTATCTTTAGAATCTACTCGTCAAAAAACTATGATGTGTTATACAGAAGAAGTCACGAATTTGCTGTGCTCTAAAACGAAGTTTAGCTCCTTAAAATTTCTTAAAATTATGCACCATGGGCGTGTAGAAATCAGAGCAGGGAACGAAGGGAACTGAATTTGATGATACGCTTTCTTCAAACATTTCCTTTTCAGGTCGGTGCAGACTGAGAACGTAATCAATGTCGGAACGATTCTATCGTGGCTCTTATTTTCTTTCGCGCTCGAGGATTTGCCTCACAAATCAGAATCAGTCCCGAAGCGAAATTTGGATTGTACCTGACGGCAGACAGAACGAGACGAGAATGAATTTAACTTTCGATGAGTCACGAGCTGAAAGACAAAACACACAAAGAGAATCCTTAGATACGTTCTTAAGATAGAGCTTTCGACGCAACGTTTACTCGCGAATCGGGCATAAAATCTCACCATTTACGTATATCGCTAACCCATTGTGCTCTTTTTTCGACAACTAATCGGCTATATCGCAAATCAGACAGCTAAACAGGTAGTTCAAAGTATTCCGGCGAACCGCAAAAGCAAAAAAATCTCCTCACCTGACATGGTAGCGATTTCATTTTCGGCTCCACTGACGTTAAAACCCTATAGAAGCATCTCGCTACCCGTCTACTGTTTTCAATCCGCTTGTTCAGCTCGTACGATTCGTTGCATCGTGATCGGAGTCCACGCAAATTCGTTTCGCTTCAGCTCACTGACAAACTGCTAAACATCTTTAACGCACGACCAGAACAACTGCCCTAACCAACGGTTTTTTAGAAAACAAAATTAATGTTGGGTTACAGACAGATTCTTACTTAGGAATATGAAATAAAATAGTAAAAAGCATAGTCTTTCCGAATAACTTTCAATCCTCTCAAACCTCTGTTTATTTAGATCTCAAATTACTTTCTCAACTTTTCAACGATTCACATAAAATTCCTACATATTTCTGAATAATACTGCAATTTTATAAGTTTCAAACGTACAACTATTTTGCGACGAGCAGCCAAATGCAGTACCTTGCAATGCCAAATTTCTATATGAATATTCTAAAACGAATAGATATCTGATATAAAAATCCACGAAATTTTCGATCGCTCGCCATCCACGTAAATTCTCACTCTCGCGTTAAATATTTCTCAGCCGAAACATCCCCAATAACTATCAAATGCTCGATTTCCAAAGAGGCTGTGAAAAAAGTACGTTCCAATTGACAATTTCCAACAACAAGATCAACACACGTAGCTATGGAAGAGCGATCACTACGAGCTCATTCCTTGAATAATACCGAAGATGTTTTATTGTGACCAGCGTACTCGAGGAGAATCGATAGACGTGTAGCTATTACAAGAGGAGTCGCTGCAGGCGGAGAAGATATCTCGTGCATACCTCACCTAGGACGATCGAGTTCATTGTTGGACCTAACCTTCGATAAAGCCTTTGTCCCTGTCCTTTTCTTTTTCTCCGTTTCGTACGAAGCTATCCATTGTTCCGAGTCAGCGTAATTAGTAGACCTTGAGGGATAATCTCTTCGTTCAACGACTCGTGTCTTAGCGGGAGACACGATCCCTTCATTCGTGACTTTCAGACAGTTTGATGAGGCAGATAAGCCTGCTCGGATGAATGCAGTCGTATCCTCCAGCTATGTTTTCCGTTGCTGTCCATCCTTGTGGACCTGGTGTGATTTTAATTTCTTGCTGCGGAGATACGAGATGCCTGGGATCTGAATCGACCAGTAAATACATATACACGTATGGAAAATATGTAATGAATATGGAAATCCGTTTACAATGTGAAAAACAAGTATCTAGTTAATATACTCAGTTATCTCTTTAAAGTGTGTAAAACTTGTTTTAAGCAAATGTGGAAAACTTGTTTCGATGAATATACCGTATGCAAGAGTTTTCGATCAGCTATGTTACTGGTCTTTCAACGACAGGTACTAAGTGCATTCTTTTGAAAATGTTTTTATATACTGCTCCATGGAATGGAATCTTTAGGTACTCTTTTCGTGTGTTACTTTTTATTTTATAATTTTTTACGACGAATAAGTTTGCTGAACATTCTGCAATATGTTGAATACGTATGAAGTCACTTAGAAAGAAAAACAGCTTTTGAAACGTCGGAAACAGAATGACAGAAAGTATGAAATGAATTTATTACAACATTATTCGACAATGTTAAACTATTATGAAATTCGCTTATAAAAAAAATTCATTTTGTATTCATTATGACATTATTCATTATGTATAATATTTTTCCATAGAATTATATAACATTAGTTTTGCCAAATATCGTTAATAGAAAAAGTCGGAAAACATTGACACAATGCTCGGAACCTCCGAAACTCTTAAACATTCACGATAAGAGGATTCTAAATTTTACGATGAATATTCTATTATTTTATTTCGTCTGTTATCCAGCGGTGAATCTTGGCACAAACGATCGTCTAATTACGTTCTATTTCGTTCGGCCGCATCCAAAAGTAGCCCGGCTTTGTATCCCACTTTTGGATGAAAATAATCTATCCGCGGATCTCCAGCACGGTCCCACGATTTCTACATCGTCCGTTGCGTTCATTAGGACCGGAGATCCTCGCCACGAGCACGGTGCCATGAGAAAATAAAACGAGATAACGAGGAAAACGGAAAGCAGATAATAAGTAGTCGAAAGAACGTGGAAGGTTCTCGAAAGGGGGAAGCTGTCCTGAAGATAACGCGAGATCGTGCCGCCATCATTGCATTAAATATCCAAGTAATCGAACATTCTTTAATTAAAAAGATATTCTGAAAAGTTTTCACAAATTTTTACTATCTGCCCCAAAGATATAGACTTCTGAAAAGAATCACTCTCTTTGCTCAAGGGAAACGTTTAAAGAAAACGAAGATAACCCAAAGTCATATCAAGCACAGAACATGCTTTGAAGAATACTGCATTTAATTAATAAAATAATAACCACTGATGGTTTTTAAATTACAAGACGTGTATAATTATACATCATTCCTTTCCCGCCTCTTTTTCTTAATATTTGAATGTCTAACAATCGCGCGAAGCATATGACGTGAATTTATACGTGAATACTCGGTATATCAGGATTTATTTGTCTGTATTTATGCGTTAAATTTTGCCTGCAGCTCGACTGTGACTTACATTTACGACGCAATTTATTACTTTGAACGGACAATAATGTTTTTACCTCTAACACGTAATAGTTTTTTGCCTCTCTTTTTTTTAAATCAAAATCGCTGCCCAAAATGATCTTGTATAATTTATCTTAAATAATACGTCTATATGTAAAGGTGAAACTCGATGATATATTTTTATACGAACGAAGGAATTTTTTACTTGAACAGATGTTTCAACTTCTTCGTGTGGAAGTAAGTGCAGATTCTATATGTATAATAGCACCCACGATTGTGGTCTCTCGATTCGCATCTCCATAATAATCCGTTTCGTGGAAGTTGAACGGCTCGTTTACGATGGATCTTCTACCTGCAGCCTTGAGGTGGAACGATCCATTCCAATTTGGCGATTTGCCGAACGCACGTCTGACATCACGTGCTTCGAGTCATCACGCGAATAATCGCGCAAATTATCGGAATTTCATTCCCTGTAATATTCGTACAAAATACTCGAGAACCGATTCTGCATTCCCCCATTACACAAAGTGTTTTTCGAAGAGAAGATTATATTCCGAGATTAAATTTATCAGAACATCGTACGTGTTCTTCAGAAGTGACACAACTCGAACAATTCCTTCACGAAAAACGAAGAACTATCTTTTATAAAATTTATTTAGAAATCTCACATAGAAATTTAATTAATAAATAAAATTGAATACGAATAGATGCGAATAATTGTAAATAATTTATTAGAGGGACGCGCTAGCCATCGCAAAGAGAAGATCGACTTTCGGCCGACTGCAAAGGAACACTTTCGATATCGTGACCTTTTTCCATGCACAAAGAACAATGCCTGCCACGCAGAAACGCATCGTCAATCATTAATCAATGCCCTGCGAAAACGTTGGAACCTATTGTTCGGCGGCGTACAAATGAACTCGTTGCCACGGAAGAAAGGAACGAGACGCCGCAAAAGAACTATCGAATAGTCTGAACAAACCTTGACTGATTTCGACCCTGGGGATCATCGAAAGCTCGCACGATGAAATTTCAATGGGATTTATTACGCTCATCGATCAGAGTACATCGATCGATATAAATAAACGATTCCTGCTCGCGTTCTTAACGAATCTATACAGAGTTAGAGTTCACCTTAAAATCTTCTACGGATAAAATTCAATGAACAGAACTTCAAAAATCTAGCCATTGAAGACCGCTGGAAAAAATCATGATAACATTTTCCATTCTTTACAGAGAAGAGGTTTCAAAGATGAGATAAATGATTCTGCCCTGTTGTATGGTCCTCGGTTTGTATTCGATTCGACTAACAAAGTGAATTTGATATACGCGAGTATGCTCATTCAAAATTTATTTAAATACTTGGAACGACCGTGTAAAAATTCACTTACGGCATTTACATCGCTACACTTGGTGGGTATGATAATTTTCTCTGAGAATACGGAAACGCAATAAGCACGTGATAAATGCACGGAGTCATTTTTCGCGTATCAAGGAAGAGATAAATTCGAACGTCTGTCGTGAACGTTGAACCAAGGTGTAGAGCTGTTACTACTACGAATACAAATTACATCAGTCATCACTGATCCCGGTGTTCACTAAACAGCAACAGAAAATACATATTCATCTGGTTGGTACTTAACGTTGTCACACGCTACAACAACTCGATATATTATAACGAACCTACGCAGATTCACGTAGAAACCTACTCCGATTTAAACTAGACGCAATTCTCGTTTCTACTACAACTGTAAATTATATTTAAGGCATTAAAATCCACCAGTGTTTGAAATAATTTCTTTTTGTCGAAGAATTTTAAGAGAGAAATTAATGAAAACAGACCCTACATTTTATCAGAATCTATCAACATTCCATTTGGTATATTATAATTCTAACAAATTTTATATTTTATTATTAGAATTTTAATTCACTGCTGGATATCAAACAGAGTATCGTATATTTCGCTTACTGGTCAACACCTATTCGCTTCAAAGTTTGCACAATAATCGCACTAATACAAATTATTACTATACAAAGTTTTATCGTGCTGCAAAGGTTACGATCTGGTTTACGTTAATGTGATCGGCGTTATAAATATCTTCCTTCGCCTTTTCATCGAGCGCATCTCCAAGAATTAAGATGCTCGATCCAGATACAAAAGTCAAAATGTTTCTGAATGGTGGATTACAACTTACGAGGCTTCGCAGAATGTCAGACTGATTATTGCGCCATGGCAATCTTCGTCGGTTTATGATTGGAAGAAGAGGTGCGATCGAATCTCAACAGATCTGACACGGCACGATATTGTTGCCGGAATACGGTGAACGGAAGATAGCTTTATGGGAATGGAGTAAATCCTTGGAAGCTAATGATATAATCGAAGGTGACTTTTCTGCAACCAGCCACGAACTCCTCACCGCGATGATAATTGCCATCAGGTACGATTACGTTGAAACGGATATATCGTTTAGAATTTTATTGCTACCGCATCATTGCCTATATCTATGATTACAAACGTTTTAAAAATAGTATAATACTTCGCAATCTTTTTATGCTAATATGACAAATGTACATTTTATTCGATGGTGAGGAAAATTATTACTTTATTAGATAAGAGGATTTTCAAGAATATATACGAGTAAATTCACGTGTCTCGTTGTGAAGCTTTGTAAGCTGTCACAATTAAGTGTCGATTGTCATCTTACGCGTCATCTCACAAATTTAGTTTTTACCAACACGAATCACGTGGATGGATACAATATAAAATAATAAGAACTGTATCTAACAGTAAAATAGAAACAATACGACAATAATACAGTAATTCTACAATGATTTTCGTTCAACGCGATTCGACACTCAAACTTCGTTTCTCTGATCCCTGACTCTTATTTTCAGTAATCTCTCGATACTCAATCATACCGCAATCTTATAAATCTTACACGCGCAACACATATTCCTGCCACGTGCAATCAAATCTTCGTGTCGCACCTTGCATATCAATCATCCACGTGTATTTTCTGAAGTGCTGCTCTCTCGCCACCAGCGTTCTAGCATCAACATTCCACCGAATCACAACCACTCATCACCCACACGAATTCTCAATCTCATAACGTTACTCCAACGATAGATTTTTCATCGAAGAAAATTCATATTAATACCACGACGATTTGTAAATCTCTCACCGATCGAAACACGCCGACCGTTAAATGATTGAAACGTTACCATGGAAACGGGATGAGATCACTATTAATTAGAAGGCCTGGCACGTAACGTGTCACGTTTTTCCCGGGAAATCGGCGAACAAGCGTTAAGCCTACCCAATTTGCAATGCAGATGGACCTCCTCCACGTGTCTCTTTTTGCAACCTACCTTTTCCTTCGTGAGCTCAGCCAGGATTTCGAGTCTGCAGCGGATCAGGATGCGCGCCATAGACAGGACCTCACGTTATACCATCGATCACGTCGATTATGAAATGATCGTTAAACAGCCCGCGGTAACGTCACCGATTTCTAACCTTGCGATAGTAATAAACACTGCATCCGCGTATCGTGTACTGTCTAAAGCCGCGTCCTCACTACGCTGAATATTATATTATAGCATACACAACGTATATAGTATATTTTTCTAGTATTAACAGATATCAGCTGGAAATTTTGACGAATACTTTTTGGAAATTTTTCGTTAATGTCCACATCGAAGAGGAGATAAGATATCGTTGGAATTTTGTAGCAGTAAAGCTAGATTTAAGTAGACTTAGACTTGGTAGATTTAAGGATTCTCTAGACTATGAATGAAAAATATTTGGACGTCAAATATTCGTTATATAGCGAGTAAATGCGCGAAGTACAGAGAACTCTTTGTTTAATTCCATTTGCCGAATATCGAATACGTGGAACCAACTTTAAACGAACTTCAAAAGAAGCTGTGAACGTGCACAAATGATAATTTTTTATTAATTCTCAGACTACAAAAGAGACATGTAGCTAAACTACTAACCATATCTAAGAATCTGAGATAATTTAAAAAACACTTGCCGTTGCTCCTAATATATTTCAACAATCCTACAAACATTTCATCTACTTAACGTACATATAATGAAAAGAAGCTTAAATCACAAAAGCAAAAATATGGTAATCTCAGGTTTAAGGTCTCGACGCTAATTGCAAGTACTCGCAAAAGTTATCTACCTTGTTCGTATGCAACAAGTAGCTAGCAAACGTCCATGAACCTATCGCAAAGCCAATGGATACGCGGCTTAACGCGAGCTTACGCAAAGAGGTTGGAGCTTATTCGCGGCACAACGCGCCACAAATCAAATAACATATCATCTTGTTGCTCTTCCGCATAGCCACGATGCACATTCTCGATTCCCCAGTTGCATTCTTCTACGCTGCAAGGCAGTAAGACGCAGAGGGAAAAGGGATGAGGATCGCCGGTTGCGACAAAGTATAACGACTACGAAATGATTTATCGACAGCAGGACCGTCGACCTGTTCCATTCTGCGACGAGAACGAAACACGGAGCCAAGGGACGATCCGATGGAGAAGGTTGTACTGTATTGTCGCTTGTTTGTTGGAGGAAACAAGAGGAATAGGAAACGAGCTTGCGAACGGACCACACATAAATAGTTCACGGATATAAAGAATCTCGTATCGAGTCTGGAGAACCAGCGGAGAAAGGTAGAAGAATGTACAATGCTTTGGAAAAATCAGAAAATAGAGAAGCGGAGAATATTGATAGTAAGTATTCATTTATTCATTTATTCATATATTCATCAAGATTAATGGGTAAAAACCGCCTGAAGTGTAGAGAAAAAGAACAGAATCAAAAAGGAGCCGTTGTCGAATACTAAAAATAGTGGAATACTTGTTCGGTCTGAAATTAGTATGTGAACAAAAAAAGTTAAGACATTTGCAGAAATTATTGACATTAATAAATATCAAATTAGTTAAACTGTCCATAAAGAGTGCTATGCTGACCCTGACGTTATAGGTAGCTGTGTCTTAAAGCTGGCCAAAATATTATTAGTCCAAAGGAAGATACAATTTCGGGATAAATAACAGCACCATTGAAGGCCTTGTGGGCGAACAATGGGTCAAATATAAGACGGCGACGCTCAGTATGATAAGCTTAAGACGAGATAGCATCCTTGTATAGTCGTGTTCAAATGTTATGGGATCAAGAATTTCCTGTTAAACTGGTTTTTGGAAAGTCTTGGATTATTGAACTGTATTGAAAAATGTAATCAAAAATTATTTCTTCATAGATGTATATATATAGTGTACAATTATATCAATTGAAACATAATCAAGAGGTCAAAATATCAAGAGATCAAGTATTGTAGAAACAAGAATTTCGTGTTAAGCTAGTTTTTGAAGAGATAAAAATTATTTTTATTATTCAATTATAATCTACAGTTACAGGGATTGTAACGTAGTGGGGATTAGTATTTAATCGACAACAGATCATTCCACTATAAAAATATATTTCGTACTTCTCTATGAAACTTGCATCCAGCACGCTCCTTTCCATTCATCAGAATTCGGTGCACGTGGCTGAATGAAATTCTTGAGCTACCGTATTTATTAACCACAATATCAATTCTCGCTGCATGAGCAACGTAAAGCACTCGCGAAACGAATTCTTAAGCCGATCCTGTTTTCGATCGATCTAAAACTCGCATACGCAACGAATAATGCCGCGAACCTCGCGTGTGTAACCTGTGTGCTCCTTGAAAATAAATCATTAGCAACCGTGGGAAAGATTGCAACTGCCTCTTGACAGAATTCGAGAGTGGGCGATGTTCGTATCTTGCTGTTCTCGATAAAATGAAATTTCTCGATAAGCAAATCTAATCCTCGACTAGTACCTGTATATATTTCTATATTTCGTATATTTCTCACGTATTATGAAAACTATTGAAATAATTTTTTAGGTTCGGAGATATGCTCGATAGAAATCTTTATGTCTATATCCATTTTTCTTCCATACACATTTTTTCTGACATTTCTTGTCGAAATATAATTGTTGTAAGTTTTATAGAATCTCAGATAACTATTTTGATTAGTATAACATATTTTTTGTTGTTCGTATTACATTTTTCGTATTTCGTATCTTTCTAGTGTATCACGGAGCTGCTTAAATCAGTTTTCAGGTTCAAAGGAATAACTAACGAAAAAATCTTTATGTTTACCATTAAACTCGAGTTTCGCTTAAAGTTGTTTTATTAAAACGTAATCGCTGTAGGTTCCGTAAAATCTCGGAGAACAGGATGGTCAACAACAACGCACGTGTTAAACATTTCTCTGAAATTATATGTTCCATGGAGATAAAAAATTCCGTGGCCCGAAGAACAACAGAAAATCATCCGGTGTACGTGTTAAGCTACCTGACGCAGGTGATTCACGGCCACACGAGAGTTAATTTAGATCACTGGATCGATAGGTTCCTTACTCGAAGTGGACCTCACGTGCACGTTACACTGCTTTCGTTTTTTCAAATGGATCGCTGTACCAGATAATACGTTTCGTTGGGGAAGAAGAGATCGAGCTATTTAAAGTAAGTAAATCGTTCTCTGACTACGAAATAAACGTCTGCGAAAGCTTCGTGGCAGGTTATAATAAAGATAAAAGCAAGAGCAAACGTACAAAAAGATTTAATTAATTTCCAGAGCGGATACGATGCCTTCGTAATGACTGAACCAACGATCACTCGTAATTGAAGTCGTTAATAAAACTTTTGAAACCATTATGACAGCCGCAGGGCGGATGCTTGTAATTTATGATACTCGAGTGTCGAGCAATTACGCGCAACAAATCTTCTCAAAATCGTTTTCAAATCTAAAAAAATGTAGAATCTATTTTTCTCTGACCAAAACTAAAATTGCCATTCGTGGTCATCTCTAAACGCCACTCGTTTCTGTTATTTGTTATTACTGATCTCTTGTCAAATGTCCAATAGAAACCTTCGAAAATTTTCCAAAGAAAAGAAATTAGTAAAATAGACCAGATTCGACACAACTATCGAACTCGTGCTCGTTTCTTATTCCGTCTCATAACCATAATATTGAAAAACATAGTTCAATAATCTACATTACGAAGGAAGTTTTGCATGCGTAATACAACGCTAACGCAACGTTGACCGTTAATGCATGAAACGGTACTACTATATGAAACACGTGCGTGCGAGCAAATCGTGCGAAGAGGAAAGAAAAAAGAAAGGCGGCCACACGTGAATCGACGTTGACCTTGTACGAAGCAGACGAAAAAGAATAATTATTCCAACGTTACTCGTGTGTGAGCGAACGTTACGGTAGAGGGAGCACGGTTTCGTTCTCTACGGAATAAAGTAGCAACAGGATCCTCGCGTTGACGAGCGAAATTTTTGTTCGCCTTCCAGTTTATCGCGATCGAAGGAGGCAACTCGTAACATCGCGGTTGCAAGAAAGAGCACGTTTCTCGAAACGGGGACGCAACACAATGGATTACAGGCAAGCCACGCTTTCGGCTGCATTGTGGACGACGATGAAAGCAGTTCTTGCCGGATATGGGTGCCACTTCCCGTTCTCATCCACGACCGATTTCAACGCGGGAGGTCATCGGAAGTTTTGCCTTTTAACACCGGCTGCCACGGTGATGAATGGCTCCAGCCACGGTAAAAAGGCATAACTCGCGCCGTTTTACACGACCCCTGCCTTAACCGTTTGTGGAACACGCTTTCTTAATGAGGTAACGTCCAGGCATAATTATCTGAATTATTACGGCTACGAATCAACCAGCGCCTAAGTTATTTTAGAAGATTCGTAACGATTTCTGCGCCGACACGCTTTCTACGCTCCTATTTCTCATATATCTTGCAAATGATTTTTCATTGAGTCTGAAAAACGAACAAGAGAATCGGCGATTTCATAGTATCATAAATATTTCGTTAACCGTATAAATTATCACTGATAGTTGGATTTCATATGGTAACTATCGAACACTCGATGGTTGCGTTGCTAGAACGCATAAATAAAAGGAGAACTCGCAAGTGGAACAAATTCATGAAAGGAAACAAGTATATTATCTATTGCAGACTCTGTCTTAATACCGGTAACGAGACAACAACGCAATCTCGCGAATACCTACGTGTAATCGATGACAGTTCTCTCGTAAAATGATCGAACGAGTGGATCTGTTTATAACGGGCAGATTTACCTGACGCCGCATTGACGATATAAATTGCGGCCATTCTCCACGGCAGATTATTTGCAACGTAACCAGTCTAACGGGGAATATTATTACTGCCGTTAATGATTTACCCGAGACTTCGTTAGAATCCTTCTAATACGAAAAAAAACTCGCTAATTTCTATTCAAAGTGGAAAAGCTTTTTCGGTTGGAGAAAACGATCGGCTTGAACGTGGGAACGAGAACAAACGTGTACATAATAATTTCTCTTTTCTTTTTTGTTCGATATTATCCGCGTACTATTAGTCGTTGGTTACTCGGTGCAACGATAACACCCAATGCTTTGATCGTGTTCGTAGAATTATAATGCACGCCACGTTAATTTCATGCTGGTGCGTGAACGCATATTCGTTGGATTATACACTGGCTCACGAAAGTATTTGAACATTTACCGTGGAAAACTTTTATGTTTATTATATGTCATGGGTGTGTTACATAATAAATTCTACAATTTCATCAACACTATAATGACATGCGACTGTTACGATTATATCGATCAAATTTGAAACCAATCTGGAAACGTATATAAAATTTATAAGATGTGCCCACAAAAGATTTCTACAAATATTCAAATGCTTTTGTGAGCCTGCGTATTTAAAATTCCGAGCGTGAGCTTGAATTGATTATCGCGCGAGGAAAACTCGGATCAAGGATAGTTTCTCAACGGCAGATCGTCGGATGCGTTATTTTAACACGTAATAACAATGTACATTATTCAAGCACTCGGGGCAAAAGAAATTTCCATATGGTGTGCGCGTGATGAATACGAAATATCGCAAAAATTAAAACCAGTTCCCTTTCCAGCTAAGAGACCGATATCTCTGCAGTATCGAGCAACGTACTATTCATAATATTCCATCACTTGGAAATACCTCATCCATTCTCGTCTTCCCTCGGGCACCTCCATTATCCTTAATTATCCGTAGCTAGCGACCGTGCAACAAAACTCTCTTCCTTTCTCTCTCTTTCTATCCGGAGAACGCTTCAAAGTGCGTCTACTTTTCCAGGCCCTTTAGCGTGCACGAGGAATATCGAAGACGCTGGTAACCCTACGACGATAAACCGATGCCTTCTAAGCATCGATAAATTTCACTCAGCCGGCTGCAGGAATTAACTTTATTGTATGGTCGATTTCCGGTTTTATTTACGATTTTGCTGACGCTTTGACTGAGATCGTTGTTATTAGTTTAAAACTCTTACGCACGATAAAAAATATAAAGGAAAAACAAGATCGATAAGAGAAGGAATTTATTAGAATATTAACTGAGGATAATTTATAGAATAAAGTTTATGCAGTGCCTATTGAACGGTATACTATGCACGGAGTATGGTGAGTATAATTATCTACAACATTTCGTTATCCCGGAACGCCTTCCCTAACAGTTTATGCCAGCTTGCGTAAGCTCATTATTCTTAATTATCCACAACCAGTTCTAGCAAAACTTCGGACGAAACAGGTTTTTCGAGTACGCGTAACCTTTCTCCAGAATAAAATAAAATTCTTCGTGAGTGTCCTTGATGTTAAGGGCAAGGTGAATGATAAGATCGACGTAATATGATTGTAGCTACTTACTGACATACTTTTGCTCGTTCGTGTTAATTTTTATGCTACGAGTGCTTTAATTTTTAAATTTTCATTGCAAAATGTTTGATCGATGCGAGTTTTACAGAAGGTTTGATCGAAGTTTGATCATTATATATTTGGCTTGTTTTTTCAAAATTAATCAAAGATTGAACGTAGTCTTTCCTCAAATTATTAGTCATTTCCTACCACGCATGTAATCAGATAATGATCACCTCTGACATCGAAACGAATCGAAAAACACAACGTAGTTGCTTCTGTATGAGATATATCTTTATCCTTTTTCATGCACAAACGTGCGATCAACGTCTAGTATATACTTTTCGATCGAACAAAGCTATGCATATGTTTGTTATGCAAAATTCTTTCGCATACTAGCTGATTACTAACTGTTACGCTATGAAATTTATGGCTAACCTGACTATTTTGTCATTCCTCAGCAACAACAGGGATAGACAAAGAAATGTCACAAAAAATATTAAGAAATCTGTAGTCTCAGCAAACTGCTACCTTTGCTTAACTAAATCTCATACATCTAGAAAATTCCTAATCTTTGCAGAAATCTGTTCTTAATTCCCTGCTATCTAATCAACATCGATACGACTATTTCTCTGGAAACATACGTTCCAACCACTCGATCTTGCCAACATCGTGCTCCTTTGTCAAACCTGGAAACTTGCAGTTCTGCTCGGAAACTTGGAACCAAGTCTACTATCAACTCCTTTTCTGAATAAACTTAAACACCTACAGCTTCTATCAAACACATTGATTAACTATTTAACAGTGTAGCTCAGAGGAGATTCGAACTGTCTAATAAACCGCTATGAAATCATTCGTTCTGAATTCTTCGCCTTTTTACATCTATAAATACAAAATACATATTAATAAACGTGTTAATACAAAATCTTCAAATTCTCACCAATAATTTGAGGAGAAGATTCATTTACGTTGTCGAATGCTGGAAGTTGATTTTTATTGCACTTTCTTTACTCCTCTCCGTGACTATAATTAGCCCTAAAAATCTTACTCCTGTGTGTTAACATCCTGTACAAACTATTTGCCCCCGAAAAATTCACACATATAAACGGAATTCTACTATATCTTCTACCATATCTGCAGATACTCAAGAAACAGGCTTTGCATATATGAACAAAAATTAACAGGTAGTGAGGAAAGTTGTTAGCTGCCCAATATATATGAACTGCAATTTTGTAAATTATTCGTCCCCCGAAAAGCTCATACAAACGGAGTTCCATCGTACTTTCAGTGAAAGATGGTTAAGAGACAGAACTTGCGCGCACGACGTGCCATCCCGAAGGAATCCCTCGAGTGTTACCATTAGTTTTCCGCGCGCCAATAAATCTGGTCGTGGGATCAGGTAGGCAGCGAGCGTGGCAGTTCCTTACTGCTTGGCTCGCGGCGGCTCGCCTCTCGAACGGAGAGAAACGCGGCTTGACTCTTTCTCGCGGTAACGAGCTCCCATGTAGCACGTCGCTCGCTTTCGACGCTGCAGAACCTCACTCGTCCGTTTGCCGGAGCGTCTCCGGCGCGCCTGTGGCCGCGCGCTCGTACTCGAATTATAGCGAGCGTAACGCTATCCCCGCGCGTACGACATCGCCCGACATCGTTCGAGGGTCATAGGTCAGCCGGGAATCCGAGCTTGTAATGCACGCTGTAGTACGCGGGCAAGCGCGATCTCGTCGCGTGCACCGTATGCGAGAAATGACGAAGATAGGAGCATAAGGCTAAGAGTCAAGGGGAGACGAACGTGAATCGCGCCCGGCTTGACGTTTACGCTTTTCACTGGATTTATGGAAGGAGATTAAGATGTCCCGTGTACCACGCGGTGTAAATTTCACGCGAATTGAAACTTAATGGTCCGCTTTGAGTTCCTCTAGCGTGACGCTGTGGTTCAGTGTGGAAAGGTGATTAGCTAGGTAATGGAAGTATTTAGAGTTTGGAGGCAACGATCATTAGAAGGCTATGGATCTTTATACAAATTCGTGCTTTCAGAGATACAGGCGAGGAATATAGACTCAAATAAAAGAACATCTTATTCTCCGTATTTTACTTTTGACAGAGGACGGAGTTGATCGGATTGCCTCGTTGAGAGGCTCGTTTATTTTATTTGTCATAAATATCGTAGAACAAAAATTCAATTACGTATGTGTATTATATTCTGAAGATTTTAAAAGATTAAAGATTTAAACTCGATAGATTCTGTTATTTATAAAAAACAGTTTAGGCTTTTACGTTTGAAATATGTAAATCCTCGACGATTTTCATCGAATGACGAAACACTTGAACACGCTTCGCGTTATGCATAACCATCAAGATGATTTGCATGAAGTCTCGCGATAGTTAGGATGGTGTACAAATTATTCGGGATCATGAGTATTGCGCGTCCCTTACGTGACACTTTGACGCAAAACAAGAGTTTTGATCGTTGTCATCCATAATGCATACGTCATGTTTAATGTAACGATAAGAAAGTGACGTTGGGTCTTCGCGTCAGACACCGGTTGACGTTGCTCGCGATCAGGGGCCACAAAGTGGCAAATCACGTTGCACCTACGTACGAGAAGGACGATGGACTCGTGTGAAAGCGAATTCTGCTCTAATTGAGGACGCAAAGAACCGAATGCCGCAATTTTCGTAATGACAACTTTTCCTAAATGGCATCTCGATAAAAAGAAAGTACGCCTCTATTCCTACTTCCGTTCCAGCACGAAACTTTCGCGGAAATTGAAATATCGATTACTGAAATGTATCAAACGTCTAACTGAGACGTCTCGATCGAATATGTGTAACAATTGAAACGCTGTAATTTCTCAAGCGAATTCGCATGTAAGCGATAATAAGTACTAACATTATATAGGATTAACATCAGAAATATCTGACTTGTACGGATAATATTGATTAGGATCGATGTTAAAAACTTTCACATATTTCGTTTTGCAATAAAACAGAAGCGACAAAATAATGTAAATTATACTATAGATAGTATCGAGACACCTCGTTTATTCTTCAAATGATTAACAAAGAAAGGAGAGTTAGAGAAATTAACTGTAAAGCACTTACATATCCACCCGATAGATTTTGTCTTCTAACATAATAAAATTCATCATACCTGCAACAAAGAAAAATTTTCTAATTACAAATCTGTCTAAGTTACTTAATTAAATACAACCAAATGCACTAGAAAGAAAAAAGTCTAGAGCTTAAAATCACCATTACTCTTTTTCTTTACTCCCATCATCTACGTATAGAGCTACACGTAACAACTAAAAACGCTAGAATAAGAGAATGCCTGTCACTTAATTCCATACGCTTTCCAAGCACGAAACGATACAACATCACGTATACGTAAGGCTATACTCTGAATTGAAGCTGCAGGCCAGCCACGATCCCTGTTCCCTCCGCTTGTTCACAGCTTGGCCGCCCTTTAAAAACACAGTTTATGCTGCCTAAGTCACGTGCAGCCGGTTAGAAAAGGGGACAACATCCGGTGGCCGAGGAGATGCGCCAAGCACGCCGATAGAGGAACACGACGGGAAGACGGATAAAGGTTCTCCTCGTGGCGAAACTGAGAAGAAGAAGGACGAGAGCGAACGGTTCTACCGTTTGCTTCTACATCGCCGCTCTGCCATCGCCGGGGAAACGAATGCTTCGCGTAGAGCAGAGAGACCCGGTATTACCATATTCACGAGGCTTCCATCTCGAAGTCAATGTCATGGTCCGATGGAGCCCCCGGGCAACGCGAACGATCCCACAGGCAGCCTTGAGGAATGTTAGTGTCAGGGTCTCCTATCGGCCCGAGGCGACAACGAAACCAGTTCGCAGTTACGTGTCGGACCACCGTCGTCTCTTAAAACAATATTAATAGCCACCTCGCGATATTGGACGGGCCGTCGAAAACGAAAACCCTGCTCAACCCTTCGCCCCAAATATCTACACCCTTGTTGATAAGCGTGAAGACGCTCGCTGGTTTCGAACAGGATAACTGACCTAGATTTCTGGAATATAATTGATCAATTTCATCGAAAATACACGAGGGAAAGTTGTGGAAACTATCTTTAAGAATTTCGAGGGAAAATAATGAAGTAAACAATTATATGTAGAAGACTATACAATTTGCTGGTTTAAGAAGAATTGAAAGAATTTTAACTAAATCGAATAGCCCATAGTTTAAACCTGGCGCTTGGAATTATTAATAGCATACGAGTAAATAACGATATAAAAAATAGAATGGAATAACTATTTAATATAAATAGCAGAAACTTAATGTTTAATATGAACAGCAACGACTAACCCTATCATACAGAGTCAGGTTCGAAACGATGTTTAAAAATTTTCTAATGCTTCGTGGGGTTTATTTTATTTTTCTGCAAGTGTTCTTGTACCTATGAACGAGGGTGCACATGGCGTTGCGTGCCTGCGTTGCGCGATGAATCTGGAACACGTCCGTGACTTTCGCGTGGCCGATAGATAAGTAGAATGTAGGTTAATTCGACTGTGCACAAGTCGAACCTTTTATTTATGATTGTATCTTTCATGGCTTCTTACTGATTCAAGAGTATGGACGAGCAGGAGAACCTCCGTGGTATTTGTTAGACTGCAAGCTAACGCCGATTTCACTCGTTAGCCTTGTTTATTGGTCAAATTAGTGTGCAGAGGTTCTACATGATATTATACATATATGAATGTGCTGTTAGAATGTGATAAAGTAGCGAGAATTGAACAGTTTTTAAAGAAACATTCATTTTAAGTTTCCAACTGGGTTTGACAACTTTAACAGTAAGAAATGTAAAAGATCGTTTGCGAAATATTTGCATCGGAATTCGTAGTTTCTTGGGGATGAAAAACAGAACGTAACTGAAACAAAATGTAAATGAACGAATTGATCAGAATGATCCATTGATTTAGGTCCACCATCGGTGCAGGATAATACCAAACTTAAGACCACCGACTGGTTGAAATATGTACAAACGCCGTTTGAAATTTTTATACTGTCATTGCGTTTATATAACATAGTCTTCGTCAAAAAGTCACTCGAACACGCGATAGCTGTTTACTTACAAAACTCCTAGCAAAAAGAGAACTCCAGTGATCGTTCGCAAGCTAATTACTTGTTTGTAATTGCCAGACTTTCTAACACCAATGCTACGTACGAACGATTAATTATTTTTGAGCGATGCGACAAAACATTACTCGATAAAATCAAGAAGAATGCAAACGACGCGGATCTTGCATTAGAAGTCGAGAAGAATATCGGTCGTAGGCAGCCTCTAATTAATGACTTTGAACGCGCTTTTCCGAAGGCAACGACGGGCGTTAATAAAGTGCAGGGAGCCGAGAACTTTCACTAGCATAGTCGTTCTCATGTCTGTCCAGACTTTAAAAGTTGCGCCTCCATACACCGTGAACTCGCTTCACAGCCGATGGAAAATTCAATTTCCTTTTACTTTCGACGGATACTAAGGTCAGTTCTACAATTCGCTTGAAGTATTTGTTCGAGTCAGAATTCATTCCCAAACCTTTGAATCGATTACAGTTTGATTTGAATGAAGTATAAAAAGGTTTTAACGGGGGGATTGAAAATAGCGATGATGAAATTGTAAAGTATGCATGGATTTAATTATTAAGCGAAAGTATTTAGAATGAATGTAAGAGAGGAAACTATGAATATAATATGTTAATATCGACTTGATACTTGGATTTTATACAATTACAAGGTATACAATTATTCAATTTTTTATCATTTTTTCCGAAAGACAATAAATTACAGGATTATAATACAAGAATATGAGACAATTTTACAAAGCCAACAACATGTGCTACAGCAAAAGATTAAGCTTTTAATCACTTTCTTTTCATGCGACAGGAAACTGTGTCTGACAACTTTTATCTTATACTACTGACCTTCAATACCAGAAATGGAAAATCAGTGCTAAATTCAATTCAGTCTGCCAAATGATACCAATAATTTATACATCATTACGCTAAAACCATACCAAAAGGAACAGGTAAAAGACGTCGAAAATTAGTCAAACGAGTAATTCGCTATATGTCATGTTATTGCCTTAGACAAATTGGTCGTGAACGAATCGACGATCCATTCGCACGTAATAAACGTCTCGACCGCCAATAAAATTCGTTTTCTTCATCCAACGATATAGGAGCTGTAGATTTAAAGCGCGTATATTTTCACCGTGTTCGTTCCCCTAGCGAGTTACATGCACCAAGCGAAAACTGAGTCGCCAAGTGCATCCTACTTTCGCCGTGGTCGTCGTTCCTGCATGCTTACGCGCATACAAGTTTTGCGTGGGACACGAAAGTCAAACAAGTCGTTGTAAAAGTGATTCGCCACGAAACGCGCGTTCTCTCGTGCCTCTCGAATAGACTCAACATGCAATCACGACGATTCAGAACCGCGCGGGATCGAAACACAGTGATTTTAATCGACCACGAATCGAGTCGCATGGGAGGCAGTTGCGACGCTCCAATGACCTGAATGTTTCTGTTAATGGAACGATTGGAGTTCAGTAAAATGGTAATTTTAATAAATGCGGAGTCTCTTAACTTGGAAATAATTTTGGGAAAGTTTCATTATTTTTTAGTTAATGTTATTTTTTTGTTATTTTAATGTTATTTAGTTATTTTTTTTTATTAGGAAATTTGAAAAAATTTAAGTAAATCGACGATAAAGATTTATTAACTCTGGAATTTTATAGGGGGATACTGCATTCTCCATTTGTTTTCTTTTAGCTATTTGTAAGAGATGATAGCTCTCTGTGAATAGCTCGGTAATTAAGAATCGGTAATTAATTTGATCTTGTTTGAAGTGTGGTATTGCAAAGTAAAAATTTTCAAGATAAGATAAATAATCTAAGAAATTAATCTCTCTCAAATCTGCATTTTTATCTTCATACTCACACACTGAAAAGAAGAACTAACTACAAGTAAACAGTTTCCTTTTAATTTCAATTAACAGTTAAAGAAAATGTTGCCAAACCCGTGAGTTACAATTTTGTATCTCTGTATTGTCTCCGCGAACAATCGCCACCGAACCTTTATATGATAATCCGCTAATCTACTAATCTATGTATAAATTAGAAACCCCAAAGTTGAAAGGTAAATTCACGATCAACGATCGTTTCATGCACTCGCGAGTGTGCTGAATGTGTCAGAAATTCGTAGGAGTTGCGTACCGTGAGAAAGTTGGTCGACTCGTTTACTTTCTCGCGCGAAGATGCAAGCCGAAGGGAAGAACCACGATTCGACCACGATTCACGGGAAAGAAACGCATCGAATCGCTGTCCAACATCTTCAAACATGTGTTCGTGAGATTCCCGGAGAGGAAGTA
The DNA here is from genome assembly GCF_011952255.1 of Bombus vosnesenskii. Lineage (NCBI taxonomy): Eukaryota > Metazoa > Arthropoda > Insecta > Hymenoptera > Apidae > Bombus > Bombus vosnesenskii. The sequence continues at coordinate 486,463 of NW_022882976.1, read as the reverse complement.
TCGGCCGTTCGTGACGATTTCTCCGCGGGAAACCACCTACGCTTCCAACGATTAATCCCTGACTGACATTAATATCGAAGCTGGAAAGCGTTTTACAATTATTAGCCGACTTTCCCGCCTCATAACTGGAGGGAACAATAAAATTGAACGGAGAAATCCTAGAACACAATAAGCACGAATAAAATACAATAAAGATTGCGTGATCTGCGAGAAAGCTAAGTGACATTGTAACCCGGAAAATAATTAAAATAAACTGGCTAATGTGTCAGGAGAAACCAATCTAATTATTGCATCTCGTATTCACAGCCTGTTAACTAGAGAAGACTAGGGAAGAATTTAATTTGTCGTTCGCATTGACTATCTCTTTAACGTAATTCCTTTATTAACCCATTGAGAACGATATAGCGAAATATACATAACAGAAGCCCACTATATAGATCAGAGACATAAAAAGAAATTCTATAGCTTGAAAACAAAAAGAATAGTTTATTAGGATAAAGTAAAGTATTTCAACTTAGCCAATGTTCATAAAGTTACAGGATCTAGATGGAAAAAGAAATACTATAATAACGAAGAAGATGTTGAGAAACTTTTTGAAATTGCTTTTCATAATCACAATGTAAATTCAGTAGAATTAAATGATGTGAAATGACTAAGAAACATTACGAACGAAATATCGCGTGAAAAAAAATCGCGTTTACCCTTAACCCTTTATCCTTAACAGACTAAAGAATCCTCTATATCTTACATGTTGTCTCATTTATGTTAAGGGCAGATTATATCAGATTTACAGGTCGACCCGACAAAGAAACTGTCAAGTTAACTAGTTTGAACGGACCATTATTCAACAAATTTGAAAACCAGGTCCACACAACATCAAAGCACGTAACATAAGTCATCATTCATCGTAAGTCAATCGTAAGTATCTGTATATCGAGGAACGTCAACACCTAATCAAGTTTAATCAATCCTGTTCAACGCTATAACCATCTAAGTCGATAGTTTCAATGCCACGCCTATCAAAGACATATTTCAACATCGGACAAGCAGCTAGGTAAAGGGAGAAAGGAGCAAAACAGGCAACAGACTTCTCGCTGCTCGATAATCAACGAGCATCGAGCGTAAGCTCACGCTAGCCAGACCTAAGCGCAGATTCCTGTTTCTCTGACCAACACGTCCGACAGCGATGTAATTCTACGAACCGCAAGAACGTAACGTAACGCGTATCGGTCGCCACCAGTGGTACACAGAGAATCCTGATTCGCTATAGCAACGTATACCAGAGTCAGCCCAATAGGGGAGCAATGTTCTGTTCGTCTTTTTCGTCCGCTACGCTTTTTACGCCTGCGGGACAACGCATCCAGAAGGAAGCCACGCGGTGGTTAGAAGCCGGTCTTCGTTGATTCCGGCCCCTCGGGACTCAATTTTACTCATTAAGGTTAGATTCTTGCACGAAGCACGCGGAGAGTGGCCGCCAGCAACGAGATCCCGTGACGGGATAGCTGCAGCTATGTTGCCCGTAAACAGAAGCCAGCAAAACGATACCGTCTCATGAGAAACTCGCGTGAATTCTGTTTCTACGCTTGCAGCATGCCGAAGTACACGATCGCTGTGAAAACGATACACACGCGAATTCTTATTCCGCCGGACACCGACATGACGCCGAATGCAATCAGTTGCGTTCAGGAGAAATCGACCGTCTTCGTCAGATAGTAAAACAGGTTTACGTGATGTAGAGAATTTTTAGAACATGTGATTATAGGAATTTTGGTGAGTCGTCTTTCGAAAGATGGAAAGCTGAATTTTTATAGAATATCTTCTATCTAAGATCCAGAACTCTTCAAATCAATTCATATGTCCATAGACCGTTCAGCCAGGTCTTCTGTCAAGTACTTAACTCCAGTAATCTTAGTCTCTTTATTCAAGTATTTAATCTTAAACATTGAAAACTCAAGTACTCGTCACAAACATTCGCATCAAATTTTCATTTCCACATGATCTTGTTGGTATAATAGGCACGTCTAATTGCGGCAAATAAAAGGAACATCTTCTACTTTTACAATATAGAATTTAATTTTCAATAGCTCTTTTCCTTTACCCTTCCTCCTATCTGATAAGAGTCTAAGAAGATTGCTATTTTGTATAAAAGTTACACCTACGATCGAAAATCAAAAGCGAAAGTGAAAATAGGAGGACAAACAGTCGCGTATATATGCTTCCGAGGGAAAATAGCTATCGAGAGCAAACGTACAAGCTTGTTATCCCGAGCGCAACACGAGCACGGATACTCTCGCCGACTTATCCCATAAAATGCAAGATACACGCAGAGATCGTCGAAATTCAATTTTGCTGCACGTTCCGCGCAGCCCGAAGACTTGTAAAAGCCGTCACGTGTGCAGACACCCTGCGATTATCGCCAACAAGAAAAAATTCTCGCCACGAAGAGGCCAGATATTACTAGGTTGAGAGCGGTAACGCGAAACACAGAAATCAAGTTAGATAATAGTAGGCTGAAAGCGGAACGAAGCTGGCCCACCGAGGAATCCTATTCGATTTTATTTACTGGAATTGCTGCTCCCTCGGGGTGAACTCGTTCAAAGCCGATCGCAGAGTCTAAACTGCTCGTGGCTGACACCTTTTATCCTCAATTTCCGCGACGTAAAAAGTATAACGGAATGATGTCGTTTAGGGTCACCGTTGAATTTCTTTTCACTTGATTTCAAGTTAGTCGAAATGGATGCGTGTACAACTATTCATGAAAGTTTTCGAATATTTATAGAAACATTATACGCGTAGTTCCAAACATTATAAAATTTCATTAACACTGTAACGAGACTCGCGCTTAAACACTTATCATAGGAAACTTGTATGTATATATTGCATTTGTTGCATAAAATATTTCGAAATTTCCGTATCGTATAAAAATCCACCTCTTCATCTCTCCAGAAATAATCCAACATAATATCCACAATTACCTCGAAGCCAAATTTGATCAATGTAATCGTAGTAGTAGTGTTTTATTACGGTGATAATGAAATTTCAAAATGTTTTGTATGACATACGCAATATGTACGTATGTTTCCTATGCTAAATATTCAAATACCTTTATGAGTAACTGTATATATAATAGTTAATTTATAAACAATCTGGAGTGTATATAGAAATAAAGGAACATAAAGATGATAATAAGGTAGCAGGATAGAGTATAATCGGCGGAAGGAAATTGAGCTTTCGATTTGCCGATGGAATTGATCGATTTAATTATAGCGTATAATTTGCGTTTAACTCGTTACGATAAATCATTGTTCTCATTGGACCTCGCTGTAGATTAACGTTATTTCGCGTTGCTCTATAATTTACCGTAAGCGGCTTCATAGGTATCAGGATTTAAAAGATGCAACGGACAACTGGCACTCGAGCACGCTATTGAAAATAGAAGTTCATGAATGCAGATACTGCGCTACAGTTCACCGACTGTAAGCATGTGCCATAGAACCAGTAGCCAACGCTTCCTTGGCTTATTTGCGATTGTATCGATTCTTATCTGTATCTCCTTTATTTAGTATATAACGATTGAGCTAATAAAAATACTAAATTCAGTTTGTTTTCGTTTTACTTTTTACAGCAAATTATAATTGTTCAAAAATATTGCTTCCTTGTAATTATAAAGACAAAACGGGAACAGATGATAAGTCATATTCTTCATAGAACTTTGTAGATTTGTGATTTCTTTCGTTGATCGTTTAAAATTCAAAATTAGGACACGATCGATTGAAGAAAGAACAGACTTCAGACGAAAGTATTTCCCTTCGATGATGGCGAAACAGCGTCAAAGGAAAAGCGAAACACGATCGCATACAGTTCGAAAATAATAGCTAGCTTCGTATTCGTAGAAAGCAAAGGCGTACTCTTGAAATGCTGACCTGTTATTTACTACATTGTGCGAGTTTATACGATAGCGTACATGTAAGTACGATCACACATTCCACAATCCCAACCATATTCCTTCCATTGTTACGTGGGAATTTCAATCCATTTTTTTTCTACCCCCACCATTTTCTAACTGGTTCCCGCGTAAAAATCACACATCCATCCTGATGACCACCCAGCTTTCACAACGGTAGCAGAAATGTTAATCAAACGCGCCTAGCGTTTAAAGCGCATCTAGCATTGTTATCGTGGAATTTACAGCGTCATTAGTTATAATGAAGCCGCATCTGAACGCAAGGAACGTGCGTAAATGATACAGAGAAAATAAAGGACTATGCGTAGCATATGCGCATAAGCAAACGTGACTGGAATAAAGTTTACGCACGGCACGTGAATCAGATGGCACAGTTCCCCGCTGAACGAAGATGTCTACGTCAAAAACAAGTTACCTTCGAATAATCTCGATTTCATATCGGCGAACATAAATCTGGCTAGATGTGGTATTATTAAACTCGCGGATCCTAACCGTGCCGAGCCGCCCAACCAAATAAGGAATCCACGATGAAAGACGAATTCATAACCTATCGACGCCAGAAATGGGACCGTAACAACGTTGTTTCGAAACAACTGAACAAGCATCCAAAGCGAACGTTTATCTTGACATATAGTGTCCTCTTGCACAATCAAACTAATATTATTAGCGAAATTTCATAAATTACATGTTATTGGCACGATAGATTTTCTTCCGTAATCAAAACAATTTTGGTCATGAAGCACAGAAAATGTTTATTTCGTTTAACGTAAAACTGTAACTCGAAATTTGTCAAAAAATTCACTAATATTTTAATTCGTATAGTATCATGATAGAAGTTCAAGATGTGTCAATTAGATCTAGAAAATTTTGCGAAAAATTATTAAAAATGTGAGGCATATTTTAACTACATTGAACATTTATTTATAAAACCATTACTTACGATAAATGTAAAGATTGCAATAATTTCAGTATATGAACGTGAAAAACAATTCTAACATTAGAATCGCAACTATCTATTACTAACGTTAATAATGTAATACATTGGAATCATTTTTTACATACACAAACCTGACACTTGGGAGCCTTGACTATCGATAAACACGTTGATCGTGAAAGTTCAAGCATCAATCATTTCTCATAAGAAACTATACCGCACAATGGTAAACAGAAAAGGAAGCGTAAACCGATTAGCATGCTTTCGATTTTGTTTTACATATATAACTCGACGTTAACCGTTTGGAAATGTTGCACCTGGAAAGACCTTAATCTATCGTGCAACCGGTGGGACAGGTGTCTCATACCTTGATCTTTACACCTACGTATCAGAAGCTCATCTCGTAAGTATACTAATGAAACATAATCGAAATGGCTGCGAAGATACCGTGATAAAACTAACGTTGACTCGCGGTCTCGACCAGAACATTTTGTAACGAGTTTCAAGACCAGCGAGGGTTCCAGACGAGATCGTTAGATATGAGGTACCTAGAAATGCCAGAGGAAAGAAACAGAGAAGAGAGACAAAGAAGATCGATGGAGAGAGAAAGAAGACAGTGGTTGCACTATAAGCCACCTGCAAAAACCTGGATGGCAACCTGTTCTTCGAGCACCGATCGCGCATCTACTCGAGCTCACTCGACTTCTGTGATGAGACTCGATAATACGTGCTCCGGTAGGAATCGCGCTCGCGAATGGGAAAAAGGAAATTCCTGTTTTTAGTCCTCGTTCCTAGTCAGCCTTGGGCCGATCGTATCCATTGCAACCCCGTACGATCGTGAAGTAATACCAATGTACAACTACTGTACTTGGGTGTCTATTTTTATTCGAACGTTAACGACAGTAGCCTTTTTGGTTTCGAAAATGGTTCGCAAGAAAAAGTTTGAGAAATATCCTGAATTTATACTTTGCATTTGTTACTTTATTTAAATTACTCGATAATATCAATTAACCAAAATATGGACGTACTCGCAGTATATAAAAATATAGTGAGGTGATGTGTGATTTGACGAGAAACCAACGTAAAACAAATAATCGTAGAGGATTAATATCTACTGATTCGTGGTGATATAAATTAAATTAATAATACAATGAAAACTATGTGAAACTTCAGAATTATCTATTAGAGGCGACGTCGAAGATTTAGCAAACATTGGTATCCTTAAAGAAACCATCCGTACTTTTTCTCCATACTTCTTGACTATCTCTCGTCGTGTTCTCCTTTTTTGTATTCTCATTCCTCTTCGGAGGAAAAGGATATAACCTTCAGTGTGATTACTGCTCGAAAGCCAGCTTTTTCTTACATTTACGTGGTATTTCATGGTTTGGTGCTGTTACTAAGGGAAACTATTTTCTTCGAACGAACGTTTCGCAGAAACTCTCTTAAACCTCGAATTTCCTAGTTACTTTAGAACTTAGAAGGCCATTTTGTTCTAAGATTTTGCTCGGGGATATCATCTCTAAATTTAAAACTAAGTTCTAATTTAATTTCCTGAGTGTAGAGCTAGATCGTAGGAAATTCAACGACTTCGAAGTCACAACGTTCTTACAATTCACAATTATTATATGATCCATGAGGAATATTACACAAACCCGAATTTGTAGTATCTAATATTCGAAAAGATAATCTATGCTAAGTCTCGTGGCTTCAAAAGTAAGTTCTTCGATCCATATTCAAATCATAGTAACTAGTTTTAATATGGTGAAACAGTTGTAACCAAATGCAACGTCATACGGCTAATCCTACTAGAATTCATCCTACGTTTCGTAATGCTAGATTATCTGATACGAATCTTGTGACCCCGGCATAATGCATACAGGATTTTTGAAGTCAAAGATGACTCGTAAATCTTAAATATTCTCTGTCGTACCTTGAGAATGCAGGATAAAAACGAAGGATGCGATTACATGATAATGTTATTTTCGTAATCGCTTTCTAACGAATTCTTTAAAACGCTATTTTAGTACCATTTTTCAATAGAAATCCGTTAAAAGAGGAAGAATTCATCGAATGAATAAGTAACTAAAGAAAAAGCACGCTATTACATTTCCGGCGACTAAAGGAATGTAAAGGAGCTTATTGAAATTCTGGATGCATCCAGTCGCCTTGGAACTACGTACCGGTTATGTCATGTCACCGCAAGTGGGCCACATCACGATCTCTTTCCCTCGGTTGTTTTATTTCGACCGAGCGAGACACCGAATATACGCATCGTCACGAACTTAACGTCTCTTCTCTGGGTCTTTATCTCTTCTCGCTCTTAGCGACTCTTCTTTCATACGCAAGAATTACTCCGCGGTTACGGCCACTTTGAAGAACCTGATTTCCCTCTTGTGTCACTCTCGCCGCGTAGCTGCTTTAGTTGCAGTAATGTTCAAAGGTCAAACGCGCTCAGTTTGTTTGTTTATGATTATTATAGCGGAGGAGCGTCTCGTAAAATGTCTCACATGTAATTCAAGGCATGAACTTTGTATGAAAAACCGGCACGTATCGCACAATGTTCTTATCGAAATGATCTGTCTTCTAATTTAACGAGTTATTCGTTACAAAGACTAACTGTTTAATCAAATTCTGTAATACCTAATTATTACGGTAGATCCTCATTAATCAAGGAAACTTTAAATTACCTGCAAACCTATTTCTCAGGTAGATACAAGTTAGAAACGCCTCTGAATCCTACCAATGCCGTACCGGTTCGACTACTAGCATTCGAGGCTAGTTCTCAAAGAGTCGATAACTATTATACCGGAGAAATATCTTGTAAAACACACGCGTATAACTCAAATCATAAAGTTCAATGAAAAGTTCGCATATGCCGTGTAATATTCTTATCGAACATGATTTCAAATTTAACGAGTTCTTATATAAGGACTACGTAAGTCGTTCAGTATCCTCATTAATCAAAGAAGCGTTAAATTATTTCCAAATCTATTTCTCAGATAGATACAAGTTAGAAACGCCTCTAAATCCTACCAATGCGATATCCACTCGACTATTAGTATCCGCAGATGTTCACAAAGGGTCGATAGGCTGAATGATGAGAGTCGAAAGATTAATTGATTACCGTGAGACTTTGCCCTCGGATAGAGGCTCCCGATACGTTCATCCTCGAAGGCTGAGCTCCTACCTCATTTATTTGGTTACCCGGCCTTATCTCGGCAACCCTTGACCAACGCTGTCGGCGTTATTACCTTACAAACCGAATAATCCTCCATAACCGCACACCAGGCCAGAACAACAATGTGATAGACATAACCCGTGACCCGATACCCTAATGAGAGGAGTCGGGCCTCCGACTGGCTCTACGCGAGACCTGTTCTTGTAGCGATGTAATCGGTCCGTTGTGTTCGGTAAATTGGATTCAATGATAGAGGTCTTTCTACATTGTGCGCTCGTTGAACCTCTCGCGCTCGCGTACTCCACACGAATTGCTTTGAGTTAACTCTGACTGATCCCGTGGGCGGTGTTTGACGCGTGTTTTCGATCGATGGACGAGGCACTCGTTCGTAAGAAGACCCAAGATGCGATTTGCAACGTGGTGCAAGATGATGATGAGAAAATCCAAAGTTTCGTGAGAGATTTCTTCGTGCGATATAAAACAAGATATGTATGGAAAATCAAAATGGTATGAGATCAATCGATACAAGGACCAAATATAAGACTAATTAATCTAAGATCATGTCACATATATTCTTTAAAATATTCTCATCTTAACATCCTTGTTCTACTTTTTTTGCTTCTGGAATCCCTTTTTTAGCGTTCCTGCCACTTGCTTTATTACTGGAATCATGGTCTCGATGTTCTTGCACTATCTTTTAAATCCCTTTGTGATACACTGTCATTTTTTACTGGAGTTCCTTCTTTGCTGTGGGTTTGCATATTTTAGCCTCGACTCAGCTCCCATTGCAAAGGATAGAATGTTAAGTACCATATAGCCTTGTATGCCGCAGCATCAATCGGTCCCTTTACTTCTTGGTCCTTTAATTTAAAATCCTACTATGTCATGGACACTGCCGTTGTAATAGAGTGGTTACATAGCAATGTAGTATGAGAGACATTTGGCGCGGTAACAATCCAATCACCATCCGCCTACGTGAACGCAGTAGTAGCATCGAAGTCAAGAAATGTACCTGTACTCTTCAGGGTATAACGTTACACCTACTTCCAGTAACACAAAATGACAGTATAACTCGAATATCTTGACTCGAATGCAAAGATAATGGTACCTGTTTATTCAAAGAAAAAATCAAAATGTATGGTAAAGATAACAGAAGAACATTATTTTCTACGCCTTTGTTATGTATCTAATGTAGGTGGTTGTCAAATAGACCGTACCGACATCAAACGCTTGTGACATTAGGTGCCATTATCTAACGGCTGCCGCATTATTTCAAGCGATGAAGCAATGTGATACTATTTCTTCAATTATTCTCGCACCGCTAAGTAATGTTTCGCGTTCATGATCATTATGACTCAATTACCTGTTCTTAAAAAAAACAGGCATGAAACGTTAGACAAGAAAAATCACTGTATGCCAACAAAAAATTCGAAATTATATGATGGAAATTTCAGCAAAAAAAGTGAGCTTGACGTTTCAATCGCGTAACAAAAATGAAACGTTTCATATAAAGGAAAAGATTCAATCAAATTACACGATAGAAATTTCGACAAAAAAACGATCGACGTTTCATTCATCTGGCAAAGACCTGGTATCACGCATGAACAACATTCCTTTTAAACTGACGCGGAAGTCGTTTCACGCGTGAATAAAGAAACTGCCGTAAAGCGAATTCCAATGCTCGTGATTATAAAAAGCGAGGTAAGTACTTACTTATCTGCTTGGTAAGCGTGGACAATGCGTTACACGTCATCTGATGCAAATCACGCTTTATCCGCTGGTGTACACAGTCTCGTCATTGCGACGGCTATTTCTACGAGAATCCCCCTTAATAATAAAGTCGTCAAGAGATCAGTGAAATGCTATCAACAGACCGTGAAACCGTAAAATTGATCGAAATGAGACGACAGAAATGGAAATTCCTTTCGCCTAGTTTCTTGCGCATTTTTCGACCTTTCGCTGAGAATGAGGATTTACTCGGACGATTTATAGCGATATCGAGAACACGGAATATTTTAACCTTATTTTAAAGTAGTTACAAACTAAATGAATCGTTATCAATTAGTAAGAAGCAATTAAATAGAAATTAACCATGATTGGTGCCATTAATCGTCCACTAAAGTAGGTTTCTCCCGTCGTTGCTGCATAATTACGCTTTAAATAGGTTCCTTTCACTGCAAACGTCGAATTTATTTGATTAACAAAGAAATCACTGATATACGAATAACGAGATAAAGTACCAATTGAATAAAATTGGAAGGCAACAAAACGTATTTGGTGACTAATGACCGCCACCGTCGTCCGTTGAACCAAAATGTTAATACACAAATGACGTTCATTTACACGGCGAAACCTAACGAGGCATTTTTGTGCCAGTGTACCTACCAACGGGACAAAGGACTGCGTGGGTTACAAGGGTGGTGAAGGATTGCACTCGCAAGAAGAAACAGCAATTTGGGACTCCCCACATCGCATCTACGCTTAACATCGCCATTTCGTGTTCTCTGGGGCCGCGCTATAAATCAAGCAAGACTGCAGTTCCGGGGCACACACGTTCCTTTATAAGCTACCAGGTAGACTCTGAATTAAATGCAATTCGTATTTTAATTATCGCGATCATTTATTACGATGGAAACCCATGAAGGATGCAGGAAAAATAAAGGAGAGGAGACGAAGAGGCAAGAAACGATTAAGAAAAGAAGCAACAGAGTCGTAGGACCGTTAAGCAAACACGTTAGCGAAAAACAAACATCAAACGATTTTCCTCAACGCGGTGTCGACAAAGAGTCGAGGCTATTCATCGAAGCCGAAGCAACGGAGGAACGAGCCACGGATAAGCGCGGCATATGCGTAGATGATCAATCTCGTGTATAGGGCAAGAAGCAGTGGAACGAGACCCCCAGAGCTTGCTAGACTAGTCTAACGAGATGTTATCCTCCTTTCCTAGCATTTTCTACTGTCCTCTTCTCGCGATCCGATCTCCTCTCCCTTTCCCTCCTGACCGACCGTATGATATTTTTTTTCTCCCTCCTGTTTCCTCTGCTTCTTGTTTCTTCGTCCACGAGCGAGGAGCCGGGAGCGTTCTCTTTCTCCGTTCCCTTGCTTATATCTCTCTTCGCGGTCGTTCGATCTCGATCCTTTCGGCCGCGCAGCCAACTACACGCTCCAGATCACAGCAGCTCGATATCGGCAGCAAACGAGAACGAGCGCGGCAAAGAAGAAACTGATACCGCGGGTAAAACGAACGTACCGGTCGTACGTTTAATGAATGTAATCAAACAAAACGCCTACGGAAAGGATTCGTCCTTCCTCTTCCTTCCCATTCGTTTCGTTTCCATTCCTTTCTTTCCCCGGTTCTACTTCCCATCTCATTCGATCGTTCGTTTCATTTCGTTTCGTTTTCCAGCGTTCGATCAAGAAACACTAGTAGACAGTGTGGGACATTTCAAGATCGGATCACGCGTTAAATTGTGAACCTCTCGAGAGGTCCGATAAATCATCTTGAGAGATGGCCACTTTACGAGGACACCCTAATAATCGTTGTGGATACGGGCAAGCATTTATAGCCGAACGGAATTGATTCCGTGCCGAGACGATATCGTACCGGCATTTTTCAAATCGATTACGCGCACGCACAGAGAGTAACACTCAAACCCTGACAGTGACGATTCGGCTGCTATTTATCTTGGTATTCGGACGCCTTTCTTAAGACGTCAAACGCAATTACTTTTGATTGAGTCGGAGACGCTTACCGAACTGGGATCAGGAGAATTCCAATTACGGACACATGCCCATCGATGGAGATCTTCTTCTTATGATTACGCTCACAAAAGAATAAAGAACACCGACCAACCTGCTTATACATACGAGAACCATTGTTAATGAAATAACGCTTATAACGAAAATAAATCGAGCCGGTCCATGAATGAGATCAAAGGTGCAAGAAAGAAGAATAATTTAATATTTGTTCATTAATGCCAGGTGCGTGATATTTCGGATAAAACGAAGCAAAATATTTCTCTTGTGATTATACTCATAGAAGAACAAAGTTACATCTAACTTGCTTGGACGTACGAGAAGCATTATTGAAAAAATCATAATGCATAGAATAAAAATAAATTGAAGTGGATACGAACAAAATCGAAAAATATAAGGAAGAAGATGTTTTCAGAATCACGATATTTCGCTTTTTTTAAATCTTAATTTATGAATGAGTTAAATCCGAATACCTATCGAATCTTCCCTTATGATCGATAGCGTGAATGAAATCACGCTGTTGATTGGCGGCGCACGGCACGATATAAAGTTCGAAAAGCCACTGCTGGCGGTTCTCCGAGCGACCAGACTCCTGGCGAGGTGGTGAATAACGATTGAACGCCCACCAGCGCGTGTCGACTCCTCGACATCGAGATCGGACACCACTGTACAGTCTGCTAGACGCCTAAACTTTATGACGACGTTCGATTTTATGACGCGCACTGTCACAGGCGAACTAGAAACCGTCCTCTCGCGTGAAAGGAAAATCGTTTCAGTTAATTGAATGTCCATCCTTAAAAACGAACAAGTTATACCAAGAAAAGCCTGTGGAGGCAGTAGAAAGATGGTGGCAGGAATTATTGTGTGCCTCGTTCGAGATACAAACCGAACCTCGTATTTCAATCGACAATAATGAAATATTCAATTACGGAACGGTGAATCCGTAGAGATACGACTTCCATGTTATACTGTGTTAAATTGAAATTGAAAGCAATTGCAACGCAGTAACTAATAGGATATAAAATCTAACGAAAAGACAGCTTAATGGAAAATGAAAGTGTACCTGCTGAATTACGATCAAAAGAGAATTAATAAAATCCTTAGGGAATAGAGAACAGCCGGCATGAATTTTCTAGCTAAAGATGCATTTCAGGATTAGTCCCTCCGTATCTAGGATCTCGTCTCGTAGTTTTCGTGCCAGTCAGTTTCATAACAAGGAGGACAACAGGGGAAGTCCCACGTTACTATCCGCATAATCTACCGGCAGCTTACGGAATTTCCATTAACGTCTAGTTAAGAGATCGACGATCGTTGTGACAATAAACGACAAGCGAGAACGAAGAACAATGCGTGTGTACGGAACAACGAATTGACTGACAATGAGAAATAATGACGATTGTAACGACCACCAGGCGGGATGGGCGTGCTTCGCTCCGATTTGATAAACTTTACATGTTTTACTATACTTATTACAAAGGGCCTGCAATCTAGGTACGTTGCGACGAGTAATTTCGCAACATTGTTACCTCGTTTTGTGGAAATATCCACCTTGGAGTACAGGTAGCAATTGCACATCATTTGAAATGCGCTTGCGAAAGTATAATATATAGGCATTCATAGAGAGGTCTTGTGAATTTTATGCAAATCGTGTAAACGTTACAACGGTCGACGGAATTGTATAGAATTTTATATGAATACTAAAAGACAAGAACATGATAATTCACTTTTTCTATTTTTTACAAATACAGCAGTTTTAAAATTGCGTCATGAATTAGTCTCAAGGTATCAAAATTGTTTTTAATACCAGGCTATGGTTTAGAAGCTAAACAGGTTGTTTTCGTTTTCAATCATGTGGTATTATAATTCTTCCGCGTAATCGCCAAACGCCATTGAAACTAGAAAATCAACAAAAGTATACTTATAGTTTTCTTCTATGATCTCCATATAAAATCGTTAGAAACCCGATTCCTCGGTTTGAAAATATTCCCCAGACGATTAACTCAATATGCAACGAATGAAAGTCTGTTGGTTCCAAACACGTGTCGAGGAACTAATTTTTTTGAAAACCGATCCTTGAACCGGCCCATGTTACTTCTCGTCCCGATCGGCCTTGAATTCATACGAAATATCCGAAACCATCGCGAATCTAGCAAATCGTGCATACACTAGCAGGACGCGTCGAGAACGCAAGTTGAATTACGTGTTACGCATCCGAAACGAATGAAGATTCCATGAACAATCGCGACCATGGCGGCGGATCTTCGACGTTAAAGCGTGCCGGTACATAATCGCTACGCTCCAAACCTATTACCAGTCAGCCATCGATGCATTACAAACTCGCGCAGCCGAGCTGCGAGACGACCGAGACAGCTGCCAGGAAATAAATCAAAGATCGGCCTCGATTCCTCGACGCACGGTACAAATGATCACGCGACCACGTGGGCATCGTGCACGAAGCCATCGCCACCATTAGATTTCTACTAATGATTGCGTTTAATAGACCCTTACGTAATTATGCATCGAGCCACCCACGCACCGTCGCGAAGACTTCTCTTCGAGCCCTCTTCGTCCACTTGTTTCTCTCTTTTCCTATCCATTCTTCCACGTCTTCTTCTTCGCCTTTCGCTCTCGCTGACTGTTCCTTTATCCTTACCCTTCATTTTTCTCCTTCTTCCTTAATTGTTATTCTTCTAAATCTTCTTTCTCTTCATTTACCTTTTTGCTTGCTTCTTTATAGACTTGCTTCGCTGTTTTTATTAACATGTACACTGCCGTTTATAAGTAATAGGACAGATTTTAATCTCGTATCGAACGCGACAACTTGTTTAAGTTATATCAAGGAAATCATTAATCGACCACGATCTTGTTACAAATTTCGAGGCGAACAAAATGTATTAAGAATCACACGTGTTAATATTCACAACCTCCTCAGCTAAATCACATTGAAAGCTTAGTTAATTATGATTTATAAAAATTCCTACTTATAATTTGTAAAATTTATCAGCAAAAAGCTTTATTCGTTTTATTACGGAACTTGTTAATGTTATACAGAAGTATTGTAACTTGCAAAATGTCACTAATTATTTTCAGTAGTGCAAGATAACTCGGATAAACTAACTCTTAAAGAAATTTCTAATCATTTCTGAGAATAATCTCGCTATCGGTAAGTGTCCTAACTCTTATGAACGTAGGGGTGTAACGTAGAGTACACGATTATTTACGAGCCGTTTCCCAATCGCAGGATGCACGCAAGTCGTTCTCAAGCATGGCAGAAAGGCAAGCGAATGTTTCGTGTTGGACTGGAGATCCGACGAGAGCGTTCATTGATAAAACGATGGGAGCTTTCCTTTTGCCGGCGCGAATTAATTAAGACGATCGATGCGTCCCGACGACCAGCACCCTCGCGGTATATAAACCCGTGGTTAAGCGTGCCGTCGTGCGTGCCTCTGGCCTCCTCTCTTATCTGGATCTTCGTGAAATGCGACGTGCGCGGTGTCTACGGCATCCGATGACCGATCGCCAGGATTTACGTGGTTCGTTAAATTAAATTACGCCGACTTGTCTCCGCGCGAGCTTACCTATCGCCGATGGAAGGAGTTATATCCGCTCTAGCACGACTATCGCGTGCGTTTCACGCTCGTAAGTCAACAACGGTGTGTAACAGGCAGTTCGTTATTAAACCTAGTTCTGATACAACATTGGTAAATATTTCTGAGAACTTTAAATGTTTAAAGATAAGTTACGAAAGCGATACTTCGGTGTAGGATCTAAGAAATATCTGAATTGCTTGGGTAAAAATTGAAATCAAAATTTGTGCTATTTGATCTTAAGACAATAAATTCTAGAAGCAATGCTGAATCTTTAATGCGGAATGTGGGCAAAAGTGTGAATTGCTTGGTTGACGATTGAAATTTGTACTACGTGGTATTCAAAGATAAAGACTTTGCGCTAGGTAGAAAGAGGAAACATTCTAAAAGCGGTGACCACCATGGATACGAATTTCAATGTCAGATGACCCTGAGTCGATCAGAGTTGAGACACGACATGAATTTAGCATAGCGAACGCGAGTATCTATCGTCAGTATTTTAAAGCATCTCACGGTCAATAACTATCATCTGTCGGGAGGTTGGCAGAATTCGAGAAGCATAAAACTTTCATGAATCCGCGATAGTTCAAGTTCTACGGCCAACTCAAACGAGAGGCTGGTTCAACTTACACGTTGCAATTACTTTTAGCGTTATAACAGCTCCTATGATGACGCGTGTACGGCACACACAGGGGATCCGCGGTCGACGTAAAAAGCTAGTTTCCTCGAGTAGCCGGGCAAAGCACGTTGGAAGTGTAGAGGTTGTAATACGTCGGCCTCGTAAAGCAGAAATTATTAAGTGGTTCGTAAAGACGAGACTCACCTTGCGGTTAATATTCGAGAAACAAACCCCTTGGTTTCCAGCCGAGACTTAAATCAAAATAAATATTAATATACGACTGTTAACAATTGAAAGATGCGATATTATAATGTGGCTTAAAAATATTTTGAGAAATATGCTTGAAAGATACTTAATATAGTATTTAACAAACCTGATTAATATTGTAGAAATAAAGGTATCTCGTATGTTAAAAGAATATAAAGGTAATTGTGATATTTATCTAAAATAGGTCAAGCATCGAGAGAACATGAAGAGGCCAACGATATTGGGTTAATAGAGCACTAGTTAGAAGATTGAAGAAAAAGCAAACTGCTAGAATTAGTTCCAGTTCTACTCGATCATCGGACGTTGCTGCATCATCGCCATTTAACAAGACGTCGATATAACAGTTCTAAAAAAACCGTATAATAGGCGCTCAGAAATCTTGAGCACGATTTATCTTTGCCGTATGTTTGGTTTATTTATTTATACTTTGAGCTTTATTCACCTACATATTACGGATGAAACATTTCGCTCTTTGCAGCAGTAATTATTGTTAGCAATAGTTACTAATCATAATTAACTTAATCAATTTTTAAAAATAATTAAAAATTTACTATTTTTAAAGCTCGGATTATAGATGCAGTATGGGGCTCAGGTACAGAATTCAAGAACAAAAGTGTGACAAGGTGCTCAACTAATTAATTTACAACGCAAGCGACACGTTCGCCTTCGATTAATGCTCGATGTATCATCATCAGTATCACCTACAAATTATAGTGATACAAGGCAATAAATCAAGCATTTAAATCTCTGATATCAAATCTATATTAATAGTCAAATACTCTCAAATGATATGATTTCGACGTAGCTCTGTAATTTATTCTTAACGAACGAGATCGACAAATTTGATACGCTCAAATTACCATTAACTCTCATACATCCGTCAATTATCAATAAATTTGTCAATTAGTTCTTTACTAACTATCAATACAAACAACGATAAGCAACAAATAAACTGCTTTGAAGACAGAATTGCCATAACCTCATTTTCCAAAAGCGTGACGAGGAGGCATGCACGAATGTCGAAACGAAATATTTAATGACGGTGCTGGGTACGCGATGACACAATTACACATACAATTAGCCGCAACAGCGACGCGATGGTCAACCATGCCGATGGACGTTCGAGTAGTAAAAATGCCTACGAAAAGTGTTTTTAAACGGCAGTTTCTCGGAAGTATAGTGATCGAGCAATCAAAAGGAACGACGCAAGAAAAATTGCAGAAAAATGTTTCCATGTGAAACACGCGAAGCGTAATGAACAGGGTCGGTCTACCAGAGGCTCGGCAACGCCTTTTTACCTCATGAAATAATAATAAGCCGCTATGACAGCGTTTTTGACTTGCGTAAATGCTCATTGAGCGGCATTTTACCTCGCTTCCACGATCCTCGTAAATAGCACGTGCAACGACCGCAATGCTGTTCACAGAGGAAAACTTTCGGCCGTCTATTACGCGTACCAGAACAACATTCACGTTTCGCGCAATAGAATGCTGAAATTAACCGTTTAACGTGAAAAATAGTGTTGTCATATTTCCTTCGCGTGCTCTTCATTTAACATAGAGAAACATACAGTTTAAAGTACAAATGTTGAACGTTGAAGAATGGGTATATTTAAAGAAATTGAAGTAATGAGTCTATTTAAAGAAGTTGAATAACGAGTTTATTTAAAGAAGTTAAACTAACGAGTCTATTTAAAGAAGTTGAACTAACAGTTAGATCGTTAATAATAACATCGCGTGCACGAATTCTTGTCATGGAAGAAAAGTCATTTACCGACGTCTTCATTAGAGGGCGGCAACGCGCAACGCATCCCCAACGCAAAATTGCGGTTTACGAGCATTAGGAAAATGCGTTGGTGTGGACTCGTGCGCTTATAAACACACGGCTCTCTGATGGACGTTACAGCGAAGGGATATCCTATAATTGCTCTTCTCTATCTCGTGGTCGTTAAACCGTCGCAAATTGTAAAAACACCACTTACCATCGCCACGAGACGATGGAAAACTTCAGATAGTTGCTATCTTCTCGTATAAACTGTTTTCTATAAACCTTAATTGGGCTCTATATAAGATTATCCTCGCTCTTTTTCCTTTTCAAATAGCAAATACCGTATTAATGGTTATCAAAAACGCACCCTTAATGACCAACTCGAAATTCCACCGTTTACGTTTATAGAATTCCACGGTGCCACCCTGCAATTACACGGCCTCTTATTTTCGCATCAAACGCCAGCATCAATCCAAATACCGCGTGGCGTCGCGCCGCGTAAAAGGAGCCTACATTCCACGAAGACATTATCATCTATAAAGCCCGAGGATGAACAGGTCCACGGCGGGTATCGTCTGCGCGTAAGCTCACGCACACACGCGATCCTATCTACATTCCCGAACACGCATCTCGGCAACCGAGACCGCGTATGAAGTTGACGCGATAAAAATGCCCACAAAGACGAAAGCAATCGCGGATTATCTGAAATGAGCGGTCGCGCTCGACCGTGAGAGCTGCACAGAGCAATCGGTTTAGACAAGTTTGAGCTTTTTACTCGTCTACCCCGATCCGGTTGATGGATGGTCCCAACCTACTATAATATAGTCGCGTCCTGCGCCATCGACTCGACGCTCGCGTAAGTACTTGTTGCTTACGATCAACCAAGATTCTTCCACGGTGGATCGTAAGTATACGCGCGACGTCGATCGACCGAGGAAAAGAAAATCCCACGTCGCCAGGGAAACGACCGGCCAGCGCAACTGTTATCCTGGCTCACCGTGAAACGGAAGAAAAACCACGGTGAAAAATCGCGATCGCTGGATTACGAGCGCGCCAAGCCAGTCTCGATTTCAAGTTCGAGTTCGATCGCACGGTAGATTCTCAGAAACACGCCGGTGTCGCGGCGATTTTTCATCCGGCGTCCCTTGGAAACCTGTTTAGAGTAGCCGCGATTATAGCTATGTGTACCGCGGTTGTCGTACGACTATCCGCTCTGGGAAATTGCCGATATTCTGATTAAAACGGAGCAAAATACGCTGCGTGTTATGTTCAAGCACCACGCTCCGATGAAAGGACGTAGATCACGGTTGACTACGAAATATCGAAATGCTAGTTACTTTTTTCAGAATTTCAAGAAGAGCTAGAACCGGCTGGTAATTACTCTTCTGAGAAAAGTAAGCGCACCAGGATACGCACATTTACCATTCTTTCGTAACGCGTTAGGAGCTGCTGGCACATTCGGTTTTTACGACTTGTCAATTTTCACGTTTATGAAAGATATCTTGAAAACAGTGAAATAGTATATCGAAGAAACACTTGTTTAAATAATTGTATTGTACTCGAAGACAAAGAGTCGCTATCTTAGAGAAGCATCTCCTTTTTACGCTGCTCTTGTTACAACGATGTTTCTCAATTTTTCAGTTTATATGAGACATAATATTAAGATCAACGCAATGCTCGCGCGTTAACAGGCTGATTATTACATCAAACAGTAAAAACACCTGTTAGGTTCACAATGCGCGTACGAAGTTTATTTCGGCTTCGATGCTTTTTTCTACTTAGCATATTTAATTGTACGTTGGAAATAAATTGTGTATATGAAACGGCCGCTCGAAGAATATCCCATGTAGCAGCAAACTTGCGAAGGATGAAATATGTTTACGAAGTGAAACTCCTAGATTCCCATTGCTCTTTAAATCTTGTTCAATAAATTTTCCAAGAAGAACGGAGGCCCCGTGAACGTTTAAATAAATCATCGAATGCCTGAAAGCCATCGCTGCAGGCGTTCTATTATAGATGTACTTTATACCGCAATATATTACAATTAATTCTACCAGAAAAATTTTCAGTTGAACCTTGCGCCCGTTACTGTTTCCTACTTTACTTTCAACGTTTCAAAAATATACAGGTTACACAAGTTTGGATTTGATCGTAAAAGAGCTCGTAAATTTTGACTCTTAAAAATACACGATACTATGTACTATTATAGTAAGAAGATCGTTTCAAATATACTAAATAACAGATTTATTGGATAAAAGAATGCACGACTGGAATACATGCAAAATCAGAAGACATTTCGATCTAAACCGGCTTTGTGTAACATAATAATAAAGAGATATCTCTTTAGCTATCAAATTCGAAGTTGTATGGAATTAATTCCAAATACCACCATAATTTTGAGTGAAACATGATAGGAAAAGTACGAATATTATAGCCAATAACTATAAAATCTAAATTACGAACAACTGCAAAAATTGCTGTATATGATTCGCATTATTTTTCGATGGGAATTTGCGATTTTATTAAACCCTTCGTTGTATATTCTCGCAGAGCAGCAAAATCGAAGTATCCGTTGCGGATCTTCATCAGAAAAAGACCAGAGAAAAATCTATCACCTGACCGAACGCTTATTCGGAAAATAAAGCATCCATGAGTGAAGCAGCCTCGGCCTGGCTATCTCGACTGACCGAGCTGGTTGGTGTAATCATCGGAACCCCCCATATACCAGCAACCACCTTCAACAGCAGGACATAACAAGAGGTAAGCTAACCAAGGGGGAAATACCATGTAAGAGACTTTAATGCTTCGTATCACGAGAAAGAAGGATCGTACGCGTGTATGCGCCAGAATATTTACGGACTGAGTGTTATCGCACGAATTTGAGGGGTTGTCGCGATTAAGAAGAAGCTCGGGATAAAGAGAAACGACGTACTGTATAATTAGATCTAAAAAAAAATTATGGAGGAACGAAAATTTAAGTTATACCTGTACAAAAATTATATTATACGTATACGTAAGAAGGACTTTTTCTTTATTTTGACATTAATCGATTGCCTTATAGTTTTTATCGTTAGCTATATTTGGTGCTCTTATAACGTATCAGGCGCAATAAATTGCAGAACTATACATAATTTGTATTTAGTGGTTAAGCTAACGTTAAACCTTACCGTAAATATCATTCGCCTTCGTTAGATCAGAATCATAATCTACGCGACAAGTGCAACTTGATATTATAAAGCAAGTTAAGAAGTCGAATTAAAAAGAGTAATCCATATAAGTCGTAAGGGCATAGAAATACGCTGCGGGAGACTTCAACGAGCACACGAGCGATATCAATCGCAGTGTTCTAAGAATTTACTTTCAAAATAATCGACCAATTCTTCTAAAATTCAATTTCATGGGTATTCGACATTCTACAAAATAAGTGCCATAATTTTTTCTCCGCAGTGCTACCATCGTGCTCAATAACTGCCATCCGAGTCACGCCAGAAGCATCATCGTGCGAATTCATGGGGACGCAACGATCATCAAAGTGACCGACGAAAAAAAGGACGAACGGAGGAGGAAGAGATTTTACACGGCACGCCGGACTCCGACACAGGCGATTCCTCACCGTTGTCCGACTCCGTAATGATGGATAATGACACAGGATGCGAGTGACCAGTATAAACCTGCGCGCATTCAGCAAGAGGACCACGACGACGGTAACTCGTATCATATAAAATGGCGAACGAGACACAAGGAAAAAGAGAGAAGGAGAGTGGCATCCGTTTACCGCCGAGATCCCGCTTCACCTGTGCAGCTTATATGCGTCGTGTACTCGACTACGCACGCTGTGTTACACAGCGAATGTTGAATTCAAACCCACCTCGCTCCTTCTGATCAGGACATCCAACACAGATCCCCTAAGGAGGGCTCAATCTTTACAACGTGGCATGACACAGTCCCATGGGGCCTGTTTCCGTTTGGAAAAATTCAATCTTTTATCTAACTAGTAACTTCTCGAGATTCTACTTTAGAATTTAAACTTCAAGTTGCTTCAGATGGCATTTCGTATGAAGGTCACCGGAAGAAAACATGACAAGTTGTCATTTCTTTTAATATTTTGATGTTATAGTATTCGGAAACTGACTCTTTATGATAATGCGATCTCTTTGTTATTAAACTGGAACTAGAATTCGTTTTATTCTTCGTGCAAATTCAATATTCTCTAGAACAAAATTTTCAACTAAACATGAATTACGAAGATTCATAGCACGTTAAATAGAGAAGATTCGTCCCAATATAAACCGTGATAAAAATCGTAATTATTTCAATTTTTTCAGTGAAAAATCGCTTCGATAACAGAAAGATGCAAAGGAGAAAATGTTAAACTTGCTTCTCCTCTGCGAACATTTCGAATCAACGTTTAGATGCGCATTTTCGTAGTATTAACAATTTTTGTTTCATTTTTAATCAACGCGCCGCGCGATCATTCCTGAAAAAAGCATGTCGGTGATTCGCCTGTAGTACCCACATCTATACTGTTTCAGTAAATACGAATCGCGGATAATTGCAGCGTTTTAGTGGCTGAAACGCTCCCTCATCGGTTTAAGAAGTAAAAACACCTTGATGTTGCCACGAATTTTAACGTCGTGACCGGTTATTATAATCAACTTTATTACCTTTACCTTTAATTACGACAACGTGATCGTCGATGAAGAAATTTCTCACCCGAGTCACAGAATGATAACCTAATCACAATAAATTTTTCTTGTAAACGTCGAGTCTTGCAAATAGAACACAGGTGTAATCAATGGAGATTACGTTACAGAAAATCCGATCGTACATTGCGAATGATAGTATTAGATCGTTTCTATTACTCGCTTCACTTTTATATTTACCGATTCTTGACCACAAAAACTAGGCGTGAACAGCGGTCGTCGTACTGGATTGTAAGCCGCGTTGCCAAATATAGAAAATCTAGTCTTTCAACTTGAAATCCGATTTGGAATGCTATCTTTTGCATCTAACGCCGTGATATCCTGTAACCACTAGGCAAATTCGATATTGCATTCTCGTGATAAATAATAAAATTCCGATCTTTACTTGATACTTTGAACATTTCTTAAGGAAATATACTATATTTTATTCACTTTCTCGATGAGTTCTAAAGGTTTCTCTTTTATATTGTTATCTACAGTAAATAGCGGTCTAGTCCTACTTTATAACGAAGCGCAGCCTTGTGAACCAGCTATACCTACACTGTACAGTATACTATTGCAGAAGTCTACCCTACACACCCATTTCATCGCGAGTATCCAACTAACCTGCATTTACATTCACCTGTGTATACCCGGAGCTTGCAGCGGCAGTCAATAATCATCATTTTACCTGACTATTAATTTTAATTACCGCCACTACCATTTCTGCAAATCTGCTCTCTTTTAATCCTGTTGTTACTTATTTATCGCAACGACCGCAATCAGAAACTCGGACCACCGATCAATGTGAATCATGATATACTGGTTCGTTTGCTACGATTCGAAGCATTCGCGACAGATAAGATCAATCCTCTATATAACAAATAACGATACACGATACGAGGTAATAAAATTTTCTCACAAAAATTCCAATAGCCCGAAGTGTTCGAAATAATTAGAAAATCACGCATACACGAACGCTCCATACTTTTATATTTATTTCTTGCTACGTATATCAGATATCATCTCGACCAACAACTAACATAATACGCTATTATACGGAGTATAGGTTCCACACCCTTTTCTCTGCAAATATCGAGCACGTTGTACGCGCATTCACGTTCACCTCCTGTACCAATACAAACACGCATCCTAGTTGTACCACTTGATAATCGTCATTTTGCTTCTTGGGTACCATTTTAAACGGGACCGCTGCACGAACAACTCCGATAGTTTCTGCTACTAAAATTTATTTCTCACTGATCGCGGCGGTCCTTCAGAAATAGCAAACACAAGAGAAAAAAAAGGAGATGCCTTCCTCAATTGATTTAACGAATCCACGCAAACCAACGATCGTCCCCTCGTAACGATGCATGCGTCTTTCCAGCTGGAGAAGCTATGACGGCGAAACGTTGGCAATGTTCGCGTTAGTACCATTGTACTGTCAGCGCTAGCAAAATCTTGAACAGCCCGCAACAGGAGGTATCAGAACGTCAAAACGACGCGAGAAAAACCGCATTCCGCGTGCACGGAACCGGCATACAATGAAGCGAAAAACATCGCTGCGTGTGATAATTACTGTCCCGCGGCACCGATTTATTGCTCGACGATATCGAGAGACGCGGAACCAACGCCTTTTTCTCGTCAATGTTTTCACCGAGCCACGTTTCCCACCGCCCCTTTATTTACCAATTATACGCCTTGGGATATTTTTTTCCCGTAGCTCGCTTGAAACAACAGGGTAGTTATTTCCGTGCGTTCGCTCACGCTCCAGCAATGCTACTGTGCGTGGTGAATTTCAGCAGGTGCGAGTTGCTTTGTCACGAGCTGGTAGGAGTCCTGTTTCAGGGTTTATAACCCACTGTACAAGTGCATGTCGCGATAGTAATCGAGACAAGGACAAAAGTGTCAAATACTTATTTCATTTTTTGGTTTATGGAATTTTAGAGCAGGTGTAAATAAATATTTAAACGAACAGCTCTAACCAAGGAACGATACACTGCAATGGCTATCGTAGAAAAATGTTATAATCTTCATAATCCTTGATCTGTAATCATTGTTACAGATATCAGTACCGTATATATAAATAAAAACCCTAGTGTCTGATATTCCTACTTTCTCCACTATATAATTTATTCATCCCTTCTTTAAAATTAAAAAAATTTAATGATAAACAATACTGCTTAGCTCTTCATATCGAAACAAAGAAATGTTCTCAAAAATCAGACGACTCCGTTATCTTCGAAAGAGAAGAAGATGCGAAGGAAGAGGTCATTGATTCCTGTAATGATAGCTTTGAAACGACCAGCAGCTTTGGTGGCTCGGCAATAAAGCGATCTTAACTATTCATTGTTCTGTATAATAACGGGAGCGAAACGACCGTGCCAGACGTAACGGGCGGACTTATGCGCCTTCGAGAAGAATGCAAAGCCATATCTGCTCGGCAAAAAGAAGTTAAGCGAAGTTAATGTCCCTAATCGCGATCGGTGGCAAAATTACACCCTTCGAATCGCGAACGAGCGAACGATCGTATTTTGCTCGGCTCGTAAAACCAAACCGAAAAAACGGAGGGCTCCGTGCAGGAAATGGTAATGCGTAAGAAAACTCGATGACTCGGCTTGTTACTAAAACACACCGCGAAACGTGCCAAGTTCTTTTCGCACACTCGAATTCTCAGCTCGTTTTGTTATAAAGTGATACACGAACAAGGTAAAAAGAAAAGTAACGAAGTTTACACGACGTAAATTTAATAACGTGCGAATAGAAGTGTATAATCGATGGTGTTGTCATAAATAATTAACAGAACGACGCTGAATTTGAAATCTATTCGAGATTTCAATGACATCGGATAGCGTTATTCAAATAATGCAGGTTCCCCTTGTAATTCTACTTACCATCATGATCATGCTTTGAGATTGTTTGCAAATGTGCATTCAAGTAAATAAAATGTCACGAATTCAGTGTATAAAACTAGTATCTACCGGTACGTTCTATTTTGTTCGGATAATTGGTGAAATTTCAATTTCACATGTACGGCGAAATAATTGGAGCAATAAAATCGCGGGGAAAAAGAGGTATTGCGGGAGAACTGGTTTGCTGTCCAACTTTCAATGGCAAGTTATGCATGATTTATTGCAACTTCGTTTAAATCTCGTTTGGATCCTATCGGTGTACGCAACACAGACGAATAGGAGAACTGTTCATAACCATATAGGCGAAACCTTGAAATCCTTGCATCGCATTACAAGACCATACACGTAACACGTAGAAGGCAATGCGCAACACTTTAAGGAACACGTAGCGGCCCTGACGATTATTATCATTAAAATTGCGCGTACATAGATCCATTATAAATAAGCAAATAATTATCGAATATTTCTAATCAGATCGTGATGATGCACGCGATCGTTCGCGGTCACAATTGAAACTAAATTTCTTCCTGAGATGGAGTCACAATGTTATTTGTACGCTCATCGTTTCTATTATTTTATATCTGTTCGTGTATTTCTGCAAAATTTGTATGATATTAAAGGATCGATTAAATTATTTTTTGAAAATACTTTACTTTAACGGTATTAAGTTACAATACGTTAATGTTTAATATACCAGTTACGGAACTTCCTGGATTCGATGGGACACGAAAACTGTAAATTACATTTGTTCCGTAACAGCGTAACACTGTATACTTGCGAATTAGGAGAATCATCTAAAGCGATGGAATTAATCTTAATTAAATCTCCTCCAATCATCTAACATTGCGTGTACATTAATCTTGGAGGCTTCCTAGTGCCTAACACGAAATTCACTCTTTTATCCTATTTGCTTTCTTGCGTGTAACTATCTACACGTAAGAAGATAAGAAGTTCGCTCACGATCTTATACGTAGATTCTCTTATCAAAACGTATAGTTCCTATACGCTGTAGTGCATGGTGCTCCCTTCGCGTACCTTTAATTCATTTCCTGTACTTCTACGAACACTTACATCTTGCAGATAAGATTTTCGAATGGCTAACCTAACACGTTTTAAAGAACAGCAAGAATTTTAAAATAATACCGAATAGTACATAAACACATGTTGATCAAAAAAATCAGGCAACTACTATTTGAAAGCACGTATCACGACACTGTAAATCACGACACTATAAATACTTTATAGAAGGTCGTTAAACAAATGACGATAAAGAGATGACGAATGAGACACAAGAAGAATTTCCATGATTTGAAAAAAATAGTTTATTATAGTGACTACTTCAATTTCTTTATACTTCATAAAATTGTAGGTTCTAGGTTGCAAAAGAATAATAGCGAAAAAATATTAGACAAATTCTTGAGATTTTCTTTCGCAATTAAACTGTTAAATTGGCGAATCATTTAAAAGAATTACGAATGCTTTAACACAACGTTTCTGTAGATTCACATTAACGTTTCGTATAATAACATGAAGAATTTCGGTAAAAATCCAACAACACTAATCGTAAGTATCGCACTTACGTAGAAAGAAAATTAATTATGACACAGCAAGCAACTGTCGAACTGTGGAACGAAAAAGGCAGTAATCGTGGATTGTCATCATCCCGCATGCTTAAAATGTCAGGTAATTTATTAACGAACTTGTTCCAAACCGTAAACAATGCTAACGAATCGTAACTGCTGTATTGTTAAATGAACGCTCGGAGCACATCAGGCTCGTACGGTCAACCATTGGTAGAATTCGTACGATACCGAGCTCTTAACAACAGGCTCAACACGTACACGGGATACCATTCGCACCAAGGTTGAAAAAGATCTCTACGTTGCCAGCACGTTTACGTTTAGTGCATGCATATGCATCAGATGTGCCAGACAGTGTCTCACGTACTAAAATAACTCGTAATGTTTGATTTGCTTGTCCGGCGAAAATTGCAGCTATGTTTCATTAATAACCAGTTAATTAGAAAAAAGACGATTATGCTAAACGACGTGAGTTATTTGAAGCATAAATTGTGATTACAATTACAAATGATTTGATCATTTGTAATTAGTAATTAGTGTTTCAAATTTGTTTATTCGGACCAAAAAGAAATCTTTTAAAAAAATTTTTATACGAAATAGTTATCACGGAATGGAGAGGAAATTCTTATAAAAATAACACGCCTTTTCAATGATAATACATACATAGAAATGAACAACGATAAAAGACGAATATATGCATAGCCTTGCCTTATTAGATTAGAGAAAAACCGATTGTTTGCGACTACTCGGTTAGAATGTCTCTGAATCAATTTCGTTGTACCACGGTTTCAACACGTCCAGGTTACATCATATCCTGTATTGTTTCACACCGGCAGCCTTCGTGTATGAAGATCCTCAAGCAGAGAATTTTGGCTTAATTATCGTTTGGCTAGGAGTGATTAAAGAACGCGCACGTTCACGTACAAGACACGACGTAAAATTCTATTTAACGTTCGTACGCTGATAGAAAGCGCAATCGCACAAATAATTTGCACGCACAGTTAGACGTTCGTTTGAGAGTTCATCGAGTTGGCATACGACACCTCCCTCGACACGCACAGAAACGCATTTCCGCCTTTCTAAACGAATGCAAATTAAGCGAACGCGATTAAAGCTAATGCGATGGACACAGTCCAACGATAGCTATCGACGAATTCTTTTACGGCGTGGGAAATTTTTCTAGACGAGGTGAATGCGTTAGTTAGTCACCGTTAATCCTTTAATGAAATGATCAGGCAGCTATCGTTTAATTAAATAATGTAAATAATTGGAATGAGAGATTCTGACCTTGAAATGTTTGAACATAAAGTAGTTTAATTAAATTAGCGATTATGGATATAATGACTGGCAAAAGCATCCGAGCATTTACAGATCCTTCTCATGAACATGTGTGTGTTCTCAAAATGTTTAATTAGTTCAAAAATACATTAGTACGTTACAAGACACTTGGTAAAAAATTAGTATACAATATGAATAATATTGTACGAAAATAAAGATATACTCAAAATGTTAAAATTTACATTGCTCCTACCTTTCAAACATTGTTTCGATAACGAATAAAGTTAAACAGCAAGAAAAAAATTAAACAAACTATATTTGAAAAAGTTTCATCCGAATGAAGCAAGTTCATTGAGAAGTGTCATTAAAACGAAATGATCGTGTCGCAAAGCTGTCTCTCTGTATAATGCACACAATTAAAAATGAGCAGTGAAACAACCGACCGACAGATTTCGCTAGAAATTACGTAATTCGAACCTTCGCTACGGATGTTACCTCAGTACCAGTTACTTCGACGTGAATTATCGAAACAACGGGGACAATGCAGTTCAACGACATACGTGATCGTTAATCCTAGTGGAGAGTCAAGTCATCTTACAAACTCTTTCCTCTTTTGCATTGAATTATGAGCGAGGAATCCGTATAAATCGAGAATCATTCCAACATATCCACCATGAAATCCTTTTGTTTTTCATATCGTCAATTGCATTATGTTATATTATTTAATCTTGATAGCTTATTTTGAATTAAAAATTTGCGAAAACTTTATTATACTACACAGAGTATCGATGATATAGGATTAATTGAATAAAAATGGGATGAACTATATTAATTCTAATTAACAATGAAAATTTTTAATAGAAATTTAGCAATTATTTAAATTTATTGAAATTAACAAATATTTTAATAGAATGAAATATTGAAAATTTAATTACAAGTATCTGAATCATGAAATATATTTAGAAGTTAATATATACGAAGAATTACGCCTAAGAATAACAGATTACAGTTTCTAATAATGGCTTTCCAGGCGTTTCTTAACGCGCGTGGCAAATTTATGATTATTTCATAGTTCTATTTATAAATAACAACGTAGACCAAACACGGAGGCGTGTGGAAATATTTGACGAAAATACGATTTCACTTAAATTTCGACGACACAGAAACCAAAGGAAAAATGAAATTTCCCCATGAAAAGTAGGCGTGCGTTAGAAGATTACTTCGGAAAGGCACAAGGCCTTACTCGGCGAACGTATAATACTTTCACAGAAGCGTTAGAGCAAAGGTCATTCTTCCCTAGCAAATCCAAGACGGGTAACAAAGTTCAAGCATTCACCGTCATACTGTTCTTTTCGAGACAGCGCAATTGCCATACCGCAAACAGAAAACATTTATAAATGTTATTTATTTTTTCATTTCACGGTGAAGACTTCCAAAAGAATAAATTAACGTCAAAAAAATAATTCAAGTATTGTATTATCTTCTATAACGATCATAAAATATGGGTAATTGAAAATAGATATATAGTTTACAAAATAGTACACGTAATTAACAATGCTAATATTTTCTTCACAGTAAGGTCATACGTCTTAAGAAGGTATCGTGACACACATTGTGCAACAAACATAAGCGATACTTTCGATAATTTAAATGAGCGGTGACATTCAATGCAAATCGTGACGTGTATAATCATTGCCGAGAAAACTCGAATATATTGAATGGGATGAACAAAACGGGAAAAAGGGAGTCTTTTTCACGCGTAAAAATAGTCTTTCGGTTATGTACTGATATGTAAAATACGTTGAAAGCTATTTAAAAAATGCTATCCCATAAATCTTGTAAATCCAGTAAAATTTACAAATGTAAATAATAATACTATGTAGTCGCGTATTGACGACGCTAAGTAAGGGAAAAATCATATATGAATCTGAACGCTCACTACCGATAGTATTCAAAATACATACTGTAGAATTTTTGTCTGTATGGTAGTGTTATTCATTACATATATATATATATATATATATATATATATATATATATATATATGTACATACACATAATCACATAAATATAGGTTAATATTAAAAAATCTATAGGAAACAACCTCGATAATATTCAAATTTTGATACAACAAGTTTAGACAAATTAAACGAACGAGAAAGATGGAGGAAAACGAGCAAAAATCATTCGATCTGACCTGTATGGACTCGGTGCCGGGCGTTGGTCTCGTTCACCGGAAGGAGATCGTCGTACTCCAGTGTCGTCACGTCCTTCGTATGAACCAAAACAATTACGCTCGTCACCAGCATCAACACCATTGTTATCACCGATCGGTTCACCGTCATTTTGATAGAAAAAAGATTTGCGCTTACCGGGCACGAAAAATCCGTCGCGCGACACAGGGTATGCCGTTCGATCACATTTTCACGAGCCGCGAGAATCGGCGCTTCGAAGAGGAAAGCTCGAAATTATCGAGCGCTCGAAGCGGGAAGTTCGAATGCCGGAATCGCGTACCGGGCGTCAATCCTCGCATATTATTCAAACCCAAACGAACGCGACTATACGTGGACGAGACACGATTACATAGAATATACGAAATCGTCAATTCGTTACGATTTGCGCATTTTTCCCGCGCATTTTAACCTTGTGTGGTGCAAAGTTGGCCCTTTGAGGGCGCGTAATCGATAGGTGCGCAGATCGAACGAACTGTCATTATTACTGCGCATAGGACAGAATTCGCGTGCGAAACGAGTGCACCGTTCACGGATGAGAAACTCGAGGTCGGTGAAACTTTACGAATCTTCTTCGTCCGATCTCGTCCCCCTCGATTCGTGACACACGAAGGGCTGTCAGTCGACGGACATTACACACTCGTCGACTGTCACTCGCGTATGCCTAATTGAATACGGCCTGCTCGGACGCGAAAATAAAAAGAATTATCTGAGACCGCGCGTGCTACCTGTTTTAAAAGAAGTGTGCGCTTGCCGCACGAGTCCATGCTGCACTGCTAGGCACCAGTCAGGTGTTTCAAGCAGCCGCCACGCGACATCCGCGCCATCTGTCCGCCTATCACCGAACTTTTGGCGTCGCGCGTAAACCACCGGCACGCTTTTCACGCGCACGTTCCTTACGTCGTTCTTTCTGTGTCACGTGGTCACTTGACTTCATTCATGGAGACAGGTCCTTTTATACTACGAGCATGTATGCGTAAGTATCAACCGGGTGCGTAGCTATGCGTCGTTCTTAACTCTTCTCCTTTTTTCCATCACTATATGCAACACAGTTTCTATATACGCAAAGCGGAAATTATATCCATTACTTTATTATTGACGCCTCGATTTCTCATGGCCTAACGAGGTATCGTCAAAATATTACTCGTTCGATAAATCGATTTCGATGCGTTGCAGGTTCTCCATAAAAATGCACGCGGTGTAATGAACGCTTCTACGAATCGGCCGCAGCCAACCAAAACGTAATCGATTCGAGGAAAACTGAATTTTATAAGCTACACGTAATCGAAAAATCAACACGTGTTTTATTCCCTTGCTGGTTTCTTATTCAACATGCACTCGTGATTCAACTTTAACCAATAACTGGTATGGTAGTCATTTTCTCACGTAAACTGAATGATAATATATGTACAGAACTCTATAAAAGTCCTTAGAAATTTACAGTTAATGAAAAAAGTACAATAATATTATATATATATCATATTTATTACTGTATTTAAAAACTGATTGAATCATACTGATTAGCAGGTAGCTGCCGTTACGCACGACATCTCACAGTAGCTGTTTTCCAAATTACTATCATTACCAAAGTAAAAATTGCTTGGACGCGATAAACTTCGCCTTACCAGTTAGAGGTTAAAATCATCTTTGCATTTATCGCTTTTTCAATCTTCCACAAATACCTCCAAACGCGTATCTTCCCTTTTATGATTGCCAAACTTGAAACATGGTGTGCAAACGTTACCCAACACCGGCGAACCGTTCGCCGGCTACTTCTAAACAGTTTCCTGCACGAAAGCAGTCGCGATTCGTTCGTTACCTACATTTCCCTATCGGCGGCGATTTCTCACCGCCCCTCTCTTTCTCTCTCTCTCTCTCTCTCTCTCCCTCTCTCTCTCTCTTTTCCTCTCTCTCTCCATTCCCGGCCTTAGCAAGGTAAAATCACGCGTCGCAGTCACGTAAGCGTGGCCTCTCCGCGAAGAGGACAGGGATGGCTCGGTCTACCGGTATTTAATTAAGCCCGGTCGTTCGAGAAAAAAAGCCGTTGGTACAGGAAGCGATGGGTTTCGAGTACGCCGAGCAGCGGACCGTAGTTCGAGCCCCGTTACGGGACAGATTCATTGGCGTAGTCCCAATCGATCGGCCAATGTCCTTTGCACAACGGATGTTTGCGCATCGCGGCGCCTCGACGCCGTTGCAGAATGCCGGTGCAACTTCTCGCCGGTATTCCGCAGGGATCGCGAACCGCGTCGACCTTAAAAATTATCGACACGAGACCCGAGAGTAATGGTCAGAGCAGAACACCGTCTTTGTCTTTGTCGCGCATTCCCTTTTTCCGCTTTATCTCGCTCTATCTGTCCACCACAAAAGGCAAACGATCCGTGTTGTTTTTCAGCCTGACAAGAAAACGGACGGTCGATGCACTTTCAATCGCAGTTCGATCGCGATACGTAATCTCTGAGCGCACAGAGGCAACCGAATCGAGTAATGTGCATACCATGAGATTCGAATGGAAGAATTAAGATGAAAAAAATACACGACTTGCCACCTGCATATTATCCTTGATAAACGGGCTGTCTAATTTTAGCATGATCGTAGGATAATGGGAATGAGATTTGACATAATGATTGTTTACTCAATAGCGTAGAGTTTAGAAAATATGTAGAACAAAATGAGGAAATGAAGATCGAGCTGATTTCACAGGTAATGAAGCTTTCTGTGGTTTTAGAATAGCGTAAAGTATAGAAGATCGTAAAACGTATCTTCCTTTTAATGAGCCACTACTATTCAACCATCTTTCTCACGTATGAAGAATTCACAATACTTTATTGTTCAGCCTCTGAAGACGACAGACTTTTGCCTCCTTCTAATAGTCGCTACAACATTAAAATATCTTCCGGTGTGATTGTAACTGATCGTAACTGATCGTAACTGCCAGGCTATTGCATTAACATCTGTCATTTATGGTGAATAATTATTTAATGTTATTCTATGTACAAGATGTATCACACTTAAGGTATTGAATAACTTTCAGAAGGTGTTCAAGAGGAAAGTCACAGTTGATGCGTAATTTCGATATAGTGTCTAAACATTGCACTACGTACCAACGAAGTTCTTCTATGCTTCTTCATTTTAGTCGCCCTTTTTCAAGCCTTGGGGGACATATTCTCACGAAATCCGGTTCTACTGGTTTGGTGTTAGATACGGAGGTAAAGTTTAGTCTCTGGTGGCCCGGGAAATCGGCACCTCTGTCGATTACTTTACTGCAATGCACCGCATTAGATTAGTTCATTTATTACGTAAAAGAATGTAGCTGCCGTGTTAGAAATAAGACTGTAAAATCCAAATCTAAACGCTATAATGAACACTTTTCATTCATATAGACTCAACTATTCATTTAAGTAAACTCCTTATCATTCTGTAGCTTTACAAATATCTAAAAATTAATAAATATAATCAGAACAAAAATAAAGTTGATAATCCGATTTTGGCAGATGTTAAAATGATGCCAGTTAAATAATTTTCAATTAATTTGTAGATTAATCTTGATATCGGCGTTTATCTTTGGTTGCAATCTCTTTCTCATTTTCATATGTTACGTACGAATAAATGAAAAGACATTAGCGGCGCTCACATTACAGGTTGTCACGTTCTCAAAGAAGATGATATTTATTACTTCAAATTGGTTACAAAATACGCCATAACTCTCGCATAATTTATGACTGTACCGATGGTGTTGACGACGCATCCCGTGAATACATCTCTCTCATATAATATTATACATACGAGAGCAATACGAGAGACCAGGTGTATTTAAATATTCATATGCAATGTATCACGAATCATACATCAGTTTGCGGCTACGAGCATTACAAACGCCGAGTCTACGCAACATATACAGAGTGACTTTTTAATAAAATCATTGATTACCTCCCTTTTATTAATATGTGCAATGCTTATGACTTATGTGAAACAAAAAATGATTTAAATAAATATGATGTCTGCCGCGAATCACTTTTAAAAAAGCCAAAGTATTCAACAAGTAAAAGAAGTTCTTTGAAATTGTAACAATACATAGCTAGTATCGGGAGATAAATGTTTCACTCTGTATGCAAAAATATCATGTAGCCAAACACCATCTCCTGCACAACAGGTTGTTAATTCCTCTCTGTAAGATCCACGGCGGTGGGCTTCATTAAAAATTGAACTGGTCAGAATATCAGAGAGAAGAATAAATTTAATACGTATGAGCCATTAATTAGCGGTCCAATTGCTGATATTCTTATTATACAAGGAGGGCGTAACGTACGTAGAATGTGCTTCCAAAAAAAACCTTCGTAACTACATCGATTTGTTTGCTACGTTTGTATGGGAAATAAAAACTAACAACATTATACGCGCGAAACCTATATAGTACGTTTAAATATGGTAAAGTGCAATCATATATTTACATAAAAATGTCCATAATTCATATATACCTGAAAGGCTAAAGAATACAAGCAGAAACCGAGAATAACAAGCCAGAGTCCAAAGACATCGCCAGGACCAGTCTTGGATCGAGCAACAACTCTATATCCTCACTGGAATAAACTATGCTTACTATAAGAATCAGCGAAAAAATAAGAAGATATTACGCTTAGACAAATCGAACGATCCCGCTAATATCAATCACTACGTCGAAAAAGTTCAATAGCACTAGTTTTGCACCGAACGATCTTAACTTATTCTAAATCCCACAAATCTATCTACATTCGTCTTGGGACAAGGAATGCCCCAATGGAACTCGTTCTGGGTTACAGAATCCTATCTACGTCTAAACGACAATTCGAACTTTAATGATTTATTTGCAACAATTGCGTCGAGTAGTAATTCGGAAACTAAATTTGAGGATTGTATAGATATGTTAAATCAATTTGAAAGGAATTCTCTTCGTGAAGGACTAGAGAGAGGAGAACATGGCAAGAAAAACAATTAACTCTACACAAACACATTTATAGCTGCCGGGTTTCGCGAGCAATGAACTCATGGGAAGTACGTACTTACTTACTTGCATCGTGCTAAGATGCTGCTACGAATAACCGCAATGCTCATCTCATTACTATGAGTGTTAATACTTACAACATCAAACCCGCGTAACTATCGCGGCTCTAAGTTTTGTATTAATACAACTTTATCTTTTCGTACAAAATTTTGTCTAACATACTTCTACCGATTTAACAGTTGTCTTTTTCTTTACAGACATTAAAATATCTTCGGAAAAGAAGGAGACACATATTTTGCTTACTCCAACGCTATATTTATTTTAAACGTACAGCTTTAAAATACAAAATAAATGTTTGCTTAAACAAGAGATACGTAACTGTCAAATGGAATTTCTGCCTTCTTCTATTGACGCATGTTTATTAAAACTTAAGGATCACCCTTTCTTATGCTAATCCTGTGCTTCCTCCGTATCTCAGCTCATTGTATGTATATTGAAACTACATTTATATAAGTATGTAATGTGTAAAGATTAAAGGCACATCAAACGTGAAAAACAGGGAATACAATTATTGGACGAACAAATATTGAATTAATTAAGTATTCAAATTAATAAAAAGTTAGTTTAATATTAATAAAAAGTTTATCAAAGTAAAATGTTAGTAAATTTTTTTTTGGAAAAAATGTTAATACAGGCACATACGTATATCTAGGAAATAATATCTTTGACAAAGAATTCGTGAACAATGTGCAATAGACTTCTGTATCATACACATAGCTCGAGGAATTTTTTAAAAGAATTTTTCTAGGCACGCACAATGTACACCAGATCGGACAGGTAAGATATAACGAGTGGGAATACAGAAAGGAAACCTCTATAACGGTATAAAATATAGTGGAACTGTTTGCTTGCAGAAAACAAGAAATGGAATACGCAGTCTTTTTCCCCGAGGACGATCTAGATTACAGAATAAACCGCGCATTACGAAGGGGACCGCATTTCCTCAGGTTATCTGTGTATACATTTGGTACAAGCAGAGAAGAAATTTCTTCTCTGGTACAAGACAAGATTTCCATACGACTTTATTACAGAAACGTCTATTTGGGTGATCTTATACGGTATTATGTTTCTTTGCAATGATGTCACAGAAAAAAATACTAAATAAAAGTACAAAGATAGTTTATTATTAATATAAAGAACTAGAAAAAATAAACATATATTTATATGATCTTTTAATTTCATTAGCTGCAAAATTTTATTTACACAGTCATAAAATCCCGCCACGACACGCTATCATCATTTTACCAATTTGAAATTTTCGCACGGCACCATTATAGCAATGTCTTAAGGCTTAAGTAATATCCTGAAGTGACAGCGGCGGATATTACCTACTGCAACTTCGTACAAAATAGACGTTACGAGGTCTGCCGATGCACAATTGAGAAACACTATTTGAATAATTTCCTTAGCAATAATTTCCTCAGTCACGAATAAGACGCGTATCATTTTGCTCGCATAATACAATCACTAGAGCAATTAATTTGATTTTTTGAACATCATTTAATCATCAAACATCATTATAATTAAATGTAAAATACAACTTTCATACATTATTCTTAATATTTATCATTTTATGGAAGATATTGAGACAATTATACATTTTAATAGATCTAACTTATAAATATTTGATATATTTAGTTTTCTTTCGATATATATATAAAATCTTTCATATTACATAATTACATAAAACTTTGAGAGATTAAATTAATATTTAATAATGCATAAAAAATAATCTGTAACATATTCAAGATATATGTACATAACAATGAATTATAATATGTGGCACTGACAATGAAAGCAATCACCAGTACATCTATAAGATTTCATAAATTTGAGCTCCGGAGATGGTTGTGCAGGTCCTAAATTTAAAGAATCTTCACTTTCTTCACTCATTTCTTCAATGCTAAATGTATCAGTTAGATCTTGCTTATGCTTGGAGGAATCTTTCGATTTAGTTGTTGGAAAAAGAGTCATTTCTCCTTCACTAAAAAATATATAAAGATACATAACTATACTACATTTACTATACTAAGAATTACTACATATATAATATATATATTATTAACTACCTTTCACTATCACTATGCCAATATTCAACAAGAGGAAGATGTTCTTTATTCTTATTTGGTACAGGAAGTCTTTGAATAGAAATCAGACCAGCAGCACTACTACCACTCCCGCATCCCTTATCATATTTTGGCAACTTCACATAATCTGAATTACGCTGAATACGTTTAGCTTGTTCAATTCGTGCTTCTGCCCAAAACAGATAACATATAAAGGAAATTGTAAATATTGTGATATTTGTAATTTATAAAACAACAATTAACAATTCAATACCAAGCTTTCTTTGCAATTGTTTAGTAGTAGAATTATGCTGTGATGTCTGTGTCTGATTGCTGCTACAACTGCTATCGCTTCCCTAAAATAAAAAGAAATAAAGCAACGTGTCTCTTTCATTATTATCTCTATTTACTTATTTTAATTTTAATTTATAAAATGGATAATATTATGGATCATATATTTACCAAGAAAAGTCTTTCATCTTCTGTATGACTAGTGGTTTTTGGATCACTGTCAATCCCACTATCTTCCATCACAAAATAAAAATGTATTGTAAACTAAAGATTAAATCTCTCAATTCATCTGAAATCAAGGTAAGACATTTTTAAATTTCCAATTACACAAAATTTTCATACACATAATCACATGTATAAATATAACAACATTTTTTAAAATAACTAATAAAATAATACCTCTTGTCACTTAAATATTCAATAACAATGCACACATTCCACCTTTAATTTATGTACTGTCATCTTTTATATACAAGTACTTTGAACAAGTACTTAAAAAATAATAATTTATTCTGAAATATAATACAATTTACATGTAATGCACATTCTATGTAAAACCATGCTTAATGAAAGATAATCTGAAAATTGTTACTCACAAGTATTTGCAAGCTATTCTGACTTATCTAGTAGGAAGCATGCTTACATTATCATGGTATGCTCCATTATTGATTTTCTTTCTCTATATAACCACACACAATATGTTAAAAATATTGCCCTTATTTAAAAGATAATCTTATATGTTTAAATGTATACTTTACCTCTATCTAAATGTATATAAATTTACAATTAAATATATTTGAGCACAGTATATTATATTCCTTTATTTATGCATATATTCAGCACTATAATATAATTTAAAATTTTTAATATATAAACCACCGAATATTTAAATTTGTAGAGCTTTAAAATTTGTATCCTGGCGTAACTTAAATAAATTATTATATTGTATGACAGAATTATTAACTTAAAACAGATAATATTTAAATGTTATGATAGTATAACAAGTTTCCTAGGAAACCAAAACTTATTTCTATGTATTTATTGAGAAAAATAAGAGATATAAAGAACTTCAGTTTAGTTTTTATTTAGTTTTTTAATATATGTTTACTATAGTAGAACAGTTTTCTATTCATCTAGTACAAAAGCCAATTTAGTTAATACAAATATACAAACGAAATTCCATATCTTTTCATAAACTGAAAAATTTTAATATTATTATTTTAAATTGTAAGAGTTTGAATAAATATTATTCAATAATATAATATTAAAATTACGTTATTGTTAGAAAGAAAACGAGAAATTAAAAAATTAAGAATAAAAATATACATAGAGAGAGAAAATAATAACTTTTATATAATAATAAACATAAACACTAATTTGCAATATTTCTCTATGTAGTTGGATACTAAGTAAGTTCTAATCCAAGAATCATGCGTCCATCACTAGTAAAGAGAACACTTTCTAAAGTGGCAGAAGTATCAAAAGAACCAGCAAGAGTTAGTATTTCACACATTTTATTTAATTTAATACAATTTCAGACTCATTTAATAAAGAATTAATAACTATTTTCTTATTTATGTTTAGCATATAAGCTTCTTGAAGAGCCGTGTGGATCTAGGTGGTGGTGATATGGATTGGTTACGAGGAAGAGTTTTCTTAAAACCAGAAGATCAACTAGTATTAACAGATGCAGTATGTGCACCTTTTCATTATTGAAACATCATACATTCCAACTACGAGTTTCTAAGAAAGTTTGTAACTAATTCAAAAAATAAAACTTTAGGAATTACAAGAAGAGATTGCAAGAGTTCTGACTATACATAACACAAGAGTTCCAGATTCTTTAGTTGAGTGGTCATGGAAATTAAAAAGTTTCATATTATTACCTCCTCCACCACATTTAATAACTGTTCTAAGTGTTCCTGGATCACTATTGCATAAAGATTCTGAAGAAGCTAGAATACAATTGGCAGGAGGACTTGTTGGTAAAATTCCATAAATACAAATATAAGAATTTTACAATTAATTTAATATTTTATTAGGTAACATTTAAATATATCATTGTAGTGGATACTCCTTTTGAAGAAGCCATATTACATGATGATGAGGAAGAAAGAGAAGAAGAAGAGGAAGAAGATGAAGAAGAAGGAGTAGATGTTGAAGAGCAAGAAGGTAAGATGATTAATTATAATAATAGAGAAAGTTACAAAAATCTCTTCAAATATTTATTTTTGATAAAAGTGAAAAATAATTAAAAAATTTCTGTGTTCAAAATTCAAAATTTTGAAAAAATACTGAAAATCGTGAAGAACATGAACCTGAACCTGACCATGAAGATGATCATGAAGAAGAAAGAGTAAAACCAAAAAAAATACCAAATCAATTTAACTTTTGTGAAAGAGCTGCTTTAACTTATACCAATCCTATGCGAGTAAGTATAGAACAGTTTAGATTTTATAGACTAAGATCTATTTAATTATTTTTATATTAATTTATAGGAAATGAGTACCCAAACAATACCACCTCCAACAGAGACATTTAATACCCATGTTTTTCAATGGACAATTTTTGATGAATATCAGGTATGTATTTTATTTTGAATTAAATCATTCAGAATTATATGAATTAGAAAGATGAATGAATATATATCTTAGGAAGATTTTGCTCAACAACAACGTGAAAGAGAAAGAGAAAGAAGAATTCCATTTCTACAACTGAAGAAGGAGGATATGAAGAAAAAAGCTCAAACTGAATCCACAGCATTAACATCTAGAATGTTACAAGCTGCAAAAACATTGGAACGAATGGTAAATCAAAATATTTTTGATGAAATAGCACAAGGTTAATATTTTAATTCAGTGACTCCCCAAAAAATTTATACTTTATTTAGAGAAATATTTAATATAAATATTATTAGATTACAGATATTGGGATGATCCAAGTGATGAATTTAAAGTTGGAGAAGGTTCATTACTACCTTTATGGAAATTTCATTATGAAAAAACCAAGAAACATGATGTTACAGATTTATGCTTCAATAGTAGATATTATGATTTATTTGCAGTTTCATATGGGACAAGTTAGTAAAAAATATAAAAATTCGGTTATATACAAATGCTTATATACAAAATATTTCAGTGTCATTTAGTAATTCGATAATAGATGGAACAGTATGCTTATTTAGTTTAAAAAATCCATCATATCCAGAGTGGATCTGTCCAACAGAATCTCCCGTAATGTGTTTAGACTTCAGTGAACAACATCCACATCTTTTAGTTATTGGTAATAAAAACAAATATTATATAGTACATTTTCATTATAATATCATTACTATAATACTGTCTTTTTTAATGATAAAGGTACTATGGATGGTGCTGTTGCTGTTTATAATATTATGTTGCCACCTACAGTCCCTCAATATAGAAGCAATGATGTTGTTCAAAAACATGGAGGTATTGTGTGGGAGGTTTGTTGATTACAAATAAAAATATCTAAAATGCCTAACAACATCACTGTGTTAATTATTTCAAAATGTATTTATCATTAATACAATATTTATGATATATAATGTTCAAGGTACATTGGGCACCAGACACGGAAGAAGGTAATTTAGCATTCTACAGTGTTAGCATTGATGGAAAAGTAAACTACTGGATATTAAGTGAAAATAATCTTGGTTTGACAACTGTGATGACCCTTTTTCTGGACAGACCACCAATACCTGGACCAGATGGTACTATAATTACACTTAAGGGTAAGAATATTTTATACCATTAATATAATTTCTAAGATTAACAAGCTCCAATAAATATTAATAAAATTTACTAGGTTGTGGAACATGTCTAGCATTTCACCCTGCAGATCAAAATGTATTCTTGGTAGGAACAGAAGAAGGAACAATTTATAAGTGCAATACAGCATATAGTAGTGTTTATATGAGAACTTATAATGAAGCACACAATATGCCAGTCTACCGGATAGTATTTAATAAATTCAATTCCAGTATATTTGCAAGTTGTTCTGGTGATTGGAGAATAAAAATATGGGAAGATGATAGGATGTAAGTTTCAATTACATTCATAGTTTTCTTAAATTCTTAATTTTTTCTTATCTGTTAAGTATGCACTGTTTTAGGGAACCCTTATTTATGTTTGATCTTGGCGTTCCCATTGGAGATGTTCAATGGGCACCATATAGTTCAACAGTATTAGCTTGTGTTTCAAATGATGGGAAAGTTACAGTATTTGATTTGAATGTAAATAAATATCGACCAATATGTAGTCAACCAGTTGTTAGCAGAAAAAAATATAAACTAACTAGACTTGCATTTAACAATAAATTACCATTCATTATAGTGGGCGATGATAAGTATGTAATTATTTTATAGTTTTATTCAATAATATAATTGTATGTTTAATGAATAATGTTATAATACAATTCCATTTTCATGTCTCGTCAACAGAGGTACCATAAATACATTGAAATTGTCACCAAACCTTAGATTAAAAGTAAAACCAACTAAGAGGCAACTTCATTTGACAGATAGAGAATTAGAAATTATGAAATTAGAAAGATTATTAAGTTTTGTACGTGAACCAGCTATTTTACCACCACCAAAAGATATAAGGGTAGAAATCTAAGCCATACTTTTAATCACAAATATATTTGCATGTGCATTTTTAAAATAAAATCTGTTTAGATATAAAAATTATATATTGCAGATAATAATGATAATCATCACTATTGTATAATACTATAATAAAAAATTATAATATTCTCTAATTTTTTGTAAACATCAACACTTTATTAACATTTGCTATAACAGAAAATACATATTAATATCTATGTCTTTATATGAAGAAATTGGCACTAAATTTAGAATGATTTACAAATTTAAACTTATCTATATAATTACTATAACATGTCTTCTAGACTAGAAGCGAATTATTAACGATTATGAAACTACTTTAATACATTCCTTTGTAAACAGAATTATTAATGTTTTTGCAATTCCATATATAACAGTACCACATAGTTTCATAATAAGTCTTTAAATACTTTTAAAGAATAAGTTAGTGATTTCAGAAATAGTTTACATTAATTATATACATATAATAATATTTGTTGTTACCTAAATTTGTATATGAAATTTAATAAGTATTAAAAAAGGATAATAATTAAGAAAATATCAATGTAAATATCGAGTTACGTATTTAATAATAGCTAATATTATAAGAAAATGTGGTCCAAATGAAATTACTTTGTAATATCCTTACAAAGAAAAATTTGATTAATGGTTTTAAAAAGTGTTTTAATTCAGTAAGTTTTAATTCAACAGTATGCACAATTTCCTATAAACTTAATACAAGCATTATTATTACACAAATCTTATTTTCTGATATTTCAAATGTATTAAGCACTGGCTATCACAGTGTCTGTTATCTTTAATTACCTTTTTAATATCAAAGAAATATTTATATATAAGTTGTTATATCAAATTAAATGTTATTGAACAAATTATTTTTTCGAAAAAAAAATGATGTATATGAAAAAATATTAACATTTATATAAAACAATTTAGGAACATATAATATTAAATA
Source organism: Bombus vosnesenskii (assembly GCF_011952255.1). Lineage (NCBI taxonomy): Eukaryota > Metazoa > Arthropoda > Insecta > Hymenoptera > Apidae > Bombus > Bombus vosnesenskii. The sequence goes on along the minus strand of NW_022882976.1, from coordinate 442,710 downwards.
GAAATAATTTTAAAATAATATATAAAAATACTAAATAACATACAAAAATATTGATTATAAATACAGTTAAAAATATAAAAAGTATATTATTCATTAAACTGAATAATTTTTATATCTTTGGCACATCTATTTGTTGTATAAAACGAAATCGAAATGAAATATTTAATACTATAATTAATACTGACAATGCATATGCAAGAAATTAAAATCATAATATCAACTTATAAACTATATTTCTTTTACAAAAAAAAACATATTTTATAATTATCTAACCAACAAGTTTCATTACTATATTACATTCAAAACAATCTGAATCTTTCTTAGGAACTTGATGTCATGATAATTTATTATTAATGAAACAAAAAAAAGAAAATTTTTTTATCTCCAATACGCAATTATTTAAATACAATTAAAATTTAAGTACCTATATATTTATTATAAATGTTAGAAAATATATAACATCTACATTTTTAAGGACATTTTATAGAACCTTCTCTTTGTTCTCATACTAAATTTCTAGCCAAATTAGTAATAATTCTTATTCTAGCATAAAATCGCGTAACCTTATACAATATCGGAAAATAATATTTCTCATTCGAAAATGCTATAATGTATTCCCAATACAATTTTTTCAGAGGATATACTAATTCGGATGATTAAAATTATGGAAAAAGATTGTAAAGCCTAAATATATTTGTAGATGAGATAATTATAGATTACATAATTTAAATTATGTATTTTGGAAAAATTTCTTTCCCAATTTCATATATGACTTACTACAAGATTAACTTTTAATGAAGAAACCCTTGAAAAGAAATTTTACCAGGGAGTTCTGGATTTTCTATCACACCCCTGAAATATTTTAATTCTAAAAAATCCCTAATATTATTTGGGCATGGCACTTGTCTGCCAGCAAATTCGATACTTGACATTGGATGAAGAAATTGCTCTGGAAAATCTTTATTGTTTAAAAACCATGCATCTCTAAGCATAGACCCATTTTTTGCATAAAATGGAAGTATGTTTACAGTTAAATGGTTTACCTTTGAATACTGTACTTTAAAAAATTCACCTTCTATTGCCTTTTTCCAGACAAAACCATGATTGTCAACAACAGGTTTATCCATGGCTTGAATTAACCATGATGATCTCTCAAGATCATCACGATTTACTCCTATTTGTACTTCATGATCCCATGGTAAAATATCACCATTTCTCATAGCACCAAGTAAAGATCCACTTTCTAACCAATATCTGATACCAACTTCTTCTAATTTATCAAACACATGATGAGCAACTTTTCTCAATCCTGAGATGCAGCAAGGTGGAGTAAACCGATTTTGATAAAGATAAGATGGAATACCATTTATGACTGGTCCAAAACATCTACTACTTTCTCTAGAACAGCCATACCATTCTATAGAATCGGAAGCTCTTGTAACCTTCTTAATTCCCAATTTTTCAAACATAGTTCGTTCACGATCTTGATGTAACTGTTGTACCTTCCATAAGAATTGCGTACCTTTATATGATGATTTTCCTTCGTTGAAATGATAATTTGACAACATATGAATCTGGCAACATGTAATAAATTATTTACTTGAATAAATTTTGCTTATTATTAATATATTTTTATACATTAAACATCGTGGATCATAGTATTTGAATCATAAACTTAAACAAAGGAATAATAAGTAAAACCTTCAAATATACAAATAAAAACCTTTTCTTTGTTAAAAATTAAATATAAATTACAAACCTTTACACCTAATGCAGTTGTTTGAATATATAATGCATCCGTAAAAGGTAGTAAGAAAGGATCAGTTAATTTTCGTAATAATTTTGTCTCAAGCATAGTAGCATGTTTTCCATTTATTCCATCACATTCAGTGCCCATTGTGTACGAGAACTTCAGACTCCATTCTTTTACTTTTAAATCTATATTGACACAATTTAAGGTTACGGTTCCTACTGGTATACCTATAGCACCTAATTTTGTAGATTGTGATACAGTCTCCTGAAAAATATTTGATATAAGACAATTAAAAAAAAGCAAATTATTGCCTTACAATAAAGTAATAATGTTATATATAACGTATTTCTTACTTCCATGCTTCGCTTGGTAGAAAGCCTACTACCATCAGGTAAAAATAAAACGTATTTTGTACGTATATAAAATAGTGGATTTCTTTCATCGTAAGATTTATTAAATTCCGGTTGCAAATTTATTAGTTTAACATTTTGCATGCTTTCATTTGCAAAGTCCAATTCCAGTGGAGGATATGGTAATTCATTGCTTACTATTAAAATTGGTATAGTAGGAAAAAGACTTAACACAGACTCTACAGTGGAAGTTACATCATTTTCAAAAGTTTCAAATTGTCGTATAACCACAGTTACTAATCGAGCTAATCGCCGATGAAGTTTTTGCGGAGGATCAGGTGTTACGACGGTAGTTGGTGTCAACAATCGCAAAGTGTTTTGCGTTGAAAATAACCTCCATATTCTGTGCCACACAATAATATTAGCTAGTAGTGCAAGCACTAATAACGTTCTTACAAACTTAAAACGCATAATTATCACATATTTTGTGATATCATCGTAGATCAAATTTTTTTTACTTCATCCTTATATTATCACACCTCCAAATTACGTTTAAATGTTTGACAAATCACAGTACCTCTGCATGTTTCAATTCACTTCTACTCAGCATTGCCAATCTATTATTTTCCGGATGCAACATAAAAATATAACAATTGAAATGAATTGAAATACTATTTATATTACATCATCATTTAATAAATATTTATTGTATTATTGTAAGATTTTAATATTTTTAACTAATTTTCCGTAATAAAAAACGAAAGTTTTAATCCAACATTTAAAAAATTCAAAATTACGCTACGATCTGGTGACATTACAAATGTAAATGTTTAGAATACTGTCTTGCTGTTGTTTTTACATAAACGTCAAAGTCTACATTTGTTGCAATCGGCGTTCCAATGAAATTGGTAGGAACGTAGAACTAGTTCTGTGATCATTGTATTATAATTTACGTAAACGAGAAGTAATAAAGTTCAGATAAACTTTGATACGGAAGCCTTTCTATCGAAGTACCATGCCTCTCCATCGCTATACTCATGCAGTTCTATGTAGAATTCCTCTTTCGCTTCGTACAAGAGGCGAGGTCACATTAGACGAAGCTAGAACTCAACATTTGGCACTTGCTCAGCTTCTACGAGAACTCGACATCGACGTTGTTGAAATGCCACCGGATGAAAATTCACCGCTCTGTGTTTTTGTCGAAGATATCGCAGTTGTGTGCAATGGTATTGCACTTATAGCACGGCCCAATGAACCATCGCGCCTAAAAGAGGTATATTTATAAAATCGTATAGTAATTAATAAATAGTTTCTAATTATATTATTGTTATTTTATATAAATAATGAAATTTCAGTCTATTATGCTATTGTATTATTTAAGAGAAAAGCTAAATCATTAAATATCATTTTAAGTATATATCAATATACTATATTGTATATCACATTATAACATTAAATTAAAAATATGAATTGAACAATTATTTCGTGCATATTCGCATAAAAAGAATATAACTTCATTACAGTGTTACATGTATTAACATTATTATTCTGTAATGTTTCCAGTATGTGAATAACTAAAATGATGATGATCTAATTCCAGATTGAGACAATTAGAGCTGTTTTAAAGAAGGAATTGGAAATTCCACTTATAGAAATAGCTGACAAAAATGCTCGTCTAGATGGAGGAGATGTTTTATTTACTGGTAAGTTTTGTTTTTAATATTAAGTTAATGAACTTACAACCAAATTATTAAACAGAAGTAACTGATTATTATAGGTCGTGAATTTTTTGTTGGATTGTCTCATTATACTAATGAAGCAGGTGCAAGAGCAGTTGCAGCAGCATTCCCAGAATATCCATGTGTACCTATTAAGGTTGGTTAATTATTAAAAGTTATGTTAGTAGTATTTAATATAATTTATATAGTCATCTGCTTTTTAATATATATTACACTAACATTTCAGTCCTCTATTTTATATAAATCTATATTTACTCTAAAAGTGTAAAATAATGCATGAATTATTTTGTTAAATATCTCTTGAAGTAAGAAGGAATTGATGTTGTTTGCATAATTGGATTTTATTTGATATTTATCAACATTTTTATTTCATTATATAATCTGTGTCATCAATGAGTATCATGTGTTATAAAGAAATTAAAACATATATGTGTATTGTGATTGTTTTAGAAATATACTTTTGTATTATTAGTATCTATATCATGTAGTCTTTATTATATCTTGAAAGTTAGTTTAATGAAGTCATGTAATAATATATTATATGGGTAATTGTACTTTGGATTTTATATCCATATATTAAATTAATAATTATAGTCTATATTATTAGTTGCATATGAATTACCAAATAGTTTTGTTAGTAAATATTAAACTAAAAAATATTACTACTTATATTAAGAAAACTCGTTTAAAACATACTACTTATATAATACATAACAAAATGCGCGTGAGACCACACACACTTACACATATAGGTTATAAAATATGATTGATCACAACAAAAGGTTAAGATCAAACAACTTACCATTCTGGTATTCATTTAAGGTGGGTGATGGTGGTGAAGAGGTGATAGTGGAGAGTCTTACCTCAGCCCCAATTCAGGTTTGGGTGTATTAGACTGACTCTCTTTTGCATATTATATTGAAAAAAGATTTCACGATTTAGAAACACAATTTTGCACGGTTCCAACAAATTTGTTTGTGAATATACTTTTTACAATTACCCATTACAGATTTAAAACAGAATGCTTTCAGAAATGGAGTTTTATATACATAGTATGTAAGTTATGGCTTGGTGTAATTATGCACATGAAACACATACATACACTGATACACAAGATCATATTTCACTCTTGCATGTGATTAATGTTTGTATCTTTTTTGCATAAATTTATCATATTGCAGAACTTCATATTGTGCAACTTCAATCAATTTTATAAGTATATATAAAAAAATGTATGTAGAATATACAAAAATATTTTTGTTAAAAAGTATATTTTAATTTCTATAATTATAAAATTTTAATAATTGATTGAAGATACATTATTTGCTACTCTTATTATGCGTATTAAACTCATAAATCAAAAATAGTAATTCCATCAATTTTACTTGGTTATTTTTCTTATGCAATGCTACAGAGGACTTACATATATGTATTCATTTTTCATTTTCTATTTTATGCATTGTGTTTATTATAAAAGCTAGCTGATGAAAATGATGCTTAAATTATCTAAATATGTATCTATTTTGTTCTAACCTAAGTTATATCTGAAATAATATAAATATCATGAATATAAAAAAAAGGTTAATAATTTTATCATTATTACATTCATGATTACAATTCATGTATTGTTTGAGATTGAAAATACTTATATTTTTATTTAATTATTGTTTATAGGTTGCTGAATCCAAGCGTCTTAAAGGTTTAGTTACAATGGCTGGCCCTGATATTATTTGTGTAGGTGCTGGAAAAGAATCTCAAGAAGTCTTGAAGGTATTTATTTGTAATTCAAATATCATTACTTTTTACATTTGTCTATATCTTTTCAATTTGCCCATCTTTTACATAATATATTGTTTATAATGCAGAGAATTGAGAGGGAAGCAACTTATAGTTACCAAACATTAACTGTGCCTGAAGATGCTGCAGCGAATGTACTTTATGTTAATGGAACTCTAATTCATAGATCAGAAGATGAGATTCCACAATCAAGTAAAGTTTTTGCAGAAAAAATTGAGTTTCCAACCAGATCCTTACGTATGTCTGAATTAGCGAAGGTTAGTTCCGGTTTAACTTCTTGTTGTTTACTGGTGCGTAGACCCAGACATATTCGCAGTATTTAAGCTATGGAATGAAGACCAGAAATCTATGACAACCTAGCAAACGTGTTAAATTGCTAGGATCATATATTGATGTGAACCATAAAATCAAGAATTTAAATATTTCTAATAGGAAATATTACCGAAATGCTGTGCAAAAAACTATAATATTGACGTAGCACGTACGTCACTCCAAAACTCTAATAACTACTTTAATGAACAGAAAGATTATTTTGTAATTATTTTATAAAAAGATTATCTTAATATAAAAGAGATTTTATAATTAAGAAGATTAATATATTTGATTTTAACGTATTTACAGTAGAGATAATATATTGAGACTTTATTTACCTAATTTGTAGTTTTATATCACATGAAGTCATAATTTCTATCTTGCCATTTATATAATATTTATCTTTTTTTGATACGTTTCAATTTTATTATGACAGCATTTATAAATACATATTTTTTATATTTTCGTGATTTCAAACCTATTTTATGATTGTTTTTTAGTTATTATATTTTATATTTTAATAATATATGATGAACTTTTACATACAATAAATTTAATATCAAAATATTATAGTAATTTAATTATATTGCACAAAATTTCTTTTTTATAAAGACCAAAAATATAAAAAAAAATTGATCTATAGATTATACAAGTAAATCAAAATGAATTTTTAATTAAGCACAAAAAGAACAAAATCATAAAATAAAAATAAAAAACCTAATACCAATCTATGTCTTCGTCTTTTGATATTTTGTGTTATATTATTAAAAATCAGTTATTAGAATCATCAATCATCAGTATTCTAATACCTTTGAATGCATTTGCTACTAGTCTATTAAAAGTGTTCACTTAATGTTCACCTATTCAAATAGAGTTCTTCTATAATTCAATTATATACTACAGAGTTAATGATATATAAAAGCACTGATAGTTAAGAGTTAACATGCTGATTCACATTATAGCAAAGTTACATGGTTAAGAGTCTACTGAGCAAAAGGAGAAGTAAAATTTCTGTATAAGAACAAATTTCATATATACACAATATATATTGCAGCAAGCTTAAACCGTTTTGGCAAATTTACAACTGTAGAGTATCAATACGATTTGTGGTACTATAATATAATTTCTTGATATTTCTTAAAATCATGACAATATTAAAATCAGTTTGTTATATTTTTATATACTTTAATATGAATGTTTTCATATTAATCCAAACTTTTCTTTCGTTTTTGCAACTTTTCTTATTCTTTTTTATTGCAATTATATAAATTTTGTAAATTGAAAATAATTTCACAACGAATATTTTACACGTTATAATATTAGGTTTAGTGTCATTCTGTATATTTCTCAAAAAATTTTCCAAAGTGTATAAGGCTACGAAGTTGTAAACAAAATAAAAAATATATGCTAGACGTTATAGTCTAGTTTTGATTAATTGATTCCCTACCTAAGTGAATGGAGGAATGTAAATGTATTTATTACTAGATCCATTAATAAAATAAGAGATTTACGTATTTAAAAAACGTTCTCACAAAACATTTGCAATACTTTATTATGAGTGACTCAGTATAGTACCTGCAATGTAATTTAATTTTAAAATTTTATACATGGTTTTATACTTTGATATAAATAGATACCAATTTCAATTATAGTGCTACACCTAGGAATAGTATTTTTTCTCAAATTTTTATCTTAATATTTGCCTATATTTCATATTTCATATTTGCCTATAATTATTCAAAATATTTTATTTAACGATTGTCAATAGTTCTCTAAATAAATTAATTAACTATAATATCTTTATATATTATCGAAATTTTGAATAATTGTACTTAAATATGTAAAACATGTTATTGGTGATTGTACAATTTACAGTATGTGATAACGTCATTTATTTTAAATATTTATGAGGATGCAGTTATTTCTTTTTACAATTGGTGGATGGAAAACATTTCGAAATTCAGGAACAGTTATCGTAGCGAACGTGTTTTTAACAAATAATACAGTCTTGCTGCATTCGTTGTATATATTCAGGGGTTAATCCTTGCTAAACACACCTGAATACTAACTCATTCAAACATGTGTCGCTCTCATTATAAAGGCCTCTTACTGTTATCTATATTCCGCGGCAGTTCCACTTTTCATTTTAATCAATTAATTCGTATGTGCATCTATAATGTTTAAGTCATTGATAAAATACTTCAATTAACTTTGATAGTTATTAACGTCACAATGCACAAGTATTGTTATTTGTTTTCCCTTATTAAGAATAAAAAGTTAAGACGGATGTATGATTGCCTCGAACAAGCAAAAATGGTGGCATGTCGCGTGTTAAAGTTTCAAGCCAAGCCATATAAAGAGGTGCTGATACAGCACCCTTTCGAGGCATTGGCAATGTCCTGAAAGGAGAATAAAATAATACAAAAATAATTTCAGTGAATCGAAAACATGGCGGTAAAAGTGTAATTTTGTTTATACAAGTACTTACATAACTACTAAATTAGCTTCCATTGAATTTTCAAGTAATAATTCTCTTAAACGTAAATGCCGATTTGTTTTCTCATTCATAGCGGTTAATTCAGACTCTTTAATGATATCTGAAAATAAATCGATTTTTAGGAATTTTTTAGAATTTTATCAAAATACGCGTGTAATTAACATAATACTACCATCGTCTGTTTTTGTATTTTCCGTTTCTTGAAAATTTGCTATTAGTGTATTAAAGAAATTTTTGGTAGTATCCTGAGCTGGTTTTGAAATATCTGGTATCACGTTTAAGGCAGAGTAATCTATCCTGAATTTCGATAAAAGACTTGCCATACTAATGATAAAGCAATAATAATATTAATAAATTTGTTTTAACTTTCTTTTTTGCTCGTAGAAATACATATTATATACTTACTTTCTTTGCTCATATTCGAGCTCTGAGTTTTTATTTGCAAGAGCGAAAACTCTTAACTTACTATTAGACCAATTACGTCTTGTACTGATTATATAGGGTAGCAGAAGGGTTAAACCACCATCATCGTACAACCACCATACATCTATCGTACCCTTCTTTTGCTTACGTTGAAATTTTGTTACGGTACTAATATCTTTTGCTACCGGTAGAAAATTCTGTTGATTCTCGCGTTGACCTTGCGCAGTTGGATTAGGATATTCGTTAATTAGTTTGGACCTTCTTGGAGCTGGACTCCCAGGAATAGAAATATCTGACGTACTACTAGCTGTAAGAATAACTATTAGTTTAAAGGCACGATAAGGATTATAACAAAAATTCAGTGTTTATGAAAACAAGCTTTTCAGATATTCCACAAACCTTGGCTAAGTTGGGAAAAGCTTTGATTTCCTGGAATTGTTTGCGCATTTTTCTTTTCTTCTTCAGCATCTCCTACAACCGTGCTACAATCTAAACCCTCGCTTATTCGAAGAAGTGCTACTGCTATATGCATGTCCAAAGCTTTGCTATATATATATATATAAAATTTTCGTGAAATTTTGATTTCATTTAATTATTATATTTAATTATATGAAAATACTTACTGCATTACATTAAAGTACATATTCAAATTTTCTCGAGGACAAGTCGCCCAGTCTTGTTTGTAGCCCATTAACAAAATATTGGGCCTCATCTTTCCCAAACCAGCGGCTTGCAAAAGAGAAGTAGTGCCGTCTTGAAAATTTGCACCATCCACCATGGAATAAAATGCCTTAATTTTATTCGCTCTAAACCACGAAGTACAGTTCACGGTCATGGAATTGCGCGTCTTATATGAAATTGGTGACTAAAGTATGGAAATTTAAATGTATTAAACATTACATAAAAGATGTGTATCACTTCTTACCGAAAAATACTGTACCTCGATAATATGCCCACAAATAAATAAGCTATTATTTTTAGTAATATAATGTGCAAAGTCAATGAGCGCTGATCTTGTACTTGGAGTACCACTGAGTACTAGCAGTTGAGGTCTGTAGTTTTTAACGTGTTCTTCAACTCTATCTAACTGCTGAACAGCGTTTAAGGCGTTATTATACGTCTGAGCTTGTGTCGTAGAACCCCAATTAACATCTACGAAATCATTTTTAGATTATTAACGTTGTCATTACAACATAAAAAATACTTAATTTGTAAAATATTACCTGGTTTTCTGTACGAGACTACTAAATAAAGTGCTAAAACTACGAATAACGTGATTAGCGCTGTCCACCATGAGATCAAGAACATCACAGAAACACAGAGAATAGCACCAGCAAGACTTAGCCACATGTTATAATACTGGAATAAAATTTATTTTGCGACTAATAATCTCTTGTTAGAAAAATAATTTAATGCAAATTGTACCTTAAACGTTGGTCTCCAACCGATTGGTTTAGCCAATGAAGCATGAAACGTGCTAAAGTTAACAAGAGTATAGGCAGCCAAAAAGAAATTTGAGATCAACGGAGCTATGGCATTCAATTCTCCTACAATAAATGAAATTTTTTATTAGAAACAATTAACATCGGTGAATAATGTCATTATTTATCTAGAACAAGATAGTATAACTCTAACCGATTAAAATGAAACCAACAGCAATTATAAATGTAAGAAAGTAACCACGAATTGGCTCTTTGTCTTTGTCACCACTAAACCACTCTATTCCAGGATACAATTTATCAAGACAAAGTGCCTGAAATACTTTAGGTGCAGAAACTAGTGATGCTAAGGCACTTGATAAAGTAGCTGCAAAGCATCCAGCATAAATAAATGGTCCAAATACAGAAACCAATTCAATCGCCTAAAACAATCGTATGAAATAGTCAATATGAAAATTAAATATTCATTCGCATTCCTTTGATTGCTAACTGTTAGAAGAAATACCTGAAAACTATTATGACTACCATAAAGACAATGTCCTGTACAATTAAATTTTGTGCCATACATGCTCCATACTATTTCGCTAGTATTTAAGGCAGCAATTGGGGACTCAGTTGTTTCATTAGTCGCATTCAAACTCGATAAGGCAGTATATGAACTATTGAAAATGTTCCACAAGTCATTAATATCACCAGACGCGTCTCGCATAACTGTGCCGCCCACCATAAGCGCCATAAAGAGGTAAGATATAGTTGTTAAAAGAATAGCCAACAGTGTTCCTTTAGGAATAGCTGTTTGTGGATCCTATCAAAAATACAAATTCTCTGTATGGACTATAATAGACATATATTTGTTGCTAATACTACAGATGTATGCAACATTAAGATACACGACGAGTTAAATGCTAAGATTTAATATAATGTAATTATAACATGTAATGTATAAAATAACAATATAATGTAATATCAATGAAACTTCTTAGCAATCAAAATGTTAAAAGATATTCCCTATAGACGAAAGGGCTAAATCACCTTCAAATCACCGGATATATTCGCACCTGCCAGGATACCCGTAGCCGCAGGAAAGAAAATAGCCAAAACTGAAAAAAAGTTGTGTTCCATCCCTTCGCTGTATCTGTAGTCCGAATAAAAGTTCTCTTTAAATAGATCAGCTGTGGACATATAGAAAATAGGATATGAATTAAACTATTGTAAAAACCTTAAATATTTTATCTGCAACATATGTTGATTATTCATCGTTATTTAATTCATAATTTAGTTACTATCTCTTGAACAAATGATATTATCAGCAGTAACCGTATGTATTACCGTTGTATCCTATAAATCCTTTGGCCCGTTCCTGATCGTTTTTAGGTCCAATGATGGTGCCAATCATGAAATCTGCGATAGCTAAGAGCAAAATAATCAGCAAACCAATCTGAGCCTTCGCCTCCCATTCCAAACCGAACATAACGATCAACAGCAACAGAACTATCGTGATACAACCTGTACGGAAGGGAACCATAAGAAATTCTGTCCAAAAAAATCATGTACATGGCCTTTTATACCGACCTATAATTCTGATGTCTGTATTGTCGCAATCAACGATACAAATCCCATTCGCTTTTAAACAGTCAACCATACTTTCACAGAATCCAACAACGTACATGGAGCAAGCGACAGCATTCGCCAAAGAAAATATAAGTCCTATAGAACCTCCGAATTCGGGTCCCAGTGATCTGGAAATCATGTAATACGTGCCACCTGCGGCAAGTAATTAATCTTATCATCTGACATCAGAGACAATAAAGAAAGCAAAACGTGTCGACCGACGTAGACACATTTTTTCCAATCATTGTTCGAATCGATAGTATATAACAGGTACGTATTCGTTGGTATTTACCTCCTTTAATGAGCCCATTTGTGCTAATCGCCGACATCGATAAAGATGTTATTGTGGTTACAGCTGTCGTTATTGAAATCAATAAAATAGCTTCCCCTAAAGGGAACAGAAGGAAAATCGCATGAAATCTATAAGATACATTTTCTTTTTTTTTTTTTTTCATAGTTACCTATGCCAGCTTGTGCTACGACCCAAGAGAGTCGTAGAAAGAGCATCACCCCCCAAATATTCAGAAGACATCTCAATAAGACTCCTTGAATCCATCCGAATTTTATACCGGAAATCGATGATTTCACCTGTGCTATTTGTAATATATGCGAGCCTGGGTCCTACGACATTAAAGCAATAAGCATAATTTTAAAGCGACTTAATGATATCGTTCAATCTAGCTTAAGCCCGAATAGAAATACAACATCGATGTATTACAATCAATTATCTACTTCATTCAAGTTCAAGTTAAATCATCGTCCTACATACTGGTCGATGACTGGTAGATTTTCTTGGATGACGAATAAGATTGTTTCAGTTTCCAGGTCCATTGGAACAAACAAGTATTTATGGAAAGAAACTGCAGAATTTATCGAGAGATTCGTAGATCTCTCTATGTGAGTGTTACGCGTAAATTGAGATTTAGAGGTGGTTATCGGCATTGAAGGTGATTCGTCTAGAGGAAGGGTCGCCAGTCAACCAATGAAGACTAACGATTTACGTAACAATGCCTCACATGCCATACATTACACGCGTCGCCCAATGTTCAGATACTTTTTAGAAATACTTTTTAGAAATTTAGAATATTATCAATAAGCAAAAATATATTTTACTCGTAATGGATGAAAAATAACATTGATAATGATATTGACAATATCTACGCTGTAAATCCCAGGCGTAACAGAATAAACACAATAATCGAAATTAAAACAATGGAAATCTAAATCAATGAAAGCTGAAAAGTGGAATTTATAGAACGAAGTAGTGTCGATGCGAACTCTTCAGAGTATTTACATGAGAATCAAACAAAGCTGAAGGAACTTTCGTCTCTCTAAATACGTATGGATCTGATCAAACAAACGATTGTAGAAGCCTTAGAAACAAGCTACTATGTAAACACTAATTGAATTACACCCTCTGTAATAACATGATATTTACGACGAATAGAGAAATCAAGGATTTTCGATACGAAACTGAAACATTTAGGTATTATGAATTACCTAAATGCTTTTTATAGCAGCTTATTTCAATTTGCACCAGCTAATACGATGATTCTTTTCTATCGTTAATACGCCAAAAATTTATTCGAAGAATAAATAGCAAGCACGAATATCCGCGGTTCAAAGATATTTTTCTACGTTTCAACTAGCAAGACGCTTCAACTAGCGTCTAACTCTTAGAGAGACGATTATTTCATCCCATTATTTCCCGTTATATCCTCGAATATCGTGCCTTGAAGTTCGGTATAATTGTAAAATTATTCTTAAGCATCTGCACGGAGCCAATCTTGCGTCGACTTACCCTTCGTAACGTGACGAGAATGTTCCTCGAATCGATCAAATAAATGAAGCTACCCTGACAAGAAGCTTATGAACTGTCAAATAATATTTTCAGATTCTCAATCATTCGATATTTCAATCTCGATAACGCAGTCCAAATATAAGTGTAGAACTTGAACTTAACTTTCAACAATTTCATCGCCTCGTAAAAACGTGTCGTGTTTCTCAATGCCACAAATTGTTTAACTTAACGAGAGAAAATTTCTCGAGCGATCCTCTTACTACAATTATTGTACCTTGAAATGTTACAACGAGAGGCACCAACCTGATCCTTCTCTTCTCGGAACCAGTACATTATGAAGATATACTTGGAGAGAAAAAGCAGCCTGTCCAAAGATGAGTCGTCTGTTCATCGTTGCAGATCATGCACGTAAGTACTTACGACGCGCATAAGTGAATTACGAGCGCGTTGCATCGAAAGAAAAAATCGACGAGGAAAAGAACACGCTTCTCGCCTACTGGCCACATACACACTCTTTCAAACCGACACGTCCGTACGATACGTGGTATAATAGTCAAATAATAACGAACGCTTATCTCTCGACTCGTAATGTATTCGGAGCACGCGTTTTACTGGTCCTACAGATGCTATTATTAATTCATGTGTGCCACACAATTTGGATTTACAAGTGATATTTCAATTTTCTTCTCTATTCGTTCCTTTTCACCGTCGTCAGTCGTTCAATCTACATATTTATTACTCTGTAATCGATCTAGTCAAATAAAATTGAATCGTTTATCGTTGACCTTTTGCACGTTGCGGTCGACTGATACGATGAAGTAATAAGAACGAGTACATGCATTGATACCAAATTCGTTCAACGACTTTTGTATGGTCTTGGTACGACGAAGCAGACGAAGAGAAACAGATAACCGCATCGATACAAACGCGTGATAAAATGATCAAAGTAAATGGTGCCTCATGGTAAGACAAAATTCTATTGTGCTTGTACAAAGATGTTAATTTCTCAAAAAGACGGTACGATTTGTCGAGCATTGCGTTGTGGATGAGACAGTCTCGTGGCATTTACGATTACTTCAAGTGATGCTTTAATTGTTCAGCCGAACGTGGGGGTTCCTATTTTAACATTCTACGATCCGCGAAGGTTGCTGCGTTTCTGCACGCGATTTCTAAGATTTCATGGCAAGGGCCATATAATCGATCCTCGCGGAAGTAAGTCTCTGCTAATTAATTCCAACGAAATGGACAACGATCTCGAAAATAGCGCTCGATCGTGCTCGTTTTCCATAGGAATCGCAGACAACGACAAAAACATAGTCGACTTTCATCCTGCTGAAAGACGCGTTGCTAATTAGTTCTGTCGATTCGAAAGATTACGATTCAAGAATTCGTTTAACTTCACATGAATCGATACGCCCCTAAAAATAAAAATTGCTCATACGCGTTTACTAATATTTGCCGATCCTTCTTGATCTTTTAATTAAAAACCTCATAAAAGACGCATCGCTAATCAATGTTGACTTTTTAATCTTTCAAAGTGAAGCTTGTTTAGGTTCGTGGATTACTTTCAAATTTTCAAAAATGGATATTGATAATAAACTTAACAGCAGCAGCGAATGGCTCTGTAAGCAAAACAAAAAGCGGAAGCATTATAAACGTACGTTGAAAATTTACTAAGGGTAACGCAGCTAATTGTTAAAATATTGCAAGTAACGTAGACTAAATAAAGAGACGGAAATGGAATATTTTCTCCTCACTTTTCATTATTTTAATTAACAAGAAAGGAGAGCGCGTCGGGAAATGATTTCTACATCCAAATGCGCGATCGATAAACTACGCACGTGCGTTTTCACCTGTTAACATTGTCAAAAAATGACCATCCATCTAATGTATGCCACACAGTGTGCTTTCTCTAACTCTGTGTCGTTCTCTAGCCCTCTAGCTCTTCCCTTTTCTCCTTTGATCCGTTTGGAAAGTTTTCGTTTCGTCACGTACTGTACAAGACGCTCCGTGTCCTCTCCTTTCTCTTTCAACCAACTTCCTCGAATTACCTGAGGAACGTGGTTGCTAATCGAATAAGTTTGGCCGTACCGACTCATCTCAATCGATCTGATTATACGCATCGAGGCGATCGAGAGAACTCGATTGTATCCGAAATTTATTTAGGTTGAATTATAGTTAACCCCGTGTCAGGGGCAATCTAGATGATGGATTTAAGTCGTTACGATTCTACGGTTATGCCGGACATATCATATTTCGTCGTAGTAGTCAGTTTAGCGGAGCTTATATTTAGCTAAACATACCATGAGACTTAGTGAAAAAGTTCTGCTGGCTCGAAACTGTTCTATTATGATTAATGGCGAGGATTTATTGTCAACTTGAAATGAGAAAACTTGATGGGAACAAATGTAACGTCTGTTCCGTCGTTATATGATTTCAGCTGGGGTTAATCAAGAAAGGGGTTAATCGCTTCTAATCCCTGTATTTTTAAATACTTTTACACAATGGGATATACAATTAAGAAACCCTACTAGTCGTTTTAGTTATCCTTTCTAGGAGTACTATTTCTTAAAACACGGTATATTTACATCTTACTCCCTACTTAGCTGTTCGGTACGTGTAGTATGAAATCAGGTTCATTGAAATTCATCTAATTCGATACTGACCCAAGCATAAATAGCAAACGACAAATTGTGTTTCAGAAGAAGGTATTTAGATATGACAAATTTTTGTTTTAACAGATGTATCGAACGTAAAAATATTGTTGGACTATTGCATCAACTGTAGTTGACAGAGTGAAACATTATGATGTGAATAAACAAACGTTCTAATCAGTTTCTTAGTGGAAGAAGGATTAAGAAAATAACGTTTAACGAAGCCTCTTTGTTATCACAAGGAATAGGTCAATCACGGTAAATAGAACAAGATGAATATCGTTTTCTTTAATCGTGTAAGTTATGTAACTTATTAGAAGGCATTCAGAAAATGAATAAAATAACAAGCTTATTTAGCTAAGTTTGATAAACACTGTGTATAGATACTAAAATATTCATAAGAAACTAACGACAAACCGATTACCGAAAAAAAAGTTATCGCTTTCCGACACAGAATAAATTCAAATCGAACAAGCTCCTAAATATAGCGCCGTTTTCATTGACTCTTACTATTTCCGAGTAACACGAACAGGAAACGGAACGCTATGTGATACAAAGAATACACCGATTCAGCAGCTAGTAATACAAATTCAGACGTACATTCAATATACATGGACTTTTGATAAATCAGCGTGGCGAGTACGAACGAAGATAAAATACTGTTCATTTCCCTTCGTTTCCGTTGTGGTAGTCTCGCAAAATTCTTCCAGTTATTTCTCTATGCTTTTTCTTTTTCCTACAATCTGACAAAACTGCTTAATTATTATCTCATCGACAAGCAACAGACGTATGAACATATATATGAAGAAAGAATGAACGAATCTGTAAGGCATTGTTCGTTGGCGAATGCGTGCACGACCACGTTTACTATACTTGGTTAATTTTAGACCGGAGTAGTTGACGAGAGAGGGTCGTAGATAAGGGACGAACTCGGTTAAGAAATGCTTGAATGTCAATGTACACCGTGTCAGCCGACGTACATGTGTTCGTACATGCATCGACGTACCGCTGTTTCAAACGAGGAAGATAGAGAAAACGCGACGACTATACAAGGCAACACGTATAGAAACTTATTCTAAATATACTGTACCATACATTTGTTATACAAAATATTTTGTATATGTTACATACGATTATGTTACGATCGAGATAGTTTGTAAGAATGCTGTAAATGTATATGAAAGTTACAAGATATTAAAATCACAGAATTATTTAAACAGTCAATGCTCCATTATATCAATAAGCCTCGACACTTAATAAGACCATCTTTCGCGTAACAATCTTTTTATCAAACATATATTTGCGATAAATACGTCGCAACTTGTGTATACATTTCCAAATTAGCTTTACTAGTATACATTCTTCCAGCATAATCGTGACATTCGTATCACTTCGTTGCAATGCTAATGAAACTTCAAAAAGTGTTATTATATTCATGAAAATTTTCTACGATAAGTGTTCGAATACTCTCGTAGTATATGTATACTATATCATATAGTTCGAAAATTCTCCGAACGAACGTTGACTCGATCTTAAGGCTCGACACTCGTTTAAATAGCAAAGGGCAACTTTCAAGTGACCCACATAATTTTTTCACGGGGTGGAGTCTCATTGATTATGCTTTTTCACAACTATTTGCCTTGTCGCTGAAGTCTAATGTTTAGTCTGTAAACGAAGTACCGACACACTGACTGAGTTAGCGATAAGCTGCAAGTTGATTAATTGTTTGTTGTAATTGCAATTTCGCGACGTGCAAACATAATGCAAACGACGTTATGTAAAACGACATCAATCATATACATAAAGCGTAAATTCTACCTACCGCCTCAATTGAAATTAAATTGATCTCACCCTAGTAGCCACGAAATAATTATGAAACTTCTCTCTAAACGATAAACAAATTTTATACGAGTTTACTATTCAATTATACGATTCAACGATTTAAAGAACAATAAATAACGCGATAACGAGACTCGAAAATAAACTTGCTCGTTTATCAAAATGACATCAAAATGAAGTGAAAAATTGTCTCGTAAAAGCACGTGTTGGGTGATTCAAAGACGTCTGGAGCTGGAAATCAAGCGAGGAGAATACCAAGTGCATAATATCACACATCGTCGTAATCATAATGAACACAACTACCGACGCATTATAAAACAAAGTAATAGCGGTCCTATTAATGGTCAAGTATCATCATCCTTACCTTGTTAAGCAGAGTGGGATTGTGAAGCTCGTCCAAAGACGGTCTATGAGCAGCCTGAATACTCATAATGTTTCTATAATTATCCAGTCTAGGGAGAGCCTCCCTCGTCATGTGTCTAAGAGACTTTCTCGTTTCCTGTTCGCCAAGAAGGCTGGCACGACCTTCCAGACTGTCTACTCGATTTACGTGGAATCTGGTTCTCCTCAGGGAATTCAATTCCACCGTTTCGGAATCGGTATCGCCGTTTACGCCGTTCTCGTGAGCCATCTTCTCCTTCAATATCTCTTTGATTACTTGTTTTCGGCTCTGTGATCCTTCTACTTTTCGTTCGTTACACCGCTGACGATGCAGCTGACGACAATCAGGTTCGACAACGTCTTCTGGAAGCTGGTGAACTGGACGTATGATCGTTTCGCCTTTACTGATTCACCTTCGAATTAAAATTCTCTATTAACAGTTGGCTCACGAATGCAAGTTTGTAAATCGTTAACTACGGATAATATTCTTCGAGTCTTTGTAAGAGTAAGTCAAGTCTTGGAAGGTTTTATAACGGGGAACGTAACTTCCTTTTGTCTTTATCGGAAAGACGAAGATCTATTTTCATTTTGCATTATACGTGTGGTTTGATAATTAAAAAAAAAGGTTGGAACTGACTAATAGCTAGACTGCGGATGTTTAGGCAGATTCATAGGTTTGTCAACTAATTTAATTTTTTGTAAGTGTACAATTTTTGCATCTTCAAATTTTCTATAAATGTATAAACATTCGCGGTTTGATAATTCTAATCGATCTTTAAGTAACCGCCGAGAGATCTTGTTTACAAAAATGCGACTGGCATTTGCAATTTCTGAATAATATTAGCCGGAAAGGGCGTTGAAAGAACGAAGGGGGAGAAGTTACAACGATCTTGACCGAAAGCAACGATCGTAAAGATTATTTGCAAATGCCATTGTAGATATGGAATTATTCACGAGTATTCGATTTTAATACGGGACAAGCTAGATGAAAATCCGTATTCGCAACATTTTTTTGAATCGGTCTGTCTTAAATACGATCGATACCCGATGCCCTTGGTTCTCCAGTTACAATTAGTTAACAACTGCCGCGTAGGCTTGTCAATTATGAAATTACCCTTGTTTACAACACTCCGTACATAATTACTAGCTCTCGACGGGTTAATGCATGAATGATCTAGTTATTGAATTAATCGTTTCTTCTAACGCCGTAAAAAGATAGTTTTCTGATTGGAGTAGAAACTAACTGTTTTATTTTTTAATGTACGAACAGAAGGAAAATATTTATCAACATCTGTGAAGTTCAAATTAATAAAATGGAAAATGAGAAAAGATTCTTTCTGTATGGTACGCTGGTTCCGTGAAACGATCTTGGGCGGTGCTCGATTAATTGATAAACGTTTTATAATTTATTTCATGACAAGATTAAAAAAGATGGGAGGCTGGCAATGCATCCTTAACGGTTAATGGTTTGGGTGTACTTTAAACGAACAATTAAACGCTTCGAGGAAAAGTTTTATAAGCGAATGTATAACTATTTCAATCGCTTTATGAGCAGCTTCTTCGTTATTTTACTACCATAAATATTTCATTAAAATGGAAATTAGTGTTCCTATCCATTGCAAATGAGCTATGCTATTGGTAATTAGAAAAAGTAATACTAATAATGGAAAAGCACTCTATTCGTTGTCAATTAATGTTCCGCTCTTGACAATTAACTTAACTTCGATTTAAAATCGGAATAGAATCGAATCGTAAAGAGAATTAATAGTTGTAAAAAGAATTTATGTGACCTTTTGTCTTGTTATTATTTATTAAACATAGTCCCTGCCTTTCGGCTTTGGATGACTTCCGGTTTACATACTTTCTTACAGACCTTTTGTCTTGTTATTATAAGAACAAATTTCGGTGTAAGTCGAAGTACATAAAGTAAACCAAGTAATTACCGCAAAAATTGGTCTTGATTAACGTCTAACTAGATCATTCTAATTTACGCAAGTTCAAAACTGCATTTTTAACGACAGCTCGTCAGTCCGTATCATTTCAAAATAGCTGCAACGCAGGAGTATCGCGTAACATATTAACCTGAAACTGTTAAACGATCGTATATCATTGAATTTACATATGAAATTATTGTTCATTTAAGTATAATAATTACCTATAGTTTCGAATTACGGCCCATTCAGAAATTGTTTATTATTTCCCTTTGAAAATTATTATGATAAATTAAAAACATAATTTAAGTAAACTTGCAACATTTTTATACAAGCCAAGGAAAATATCAGATTAATCAACAAGTGAAAAAGGTCTTCTTTCATGCAAGTATACGATATCATTTGATTACATTTCGTTCATCATCGAACAGTTTTTTTATTTCGTTTACACTATTTTGACTATTGACTTAACATAAATATTAAGAATCTAATATATTTCAATTCGATTATTCAATGAAAAATTTGAAATTCGAGCGAAATACCGGAAGTCGTACTTCGCTGGTTCACATAATGTTCACAAAAACGTTCATGATAAGCAAGAGACCGTGGCAAATATCCTGGTAACTCTCACGACCACCTACTTTTTCATATTTCGACTGTGTCGTCGATTCACGTATGAGTAAAATGATTTTCTCTATGTTTTATTTTAAATACGATTAATATTCTCTTAAGTTTATCGTTGTATATCAAAAAATAATAAGAAGTCGGTATATCGCTGCTTATCAGAAAAAAGGGCAGCTACTCTCTGTCTTCTCTATTATAAATATGTATACATATATTATGTCATGTTTTACTAATTCATATTAACACTAGCATGCCTCTCGATTGGTCTTTTTAGAAAGAAAGGAATCGATTCTCTTTCTTCATTTTTTTAAGTTTTCGGATATTCTTTAATTATTTCACGATTG
Source organism: Bombus vosnesenskii (assembly GCF_011952255.1). NCBI lineage: Eukaryota > Metazoa > Arthropoda > Insecta > Hymenoptera > Apidae > Bombus > Bombus vosnesenskii. Next base: position 421,215 of record NW_022882976.1, on the reverse strand, counting down.
ATCGTAGTCTGTTCATGAAAATTTCAAAATCCCGATTAGCAACTAAGAAAGATTAATTTATGTAATTACACATACACACACATATATATATATAGACAATCCACGTAGATATATAAAAGATATATGTAGATATATAAAATTTAATTGTAAGAACACAAACTTTTAAAAAATTTGCTAACGGAATTAATCAACCCCAGTATTGACCCAAGAAAAATATGTATTTTAATAGATATAATAAAATTTTATATTGGAGATATTGTAAAATTTTCTATTAAAGAAATGACGAAAATCTGAGAAAATAAACATTTTAAAAAAATAAACAGTTTGAAGAAACGTTACGGGGTTCATTGTAGGAAGGAAGCCGACTCACCCTAGACGTGCGAATGAAGTCTAGTACTTTGTAGCATTATTCGTATAGATACAGAAGGGAAAGGCCAGTGCAGATGCTCGAAAAGGAATCATTCACAAAGGGATCAGGTATAAGGGAATAAATAGAAGCAAGCATTTCATTCTTCACCTTCTTTCTCAGTCAGGTAAAAAGGCCGTCAAGTAGAACAGAGTATCCGTCAGGTATTCGATCCCCCCATAACCTCACGCCATGAATATTCACGCTTTCGATTTGTTCTCACATCTGTCCATTGAATATGAAACAACGATGCTAACATTCGATGTTTTTCTGGAATATAATCGACCGCATGTCAGGTAACATAAAACGAAGCCGGCAACTTCTTAACTAATGTCCAGTTACACCACGACGCGACTGTCCTTTCTGTCAATGAACTTACACTGTACGAGAATTGGACCGATGTGTACACTTATATGTTTGCGTAAGCACGTGCCGCTTCTGTCATACGTACTCGTGTGATTTCTCAGACTCGCCACTCCACGACGCGTCCAGCCGTCACAAAATCCCGATTCCTACTGACGGAACATCGCACAATTCCCCTTCACTCTAGCTAAACCGTTCGTGCGCTCGCGTACACTAGTTTACACGCAGTCGCATTCGTACCAATATGTATACATACACGTGCACCACCTTTGACACATGTCATAAAACCATCGCGATACAAGCGTTATTTTGTACATGCACTTTCTTACAAAGCCCTCCGAGACGTTACTTACTCGCTGTCAGAACATCCTTTATGAATAATCTATTCTTCTTTTCGTCTGTTTCAAATAAAAAATATATAGTAGTATTGCAATTGCAGGTTTAAGGTTTGAGTTCGTGAAATTTGTAGTTCTTTTATCTGGTGTAAGTTTTAAATTTTGTATTAATTTGAATATTTTATTAGACTGTAATATTTTCAATTAAAATTTTATTTATTTCAATTTTATTCTATATAAGTGCGTATAAATGTATTTACTGTATCGGATAATAACAAATAAGAATCGAGTAATAGATCAATTTTTAATATTATTTTTAGTGCAATAAAACTTTATCACCATGCAGTTAAAGGGTATGACGTATTTATTTAATATTGCAATGTAAATACCGCTATTATACCACATGGTTTGCACATGCTATTATAAAATGCATAAAATTAACATAAACCATGTATGTATGTAAACCATGTATGAGCAAAACCATCAGTTTCCGGAAATATTAAATGATAAAAGATATTTCACAAGAAATAAACATATTAATTACTAAGTATTCAATTTTATTACTTTATATTTGTCGGTTTTATGTACATTAACAAAATTGTATAAAATATAATTATTAATATTATCAAAAGTATATAAACAGATTATAATTCTTTTTTCTTATTTTAACATAAAAGTTTTATCTTATATATCTAGCTCGAAAATTTTGTTTATAGATTTTCAACAATTGTTTTTAAAACCAGAGAAATTACAATGATTGAAGTTCTTTTGAAATTAAAGAAAATTTCCATTTTTTAAATTTCATAAAGATCATTCAGTTTAATGCATAAAAATAAGACATATACCGTTATATTTTTGTATATAATGTTCAAATGAGGGCACTGGTGATTCTAATTTTATAAACTTAATTATTGCTAAATCCGCTGAACACAAGTTCAATTGCTGCTATTACATCATGATTTGTGAGATGTAATGCTCGAAGATTTAATGTATCATTTTGCAATCCTAGTTCATGCATTTGCGCTAACATTCGTCGTAAATCCGAAGAGCGTGGTAAAACGGACGGTGAATGAACTTGCTGCATAGCTTGTGTAAACATTTCCGTAGTTATTATTCCAGAATTCGTGCTGCCAGCTGAAGTGGAAGAAGCAGGATTGGAGAGGGGAAAACTTCCAGCTCTTGCTCTAGAAACTGCTGCTGCAAGTTGTGCAACAGTAACGGTAGAGTTTGTTGGATTAGAAGATAAATTTGGTGTTTGTGTAGAATCTGAAGACTGAGAAGAATCTCCTGCCATTTCTTCATCACCACTTAAATTGTCTAAACTATAAGAATAAGCGGCAGGCTGTGAATTAGATAGTGAAGAATTGGAGCCAACAGTTACGTTGTTATGTGCTTCAGCATGAACAGCTGCAGCTATATTTTGAGCAGCTTCCACCAAGACTGGATGTGCTTCTGCAAATCTACTCATATAATTAAAACACGTAATAATTTTCTAGAATTATAGTTTTGAAAAATATACATAATAGAATTTACCTTCTAACAGTATCAACGTCTGTGAAATAAGACATTAAATCAGGGTCTTGTAAAATTGCAATTGCTACTGTATCTTCGTGTAACCCAGGAGAAGATGAAATGATATTGTCCATAACTTCTGGTTTCTTACCTATGCGCTAAAATTAACAAATACATTTTGTAATAAAATTTAAGTATTTTTACGTAAGTGCATATTAACTAATGTACATTTAAAGCGCTTCGAAGCCCAGGATTTTCTTTGAAAGACTTAAATGCAGATACTAGTTGTAAAATTCCGTCTTCTGATATGCATTTAGGAAATGATGGCAGTTCTGGTTCCCTTCTTCTTAAAACATGTACCATTGAACCATTTTTCAAACCGTACGATTCTAAAGTCATGTCATCCTCAAGGACACATCCACAATAAATTAATTCTATGGAAAAACAAAAGAAAAATATTTGTGTTTTAAATATGTTTATGGTTATAATTTAAAAATTACTTTAACAAAGATGATTATACATTATTTTTATAATACATCATTACTGCATTATTGCTTCAATGTTAAAAAACTTAAAACACTGTGATTCACAAGAGAAATGGAAACAAGAAACAAAGAAAACATCTCACCAAATAAATCTTTTGATAGGTTAACCCTTCCAGCTGTTTCATATTTCAATTTTTCAACCTTTGTCTTAAAATTAATATCATTTAATTTAATGGTAGTTAATGTTTGAGGATCTAAACGTACACCTAGAATCAATTCTGAACTCATTATTGTCACAGAAACACTACACAGAAAACACAACACGAACACGATACACTTTCAAATCGATACACTCTTCGATTTTACAAAATCATCATGAAGCGTTTATTGTGTCCCTCATATCATTTTATTGCTTTTGACTTCACATTATCTTTTAACCGCTCTATCATATATTTTTAACTGATTGAGATTGAAATCACTTTTACTAACTTCGTTTTAATATTTTATTATTATGAATGGACTTTTAATAAGAATAAAACAAGTAAATGCAAACGACATTTTACATATTCAAATTATTATAAATTAAAAAGGAACCAACTATTAGATAAAAATAAATTCATTATATTTACATACGGAATGAACTATAATTGACGTTATTTGAAATTTTAATTATTAAAATATATATCTTAGGAATAACATTTTTAAATTTTCTAAATCGATAAATGATTTCGATGACTCGATGTTGAATACATTCGGTATATCGATATCTTTGCGATATGCAACCTAACGCTGCACTAGCAATATGATGAGAAAGTTCCGTGAAATGTTTGTAATAAGTTTTCATAGCTGACATTCAAGTAATTTGTTTATAATGTTGTGCAATATACAACTTTGATATGACATAAGAATAAGCAGAAATGCAAGACATTTGCGAAAATATTCGTACAGCTATTGAACATGGACGTACCGATATAATTAGATCCCTTTTAGATGCATGTACGTGTCACAAATTTTACATTATATTTAAATTTTAAATATAATTATCACATAATGTTGTAAATAAAATATTTTTATTTAAAATAGAATAACAGAGTGAATAAAAATGTATCGTGTAAAATGGACTATAATTCGTATATTGAATCCTTTAAAGTACAATCTTTCAAAATCTTTATGTCACTTTTATGATAGGTGAGAATGGCAATGCAACTGAAGGTATAACAAAGGAAAAAATTCTAAATCAACCACTTTTAGAAGAAGGTACTTTCCTTTCATATGCTTCAAAGGTAATCATACATATCATACATCATAAACAAATAATTTGTGTAGGTTCATAAGGACTAAAATCTTTTTTTATCTGTTTATATTAAAATACAGGCAAACCAACCAGATATAGTACGAACATTGTTAAGCTGTGGTGCTAATCCAGCTGTCCAGAATACTAATGGACATAATGCTGTAGATGTTGCATCAAGTGACATAATACGTCGTACTTATATTGAAGAGTTATTAAGAGCAACTGCTGCATCTGAGTATGTGATCAATATTTTTATTATATAAGTATATGATATATTAAAATAATTTTACATATAAGGATACAATTATTTAAAGGTTGGATAGGGTAGTACAATTATTAGATGCTGGATTAAATGTAAATTCATGGGATTCCCATGGCAGTAAAAATACTCCTTTACATTGGGCAGCTTGTTATGGAAATAAAGATATTGTCACATATTTAATTGGTAAAACTTTAAAAGTATTAATTTTGTGAAACTTGTTTTTTATTTTTTAATTTAACATGTACAATTTTTCTGTAGATAGAGGGGCAGATGTAAATGCTGTTAATGGCTGTGGTGCTATACCATTACATGATGCAGTAAATCGTGGTGATGTTGCTATTTGTCAAGAATTATTACAAGCTGGTGCAAATCCCCTTGTACGAGCAACTAAAGGGTAAATAGGCAATATTGTATTTCTATAACATACGCTTAAACATATTTTAAAGGATTGTGTTATAGAACTTTTGCAGGGAAAACTCCATATGATCTTACTAGAGGAAAACAATCTTTGCACTGTTTTCTTCAAAGATTTTTATCAAACTTTATATCGAACGACAGTGAAACAATGCATAGCCCAACTGCAACATTTACAGATGGAAATTTCTGTCAAAAAAGCATTTCAAGTAACATGAGTCAACTTTCTATTGAATCTACCAAGTCATTAGATCCAGTTTATGACTTACCATTACGCGAATCAGGCAAAGAAAGTCCCACTAAAAGTACAGAAAAAGATGGAATTTATAGTTTACTTTGGCCACAACCAAAAACCATTGTTGAATTGAAAAATTCTTCTACATCTTTTATTGCTGGGAAAGAACTTTTTATATCTATAATACAGGTATATTGTTGATAGACAACTGTAATATTGTTTTATTCAGTTTTTTATACAATGTATTGTTATATAGGGTAGTGAATCCATACACAGAATATTAGATGTTTGGGAAATTAGCAGGACTCATTTACTAGAATTAGGTTATGACGTTAAAATTGGTGAAGTACATCCTAGCTCTGGCAAATTATTAACTGATAATCGAATTGAATGTATAGTTAATAAAAGTCTGTTTAATACACCTGAAGGATATCAATTGCATATTTCACAAAATACTATTAAAGTTGGTGCTGGAAGTTTAGCTGGTTTACATTATGCAGTTTGTACTTTTGTACAGATTTTGCGATTAAGTAAAAATCATAGTAAATCAGAAGCATGTGAAATCGAACCAGTTTTTATAAAAGATGAACCGCGATTTACTCATCGTGGTATACTGTTAGATATCTCACCGAGAGGACGAATACCTACATTAGAATACTTACTTCATATGATCGATTTATGGTCGTCATTTAAAATATCTTACTTACATTTATATTCAAGACTTACACCAAATTGTGATTGGCAATTATGTTATTCAAAATCAGAAATGGTTACTCTAGATCGTTACTGCAGGTATGTGTACAATTCTGTAACATTATTTTTCTTATATTCTTATGTTTATGTAACTTAAATATGTTTTGTAAATAATTCTTATTTCAGAGATCGACATTTGGATTTAGTTCCAACTTTGGATGTTGATTCTAACGTAGGACAACATCATTTGTCACAAATGTGGCCTATATTCCAAGAATTATTGGCAGTATTTCCAAGTTTAAGTTATGTTCATGTTGGGCCTAGATTGGCTAATTTGCTTGTTCAAGCAGAGAACCTTGATTTGAATTTGTCAGTTAATGAAACTATAGAAACAGATATGTCAGAAGTATTTAAATCATACTCTTGTCTCCAAGAACTTTGGCATATCTTAGATTTAGGTCCAAATACAACTTTACTACTTTGTTCAAATGGCTTACATTCTAAAGCAGAATTTCATAACATACCCAGTAATATTATTCTTGTTGAATACGGATTTCAGGTAAATAAAGTTTTATGTGATTCAATAAATATAATATCGAAATTGAATTGAATTCGTTATTATAAGATACTATATTACAGGCTGATTATGATTTTTCCGAATGGACAGAAGCATTTAGAACAGCAGGTGGTAATGTATTACCTAGTTCTGGAACAGCAAGTTATAATAGTTTAGCAGGATGTCCAGCATCAACATATGCAAATACAAAGAACGCAATAAAAACTTCTCTTGAACAGGATTCAGTGGGTATAGTTGTAGCTCATTGGTCTGGAAGTCATCATCTTACTCCTCATCCTTTTGCATGGATTGGATACTTAATAGCAGCAGGATTGGCATGGAACCCAGCTAGTGAAGTAGATATAGGTATCAATGATAACTATGAAATACCTGAAGTATTTGGATCAAGGTAATAAATATATTAAATTAAAAATAATGTATAATTGTTACACATTCATGTAGAAGTGTTAAAAAGAGAAATTGTATATTATTTTACAGGCAGAAATGTATTACGAAATTATTAGATATTCATGTTTTTCAAGATTCTGAATATAAAATTGGTAATGCAATATTAGAATTAGGACGTTTAGATACTTTAGTACTTACTTTAAGTAAGAATCAAGGAACAAAAGATCTACAACAAATCCCTGACAATCGAGGATCAACTTTGTACAGATTATTAACAGATCCGGATAATGTAAATTTAGAATACCTTTCGGCTGATTTATTTGCGGTAAGAAAAACTATACAACCCGGAGTATATTAAAGACAAATGAATAATGTTCTCGCTTTATTTAATAGAAAGTAACAAAACAAGTTAAACGTATTTCACATTCATTATATGAAGGAAGTCTATCATCGAAATTTGCATCAATGGAACTACAAGAGCTCCAGTTGACCGCTGATTTAATGTTAACAGCATGTAAAATTGGCAGAACATTGATTGGCGTTGGTGTTAATCCAAATAGTAATATGGGCCTTGCAGTGATTAATTTAGGTATATGTAATCTGCCTCCTACATTTAGGACTGATGTAGCAAACAAAATGTTGGCTCATATAGAACAGTATAAAGGTTCATGGTTACAAAGACATTTACCTCAGGGCCTTCAAAGCTCTCTACTAGTCTTGACTAGTGCTTTACATAGGTTCGTGCCAGAAACATAATTTTTTGAGCTTTGAAAATATAAAAGACTATTTGTATAAGTATACAAAATGAATATCAGTTCCTGCTATACAAGACTGCAGGTATATACATGCTGTGCTGAAAGCAATTATATAGAGAGCTTATGAATGTTCCTTTATAACAAAATTTGCTAGTATAGAATAGTGTAACATGATAGCATTCCACTTATTTCAAATACAATTTTAATTGTTCTTTTCAATAGAACAATTCATATTATAGTAACATTTAATATTTATGTGAAAATAATTATACATGTATCTAAGGGAACATTCTCAAGGTCTAATAAGATATTTATATAACAAAGTATTGTTTTTGCCAATTTATAATATGAAAAGTGAGAATTAAAATTATAGAATTATTTTTATTTAATATGATTGTATTAAGTAATTGTGTATATGCTTCCAAGTCATTACATATAAATTGTACAAGATTTTTGTGGCGAGATTGGTATTACAAACCTATGCACGAAAGTATTTTAATACTAAGTGTTACTAAAACAAGGTAATATTTGTACACTATGAATCCTTTATATCAATATGTAACAATTTACAGTAACATTACTATTGTATTAAACAATACTTTAATTAGTATCCAATGTGAAATAATTCAAAAGCTTACAGTATTGTTAAGTTCTTCTTAAAACAACACTTTTATACTTATATGTTTGTAATATTAATTTGTGTTAATCAAATACAATATATTCTGGTATTTCTAAAAGTTGTTATACTATTAAATACATATGTAAAAAATGATTAAGATACCATAGGTATTTTTAAAAGTGACATTTTTTATGTGTAATATTGAAATAAATGATTATAATTGTTAAAATATTTAACACTGTAACAACTTAAAGATTTTTGAACACTTGCAATATTGAATCATAAAATACTTTATGAATATAATAATTGAATGAATAAATATTATAAAATGCATAATTTAATGATACATTTATTGCACATTATTTACAATATTATTTTTGCTGTGATCGTTCCACCCACCCATTTCCAAATCCTGTTTACGTTGCATTTTATTTTCAAGAGCTTGAATTCTATAGAATTCATTGATTTCAAACTGATACTTGGGTGATGTAATTCCGAAAAAACCCGCTAACCATTCACCTACACAATCACATCCTTCCAGTACTTTATTACCAATTGAAGTGGTTTGATACCATGCCCACGGTAACCAAGTCAGAGATTTCTAGTAATTTTATTTTTTAATTTAGTATAAAATCCATTGAAATAAATTATTTATAAAATATATAGAATTCGGCGTAATACGTAATTACGTCGTATTATTCGATGTAATAGCAGTTTAGAATAAAACTTAACTGGATCTATTTGATTCACTGTGGTATTTATATGCGGTACATCTGTTTCGTCTTCAGAATATTCTTCTAAATCACCATCCGAAAAATGCAATATACGCTTTGGTCGTTTTAATGACTTACGGTCCTAAAATTGTTTTATATTTTAATAAAAATACAATTTTGACAAATGTTTACTTCTATAATATCACATACTTGCATGCCAGTATCAGTTTCGTTTAAAATAACATCCGATAAATCACAAGTTTCATTCTTCTTCGGATCCATAATCGATAAATTTAATTATTTACGAAATAACAACCTTATATTAAATTATTTATCATCTCTGACAGCTCACATCTGTAATCTAAGGTAAGCAAAACAACGGATATCTTGTTACTCATTCTTATATGAGTCATACAGTCACATCAACATGCACTAACAAGATATAGTATAGATCTGACATCTTAGGGGATTTTGTATCACATATTCTGAAATACCGGCCATTTAAGATTTAAATTAATTAAGAAAACCGAAGTTTCGTTATTAACAAGTGATAGAATAGACATGATATGTTATGGAATTTCATACACAAATATTCAATAAGTTAAGACTCAATGTATTTTTGTATTATATATGTAATACCGTAATACGGAGCTCTAGTACTCCTTTACCATTTCAATGTCATCCCCAACATTACCGATTCTGCACAAAAAGTATTTTTTTGGAAGTGGATATTTCAAAATATGTTAACGAGAAATTCCATAAAATGCCAGATTTATTTTGAATTTCATTTCTGGTTCAATATACGTAATTTTTTATGTATTCATTCTAAATTATAGAGGGCGCAAAAATCATCGATTTTTTGGCGAGGTCGGTATTTTAGCATCAGAATTCTCTATTGCATCTACACTATTTCTTGTCTATGGAAAACACATGATCCTCGATTTTAATCGATGAAAAACAAAAGTGTAGATATATCCTTTGGTATGAATAAAGGAGGAAAAAGATATATTGCAACATGAAACGTACATTATTTATATGAAGTAATAACATTCGAATTTTATTGATAAGGCTAGTAGCATAATTGGTTACGTTTGTAGCTCAGTGCTATAAGGAATGTCGGTTCAGGTCTGAGGTTTGCGCCTGGTCACCGTGGTGACAGTTCTTCGATACCTGATAGTGACGCTTTCTTCTTTTCCTTGGCTTGTATTAACTACACCTTCCGTTCATGTTGTTTAAGTGATTTCTATTAATAAATTTGTGATGGCACAGACGCTTGTTTGTATACAGTACTTTCTCATCGGTGGTGCTATTATCATTGGTGTAAGTGCAAATTTGCTACCCTTATTTTAAATGGTTTATTTTTACGCCTGATGGACCACGATTTAATGTTATCTCAAAGAAAATTTGTCTTATTTAAGTTCTCAGATAAGTATCAAATGATATTACCTTTTCTCAGTTTCGTTTTTCAACATTCTATTATTAAGTATTTAGCAGTTGGTGACTAGTTTTAGATTTGTCGTGGAATTGGATATCCGCCAACTTACTATGCTTGCTATTCCCCCGTCATTCTTTTGGACACTTTAACCTTTATGTTTCGAAATTCGATTGTAGTCGAATGTTGTTGCTACGTATCGATTTTAATACATATGCAGCAGAAATTTATTCTTCTTTATTGTAAGGATTAAAAAGAGTTGAAAATTGAAGAATTTTATTGTACATTTAGAATTAAAATGTCTTAAAAATAATTGGAGAAATGAATTACTCAGCATAAAGACTGTTTCGACTTCTGAATTATTATGTATTTTTTTTTCAATTAATTATTTTTATTTATTGATTATTATTATCTATCGATTAATAGATAAGAATAAAATAAGAAAAAAGAATGCTTTCTTTTGTTAAAATTATTGGAGTTTACGTAACTAAATTTTTTATATAGATTCGCATAAGTTTTTGATATCTAGTAGATAAACTTTGTTTGGCTTTCATATCAATATCACGTATGCACAGTAAAATTATCGCATTATCGATAGCTCAAATCCTTCGTACTGGTACTTCCGTATATGTGAATGCAAATTTGTGCAATAGAACATTATTATATATATTCAAAGAAAATTTTTTATCAAATTTAATTAAAAATATTTGTAACATTGGTTTTAATATTGTGTTGGACTTATAGACAAACAACATAATGATCTATAGTTCAATTGATCTATAGTCAACAACTGAAATTGAAATGTAGATAGAGTGATAATGCTAAAGTATGTCAAGACCGATTTGTTCACGGAAAAGGGAGTGAAATCGATCTTTAATATCGATGTCAAAATCAAAATTCGTAATTTGCGAGAAATGTTATTTCATAAAAACTTAAAATGTCTTATCATCCAATCTCTTTCGAAACCTTTAATCTCACGATTACAAGCAACATCAAGATTAGATATAATTAATCATCGCTTATCACAGATGTTAAAGTATGTTATCACCGTAGAATTCATTGTATTACACCATAAATGATAAAAAATTTTCTGTTTACTGTCCATAGGTGTGTGGTATCATAGAAAGTGTTTGCGCGGGTTATTTCATATACCAGTTGTATGAATATTCATCCCTCACGTCTAGCAATGTATGTGGTTCAGCGATAATATTGGCCGTGATGGGTTTGATAACGTGTATGATAGCTTGGTGCGTTTGGCAATTCCTAGATTTCACAAATAGGGGCCAAGTTATAATTGTAAGTGAACCTTAAATTATTATTTATTTCAATTATCAATTAATAACGCTTGTAAATACCTTTTTTTAACAATAACGGATTTTACTTAGAAGTATATATGTGTATAAGTATATACATTTATATATTTCTGATCATTATATCGCTTTCTGTTCTTCGATAAAATTTCCTTCCTTATCCATCTTCGATAAAGAAACATATAATTTTTCGTTTAGTTTTCTGTACTGCTTATAATTGTTACAATTGTTAACACGAGCGCTGGAATTTGGGCCCTTGTTAGACATGAACAAGTGGATTTGTTGCCAATAGCGCATCTCGAACATGTATTTGAGCTTGCTATAACGGACGATAAGTCTCGTTGGGATCGTATGCATTCAAAGGTACATTTAATTACTTCAAGTTAATATATAATTCATATATCACATATCATATTCGAGTTAAATACTTACGTATTCCTTCCTTAGTTACATTGTTGTGGAATAAACGGACCAGCCGATTATCGTAGTCAAAATGCAGTTCCTTGGTCTTGTTGCGATACTTCATCACTTGCAAATCCTAATGATGATAAAGGCGTGTGTACTACCATGTATACGCGTGGTTGCCAGCATGTAGTATTAAATCGTACTAAATCGATTCTTCTTCATATTTTTTTGCTTGCACTGTGCTCAGTATTATTACAGGTAATGAGATCTGTTAATCAGTTAACCACTATAGATAGAATCGGAAATGTGATTGTATTGCTATTTTTAGGTCTGCTTCATAACGTGCATGTCATGTTACGTAAAAGCATGCCGAGAAAGGATGGAAAGAAGAAAGAACATGATGGTCATCTCTCAGTCACTCGAGCGAGCGTCCAAAGATTTCGGAACAGGCGATAATCTTCTGAATCATCAATGAAAATATTCAAAAACGGTGCCTGATGCATGATAATTTGAATTTTTATTCTCTTCAGAAGGAATATTTGTATTTTGATATTTACTGTTTATGCCTGTATTCCATTACATAAGCACTTTCATTTTAATCATTGTAGTATTTTATAGAGATTGTGTGCTGTACTTTGGTATCTTTTTTTAGCGTGTTCCTTTACTTTAAAAGTGTCGTTTATATTGAATATGTTAAATACATAATATTATATTAACATAAATATTAACATAAATATCAGTAACAAAAATATCATGTACATTGCATGGTGTTATGAAACAATTATGCCAAAATATTGTGCCATTTTACAAAATGTACCAAATACGAAGTTCCTTAGCTGAAAGACATTTTACAATTAAACACAAAAAAGTAAGCAAATCATTATTAACAAAGAATCAAGTAATATTACTAAATATTATTAATATATTAATGCGAGAAAATCAATCTCTTATTATAAGATTTATCCTTATACCAAGAATGTCAGTGATTTACACTTTGATTAAAAATTTGTATACTTTTAATATGAACAAAATAAACGTTTGTAAATAATTGTAAGTAAATCAAACCCAATCTTGATGTATATATAAAATGAAATAACAAATTTTTAAGTTTCGATAAGTTCCGAGCACGAAAATCTTTGCTATTAGAAGTTTCTTAGGTCGGATGTTGAATTGTTTTTAAGAAGTTTAAAATTGATCGTTAAAAATTTCAGTAAACCCTTCGGTGAATTTTATATTCTACGACTCATATTTTTAATGTTACGTTATCAAAATCAACGGGAAATTCATACAAGAGCTTTTTTAATCTTTCTAGATAAGACAGGTACGGCGCTATTACGCTTCATGACTGAAACTCGTTTCGCTTAGCGTCAGTAGCGTCAGTTGAACGCGAGACGTCAGTGTTGTAAGTGTTGCTGTTCTGGTTCGTGCCGTCCTTTAACCTAACCTGTTGAGCATCTTTCTGCGCGTCTTCCGAATTACTTCTGGTATTTTAACGGATTTATTTTCTCGAAACAGAAGTTGCTGGAAAGAAAAAAGCTACGAAGATGGGCTGTGGAATAGGAATGATAAAATACCTGCTTTTCATATTTAACTTCATCTTTGCGGTTAGTATGTTTAGTATTAATCTAACATATTTCCACGATCTTTTTTATTTGTCCATGACGTAATATTCAATTTATATCTTATAATTTTCCAATGTGTTCTTGTTTAACGATTTATCATTTAAAATATATTAAAAGATAAATGAAATGAAAAAAGCTTGTCTGCAATAATGATAAAAGCGAATGCCGTGCTTATAAAATGTTTAAACGTGTAATGATGTTACTGTTTTTCTAGCATTATTCGAAGGCACGTTGGTAATTTACTAAAGAGTATACTGTAGCCTGCCGTTTCACTATGCGATATGAATAGATTTTACGCCGTATTTGATTTGTAACCGATCACCATTGCTATTTTTGAATACTGATTATTTTGAATATTGATCTCTTTTAACGTTACTGTCCTTCTATGATTTTTTATTAATCGCGTAAAAGGAGCTTAGTAATTGAAAAATTTGAGTAACTTTTATACGTGAATTTGGTTTTATTCAACAATTTTGATTTTAATACTTTCGTTTAACGTGTTCTTATTCAAGAACTAAAAAATAATGATTTTTCTTTTACCGTTATAATGTTATTAATTATGATTACTCGAGTATCAATAACAATACGTTATGGAAATCTCGCAATAAATTTAACGCTTTCTTCGTCGACATTATCGCGCCAATCAACTGTGAAATTTGATATTTCCTTAATATTAATCATTATACAGTACTTGAAATAGCAACAAAGATAACAGTGAAGGGTGGGTCACAAATACTGAGTCAGAGAAAGTTTTACACGGTTGTTTAAGCATAGGACGATGTAAATGATAAGCCATGAGTCATGAGTCATGAGTCATACGATAAGAAAAATCCGTTGTGGTTGAAAAATACTAAGCCTTTCGGGAACTGTCAACACTAGGCGATGTTTAGCAAAATATACAAAATAAGTTCTTTTCTTTACTCAAATATATTTAAAGATATAAGATATAAATCTAGATAATTTATTCTATATTTCGTATTCTTTTGAATTCAATCTTTTCAAACTACGAATAGCAATAACATCGAATTAAAATGTAGCATAAATTTAAATGCGTATTATAATATCGTTACATACATGTAAATATGTATAAGTATAAATAACATTGCGCAATTCGATAAAATATTACCAACAACTGGGGATATTGTAATTAAGCAATTGTCGTCATTCAATTCGATTGTATTTGTTCGAGATTTGTGATATTGAGCTTAGGCTCGAGGCGACAACCAGTCGCCTAACGTAGCCGCGGTCAAGGGATGAACGCTTTGTCTAACAAAGGTATGGGGTAATAGTATAGCTCTCCTTAAAAAGAAATAGTTGTAGCGGCACTCGATAGTAAACATTCCAATGGTTTCTGTCTCGTGGCTCGCCACACGCATTCTTCGGGTAAGATAATTATCAGATGTCGACGCATCTTCACAGTATATGTTCAGCTAGCCTGAGGACCCGTTACAAATTTTAAGATTTAGTTAACTGAAGTCCTTCAAACAGACAAACAGTCTTTGTCCCAACTACGGGAAGATAGGGGAAATCTATTTTTTTCACGAACGATGCTTCCCACTAGCAACTTTCCCTCAAGGGTGGCTAGCATCCTTCTCTAACCACCAACATGGAAATTGACCAATTAACAACAACATCAATTTCCCTCACTTTCCGAACGAAGACTTTTCTTAACGAATCCGATGACCTCGTGTCCTTAGACACACCCCATTATAGTTTTCCTCTGCAGCATCATCGTGACGGAAAGTCATTCTCTCGTGAGGTCTCATTAGCGAGTTACATAGCGTTTTTACGCTCGGTGAATACTTTACGTTTTAACAAAGAGCTAGTTTAATAATACTTGTGCCGTAGACAAGTAGATCGAGTCCAACTTAGACTTTGTAAGAAAGTACATTTGTTATCCCGTTGACCGCGGTTGTCAATTCTGCAATATCCACACTTGTACTAATAATCATATTTGTATTAGTAAATATCTTCTCTATTGCATAACAACAATGTCTAATTCAAATGAAGATTCGTTACACGCCCCTAACCCTAATCATAATGTGAACCGGACATATTAAATAATCGATGTAACGATTCAAGTTGTATTAGAACTGTGGTGTACTCTCGATTTTATAAAGTTTGCTTAGATAGAGTAGTTGAAGTAGAACATCTATATCTCAACCTCAATAATTTTTTTCTATAATGTAATCTCAAGATAAAAATGTAGTCTTTAAATCGATACTGATCAAAAAGTAAAATTTCATAACATTTTTAGTAATCTAAAACATAATTGTTTCTTGGCAAATTATCAGTGGAGACGATATATAAACTGCATGATTGTAAACTCATGCTGAACTCTTATCGTTTTTTCCTTATCGAGATTTTACGTTTTTATGTCTTAAGGTTACGTTACTGATCTCTCGCAAGCACGTTCTTCTCTCTTCGTCTTTTTTAATAATAGTAGTGTTGCATATAGTGTTAAGAAATTGCATTCTCTCACAAATGACGTAAACGCGAATCATTGGTTGCCAGGGAATCCCGAATGATGAGTGTATGTTGCATTGGTGGACGAGAAACAGAGATAGAATGAAGAGACTTTTTCTCACGTATTGCGGTAGATACGCTAACCGTAGGTGTTTTTAATGCTCGTTCCACGTTCGTCTCGTTAGATCAGTGTGCGTATCGCCTCGATCGTCCTTGTGACGTTACGCGCGTTTCTCTTCTGTTTCGATTGTGTCGTTTAATTTTTTGTCATCAAAATCGTGTGGTGAAAAGATCAAGATGAGTTGCATCTCGGATTGTATTAAATATTTGCTTTTTATTTTTAATTTTATATTTTTGGTAAGTAAACTTCGAAGCCAACAAGCTCTGCAAGATCACGATTCAAAAACCTTTAAACTGTTTTACCTACCAAATGGCCGGATTATAGATGGCTCTTCTTCTTTCTTAAATTTAGGAAAGGAATAGTTTATAGTGGAAGAGAAAAAGGTACTAAAAAGAGTTTTAAATATTTCTTAGGGAATCTGTCGAGACTAGGTTTAGTCACCAACTGGTTTTCTATTTGTGAAACAGAGCAAGAGAAAAACAGGAAATGGGGTTGGAATTTTAGGGTTGTAGAAATAAGAAAGCACGTTCTGATGTTTAACTGCCACGATAAAACTGGGATATTAGATCACAACGGTTTGCATGTTTTACAATGGAATTGCGTCATTTCTTCAGAGAAACTCCCCTCCAGTCAGAGAAAAACTGGATGTAATTCTGCTCTAAATTGTACGTTTTAGTCAAGGTTCGGTTGAACTGTAGTATCCTTGACATTTTATGGATCGTTAAGAACGCACCTTTATATTCCGTTTCTAAACACTATCATATTATTCAAGTTACTCGAGCATGTATTTTACACATGTTACATATATTTTGCATTAATATTTCATAATATTGGATGAATTCAGAGTTCATACTACTGTACATTCATAGTTAAAAATGCAAATTACATATAATGAGATGTGTTTATGTAAGAACACTTTATGAATAATAGGAATCGTTGCAAAGTGAAATATTCGGTGTATGTCTTATTATAGTTGTTGATATCTCCACGTTAATTAAAGGAATCGTTTCTTGTATTGTGCGTTATGTCATTAAGAACTCATACATAGGTAGAGTTTTAGAATACGCTGGTGTGAAATTTAATCGCTATCACGATGTAAATTCAACGTCATGCGGTATTTGCTCGTGATTATGGGCATGTTCTGAGATATCTCACAATTTATATATATGACGCCATTTTCCAGGAAGTCTGAAATCGTGTTAATTAACGTCGACAATAATACTAGTAACATTAGCACTGAAATATGAAAATAAAAATATTATAGCTGAAAATTACGCTTTGTCTATTTAACAATAAATGTCGAAAAATAATTTTAAAAAATATTGAATTCTCTGAATTGTTTGCTTTTACATACATATCATAGCTTCCTAGTGAGATGCCGTAAAGCTCTTTGATAGTCTGTATATTTTGGTAAAGAAGTTGTGTATAGTGAATAAGTTAGATGAATCGAAGGCATTTTCTTGATTTTCTTGTATAATTGCCGAATATATAAATATTTGGAAGAGAATGGTTCAATCAGAAAAATATTTCCACCACATAACCGTATTCATTATTTCAGTCAAATCTTGCTTCTCTTCTAACCATTTTGCATATAATTACACATAGTCTTTTTTTTTTACTCACAGTCTTTTGTATTAGATTTTTTACGTAACATAGTAATTTTCGAGCGTACCACGAGGTACTGTGAGATCAGTAGTTACTGGTTACATCACGTACGAAACGGGATCATGCGATCGGTAGTATATTTTCTTCTTTGTCTTTGTCCATTATGAAAAAGTACAATATTGCAAGCACGTCTAGCGTTGAATAAACGGAGATTAAATTGTCCACTGTGTGATTTCTATATTGTAAATAAAATTTTGGCACAGAAACCTATATAAAATTGGCACGTAAAACTAAATGAAATTCTGAGATTGCCGTAATATAATAGCTTGACGAATGAGATAATATTTAAGTATTGGCATTTTTAAATTTTAATTCATTACGTAAACGAATAAAAAGAATTAATCAGACTGATTGTTTGACTGAAATAACTTGAGCTGGATTCTTTGTATGTCAAACAATCGATATATACAATTCATCTATTTAGTATATTGCTGATAACTCTTTCTCCCTAACCAGACAATTAATCCGACACGAGTAAAAAAGATTGCCTGACACATTGGTCGGCTATCGAATCTATTGAAGATAAACTTAAATCTCATTCTGTATTCTGTGAAACGATATACATTACACATACTAACGCATGACGTACTCCAAATGTTTGACCAGTTTTCTACGCGATCAATAATTCATACGAAGTAGCAATATAAAAAAGAAAATATTCGCGATAAATTAGTTCATCTATAAAGCAAGGTTGTACTATTTATTTTATGTAGTTATTTAATATATCATTATCATATAAACCTGCTCTATCGTATTTACATTGTGTATTTAATATTAGCGATTAATCTTACGCAAAATTTCTACCTTAAAATCATGATCTATATTAATCTATAGACATATACAAACAATTAAGTTTATATTAAGATTTATTTGAGGAATCGACTTGTGTAAAAAGGAATCATGGTAACAAGCTAACATATAAAAGCGTACATGAACATAGTTTTCGTAATTTTTTAACGCATTCGTGGAATGCAGTGGATCGACTTTTGTAGCATTTCACAAAGATAAGTATCGCCGCAACAGGGAAGTACACGATTTTACTCTTTCTAAGAATAGAGATAAATATCGGATCAATGGTGAAATAACCGGTTCCGTTTGCTTTTCACAGTCTTTCATAAATTTCGACGACTGTATCGCGTTTCATTATAGTTTTGTTATCACGAACTTGATTATATATGCGTCAAAAACCTTGTCCTGGAAATGTTGACTCATCTGCGTTTCGGTATATTTCGGGTATTTTGCGCGCAGGTACTACAAACGTAGCTACGTATGCGAGATTTTTCAAACAGAGAAAAGGAAAAGAAGACGTTGCTCGTTTGGCAACGTTTCTTTTGTGTCGCGACGGAACACTTTTCAAGGCTTCGCTGTTTTTCAAACCGAAAACAGGTTTTATTAGCGTTCTAGAAAACTAGCAAGATAGTTGATTTTTCTGAAATTGAAATCATTTCCATTACGTGACACAGTTGAAAATATATATTTTTTTCTTCTTTTTCGTTTTAACTTTGCATTGCATGTTTAAAAGAACTCTAGATGATAGAACGATGATGCTTTATACCGTCAATTAACAGCAATAACGTGCCAATAAGTATCGTTCTCTGAAACTATCAATACGCCTATAGTAGTTTTAACTGCAAGCATTAAGCTTTACGGCTAAATTGATTTATGTACTCACAAAACGAACTATTACTGGCGTTAGAATATTTTTTCCTATTTGGAAATGTGAAATGTATTAACATATATGAATAATATTTTCTGTTTAAAATATTAATCTTTCCGAATTTCTAAACTGTCTCTTTCAATTATTTGATAATATATTATGATTTATTGTTAACGTTGCTTTTAACGTAAATAACGTAAAATAAGATTATTATCATGGTACTGTAATTAGCTTTTTTAGTTTAGTTTTTTATTAAAATCATTGATTACGATCTCAAGATAAACTCTGTGTTATTGAATATCGATTATATTTCTGTTGATTTCTTGGAAAACTTGGTATTATCTATAAAGTTGTCCAGTATTATTTTTCAAATATTTCAAGCTACAAACTACTTTTACACGATTTTCATTTAGAAAGTTCCAGATGGCAGACCTTGGCTCTTCATTCAGAAAGAATCTTTGTTCAGGCGGAGATATAAATGAATACGAGAAACAAACTGCAAGTTAAAAGAACGTACAGTTCAGACAAAGTCAATTCGAAACTTATTTCCATCGACAGAGACGTATGTTGTTTCAGAGGAAGTCAGTACCGAGGCATATGTTGAATAGGATGATGTCATCTAGTTTGAGCGATCAAGTATATAGCTCGCGTGTTCTCTATTCTCTGACTATTCATGTTATCACGTCTAGGAATATTGTGTCCGATTAAACCAGCTTGATATGACTTCAAAAGTTCTTAACTCTTAATCCTTATAGTGAGAGACATCTTAGACGTTACAATTATCATGATAATTTTCTCTCGAATGTCATCTTCGTCATTATAGACTCATATAAAAATTTTTATTTAAGTAAAAATATTAAACAAAAATACGATTAATTTTATGGATATATAATTAAATAATAACACTTCAATTGGAATTCAACAATTTACGTATCTTTTTTTCTGATCAAAGGTAGGGTGATAATAATTGGGAATTGAATCGAAAGAAATACGTAAATAGCTTGTAAATATATTGATGTTTCATCATCGAGAGTGATAGAGAGAGGCACAGTATCATAATTTCTGAATAATGCATAGATTAAATAACGCGCCGTTACACTTTTTTTTTATTGGAATTTATTCTCGACAAAATGCATCACGCCACTTAGAATCAGTCTTGAATTCCCATGAGCTCCTCCGTGTCAGATATTCATCATTTAAGAGTCTGTGCATCGATCTTCAAATTGTTCTCGATTCTTTAAAATCTACTGTAGAAGCTTGTATAATAAGAATAATAATAATAACTTGAAAATAACTACTCCAAGTAAATCGAAGTGTACAGTCCTCCAACTCGAGGAAGCTATAGCCGAGGAATTGTAAGCAGATTTCAAATGATAAATTCACATCGCGGACTAAAAATTGCGTGACAGACATTCGCACATGTCCAACTCTCAGTATCGATCACAATAGTTTCAAACATACGCGAGACACAAAGGAAATATACTACAATATAAAGTATCAAGGATACAAACGGCGTATTTACGTATTGATATGCAATTGGCTTTACTCAAGCGAAGTACAACCATTGATCTGTTTATTCTCGTGAAATATAATTTAACTTCTAAAACTAGAATCTCACCTAGTTCTAAAAAAGAAAGTTACGCTACATTAGAATCTCTTTCTTTAATTTGATCTGTGAAAATGAATTGTTCTGATAGTGAGCACAATGATGTATGGTTTAGAATCAATAAAACCTAGAAAATTATTAATTATTATTAATTTTGACAAATTCAATATCGTGAATTTTTAATTCTGCTCGATTTTGCGTGATCTCAAGTGATTCCTAACCGATTTTGTGATTAGACGTTGCCGAAGTAGCCCTCGAGAATGCTTTTTTCTCAATTCAATATTTTAAGAAGTTATTTATCTGATCTCGATGCCATGATCAATATTTGTGCACATCCAATCTAAACAAAACTTCGAGCAATCGCAATTTCACTGAAACGTTTATCGGTCTATTTCCTACTTTAATCAAATGATTGTATTCCATAGCAATATCTTATCATTGATTGCTTATTATCCACGATCGCTTACAGTTTACATTTTACAGTAGCTATTATTATTATATTTTTGATCGGTAGTAAAATTCTACGAAAGATTTGATATTATCTGTAAAATAGAAAAAATTAATAACTCCGTTTTATTAATCGCATTATATTTTTACAATTCCTAAAACGTTAATTTTTGATAACTTTCCTATGATAACATGGTTTCATGGAAGAGTATCTATTTTGAAGTTAGTTATCCGATTAAAAAGAGATATTTATATCAATCAAAATTTATATTTCGATATAATCATAACAATGATATGCAGGATCGTATTACTTAGAATTTTATTACTTATATTGTATTAGTTAGAAAGACTTGCGTATGTTACGTTGTAAATATTTCTTGTCTCTTGTCTAAAAAACGTTTCAAGTATCGAGCAGATAGCATTATCATTGTTCTTGTTTTATCAATGAGACACTTGATATTAACAAGAAAATTCATTTATATAGATACTGTGCTTAGTTGTTAAACATTACAAAAATAAAAATGAAATTTTTAGAATATTGTATTCTTTACATGTATTGTATTCTGTTTATTTTGAATCATCGTGGATTTTGGTAAATTTGTAAGTAATATGGAGTGCAGATAATTTACATTACAGAAAGGCAATGATGACTCAAAATTTTATTGATAAAAAAGTCCGTTGATATTACTATAGGAATTTTTAACATTTCTTTTTTCTTGTCCAACGATATTTATTATCTTCTTTTTTGGTTGCTCATTTCTTTTGTGCAAGTTATACCATTGAACGTGTATTTTATTGAAAAGATCCTGATTTGCTCCAGGTCTATTGTCAGTATACTTTGTTGAAAGTCTGTTCAACTACCACCTGGCTCGCACCTGGAACATGACCTAAATTCACCTACGGACGGTTGCAATTGTAGTGTACCGTCTACAGAATGTTCAATGCCAACCGGTTAATATTGTGCAATGTGATGTAATAAGTTGCTATCTTAACCTTCAATCGGTATATATATTTAGAAACTCGACGATCCAATCGATTAAAAGTGGCACAAAAATTAATTTAAAATGAAATAATATTAAATATTATCAAATAATCCTCTAATTGATATTTTTTGTAAATTTTATATTTCTTATATTAGACATATATTATATTTTGTATTATATTTACTCAAATTGAATTTTTGTTCATCCTTGACATTTTTACGTGTTGCAGATATGTGGATTGGCTATTTTAACTCTTGGCGTTATTGTACATCTGCGAGTGTCAGAAATAACCGATCACATTGATACCAATCTTTTATTCCCATCGATAACGTTGATCGTTATCGGCAGCATAATCTTCATAATATCATTTTTCGGATGCTGTGGCGCCATCCGGGAGAGTCATTGCATGACAATTACCGTAAATATATTGATCATATTTATCACTTCAAATTCCACCTAACATTTTATTATAAAGATATTACTTAATAAGATACAAATTATTTCCTTCTTTTAGTTCGCATCGTTCCTTTTGTTCATCTTAATCGTGCAAGTGGCAGTTGCTGTTTATGTGTTTGTTGTTGTTAAAAACAGCGATGACAAGATTGATATCTCCGAGAATTACGAGAAGATATTCAAAAATTACGGCACGGACAAAGAAAGCACAAGAGTGATTGATATTGTGCAGAGTAGCGTAAGTAACTTTACGGTTGTTAAATGAAAGAAAGTATTCGTTTCTTGAAAAACATTCTTCTTACCGAAAAACATCCTATCTAAAAACGTTATGATATATCAAATTCGGATTGCTTTTGTACAGTTGCATTGCTGTGGTGTCTATTCTTCGAAAGATTTCATTCTCCACAATCTCCGTATTCCGCCAAGTTGCTGTGGTTTAGCAGAAAATCAAACCTGCTCTTCAAACGATGTGTATGAGGTAGGCTGTGTGCCAGAACTAAGGCAAGCGATCTCGAACGCTGGAACTGTACTTGGCAGCTTAGCTATTGCTATTGCCGGTGTTGAGGTAAGTTTTTTTTATCGCTGTATTCAGTAAATATCGCGTTAGTCGTAAATAAAACTAGTGAGCCGTATTTGTGCCGATTTTCACGATATTTTATAATTCCTTCTGTGTTTTATGTATATATACAACATAAAGTATATGTAAGTGTACTATAAAATATAGTAGGAATATGTAAGATCTGTATATAAATTATGTATATCATGTTTCAGTTGATCGGAATCATATTCGCACTTTGCTTGGCAAATTCTATAAGGAACGCTGAACGCAGGAATCAAAGAAATATATATTAAAAACGAAAAGTAATATAATTGGTAACACTACCATTAATAATTTGATCTTAAGTGACAGAAGAAGTGCAGTTATTCTATGAAAACAAATTTAGATATTTTTTTAAATGGATCAATGAAAACGAAGACGGGAAAAGTGCCTGTTTTTCTAAGTTGAAGCACAATTTTTGTTTAAATTTTGACTTTGTATATGTGATATGTGAAATGTATAAACATGTTATTTAATCCCTTAACCTACAACTACGAGCATAGCACGCAATACGATGTTCGGCCCAAATATAACATGTAATATAATATATAATAGCTTGTTTACGTTTTCGGCCCAAAATTCTCGAATGTAAATCATTAAGGGGTTAATATATTTTTAATTTTGGTACATTTCTGTTAAATTGGATATATTTTTTTATGTGCGACAAATAAAATAATTGTAATAATGATAACCTGTCATTAATAATAATAATTGGTGCAAAACGTTTTTAGAGATTCGATACATTTCATGCCACTTCTTGTTGTATAACTTTTGTATACATTCACATATATATATACATATATAAATATATCTATATATGTAATATAATGTCTTTTGCACACAATTAGCAAAAATTGTTATTGATGCACCAGAATATCAGATCATTTTTTATAATATAAAATTAAACATTACGGAATATTCTGGTAAAACACTAAAACAATAAGTTAAGTCACATTGCATTATGTAGTTCTGCGACTATCATAGGAAAATATTTTTATAATAATATTTTAAAAAATACATATATATTACACAGTGCTTTCAGATGCTTTTATAAAATACTGTTTATATTGTTATTTATACAGCACACATTCACTATATTTTTCAGAGGATGTCGAAATATATATTATTTCTTGTAATAAAATTTATTTGATCCAAATTTTTAAGATTATTAACATATTATTTTGTTTCTCTAAAAGAAATTAATCTTATAATTTACGAAACTTGAGACTATCATACTTTTAATTTATGCATCAGTATCTAACTATTACAGCTATTTACATGCAAATGAAACATTCGCATAATTAAATTACTTTTATTATTTATTGAAATATTTGTCTATCTTAATGGACAATATGATCGAGTGAACTGATAATATTTATATGTATATCAATAGTATTTTTATAGGAACGGTTTTCTAGATTGAACATCGAATATGCGCCTTTACATTCGTTATATTGTCGTTATTTATTAAGTTCAAGAGAGGATAACTTACATCTGTTGTGCTATAATACATACTATTTACAATGTCCCAATCACGAGTTTATATCCATCGATGGATTTTCTTTCTGTCAATTGGGATAGAGGATCGGTGCTTTAATCATCGCATTTTCGATATAATGCATCTCACACGTACCTTATAACTATCATTAAACGATTACTTTGAGACTGCAGGATATAAGTTGTTTTCGTTTGGAACTTCTTCGTTGTAGTTATTAAATATTAAAATCAGCGATGCGGTAAAGTTTTATGTAATCATTAGATATAAACAATAATAATATACTGGATTTCAATATAATATGTATGTATAGTATTTTTTATCTCTTTTTAACATATGCATAAAGGATGAATTGATTATTCTAGTCTCATACACATTGTATATATGATAATAAGAAATTGTGTGTAAAAAATGGACTAATGGAAAATACAATTCTATATTCGTACAGTCTCCATTTCAATATTGAAAATGTTCACCGAGTTTAATACATATATATAATATATATATATATATATACCTACGTGTAAAATATTTCAATTTCTATCGACTTGATACCTTAAACATTATATGAACTATATTATTTCTAGTAATTTGACCAAACGCAAGTTAACGATTTATCTCGAACGTTATATGTTCTTGAAATAGTGTGAATCATCTTGTACAAGTTATGACGAAATTATCTACTTGGTACGGCGTTTTGATCATAGCGTTACTATTTTTCTGTTGCGAGTTTTTTTTACTTACGTTATTTCTATCATCTAGGTATGACTCATTCGCCGAGCGTATTTTAAATATATCCGTTTGAATTTGAACTTTTTCTATTTTATCTTACAGATCATAAGTATTACATTCAATATATTTTCGTTGAGGACGGAACAAAAGGTTATATCCACTCATAGCGTACATATAACACGTGTCTCATACCAACAACAGGATATTATAGTATGTCCTCAACGTTTATTGATGATCGACGAAGAAGAGTACAAATTCATATTCATACAAAATCGTCAAGTATTCTTAATCTAAATTTTTCTAAGCTCAATTTTGGGAAGATAATACGCGACATCGCATTCTTTAAATTATATGTTTTGCTTTGAAAAATGTAGAAATAGTTGTTCTATCTAAATATTTTAAAGTTACGTTCCAATCATGATTTGTTGTAATCGACTTCTGAACCTTTAAAATTCTTTATGAAACGTATATTAAAAGTGTAAATTAAATTTCATGTGCGTAAGAAGTAGATTTTGTTAAGATCACCTGATATTTTATGATCCTGCCAAGATCATCAATGGAAGTACTATTTGAAATATGTATTCAAGTGTACAGTAACCTATAATCATAGTTCCAGTCTATGATATTTTTCTCATGATAGTTCACATATACTGTACATATTACACTAATAGTATTTTTTTGTATATATGTATAGACCACCTCTTAGATAATGTTATCCATACTTTAATGTTTATGTGTATATAATAATTAAGGAGTCTACTTCCATCTTGTGAGCAAGAGCATACTTCAAGTATGATAAATTGTTCTAGGACTTTTTATGTATATAAAGAAAAGGTAAAAGGAAATTCATCTAACGTTTTGTTCAAAGGAAGTTTTCAAACAAAAAATGAGCATTAATTCTAGAAATTATATACCTAAGTTTTCACCATAAAGTCAAACAATATTTTTTATATTGTGATTATCTCAATAATAATTTATATTTATATCTAAAAATTTATAAAAGCCGTAATACACCATGGTATTCAAGATGCAAGTAGATCATGAATAATTATTCTTATTTATAAGAAAATCAATATCCTATTTACAGATTTGAATATTTACGAATGTGATAACAAGTAGCAAGTCATTAGACACCAAAGAAAGATGTACATCTTGAGAATCTCTATGATAAATAGGCAAACAATATAACAGTACCTACGTTTAGTGGCTTTTATTTCGTTAATTTATTTAATAATTAATTTTGTGCAGAAATATTCATGTTTATTCAAAAAGGAGGTACGATTTAAAGTAATAAGAGAGTATAAGAAAAAATTCTTTTTATACTATCGAATTTTCTCTATATTTTATACGTTATACTACGAAAAAAGAATACACATCGTTGAAAATTTGTGTCGAAGATTTTTGGGGTAATTTAACAAAAATAAATAGATATCGTCGCAATAACACTATACTGACCCTTAGCAAAACACCCGTAGAATATATTCGTACAAGAAGAGCAACTTGTACGTTTCCATCGAAATTATATGCAAATTACTCGCTGTAAGTGTACGTGTAATGTAAGTGTACGCGCGACTTAACAAGAGTAATAAAACAAAATCAATGTACCCTTCAAAATGTTATAATACATTTTGTCTCCGTAGATTTCAGTTTCATGTACTTATGTACTTTTGATACAGCATTGAAGCTTAACACCGGCGCAGCGTAAGTTCACCATAGTGTAACAAAGTATGCGCGCCGACCTACAATTAAAACAGGATATTTTTCCTACCCTTACAAGAGTGCTCCCATCGTGTCAACGTGCAATTTTACGATAGACTTCTATGTCGAAGCTGATTCTAAAGAGGAGAAAGCTTCATGATGTCGCTACGAAGCTCTGTAGGTGGTGTGTCATCCAAATCGATGAGACTAGCGTTCGAGCCTGTCGAGGAAGGTGCCACGATCTCGTCGAGGAAGTCAAACGAGGCCACAGCTTCGCGCTCCTTGTCTCCGTATCGCACGAAGAAATCGTCACCTCGTCCGATGATCGACGGCCTCGATGAACCCCAGGTTGACGGCAATCGCAGCACACGGTGTGCCTGGGCCGCCGATGCTGAGAAACCAAGCGCAGCGGGTCAACATGCCTCAGACCTCACTTGATCTCTTTTCTCTTTCTTCCTATACCGGCTCTAGCAGACACAGAGTAGCTCGGCTTAGCACTCTTACACGTATCACGTTCCTCTCTCTTTCTCTCCCTCACTCTCCTTTATCATAACGTATCTGTCCATTTTTTCTCTGCCTTCCATTGCCACGTGATCGTTTGTTGATCTCTCTCATGAATGGGTACTTTCGTATGGAGAGTTTTAAATATTGGCAAGTGCTCGATTTTCCATGTACGATTTCGTGACAGCCAAACAGCACAGTTGCAGATATGTTTTGTAAAATTTATTTACGTAGAGGTAACTTTGGAAGTATTGCTATGTAACGTTGATATGTTTAGAAAGAAACTGATTCTTTTTCGGTTATTTACCTGCAAATACATGTTGTTTGTCTGCCACGAATAACTTGACGTGATTGAAACAAATGAAAATGAGATATTTATATACGAAAATTATTATGCTAAAGGTTAATGTACTAGGTATGTAAGGTTTGTGTCTTACTTCCGTGCTTTTTCTTATAAGATGACGAATAATAGGAAAATGATCGAAATAGAAATAGTGGAAAAGTCGAACACCTGCCAATGACGGAAATCAACCAGTAGTAGTACTTTTCAGAATGAGAGAGAAAGTAACTGTTTTATATAATCCTTGACGCAATTCCAGACGCAGTTAGATTAGATACAATGACAATATATAATAAATAATAGAACAATAGAGAAGTATTTACATAACATGTAATTTTTAAATACGAAAACAATTTTCAAATATCTGTTCTATTTTATTAACTAACCAAACTTACTACGTATCTGCGTACAAATTTCACGTATATTCTAGTTACAAAATCATCCTAAATAATAACGAACGTTATTTTGTACGTGTAAAAAAAAATAAATAAATAAATAACAATATTATTAACACATTACGGACAAATTTTCAGGAAAAACTATAGACATTGCCTTTATTAAATGTTTAAAAATAATAAAACAAAAAATATATGTAATATAAAAAATTGTCAAACGCATCGTTCGTAATGTGTTAACCGACGTCAGATCGGAATTTATTAGATATGTATATATCGGATTTTCATTCGTTTAATAGCAAAGGTGGAATTGCGTAAAGGTGACTCGTAACGAATTCGTTCTAACGTCTTCTGGTTAATAATCGGTTAGTAAGCCAATAGAAAATCCGTTGTAGCCGTACAGTTCACGTTGGATCAGGCCAAAATAGGTCCCGGTGAAACGATTCCTCCCAACTGGCATGTCGGTTACAGAAACTGATCGTCACTAAGCCGAACTACGTAGCTTTTCTTGTGACAATCAAAGCACACCGCGTAGGAGCTACCATCTGAACAGAAAACGTGGAAAAGGCTATGTACAGCGAGGGCTACCAGCGTTCGTGTTCATGTTCCGTTTTCTTTTGTAACTGTACAGTGACGGGGTGTTAATCGGCCAAAGCCACTTAACAGCGTGACGTGTTAATGCGTGTTGGTGTTCAATCCACGCTAATATACATACTTATTACTGTGAAAGTTTAAAACGGCACTGAGTAATTATTTTTATTTAACTTTTCCATTTACTTTAAATACATTCAAATATTTCTTAAATGAACACATTCTACGTCAAATAAATATTTCACATATTGGAGTATAGTAGCGTGATTTTTGATACTGTTGTTAGTAATGTTATTTCGAATATGATAAGCGGAAGCGATTCTTTGTTTCACAATGCATTCTTGGAAGAAGAAACATGTATATATTGAACGAGAGGCAGAAAGATGTCGAAATTGAAAGTATGGTCGAGATTCGCAAGCTTTGAAATCTTATATTTTAATAACCTTTGTGTCTGTTGAATTATATCGTGTCCAGCGAAAGATACACTTTATAGATAGGAGAAAGTATCTCAGAGTGATGTGCAAGATTGGACAAGAAGATGTACTACTAAGGAATTGTTAATAAATACCTTTCTTTTGTCGTCGGTATCGGTGTAGTCTATGCAAGTGACGGTAATCAGGTGGTTCATCCCCCGAGTCACTTCCGGCTGATCCGCTGCTCGATGTCGCCGAAGAACTTTCACTGCTTTCTAGCATCACGTCTAATAAATTGGCTCTTGCCTGGAGAAATATGAATTTTATGTGAAAAAAATGATA
The DNA here is from genome assembly GCF_011952255.1 of Bombus vosnesenskii. NCBI lineage: Eukaryota > Metazoa > Arthropoda > Insecta > Hymenoptera > Apidae > Bombus > Bombus vosnesenskii. The sequence goes on along the minus strand of NW_022882976.1, from coordinate 390,893 downwards.
ATTAGGTAATTATTATTTTATAAATTTAAATTCGCAATTTTCTAATTGACCAGTTAACTGCGGAATTTAGTTTTAGGAATCTCTCATGGGCTTAGGTCATGGAGTGCATCAATAAATATAAGAGACGACGAGTCGCAGTTAACTGGTTAAAATAACTATTGAATTTTTTACGACTAGTACTCACTTTTGGGTCGGTAAAGTCAATATCTCGTTCAACGTGAACCCATCCAGTCGGACAGCAGCAAGCGAGATCCAATTTTTCAAGCGGCACCTGGGTTTCTTGGGTAACGGTGTTCTCTTCACCTTTTCTGATCATTCGATTCAGTTCATCTATCACATCTTTCGACGTGGCACGTTCGTGAAAGCTCAACGATCTGTCCCTGCCTTCAACTAATAACGGTGCTCTTGCTGGGCTTACCTAATGAAAACGTAATGTCAAAATACTGTCCGAGCAATAAGGATTGAACTAAATTTTCCATATTATACATAAAACATTTAACCATAAAGCTTTGGAGAAAACACATAAATGAAATTTAAAACAAAGATGTTTAAATTTTAAATTATGATTTTTCGTTCCAAATTTTTACTATAGAACTTACAACTGTGCTTGGTGTAGAGGAAGTAGCAGCTTCCTCGTCTTCTTCGGGAACGGCACCTAATTCAGACGGCGCGACCGTAGTATAAGAAACACCACCATTGCAAGCTACCGCACTGATTATTCTCTCCTCCGGCGCTAAAGAGGGTACGGGTATCTGATCGAGCAAATCGTCGTTACTGCTCGTTTCAGCAATGTTCTCGATGTTGCTGCTATCTTGATCGACAGATGTTTCTATTTCGGCGCACATCGCCTCGGTTCCAGACTCATCCTTGTGTTCAGTTTCCTCTAGAACTTTTTACATAATGTTCGATTTTAATCCGTGTTCCAAGATATTTCGTTATTAGTTTTCTTAAGTATTCTTTTCTTCCAACATTTTTGTTGCTTAGAATTGTACCATTAATTTTGTGTTGTGACACGTGAACTTAGGAATAAATTTTGAAATAATAAAATACAGCAAACATAACGATAAGACATATAGACATGAAAAGAATATACCTTCCGTTGCAAGAGTTGCACTATTATGTTCTAGTAGATTATTTGGCAATTCAGCCAAATACATTTGTTGTTCAGCGATAAAGGACAACACGCTCTGCAATGCTTGTTCCCTGTCCGGTGGAGGTCTTCCGCTTCTCGACGATGTGCTTGCCAAGCTTTTCGTACTCTCGAACTTTACCAGTCTATAAAAGTCTCTGGTAAAATCCGTGCCAATGGATGGAGAGTCTGGATCATCGCTGCAGCCGGATAACGCCGCAGAGGATCGTTTGCTGGAATTTTCAAATGCTCCTTCTTCGCTGCTCCAGGAGGCACCAGGACTCGTAGCGTATGGCCACGACCCAGTCGCTCTGGCATCCATAAGAAGAGCAACCTAGGTAACGAACAAGAGATTCCCAAATAAAAATTGTATACAATTGCATTGTTTAACGAATAGCCCAATCTAAGACTAAGTAGAACTCTGTTTATATGAACTCCAGTTATTTGAACCAAGTTGTATTCAATACCCGGTTAAATTAACTCTTGTTAGTTAAATCCATTTATTTAATCCACTTAAATTCACTTAAATCCACCGAATGTAAACTCTTACCATTGAATGAAAGATCATAAAGCGGAGAATCAGTAGACTTTTATTGTATGAAATCTAATTACATACATTACCTTTCTATTGGAAAGTTTGTATAAATGGAGTTCTATCAAAAATTTATTAATTGTTAAAACCATATTTAATTTGAAGAAGATATAAAGAAACAATATTGTTTTCTATTCTTACCAGTTCGCCTCCTGTTCTATCAGCAAGGTAACTGGCACCATTCCACAAACATTCATTCGCGTCTTCTTCCAATTCCAAAGGATTATGTTCCTTGATTGCTGGAAGAGCTGGGGTGGTAGTGGTGGAGGGTTCCTTCCATACCGTAGATTCATTTTGAACAAGGTCCTCGGTGGACAACGAGAAACTCCAATCTTCCAGTTCTGCTCTGTCGTATTCCAACTCGAGGTGATCTCGATGTTGTTGAGCACTTCTGCTGTCGTCCAACCTTTGGGTTGCAAAAATTTCAATTTGTTTTCAATTTGTTTTTCAACCCATACCATTGTGTTTTACATATATTCAATTTTAAATCGAATTTAAATTCAAACCAATTTGATCGTCGCGATCAATTTCCAATAAAAGTAAATTAATAAAAGTAAACAAAAAAATCATATTACTTTTTTTTGATAATTTATAATTAATGATTACGGAAAGAAAAGGACAGGGAAGTAATTAGGAAGTTATGAACGAACCTGAGCCATTGTTGCACATACTCGGCATCCCAGCCTTCTTCTTCGACTAGAAGAAGAGAAGAGGATCCCATGGGGCTTGGTAGCTTGTACGGTGTGAAATTGGTTGTAGTAGTCAGCTTAAGGCATAGGTGACTGTCAGAGAAGCTGCGCATCACGTGCTGATACGGCAGCAAGTCTTTGGTTGGGGGATAACTGTGACGTGGATTTATTCCTACGGTGAGATTCAACGGCAAAAACAGCACGTCCGGGTCGCCAGCGTCGAGGGCGACCAGCCGTGCATCCGGTGAAACGTCTGCCTCGGTCTCGTCTGTCGCCTCCTTTAGATCTTCTAACCCTCGGGATGGTTCCTGTCGAGCACCCTCACCCTGTACGTCGCTGGACATCGTTGAATAACCCTCGTCTCTATTCCCACTTTCTGGACTCTCGCTACCTTCCTCTTCTGACGGTTTTTGTGCTGAATTATCGCGGTGAGCATTACTTTAATCTTATTATCTTAGCATTTGGGTTAATTGTTAATACTATAATGGTATTGCAGATATAACGAGTAACACGGGTAATTGTCGTACGACTATTGTGAATACTTCAACTGTACATTTGATTTATAAGCATAATGCTTATTTTAATTCTGGCTCTTTCAAGTCATATCGTATCCTTAATTCTTTTACGAGCGAAATGTTTCTTGGACTGTGTAAACAAATTTTTCCTTCTTAATTATTATATATATTTGTGAACTTTTTATAAGTGAGATGCAATGTACTAAAATTAGAATCAGTTTCATTGAAAGTAAAATATATTTACCGTTTAATTAATTACTAAAATTTGAAACTACAATCGAACGCGTAAGGATTAAAGATTTCACACGCACAACGTACAATCACACGTGGAATTATCTAGTCAAGCTATATATATTTTTAAAATGATTACTCGTTCATAAAAGATATTTCTATTTGGTATTGATAAACGTACCCAAAGGTCTGTTTCTTCGACATTTCGTAGCAGCCATGACTGGTATCTGTAAATTGAGCGAGCGCGGCCTTGATAAGGGAACCCAAGCTGGGTCCAGACCAAGAGCAGCGACTAGTGCCGCCGGTCCAGCTTCGAGGATCCCTTGAATCAATTCTGTCGGACTTCCAGGATTTGCGGCCTGGGCCAATAATCCTGAAAGTGCTCGATTTTGAGCCTCCAGCTCCCGTATACGCCTCTGCAATGCACCGATTTCTTCCCTCAGACCCTATACAGCATAAAGAAACAATAAGTATGCCGTTTTTTCAAACATAACCTTAAAAATGACAATAGAAAGCGCGTTAGCGGACAAACAATGAGGATTTCAAAGTAAAATGTTGAAAATGTGATTGGATAAACAAGCGTTTGCTACACGAAAACTAGCATTAAATAAAATAAAATATTCTTCTGTTCGCTGTTTTTCCTTCTACGTGCTAAAAGGTTCGAGCAACATCAAGTTATTCGAACGCAGAAGTTTATCCCCTGGAAAATATTGATAAATATATTCGTGTTATTTAATCGAGCTAATTTAGTATGCGTGAACACACATTTGCAGCTTTGCAATCTCGCAGCTCAGCAGATGGATTAGACGGGATCGACATTAAGGGTGAAATCTGGTTAATCCTTGGTAGATTTCTTTTAAACGGGTAGTACACGTAAAAGAGGAGAAGAAATTAAACACAAATATTATCCCTTAAAGGCCAACGTCTTATACTAGTCAACGAAATCGACTCAGAAGTATGAATATATCTCAAATGCAACATAATTTACTTCGAGATCACAAATCTTCGGATATCATCAAATAATTAGACATAAAGATCGAATGACGTGAGTATTTCATCACGACAAAAGATGAATAAAAAATGAGAATTAAAAGAGGAAATGAGAAGAGAAGAAAGACAAGTCGAGGACGTGGTAACGAGAGCATAGCAATGAACCTTTTGGGATAGAAGGGCGCGGACCACCTGGTTGGCGACGTCGTCCAGGCACCGCTCGTACTGGCGACGCTGAGCGTCCGCGTCTCGTGCCAAGGCAGCGTGTTCCGTTTCCAAGGTCGCCAGACGTGCCACCAACGCAGCATGTACCTCACCAGCACATGCAGCCTCCAAACCGCGCAGCTGACCCCTCATCGACTCGTTCTCCAGCTGCAGCTTCGAAATCTGAGCCTGATACTGATGCACGCGTGCCTGTTGGTAAATGAAAAACAAAAAATAAAACTTCATTAACGAAAAAGCGGTTCAATGTAACTCGCGTCACAGTTCTAACTCGACGAGGTGATTACAATAACTCGAACTAGGATTAGATTTGAGTTATTTAATTTTAAGTGGATTACAAATAATAATCTTCGTCACGCGAATCGCAGAATACAAATGAGAATAACAAATATTCCAAAATTATACGTAATATTTAATTCAAACTCTCGTAGGTTATAGCATCAATTGAGAAATAATACAAATGCCACGAGAAGATGATAAAACTTTTTCTCGGATGTTTCAAAACGATGGATAAGAAAATCAAGGAGCGCTCCTTTGCTTACTGAGAAATCGGCAATAATTTGAAGGGCTATGGCGATAGTTCGAAGAAGTGTCCTCGGTGGCCAACTGCACTTTTCTCAAGGATTCGGCGCAGTTCCGTAGTCAGAGTTAATAACACAAGCGGTCGTTATTAGCAGAAAAGCGTTTAACGTTAAATTAGGGCTGTAGAGACCTGTCGGGGACAGGGGTGCTAATAGAGGGTGCGTGTATCTGATTTATAACAGTCGTGCCAGCCAACCGGCCCTTGCTAATGTCTACACTCCCTTCTTCTTTCAAAGCTGAAGGGAGAGCAACGATTTTCTGTCATCTCGCGGGAGAAGAGCAACGAAAAATAGAAATATAAACTATCCGCTTCATGGAGTTCTTCCCGCAGCGTATCTTTTCGCGTCGTTTCCCGCCACTTTCGACTAATCTATCGTCGCACTCGACAGCTTCTGCTCGCCTCTGAATTGCACGCATCGAGTACAGGGACATTTCTAATCTAATCAATTTCTAATCTTGAAAAACACACTTGTAACAAGACGTTAAATTCGAATGTACGAAGAATTCAAAAGACAATTTACTCGAATTTATAAAGAATATAGGAGCGAAGGTTACGAGTTGCAATTTTTAGCACATCCTATTGAATTAGATTTCTTTCCTCGTATTATCAGCTCCTCTAATCTACTAATAAAACAACGTTAATTTATTAATACTAATAGAACTAAAAAAAAATTCGTCAGCGATGTGACGAAACCCATTCGCCTTTCTTACCAGAAAAAATTATGTTAAGCGGAATTTTCAAGCAACTTTTCGTCCTGAGATCGCGAAGAAAGAAGGGGGATGCGCGCTCCGTAAGTAAAATCGAACAGCTACAGAGAACACTTGCAGGCATTATGGATATACTTCCTCATAGTCGGCAAAGGGACTTTTAGGGGGTGGCATCGGTGGGGCGGGACGACATTGAACCAGGGGATCGAGTGACGATCGATAATAAACGGTATTTCGTGGGGCAGTGATGCACACCCCACGCGTCCTAAATCTACGAGTCTTTTAGAAGCAAACCGGCCGTGAACGAGATAGTGCGTACCATTCTAAGGGTTCGTAGCAAACGCGACCGTTTACCGTTTCCTCCCCTTTCATTGTACACGGCCGCGTTACGTTACTTCGTTAAGTCAGGAATATTGGTCGTTGGCAAATATGTGGCGAAAGTATTGTCAGTTCGCAGATGGCTCGCTTAGGATCGAGCAGAATTAGGGAATTTGCTGGCGGTCTTTGTCAAAATTGCCTTTCTACGAAACCACATTCTATTCAAATATGTTTCTCTGTCTTTGATTTCCGACGTGATTGGACAGGTATAACGGATAAAAACAGATTTTTAAACATAGATTTCACATATGCTGTAGGTCGTAAATGATCGTAAAAGCAGTTTGAGGGTGATTCTACGTCATATTATAGTATAGTTCATAAGGCATATGGATTCGAAAATGAAACCTGTAGAACCTAGAAATGTAGAAGTTTCTTCGAATTTAAAGTAAATATATCGTAAAGAAATGAAAACATTGTTTTTAGAAAAGAAGTTTTCGGTACGGTGGGAGACATTACGTAACATACATAGTTTTTCTATAAACGAAGGGGAAAATTTAAGGTCAACTTGATTTTTTTAAATGCCATACCCTCCTGTCTACAATACGACAGACGAATTTCTCAGACGAATTCATAGATGTCAATCTTTATTGGGAACATAGATTAGTCAAGTTGGAAGAGTTTCGAATAAACGCGTTCCCTTCCACTTGCGTGTGCGTCTGCTTCAAATGTACAGAGAAATTAATTGAAACGCCGATCGGTAACAGATCTATCGAAAAGAATATCCTTAATCGCACCGATCGAGTGTTTTTAATCGACGCGGAGTATACATCGCGTGCATATCGCGTTCTTTAGCCCATTGTGTCGCTTCATGGACCGAAAGTACCGAATAAGAGGACGAAATAAATTGCGTTACGTGAATTCAACGATAAACCCAGCACCCCGCTTTGTGTCGCCGGCAGGAACAATCGTACATGACAACTTCAGCTGAAATACAATAACAGCTTGTTGGTTCGCATTACGAGAGCGTTGTTATTGGACCATGGCAGCTGGAAGCTTTTTACCAGAGTGTCATCGTGTCTCGACTTCTGTTTACAAAAAAAAAGAGAGAAAAACAAATAAATCGTAGAAGAGAAAAAAAGAAATAGCCGCCACGATAAACGATGGAAACTCTGTTCGATAGACTAGAGAATTTGACAGCCTCTTCGTTATCTGTTCGTGCTTATCGACAACGGGACCAATGGTTGAATCAAGGGGGAGACACTCCGCTTTTCATTTCACCCTAGATTCGGGAAGCTAAAATCCGACGAACCACTCGAACGAATATAAATTCAAGGAGGACGGTACGCGCAATTGAAATTCTGCAGAAATTGAATTCCTTCAGGGACTTATGTTTCGATGTAACATGCGATACGACTAATTATCGAGCGATCTTGATCTTTTGAAATCAGAAAATTTAATGGCATCTCGTAATGTTACATAATTTAACATTTTCGAAAAGTTCGAAGCTCACAAGTGACTGGCAAAACATTTTGAAGTTTTACCAAATACTTGCAATGAGACATAATAATCATTGAATAGGTATTAAACTGACTGTTAAAAGTGGTTCTGCTGAATATCGAGGTTTATTAATATTATGGATAATCGACTAAACTTCTGAGCTACTTGGAAACATTTTTTTGGTAAAATCTTACCTCGTAAGAAAGTGTGAGCGCAGTTTTCTCTTGCTTCAGCTGTTCGGCCCTGTGCTTATGCTGCAGCAACCCCCGTGATGTCTCCTCCATCCTGGAACAAATCGAATTCGCTTGAAGGAGCTGTCCAGTTTTAATTCTCGTCGAAAAGGTTCTAACTGAACCCGTATCGTGGCCCTGTTCAATCCCTTTGCCATTGTTGCGCATGTTTCAATTGCTTCCAGCGTGATAATTCTACCGTGAAATATTAATACTTCAGAGTCCAATATAACTCACCGAGGTCGAAACGTTTGACGATAAATAAAATTTCAAATAAAGAAAAAAAGAAAAGAAAGGAAAAAATGTTCCAATGCAATTAGCCTGTAAAAAAAGGTATCCTTTGTCACTGAGTTTCACGGTGGAGCAGTTTGTGGATTTAAACGATCGCTGCATCGTCGATGTAATCGTTATGATTATGAAGGTGAGAAATTATTATAAAGGGAGATGGTAATGGATACAGTTGTGGAACATGTTGTCACAGCTGTGTCGTGGATAAAAAATGGCTCTCATTTGGAAGACAGTTGCCACTATACTTTGCTACCACCTCCGCTTTCCATCCCCGTTACGAGTTTTGGAACTTTAACCATCTGTCGTAGAAACCATTCTCTCTATTACTGTAACGACACTTCAGACGTCTTTAGTCACGAATGCTCAAAATTCGAGAACCGCAGTAACTTTGAATACATTTAGTACTCGTCATTGTCTCTATGAGACACTTGGATTCTACGATTTTCTGTAATCCAACAAAGTATTTAAATAAGTATCAGATTAAATAAGTATGAAGCTTAAATAAGCATCAAAGAAGCGAATAGTATGAAGAAGTAAATTAGCTTAAATAATATTTGACGAAGCATTAAAAAGGTATCTCTAACGTTACGACGAGTTTCAACATTTTCGTGAATTAATTTCATTGCTTGGCTTTTGATTAAACGTAGTGTTCCGCGTCGAAAGAAGAAAAAAAGAACTTGAGGCGGGAAACGTCCGGAAAATATATTACGCAAAAAAAAGAAAAGCAGGAGCATGGTGAAGAAACGAAAGGCAAAGGGAAGCTGAAATATACATAAAAAGAGAGGGGCAGAATTTCGCCAAGTTTGGCCACCCACTTTACAAGCAACCCCAGTCGTAGTTCTAACTTAATAACTCGTCGAGTGTATCCGAAGGTTTATCGACAGGCGTGCAGATTTACGCGCAAACCGAAACGGAAAAAGTCGCGACCCCTCGTCAATGTTGATTCGATTATACATTTTCTTCGCGAGTCACGCGGAGGACTCGGTTTGCGACAAATTTCTTCATGCGCACGCTCCGCGAGCTTAATGATCTGATTAGAGATACAAGAGGGTTGCAGGGGCTAAGATATGAAGCCGATTTAAGCTTTCCGAGGGAGACGAGTCGAGGGCGAGTCTCCAACACGCCTGGCAACACCCTTTTCGTTTTCCCCCGCTCTTCTCTCTCTCCTTCTGCCTCTTTCGAAACTAACTTTCCAAACTAACTGCACGCTCCTTGGAGCAAGCGTCCGATTGTTTTCCATCGTAGCAGCCATCTGCAGGAACACGGAAGGCTTTAATGAAGATTAATTGATAATTACTCGCTGCCACGCTCGACTATCCTTTCCAGAGCCGCGTTTTTTTATTAGAAAAATTACCTCTAGAGAAGGGTACGACTTTGTTGCGACTCTCTCGTCTTGATAACGAGTTCCTGAACTTATATTATGTGCCATGAAGAAGTTGGATAAATAGTAGAACAATATATACAATGCATACCGCTCGTAGCGTTTCTTCGCGAATAAATTTTAAAGCAGATGAAACTTATCTAACTGCAATCAAGAGTGATGGGATCAAAGTCAAGTTTCAATTAGATGGTCACGTTTGACAAATATTTGATACTTTTAATGATTGGGAGATTGCAAAGAGTTCGACGAAGGTATTTTTAACCTTCGAATGTTTGAACCTCTGAATTTCGAAATTTACCAACGTATAAACATGAATTTTCAGGAAACATGCAACGAAAGATGAAAAGATACGCGAAACATTGAACATTTCAAATGCTTTTATTCGGAATTTCACGTCCTAGAGAATTTAGATGTAATGAGAATGTAGATCCAAAGTGTAAAAGTCGAAGCCTAAAACTTTTAGAGTACAAATTTTCCAGCGAACGAAAAAGATGAAGAGATAATAATGCAGAGGTTTAAAATCAATGAAAGAGCGCGATCAATGCCCAAGTTCGTAATTAAGTCTCCTTTGAGAAAGTCGATAAGCAGCTGATCGATTTCAATTGTTTCTCGCTTTGGAACGCCTGGAAGACATTTTTATTGTCCGTTTTTCCTCAGCATCGTTTCATAGATAGCTCGTTTGTGTACATACTGGATCGTGGAAAGAAACTCCGCGAATAAGCTGATTGTCCCAGCGAACTTGCTTGTTCAGACTCCTGGATTGTGTATATTCGAGGAGTTCGAGGATGTTAATCGGCTTAGAAGTCCGTTCGTTAAAGCTCCAAGTTTACTTTAACTCTTACCGTGCTTCCGAAACGATTATGAAAATGGCATTCAGTAAGATTGAAGTATCCGATCGGCCTTAAACCGTCTACCTTTATTAACGCGTTCGTTGGAAGGTGACAACGTCTTTATGCGTTCGCTATCTCATCCCGTTATCGTTCACGCTGCCCTGTTTTTACGCTCGTCTCATTTCCATCTCGTTTACTTGAGGCTTCATAGAATCGTTTCTGATACGAGATGAGCTACAGCATCAACGAAAGATTGTTGTGGTTTGTTGAAACAACATTTTATCTACTAAATTTTTATATCTATTCCGTGATTGCGTAAGTCTTTTAAAAAGTGAAATTTTATTTTTATTCCATAAAATTTCATAACTTTCCAGCTAACTCCTCTGTTATTTTAAAATATCTGGATTAGAGAGCTTTTAGATCTAATGTAACATAATTTATTATAATTAGATATTTCTGCAGTCATGGAAAATTTAATGATGCAAAAATGCACAGAATGCACATACTATGGAAAAACATGTAAAATATTCAAAGTAGAATCCTCGTTGTAATATATTATATAATATATACAAAATATTAATTATATATATAATAATTTACAAATTACGTTCCGCCTCTGTATTTCTGTAATTTCTATATTGTAAAAGTATAAATTTATATAAACATTTTCGAATCTTTGAGTCTTTGGATCTTTGTATATATAATAATAATAATATCTGTGTATTATTAAGTTAAATTTTTATTTTGAAGAGCAGTTTTTCCATACGTATAGCTCGTGAATATTAACGAACGTAGGAGTCTTATTTCTCTGTCTTTGGATCTTTGTATAAATAATAATATTTGTGTATTATTAAGTTAAATTTCTATTCTGAAGAGCAGTTTTTCTATACGTATAGCTCGTGAATATTAACGAACGTAGGAGCCTTATTCCTCTTCCGGGGATAACGTAATAATTCACGAGATCTGCAAGTAACCCCGTAACCTTCTTCATTAGAGTTTTACTTGGAAGTCGATTCCAGTTGTGAAACGGGGAGACTTTGCACGGTGATTCCCCGTAACTTATCAACTAGGGTGCCATTTCAGGCGTCAGACTTAAGAACAATGCTCCGCAAACAGTAATTATAAGTGCAAATAGAAGAGCGATTGTCAGCGAGCCCGTCATACGATGAATAATCAAGATTGCAGCCTTTAGGGCTACCTTCACTTTGCACATCGTTCCTTTATGCTCTTCCTCCAACATTTCGTGGATTCGTTCGTCCTCGATTGTTTGGTCTGCAGGAAATTCAACTAGAACTTAACTATCGGAAGATTAAACGGCTCTGCTTTCAACTGGTATTGGAGTTCAAATTTAGAATGCAATTCTCAAGTAGAAACTTTTTAATCTAAAACTAAATTACGTTTAGATTTGAAAATTTAGAAATTCAAAGATTTAAAGATACAAAGATTAGAAATTCTCCTTACAAATTCTTTGCACTTTAAGGCTGCGGATAAATATAATTCTTATGCTTTCTTATATTCTTCTTGCTAATTAAAGTACGTCAGCAGCATCGCGAAGAATGCTTGTTCTTCCTTTTAATTAAATCCCAAAGCAAATTTAACGCTTTCTCCCGGCGTCAAAACGTCGCCAACTTTTTATCAACTATGGTTGCATTCTTCACGTGGGAAAACTGTTTGAGCTGCGATAAAGAGGCGAAGTGCGATACCGGAGACAATACGTGGAAGATGCATTGTCCCCAACAGTTTCCGGCCGTTCCAACAAGTGAGCGGAAGATGATTATCGTTTAATGAAAGTCCGGCTACACGCGGTTCCGCGTATAATTCGGCAAACGGTGTTCCTGCATCATTATAATCAAGTTTGCAAGGCAATAGCAGTAAATCACGAGGAACGGCTGGCCGGTGCCATGTGTTCCGGTTGCTGATAGAAACTCCGGATGCCTCGGCGACGATGTAACAGCCAGGAAGATGGAGTTCCGAAATTACCATAAAATTATGTTAACAATTTCTGAATCTTCCTGTTATGATTGCATGTGTTGCAGTTGCTGTTAGTATTATTTTATTATTATTTAATAATTATTTATTTATTATAATATTCTCTGAGTATTTTTGCATGAGTAGACATGTAACAAATTTCTTTGGGAAAATTGTAACTCTAGAATGATAAAAGTGGCCAATTCATATTTGTACGTATCAGTTGCATCTAGTATTTACCTAATATTCTTTCGATATTTTTATGCGAGTCGATTTATGTTTTCTTTGTTTATGTTAAAGTGGCAAAGATAAATTCACGAATTGATGACTCTTTATAAGAATTTTCTAGATTTAATCTTTATGTACCGTTTTTTTCTATATATATTTATATTGTACTTACCTTTATTCGTTAAATTGTTAATGATATACCACTTCATCAGGAGCAATTTTCATATTTTAGTAGCAGTATTAATTAACGAAGGTACTTTACGGACAGTTAAAAAATTGAAATGAATTTTTAATATAATATCGAGGGTTCTGCGAAGTGGAGATGGATAACACGCGTAAAAGTCAGAGCTCTCGAAGTGTATATGGGGTGGAAAGTTTCTAAGGGCGGTCAATGTAGAGAGTGAAAGTTTCAAGGATGACAAATATGGGAGAGTTTAGAGACAAGAACTTTAAATGGTATGCTTAACTGTCTAAGAACTTCATCGCTGACGTATTACATTCGAAACGAAATACTGGAACTATAAGCACAATATATCGAAAAATCATATGAAAAATTATATATTGTGCAATAAATAAAAATACACATTAGAAATAAATACAAAATATAATAATATGTTTTTGTTAATTTCAATATTTGAACGTCGCTTTATGAGTAAACCAGATAGATTCACTGTTAAGACAAACAATATCATAATATCTTCGACGTGTTAATGTTTCTCAATATTTTAGTATTACGAGCAATATTTTTTAAATTAAAAAGGGACAGAAAAACATCTGTTCAGCTCCAGAGTGAAAATGAAAGAATAATTTTAGTAACTGCAGATTAGTTCACAATGTACTGAATTCGAAAACTAGAAAATAAGATTTATATCGAATTCTACAGCCTGTAATCTTCATTTACAACAGTCTCGTCTGGATCATTTCATATTAATCACGTTTCTATCCGTCGATTTCCATGTTACTCTCGCAAAGAACCGCCATAAACTCGTATTTCATTAAAATCTATCGCTGCAAAAAAAGAAGAGCGTACAGAACGATCGAGCAGCGTTCGGTCGCTGCACTTTGCGCAAAAAGGCGCATAAAATGCAGCAATCCGGAAAAAGGGTTGGCCTGCAGAGTGTAATCTGCCCCTGTGGCATTATTGTAGTCGTGTGCACGAGCGCTGGTAATTGCCAGCGATCCGTGCTTTGTCGAGGAATTGATCAAGAGGCGCTCGTGCGTTTCCGTTCCCTTCGTTTTATTTCATTCCGTTTCGTTCCGTTTTGTTCGACGAGATTCTTTCTCAACGACAGGCAACATCCTCGCGAAACCATTAATCTCGTTTCGTGAATTGGTCCGGGTCACGGGCATTTTTCAACCCGGAACAAGCATCCGTGGAAGACGTATTGTTACAAGACGCGATTGCCAAACCATTGCCGATCCTCGGACGATAAATTGGAAAATCGCGCGATTACTTTCGTTCGTATTACGTCTGGACGAGCAGGGAGCCGGTTACAGGGATATATTGACGACAAAATAAGATTTATTAGAAGAGCGGTCTTGTAGACATGTACGTAGCCAGACGTAGGTTTTTCTCACAGTAAAATAGGAAACATACTATACATACTGTTCAAAATTGCTTGGACGTTTGCTTGTTTCTGGCCTGGATGTAATTCCATTGCGAAAATGCAGACGAAAAGATAAATCATGATCTTTCTTTTTATTTTTATTCCAGTGTATATTACAAAGAATGTTTATAAATTATATGGATAATTCTAGACATTAAGATAATAAGGAAAGTTCATGTATATAAATGTCGAATGTGCATGGCACTTATTTTTCAAGTTCGAGGAAGTTGAATGTTGCGCTAGGGTCGCCTGTAGATATGCAATCCAGCTTACATCAGTGCGTGCATTTGGTCGAACATCAATGGAACATTCAGTACTGATATTAATAGTATTGAATATAATTATCAAACGTTATGGAGCACTTTTGTTGTTTAAAAGATTCTATATCCTCATATCGTTTATGTGTTCAAAGTATCGTTCGAATAAAAATATTGAGATATTTACGAGAGATAGCATAGGGCCGATAAAACAGAACATAATGTATTTGGAATTCGATGTTTAATATTTCAAGTAGCGCATAAGAATCTTCGATATTGCACCATTTCTACGATCAAACGACTATTGAATTCGTAAACTACTCAATTTTAATCAAGGATACTCGAACGTATTCCTCAATTTGTATTCTATCTACTCGCGTTTGCGATATTACTTACTCGAACTACTTGCAAACACCTTACGTAATTTTCACGACTATATTAATGATAGAAGAATATAGTAAAGATAGACCACAATGTAAATGAGAGTAGACTGTAAATTGCAGTTCGTTGAGACCAAAATTGAAAACAAAACTAAATCTTTAGTCTCAACAACGGACTAAAACAATACCTAGGGTATTGTACAAGATATTGTTCTCTGGGAACACCCTGCCAAATAAACCAAGGGAGCTCATTATATACAGAAATTCCGTTACTAGTTCAACGATCACCCTCTCTTACAACATAATCCTCGCCGAATACCATATTTCGGTACTACAGCTGCACCATGTGCAGATGTATTGCTTTTAAACGCTCATCTACGATAAAATCGTTATAACGCAACATCAGTCTCAATGGGTTAAAGCAGTGTTGCTCGTGCTAAGCTCCGAGGCTTTGGACGCTATTATATTTCAGTTATTACTGTATATAAGCATCGACTGCTACTGTGTTACTTTTGGAAATATATTAATAACATCGCGTTTCATGATGGCTAACAAAATTTGAAGTTACTTTTCCCCAACTAAATATCCTAAGCAAATTCTCAGTCTACAAATTTTGTATTAACTTACTTTTAGGACGACATAGGATGTGATAGACATACAATAAAAATACGTTGCTTTCACGTAACTGAATATTCTAAGAAAATTTTTATTTTCAAAATTTTTCATTCGCCTAAGTTTAATCTGACACAAAACGTGCCAGGTATAAAATGAAAAATAAATGTATTTTTTAAGAGAAATAATGACTTTTACGTAATTGAACATTTTTAAAAAATTCTTATCCCTTACATTCTGCAATCCCATTTCTCATGTATCGTAGGATATGCTATGCAATAAAAACACGGCAGAAGGTTGGGAACAGCAACGTGTTGAAAGGTCTTTATTAACGAGGAAAAAGGAGGGGAGAAACGAGCACTATCGTTGCAGTCTTATTGTAAGCGTTATAGTTTCCGCGGATAATAATGGCGCGAGTACACAAAGGTGGCTCTGACACCCCGATTCAATACTACATTCATGGATACCTGTTTGTCTTAGCCGCCGTCTGCGTTTGCATAGCTCACGTGTACGTGAACGTGCATGCTCCGTACTATCGCTCACGTGCGATCTAACGTGTAAACAATAATTACTCTCAGCAGCTCGAGACGCGTCGTCGACGGGGATTTTCCCATTTTAGAAGGGGTAGAAATGTTCGTCGAAGTATAATCACGTATCGCCTATTGATGACAGATGAAATGCGAAAGGGAGTGTAATCGAGCCGTTTCTGCAAATTAGTCACACGCTTTACAAACTTGGAATGCAAGAAAATGCTTTTAGTAGCGCAGAAAAAGGGGTTGATGTTGCTTTGCGAGAAAGAGATTTAGCTTTTTTGTTTGAAGAAACGCGTAAGGTCGGTAGAATCGAATCGTTTCCGCACACTTTGCGAATTTGGAATGCAAGAAAATACTTTTGGCTATGAGAAAAAGGAGCTGATCGTGCTTTGCAGGGCATTTACAAAGTTTTTCAAAAGGGGGAAGAAAGGTAAATGGAATTTGTAAGGAAAATGGAAGAGTTTAAGAGCTGCTCTTAAAAATCTTTTTCTATTGAGAAAACTTGGAAGCGCTTGTATCGTTGCTTTGAAAGCTCATGCATAGAATATTTGTAACCATAGAAGAATCTCATTTAAATTTTAATTTAAATCTACACGCGATAATTTGAATTCTTTGGGATGTGTAATTAAAAAGATTAGCTTACAAGGTAATAAATAGCAAACAATATTATTCTAGACCATGAAAGATCTCATGTAATTGCTCTGGAAGATCACATATATGGAACTAGGTTCCCATTTGTCGGATTAAACGGGTATAGTAGTCTGTCTTTGCCAAATGTCCCTATTACATCATTCTGGAGGTTCGCTATCCAATCTGTGTTTTTCTCTATTTGGCTTTTCTTACAAGTTACATTTCCGAGCGAATAAGTCTCTCGCAATATCGAAAGCAGTTCGCACTCCATAGCTTTATCTCGTTCCTTAATTTCTGTACTATTGCTTCAATATGATGCATTATGTTTGAAAGGAAATAATAATTGCACCAGTTTCTAGGGGGAAAGACAAGGAAGCCGCGAATACTCTAAAACAGCGAAGGCCGTTCGTTTTCTCAGAGCCTTACAAGTGCATAATTTATTTATGAATCGCAGAAACTAACTGAAATATAGGGTAAAGCATCTCGCAATGCATTTATACGGATTGCACGGAGGCGACGTGCCGTTAGCAGCGAAGACAAACGCGGTTTCTGGGCCGAGGGTGATTGTGAACCTTTTCCCAGAAGGCGACGGTAAAGTTTGATAACAAAGAAGATTGGATGGTGAACAGTGACACGATAATGGCTGGTTTATTATACGAGACCGCGCTTTCGTCTAACACGCACCGGCTCCGGGGTAAGTGTCTGCACGGGGGTTGAGAAAGAATCGTTTCGTCTGTTCGGAGCATGAAATTCATCTGAAAATGTTACGATCGTAATTTCTCCATGATTTTCGTTTTTTATCATATGAGGAAGATTTTTATTTCAATAGCACGAATATTTTAAATAAGAAAGAATGTTATATATATTTTTTATCGAACTAATTTGACGTTTATTCTAAAAAAAATTCTTTTTTTAAATACAGTTTATGTATTTGGTTTTCATCTACGTTTTTTATTTAAATAAGAACACTTTAGACAGGTACAATTATGTTATATGTTTCTTATCAAATTAATTTGACGCTTATTCTAAAGAATTCTAACTTTGGAATACGATTAATGTATCTAGTTTTTGGTCTTTGTTTTTCATTTCAATAACAAGAATATTTTAGATAGGAAAATATTACGCTATCTTTTTCGATGAATTAATCCAATGTTTATTGTAAAGAATTTCCACCGAAAATTTGGAATACAGTTTATCTATCTTTCGATCTCCTCTTGTCAGTGTCAAGATACGAACATCAAAATGTCCATGATGGTGTATGGGAATTGATTGTTTATCTTCGCAGTGGCGTAGCTTTGTTGAAGGGTGATAACGATCGAGCGAAAGTCTCGCGATTATTTTCCCACAGAGACCTACTTTTATCGGGTCGAATCGGATCGCGTGCCATTCCTGCGATCCTATTATGAGAAGCGAAATCTACCCCAATTTTCAATCTACCGAATGTTCGATTATCCCCGCTTATGACAGCTTTGATCAAATACAACCGATAGCCACGAAAATTGACTGTGTTCCACCAGAATTACTATTAACAATACCCCCGACGAATTCATTCTTCTGTGTACTGATAGCTGTGTTCAAATTTACATAGAAATACGCTCACCCTATATACACACGTGTCTATATACTTTATTAATGCTTTCAAGGGAGTTGAAAAAACACGTACATATATCGCAGTTACAAAAATTATATTCGAATAATAATTTCCTTTTTTTTTACGATCGTATCGATATTCCATAGCATGATCCATATCTACAATCAGTTCTATTTACAAATATTGTCTCTTCGATCTTATCAATATTCACATCGTATAAACTTTGACTGAGGTTTCCCAAATAAAAAAAAGATGCCTAATCAGCCATCGATCTATAAAAAATTGGTCCTCGAAATACTCTAATACAAAATCTATGAAAACTAAAATCAAAATTATAAATATATTAATAGTACTATAATATTCAAATAACAATAATGTATACTATCTCCAAACACGATATCGATATTGAACAGATGAAATTCATTCTGAAACTGATCAGAAGCCCGAATACATTGCATCGCGAATGCTAATAATATATTCCCGTATGAAGTGGCCGATAACCGCGATACGATATTCCTTCACGCGCTGGTTCTTGTCACGGGAGCAGAGTTAATTTATTAACACTTTACCGACCGCTAGCGGTTCAACAGCACGTGCGACCAGCAGCTCAGGCGCAGATTCTCCCTGGTGCAGGCTCTGTTTCGGTTTAGACTCTCTAATATCATTCTTTTCGTTGATTGCGAACGGTAAGTTTTTCAAATTGGTATAAAACTGTGGGAGCTTACAAAGCAACGCAACTGAGCAATGCATCTTAGCACTAAATAACAAATTACTGTTCAGATAATGAGAAAGATTGTCGGCGATAAAAAAGCCGATTAATAGGCTATCGGTCGGTAAGTGTTGGCGACAAAAAACTGATTAATCGGCTATCGGTCGGTAAAGCGTTAATAACGAAAGCGTTCGACGCGCGCGTCTTTACTCACCATTCTGCCATCGCTATTCTATAGGTACGTCTAACCGGCGATGATCGTTTCGAGGCGCGATCGTGCTCAGTCGCGGATGCATTTACGACAAAAGTAGTCGGTGGATGGGAGGTGGTGGCTATAAAACGCGTAATAAACGGTGCTCCGTGTATCTGACTAACACAATGCGACGGTAACCGTGCTTAACAGGCACTCGTAAACCTGTATTTGGTGAAATAAATTGAACGGCGCCGTCATACGGCGAAACATCCTGATCCTGTGCTACGCAATAACGTCGAACGTGTCCTGGAACAATAGCGAATGGAACGCGGCGTTCCCGAGGCCACGATTAAATCTTTCATCGATCGTTAGGCTTATTTCCAGCCTCGGTTGATCGCGTGCTGAAAACAATTCTGGTTGATCTGCTTCGCGATCGACAGCTATGATTGAAAATGTTTGGCGAATTGGGTGCCTGATCCTCTTGATACGATATAGTCGGAAGTGTGAATATCTTTGGTGTCAGAGAGAAGCAATTTTTGATTTACAGGGGAAAACGTATGCGTGTGAACATTTAGCTCGTAATTACTATAGATTGGTATGTTGGTATACCAAGTATATAGATTGCTATATATTGGTATATTGGTATAGCTCGTATTTAGATTGGTATATTGGTATATAATTAGATAGACAAATTGTTCAGGAGTTTGCAAAAGATGATAACAGACTGGTAGACATTAAGTTCTAGATTGGTCAACGACATAGTACTTCATGACTCACACATTCCAAATTACCACGAGAATAAAAATTCCTAAAGATTCATAAGTCCTACCAATTATGGGTTAAATACTTTGCACGGCCAATGATGGCGCAACGCACAACGTGTGAAAATACAAATCGAAATATACAGACTATTCTGCGTAAAGTATTACAAGCCATCTTCTTAGAAACTATAGCGGACTAGGTTTTTTTTTTACATTTTAATGATACAAGAGGACTAATTATTCGAAGAACAATTCT
Organism: Bombus vosnesenskii; assembly: GCF_011952255.1. Lineage (NCBI taxonomy): Eukaryota > Metazoa > Arthropoda > Insecta > Hymenoptera > Apidae > Bombus > Bombus vosnesenskii. Next base: position 370,966 of record NW_022882976.1, on the reverse strand, counting down.
TTTGAAATGTAATGCCATATTAATTTCGCTTTGTTAAGATATTTCTTACAAAACTAAAGAACATTTGCCTGAAGCGTTTTTCGTTAATTTGCCTAATTAAAGAAGTCTAACGAAAGGAAACTCTGTGAAGAGGCTATCTAAGACGTCAAAGAGTAATTGAAATAGACCTATTGTGAGATGAAATTCATTTCATTAGGTGTTCAAAATGACGATCATTCGTTTCTAAACATTTGGTTGTTATTTTCATGATATCGTTCTGTACATCGGACAACATTGTTGCAGGTACGGATTTACAGAATTTTCGTAACACTTTACGCGGACAACCCTGTATAATGGGAAGAAGAATTCAATAATAAATAAATTTTGGCTGTCCAAACTTTTCTATGTATCCAACGTAGAACAATAAATAATATGAATTAGGTGATGCGAAAGATTTACAGAAACACGATTAGAAATCACTTGATATCTGACATCGACAAGAATTTACGGCGCCAGAGCAATTTTCGAAGGGAATTTGGCGACGCGTGAATATCGTAACATTTTGCAGAGACCCGAAATGTGCGGCATGCGTCGTACTTTACGGTATAATTACAAGGAAGGCTCGTAATTACCCGGAAAAATGAAAAATGTCGGCAGGAAATGGCGGCTAATTCGAGGTTAATGGGCGCGGCGCGGCCGCACACAGGCCGGCCATAATTTCGCGGCAATTTTCGATCGTTACCATCGAGATTGCCATTTCCACGTGGACTTTGGAATTGAATAATTTTCACCTATCATTTCCGTGTTCTCTGGCGACGCGCAAATTTCGCTGGCTAATTCGGCCTCTCCGAGCTGGCGACGGAAATCGTTCGGCCGCCTTCTGCCGAGTAGATGGGAATTCCGGTCTGTAATTTGCGCGACGAACTTTCGATTTTCAGCAGGTATCGCGCGAACGCGTTCCAGTACGCTTTACGGCTGCAATAGACCGCGCTTTACGATGTAACCATCCCATTCCCGATCGTTTGCATCGCAAATACGGCGAAATTGCCACGTTTCATAGGGATAAGCCAGCTCAAAAGTTTCGTTTTACTATGCACTCGCTGTAGTATATAAAATGCACGAAATAAAACATGTTTTGAATTCTGATTGCATTTAAATTACCGTTGAAAAACTTCCTTCGGGGATTGCGTCGTATGTTCTCTTTGGAATCGATGAGACATTTTCGGGATCTATCCATCGAAGAAAAAGAAACGAAATTATGTCGCGATGCAAGCTTCCTTCGCGTTTACGCTTGTTCCATATAGATTTTATTCTCCACTAATTCGTATTATTTTTTACTATATTTATCGTTATTAGTAGATTACGAATGTATATACAGTCGTGTGAAATTTGAAGAAATTTAAAGACAGGCATTTTAAATTCTTAGACTTTAGTATCATAATTACTTCATTTTTGGCAAGAAATAAACTAATGGAAGTAAGTTATTAGTTTCTTGAGAACTGAACATTATTCGTGTATTTTTGCGATGAAATTGAAATCTTGACGGAAGATGGAGCCGGTCGGTGTAACTGTCGAGAAATGCAAATCAAAAAACAAAACCAAAAGCTTTCCGTATACCTCAAGGCACCAAATTCGCCAATTTAATCGCCAGTCACGAGAAACTACCAGCGTCTCGAAGGAAGATCGATCGACGATCGTGACGCAACTCGTTCATTGTCCTCTTGGGTCGAAAGAGACGAGACGTGCAACGAACTCTCGTTCGACGTCACTTTGAAATCACGAGCAAACATTGCACCCTGCCAGGCCAGCGGAAATTACCTAACAGCCTGTTAAGCGCGTTTGTTCGTGGCTAGTCGCTTGGCTGGCAGACGCGGAACCGCTCGAAATTTCGCGATTTCGCGCTCGAAGCGAGGACACTCGTGTATTTCCCGTACGATCGGACAGGCAAACAGTCTCGCGATAGAGGCTCTCCTCTGTGAAAATTAAAAATTCCATCCTCGTACGGGCCGAGCGGTGTTTTACGAGCGGAGTCGCGCGTTATTTTTGCGCGGGCAGACACGAAATTCAATTTTCCATCCACCCTTTGCCGCTGGACACGTAACCGTGAGCGTTCTCTGCGTCCGAGAGGGCCCATTAACAGCGCTGAGGAACAATGCCTGCTAAATAGGCGCACTGAAAGGGTGCTGCTTTGGGAACAGAAGGGGATGAGGAGAGGAGGAGCCGGAGGAGCGCGAAGAGTGATATGCGAAAGAAACGAGGGAGAAGGAGATTCATGGAATGAGAATCGAAGAGGAAGATGAAAGATGAGGAAGAGGTGTAGAATTAGATTGTGTTGAAGGGAGGACAAATGGAGAGCTTGGGAAAATAGCGAGTAAACGATAAGAAGAAGTGAAAACAGTTTTTGTAAATCTTTGCGTTGAACCAGCGAATAAAGTCAGAAATAAAGAATTCGAAGAGAAGGCTGAAAGGCTAGAAAAAGAGAGTCGAACTAGGTTGTGAAGAAAGGCAGAATATATAACGAGGATCTCGAAGAAAAATTGAATGAAAAACAAAGGAGGATGGATGGATCATTTTTTGTAAATGCTTCTCATATCATCGAATGAAAGAATAATAGAAATGAAAAAGTAAGACATAATGTGTTACGACCGTTCGCGGAGAGACGTGATCGCGAGAAAAACGCGTCAGCGAGAGGCGTAAATTCTCGCTACGATTCTGACAATCGACGCCGCGAATCAGCCGTTCCCCTGTTTCGATTAGGATAACAGAGGTAGTTCAAATGATTGTGACACTGAATTAACGGGATTAGTATAAACTTGCATATTTAACAATATTTAAAATTATAATGAACACGTCACAAATGATTTAACGACGATACAATTAGTTTGTTAGTGTAATTCGACCCGATTTTATGGTATTTCTCGATGTATTCGTTTGACTAAGCTACCTCGATTTTATTCTTCTGAACTTCTCGATGCATTCGGTTTGAATCCTCATTTGCTACTGACTGCCCTTCGATCTTGTCCTTTATCTTCTCTGGGAGATGACCCCCACCACGCACGGCGCAACCGTTCGCACCTATGATCACGTATGCCATCTTTTTTGTGTAAATAAAATAACGGACCGAAGGCGAACTCTTCTTGACGACAACTATGCGTTTATCGCTACTTTGTGTATATCTCGACGGTCATGTAAGACGATCTGTCCGCGACACTGCAGCACCAAGGGAGACGGTTAGGAACACGGTCTATAGCGAGCCTCGGGGCGTAACATAATGCATTATAATTTATTATCGTGTTATATGACAATTGTAACAGAAAGAGGGGAAATAATATCTGTGAAGTAAAACATAAGATACAGTGAGTGATCTGTTATTAAAGACGACTCTATCTTGTTGAGTAAATAAATTAAAAATAGGTATATTTAAAAAAGGGAGAAATAGGGAAGGAAATCCTCAAAGATGAATTAATATGGGATGAGAAGAGGAGAAAGTCTTCGGGGTATAATGAAGTGGTTAAAAGAAGTAGTTCAGTGCAAAAAAAAAAGGACAGAGCGTAAATAGGAATCAAAGGGCAGAGAACGAGGAAGTTAAAAACCATGAAGGAATAAAACGAGAAGAGTGGAGAACCGAGCAAAACAAAAGTGGAGGAAGAACAGTTAAAGCGACGAACAATTCAAAGGACAGACAGAGCAGCATGGAACAAAGAGAGGCGGAGGCGACTGAAGAGCCGCGTAGACGAGAAGAAAAACGAGCACGAGGAAAAAAGGAGCGGAAGCGTCGCGCGGATAAAAGCGAAAGAGAAAGAGAACGACTTAACGAACGAGCAAGAAGGAAAGTCGCTCGTGACGGTTGCATTTGAAGTTGGAGATTCGCAGCTGTTGCAGGCTGCGTTATTTCGCGAATTTGTTTCGGCTGACGCTTAAGGAATTAAGCGGAAGTTTACGAATTATTAATGTTGTTAATATTAACTATATGATAAATATAATACATATAGTTTGAATTTTATTAAACACAGAGATAGATGTTACACGTGTGGGTAATTCTGCTTCACCGGATACATGAAGTTAATTAACTGAAATTAATCGATAATATATATGTCGGGTTATCATTAGAATTTAAGGCGCGTAACGATTCTTCGTTTGAATTAGCCATTGTTTTACGAAACAGAGATTATATTTACGCGAATATACAAGATTTTACAAAATATTATGAATAATGAGTTTAATGAATGATAAGATTAACAAACGATAAGTTTAATTAATGATTAGATTAAAGAATAATAAGTTTAACGAATAATAAGAGGAACGAATAATATGTCTTACGAATAATAAATTTAACGAATAATGAGATTAACGATTGATAGGTTTTACGAATAATGAATTTAATTAACGCTATTAGCAATATTCCGGGGTTCAAACGAATCCACGGTCAACGGGATAACTCTTTACTATGCGTAGAATAATTTTAAACACAAAAATACGATTGCTGAGACACTCGGTAAATTGCTTGATGTATCACTTTCCAAGGCGATCACATGAATGAATATCTGATGAAAATCTGTTTCGCTGTACGACTGCATTTGTTTGTTATATGCTCGCTGGAGGCATCGAGAAGGTTCCAATCGTCGTTGCTAGGCAGTTTCTGTCAAAAATTTGTTGTATACTCTTTGGAAGCATCGAGAAAGATCCAAACGCCGTTGCTAGGCAGTTTCTGTCTGGAGTTTGATTCCTAATACAACGTGTGTCCCATTAAATCGACATCCCCAAAGTACAATTCTGTGTGATTTCTAGGGAGAACAATACAACCGATCTACACCTTCGTCAGGCAAAACGTTTATCCCGTGACCGTGGCTACGTTCGGCGACCAGTTGTCACCTCGAACCCACTTTCGCTTTCACAAATATCAAACAATTACAAATGACAATTGCTTAATTACAGCTGTGATAAAATCTAGACTAAAGCATTAGAAGACTTCCTCAAAATTGCAAAGGGAAGGCTCCGGTTTTCCTTTCATCTCCGACATATATATAAAGATTTTTCATAATCAAAATTAGTTGAAGTTCCATAAAAAGTCAATAATATAACCAATGCTGCGGCAACCAAGAGTTTTGAAGTATGCAAAAAGTAAAACATGTTTAGTTTCAGAGTCGAGCAATTGTAGTTTTCAGTTGATTCCGAAGGTAATTAAAAAATTTCCTGAGTAGAATTTCTGGCGAAGTACACACAAAAATTTCTACTCCACCGGCATTCGATTATATGTACTTAGATGATTTCATTTTGATTTCATTTTCCAAAGTACATGTAAAAGACTCAAATATACTAGATCTAGTCCTTTTAATATCTACTGTATTTTAACATCAAATGAAAGAATATTCTCGTTTGTAAAGTAAAAGTTTCGGTTTCAGTGATTAATCGAGATATTCGGCCACAGGGTGCAAAACGTGTAAATGCGTTAGAATGAAGATCGAAACGTGCACATTGCACACGGCTCTTCCACCCCTTTGGCGGGGCACAGCGCGTGATGACGTTTCGTGCAGGCCGTTCATAAATTGCGACCGTGCACACGGTTCGCGTACTTACGCGAGAAATTGCGGGAATTAATTATCGTTGATTCACGCGTCGCAGCGGCTCTCTCCTCTTTCCGAGTCACTACTCTGTACGCGTGTACCATTTATTATCCCTAATTCGCGTTTTTACTAGAGGAATCAGGATATGCTGGAAAAATCAGAGAAGCGGAAGGTGGAAAAAACCGAGTTGATATTTGAATTTACCACTTGTTTACTGGCTGACTAGCTATGCAAATTAATTTGCGTTTTATTTTTGCAATGAATAATATGTATATCGATAGAACTATCTTCTCTCACATAATAATCGTAACAGCAAGGTATACGAAACTGTACTATTAACTGAAATTGTTATAAGCTGAATTATGTAAAATCACGTGACGAAGAAAGGGAACATACAGAGGATGTATCGAGACCAGATCCATCGCATAAATAAATTAATTAATAATAACTTCGGTAATAAAACAAATGAAATTTTGCAAGTGGTTTGGTTATTCTATCTGATGAGAAATTATCAAAAAAGGATGATTCTGGCGGAGGAGAATTAAAAAAAAAGAGAAGCTAATAATCTATAAATTGTAAATTGTAAATTTGTTAATATCGTTATACTTGGTAAATTTACATACTGCTAGGAGTGATAAAAGGAGACAAGATAGAAATTAAGATAAAGCAAAGAGCAATAAAGTTTCACGAAAAAGCAGAGGAAAAACAAAAAAGAAGAAAACTGTTGAAAGAAAGATAAAGGGAAAGGGAAAGAGATCGGGAGATGACGATTACGAATCGAACAGCTTAGGAATGCAAGAAATGGTGAAAAAGGTAAAAGAAAGGGACAGAGAAATTCAAAGACAAGTACAATATGAGACAAGATAAAAGGTGCAACGTATAATGTAAGCTACAAATAGATAAGAATAAATGTACCGGCAGAGTATTTCAAAAGAGCTGGGGATGAAAATAGTCAGATGCTAATAACAAAGGCTAAATGTGATAATATAGAAACATGGGATAGGTAATACGAAAAGAAGAAGAGGAAAGGAAGTGCGAGATTTGCCATGAAGGACGAAGCATCTGGAGTATATGCTCAGGAAATGCAAAGAACTGGTAAGGGGGAACTTGAGAAGGACATAGTCAATGGTAGGGAAAGAGAACAGCTAACAAAATTAGTTGTGCGAAGTGGAGAAAAGGAAGAAAGACGAAGAAAATCATAAGCATATGTATACATATAGTCATTTGATGTTAATTGACATTGTAAAGAGATTGTGAACGATATCATTTTCAGGGCTGTGAGGCCAAAAGTAAAGATATACACGTATATACGTGGTAAATTATTGTGTCAAATTTCTGTCGCTCATATATCAACCATAAAATGCCTTTTCCTTCGACATTCGTGCAAACAGAAATTTCCTTTTCCTATTTTATATTATCTTCGAACGATGATTCAATTTAGTTTTTGCTTTTGTACGAATGAGTTACACAGCGAAGCGGCACGTAACCGATTACAGCGGTACAAAACAAAAGTATAAAACGATCCTCGTCGTCTGTTGTTGCTCGGTTTTGATTATCGCCACGCGATCCCCGCCGGGTAATTATGCTCATTAATTAATCATGAGTTAAATAATAAATTAACCGGGCATACGTTTGCGAATTAACTGACCATTGCGGCAAATAAACGCGCTGACAAGTTAAATACAAATTAATACGTCCGACCACTGTTAATTATTAATACCGGTCGAATAAGTTCCTGATATTCGAAGCACGCGGATAATTCGATACCATCAGAATTTCAATCGATTTACGCGACGGACCGCACTGAATAAGTAATAGGATTTTTTTTTGGAAATGTGAAAGTATTAATTATGCGGAACTAAAGGGTTCATGGCGAACTTAATTGATAACGTCATGTTTAAATTAGTATTAACGTTAATCAAGAGCGTATTTTTCCTCAATTATATCGCTGTTTATATATTTGCTATTGTATGAAATGTGTTCGATACATATTTTATTGTTTTATATATTTCCCTTCTAAAATAAAAATGGTAAACGCTGCAGTGGCATAACTTTCAAGTGATAAATAATGCAAGTATCAAAATTAGTTTTTATTGTTATTATTATTATTGTTATTGCTTATTATTAATAATTTCTATTATTTACTTCTATCATATATTATACTATTATACTCTTATACTATTCGATACAAATATCTGGTACACCGCTTACCATTTCAATTCCTTAACCCTTCGAAGTCCACCTCCGTAATATTACGTTCGAAAAAACACGTTGTTACGCCATGCGGCTTGCCATAGATCATATTCTTAACTGTCAGTCGCGGCACTATAATGTCGCAGACGGATCGTCGCGGCTGCCCGGCAAACAAACATTGTAGCGGCAAGCGCATGGTTCATTAAGCAGGGCGACCTCCAGAAACGTCGATTCTTGGCCGTTATTTTATCTGGCGTAAAAGAATGTGGCGTGATCCGAACGTAGTGGGGGTCGCCTTCCAGGAAAAAACGGCAAAAATCGAAAGGCGTCAGAACGTTTCGAGAAGCCAAACAGTCAACACATATCTTATATCGCGCATTACGTAGTCACATTTCTTTTTGTTGTTCCATTTATATCTTTCTAGTTAATAAGTTGTTGCAATAAACATTAATTTAGTTGTGTTAATTCTGTGAAATTTCATTGAACTACCCTTATTATCATAATCGAAATAAGGGAATCGATCAGTTCGTGGCGGCGATTGTTTAATCGTAACGGGAACTTACAACTCTCGTTGACGTGATATCTCACGATCGCGTCTCTCCGCGAATGATCGAAACATTTTGGTCCTTCGAGCCGGATTACGTGCCAGTGAAGAGTGCACTTACCAGTGACCACACAGTGCCACGTGACTTTATCAAAACCAGCAGCGGGAGCAGGAGCATCCACTACAGCGAAACCAATGACGTCAGGCGCGTCATCTTCGAAGAAACACATCCCATTGGCAAGGGAACGCAATCACGCAGCCTTCCGTCGCAGCCGGACAATCATCAACGCAACGAATTTCACAACTTAACAATACAACCGAACGAGTGGCCGTCGGGAAGGAACAAGGCGTTCCTCACCAAACATACACGCGATCTCACGCCGCACGACAGTAAGGTAAGCTCGTTCCTTATTTCGACCATCTCCTATCCTCGGCAACGATGACGAGCGAAGACCAACTCATCTCCCTGCGTCGGAGACGAGGCTATTGTAGCGGCCGATTCACATATTTATCGAACCGACTGGACGAGTACGAGCAATCCGAGAGTCAGCAAAATTCCTTATTAAAGAATTACGAGAAACAACTGACCGAAGTTGCGAGTCAATTCGAAGCGATTCAACTCGAATTAGAAGTATTGGACGAGGAGGAACAAGCGCGCGGCTTCGAAATAAGGGATCAGTACGTCGCGGTAGACACAAGGCTACAAAATCTTCTGAGGAACGCGCAAACAGCTTCGCCGTCGACATCCATGAACCCTCCAACCTGTGCATCATCCGCAAGTTTAAATCCGATATCCATTAAATTACCAGATCTTCGGCTCCCTACTTTTGACGGAAGCTTAGAAAAATGGAACACGTTTTATGATACCTTTTCCTCCACAATCGATAAAAATCCTAGTCTCACTGACATACAGGAATTCCATTACCTGCAGTCCGCCCTGCAAGGAGAAGCAGCCGATTGTTTAAACGCGTTACCCCTTAGTAATGTAAACCACAGTCAGGCTATAGCCGTTCTCAAGGAAAGTTTCGAATGTCCACGATACACAGCTTTCAGTCACTGCATGGCAATAATTGATTATCCAAGGATAACCAAAGAATCTCCAACGGAATTAAGGCGCTTAGTCCACACATTTAAACAACACATATATGCATTGAACAAATTAGGAGAATCCTACCCCGATACCAGTGCTATGCTCAACAGCCTCATCCTCTCGAAAATACCACTAAGTATCCAAAAGCAATGGGAAATGATGCTGCCCAATAACGAGGTGCCTCCGTACATTCATTTACTAAACTTCCTAGAGAGATTAGCACGAAGCTCCAGACCGATCACCACGGTCAGACAAACAAGAGAATCACCGGAACAAACTACTCCGGTCCGTCAACGCGCATCACGAGGGCATGTACTTACGGCGACACAGGTTACTCCAACATGCCCCACCTGTCAAGGACCACACCCCATTTGGAGATGTGACACTTTCAAAACCAAATCCCTTCGCGAACGCATTCGGGAGGTCAAAAGAGCATCACTGTGCCTCAACTGCCTCGGGAAAGGGCACACAACGAAGCATTGTTTCGCCGGATCATGTCGCGTATGCGGAGAACCACATCATACAATGCTGCATAGAACAAAACGCCATTCAGGGTCTCGTTCCAGCACGTCCAGCCCGAAATCTTCCCCATCAAATAGCCGATCCACAACACCTTCTTTGCCACCCTACGTATCACCCACTCGTCGCAAAAAGCACACAACAGACCACAGATCGGAAACACCACGAACAGCCGCGTCTCCAAGTCCACCACCCAGTGACAAACGAACACACAACCAATGACGCCGACGATCGACGACTCCGTTGATGACCGAACATATCAAACCAATAGCATCCGAATTACTGTCCAATGATCTAGTCATCACAGCGCAGATTAATATTTTGAATGATAAACAGCAACCAATCCGTTGTCGAGCGTTGCTCGACACCGGATCCAGTATGAACTTCATTACCGAGGAATTAGCAAAATCGTTAAGGATAAGGCAAAACAAATGTTCGGTCCCGATCGGAGCTCTAGATACCTTGACAACGACCTCTAAGCGACACATCACGGCCACGATCACTTCCACTGACGGTACATACACGCGGACATTAACGTTCCTTATCATTCCAATCATATCAACCTTAATTCCCAGCGAACCCATCGATCGTTCGACACTTGAGATACCAAAAAATCTCAAATTGGCCGATCCACGATTTCATTTACCAGCTCCGATAGATGTACTATTAAGCTCAGGTTCAACACTCGCGTCGATGTGTGTGGGACAAGTCAACCTCACGCAGCCAGACGAGCCTGGACTGCGTCTGCAAAAGACGCGATTCGGATGGGTAATCGGGGGGAGTCCAACTTCCCAAACCGCTACAAACATATTTCACACATCCACGACGACTTTACAAGCAGACCTCGCGCGGTTTTGGGAAATCGATGAAGGACTCTCAATTAAACATATCTCAGAGGCAGATCGACGATGCGAAGAACACTTCCAAGCCCACACCCGACGCACCAGCGATGGACGATACATCGTCGCTCTACCTTTCAACGATCAGCTTCAGTCACTCGGATCCTCTAAAACGCTGGCGAGTAAACGACTCGCCTCACTCAATCGCCGATTCCAGCACGACAAACGTTTCGAATCAGAATATCGAACGGTAATACAGGAATACCTGGCGTTGGGACACATGACGAAGGTCAATGACAACCACTCCGACGACAACGGATACTATTTACCCCATCATGGCGTGACCAAAGCATCGAGTCAAACCACCAAACTCCGTGTAGTTTTCGACGGATCGGCACCAAGCACTACCGGAACCTCCTTAAACGATACACTTCACACAGGACCCAAGTTACAGGAAGATTTATTTTATATATTAATTAGATTCCGCGCTCATCAATACGTACTCACCGGCGACATCGAGAAAATGTATCGGCAATTCCTCGTACGACCAGAGGATCGGAAATATCAAAGGATATTATGGCGCAGCGCGAGTGGAGAAACAGAAACATATGAGCTTAACACTGTAACGTTCGGTTTATCCGCAGCCCCGTATCTAGCTATTCGGTGCCTCAAGCAACTGGCAGAGGACGAAGGACATCGATTTCCACGTGCAGCACAGATACTGCAGCGGGATTTCTACGTAGACGACGCTCTCACCGGAGCTGAAACGAAGGACGAAGCCCTTACGCTCAGAACAGAACTCATCAATTTACTTCAACTGGCCGGCTTAAACATACGAAAATGGGCGTCAAACGATAATGACTTATTACACGGACTTTCCTTAGAAGAAACAAATCACCAACATTTTTTGGGCGACTCGCAAACCTTGAAGACGCTGGGGGTGTTTTGGAATTCATCCGACGACTCTATTCTTTACTCGGTCGAAGTCAAACCCACGCCCTCCCGAGTCACGAAACGAATCATCAGCTCGGAGATTGCAAAAATTTACGATCCGTTCGGTCTGCTCGCACCGGTGATCGTTCGGGCCAAGATGCTACTTCAACGAATATGGTCGTCGAAAATCGATTGGGATGAATCACTTCCGATCGAGTTACATACAGAGTGGGAAAGGTACTATGCCCAATTACCCTTATTAAACAACGTCAGGTTCCCACGCAAGGCAATAATCGAGTCCGCAATGGAAATTGAACTGCATGGTTTCTGCGATGCCAGCGAAAAGGCTTACGGAGCCTGTGTTTATCTCCGAACCCTTAACACCAACGGCCGTGTTTGGACCCAACTTCTAACCGCAAAATCGAAAGTCGCCCCACTCAAGTGCCAGACCATTCCTCGGCTCGAGCTGAGCGGAGCACTCCTTCTTACGTCCCTGATGTCGACAGTACAACAAGCCCTATCACACAAAATTACTCGAACTATCTATTGGACCGATTCCACTATCGTCCTCCATTGGCTCAATACATCACCTCACACCCTTAAAACATTCGTCGCTAACAGAGTCTCCGAAATTCAAACAAAAACCAGCATCCGCGATTGGCGCCACGTTCCTACCGACGACAATCCCGCGGACTTAATATCACGCGGCCAAACACCCGAAGAGTTTCTGCGCCTAACCATCTGGCAGCACGGTCCTGCATGGCTCTACCAGTCGGAAGGCTATTGGCCGACATGGGCGCTAACACCGCAAATTGAAGTACCGGAGCAGAAGGGGGCGATTTGTCTGTCCGCAAACCCCGCCGATTACAGTTTGTTGCAAAGGTATTCATCCTGGCCCAAGTTGATACGAATCATAGCTCGTTGCCTCCGTTGGAAACAGAAAAGGAACCGAGCGGCACCCCTAATCGTTACTGAATTACGCATAACGCACAATAAACTGATAAAATTGTTGCAAAACATCCATTTCTCCGAGGAAATTCGTACACTCCAAAAAGATCGGAACGCGGCGATAAAGGGTAAGCTCACGCGACTCAATCCGTTCATAGACAAGGAAGGAATATTGCGAGTTGGGGGTCGACTCAGTCATTCGTCGATGACCTTCGCCCAGAAACATCCCATAGTATTACCTAAGTCATCCGTTACAACACGCATCATAGAACACGAGCACAAGATCCACATGCATTCCGGAACGCAGGCTACGTTATACGCAGTAAGACAAAGATACTGGCCCGTCGACGGTCGAAGTCAAGTATGGCGGGCGATCAAAGGCTGCGTCCGCTGCTGCCGCGCTCAACCACCGCCGGTAGAATACGTGATGGGTAATCTGCCGGAGGCGCGAGTAACGGAATCTCGCCCATTCACAAACGTCGGCGTCGATTACTGCGGGCCGTTCCACATCAAGGAAAAACGAGATCGTAACCGTCGTCAGATAAAAGTATACGTAGCCATTTTCGTATGCCTAGCAATTAAAGCGGTACACATCGAGCTCGTTGACGATCTCACTAGCGAAGCCTTCATCGCCGCTCTTCGCAGATTTATCGCTCGACGAGGGTATTGCTCCACCATCCATTCTGATAACGGCACCAACTTCAGAGGAGCAAGCAACGAATTACGAGAGCTTCACGATTTATTACAATCGGACGATCACAAAGAAAAAGTAACCGCATTTTTAGCCGACAAACAAATCGAATGGCGCTTCATTCCCCCTCATTCACCGCATTTCGGTGGGCTATGGGAAGCAGCGGTGAAGTCATTTAAACGCCACCTCAGGCGTGTAGCCGGCAACGAGTTACTCACCTCTGAACAATTGAACACTCTTATCATAGAAATAGAAGCAGTCCTCAATTCCCGCCCGCTAACTCCTATCTCCACTGATCCAAATGATCTTCTAGTCCTCACTCCCGGACATTTTCTCATTGGCGATTCACTAATGTGCTTACGTGATCGAGATTTCAGAGACATTCCATCGAACCGACTCTCCAGATGGCAGCATATCCAACAGCTTAAACAGCATTTTTGGAACCGCTGGCATAAGGAGTATTTGAACGAGCTAACAAAAAGGCACAATCGTCATCCTCAGAGAGGACAACGTTCCCTCCATGCATTGGCCTCTGGGCCGAGTTATCAAGATTCATCCAGGCGCCGATGGTGTCATCCGGACAGCTACAGTTCAGACGGCAAAGAGCATTTTGGATCGGGGCGTCAAAAGGCTTGTCCCACTGCCAATTCAACCCGATCTCGAGAAACCCGAACAACTAGCCACCGAGACGAAATAAGATGGGAACTTCAACCACACCTCGCTAGTTTGATCGGTACCCTCGCAACGGGGGGAGAATGTTACGCCATGCGGCTTACCATAAGTCATATTCTTAACTATCGATCGCGGCACTATAATGTCGCAGACGGATCGTCGCGTCTGCCCGGCAAACAAACATTCTAGTGGCAAGCGCATGGTTCATTAAGCAAGGCGTCTTCCAGAAACGTCGACTCGTGGCCCGTATTTTACCTCGCAGTAAAAGAATGTGGCGTGATCCGAACGTAGTGGGGGTCGCCTTCCAGAAAAAAACGGCAAAAATCGAAAGGCGTCAGAACGTTTCGAGAAGCCAAACAGTCAACACATATCTTATATCGCGCATTACGTAGTCACATTTCTTTTTGTTGTTCCATTTATATCTTTCTAGTTAATAAGTTGTTGCAATAAACATTAATTTAGTTGTGTTAATTCTGTGAAATTTCATTGAACTACCCTTATTATCATAATCGAAATAAGGGAATCGATCAGTTCGTGGCGGCGATTGTTTAATCGTAACGGGAACTTACAACTCTCGTTGACGTGATATCTCGCGATCGCGTCTCTCCGCGAATGATCGAAACACACGTTATACGTATCACGTAAAGCGTTTCGTTCTCACGTATTTTTCTAAAATTCAGTGAGCCCTTATTAAAGGCTTAATAATACTTTTATCTATATTCATAGTTAGAAAATTATATTATATAGATATATTATCGCAGAATTAAGAGAAAGGTAAATAGTCGATTCTTTCGCCATTTCTTTTTTTACGTGAAAGCTAAAAAATTTTCGGCCGTATACGTAACCCTTGTCACGACCAGTGTCGATGAAACGAAAGATTTCCAGAAAGGGTCGAAGGGATCAATTCTCCGACGCTGTGAATTCCTGCCGGGAACCGTTCCAGGAAGGAGGGGCATGCCAACTCACGCACCGCGTAACACGCAAGCAGAATGCGTGTACATTGGACGGACATTTTTGTTCTCGAGGATATAACGCGACATGATGCATTACAACCGGCCGGATATACCGGCTGACGGTTTTCTGTCCTGAATGAATAATCACATCGGTTAACGCGACACGTTCGCCCATCTCTGCGGCTGGAATTCTCTTCGTGTTCAAATCACCATGCTTCGACTTTTCATTAGCGTAAAGAACATCTTGTCGAGGTTCCTTCTTCTTCTTCTTCATCTGCTCGTTTCGTTATCCTTGAAATGATCTGGTTTCGATCAATCAATACCATTTGTACAATCGTTCAATATAGTTTGACAGATATTTTTTACTGCATTATTTACGTTAAATAATATTTCTCGAGAAGCATAATGTTCATTTTTATTACATGAAATTCCTTGCAAATTCTTCTTGAAAAATATGATAATGGATATACATAATGACAATTGAGGTACATTTAACGTCAAGTAATTAATCAAATTTTCCTCAAGGGAAGATGTATCCCTTTGATATCTTCTTCCCAAATTTTAGAGAAAATTTTGAGCATCTTGGAGGATTTGGGAGTTTATTCATAAAAAGTGCATAGAATCGTAAGGATTACACAAATAGCACAATTTAAATATATCGATTATTTGCATGGATGAAGATCACGTATGTAAAGACTACTTATATTTGGATAATATCTACTGAAATATAATGTTCATTTCAAGTCACATAGACTTGACGAGAACAACAGGGTCGAAATATATCAAATAGTTACAGATAATGCGACGTAAAAACGCAACGTAGGTAAATGCATCGAATAATTCTTTCGATCGTATGATAATCCACTAAAGAAACAGTTCAACAGATAATTTAGTCAATCTGGACAGGGTGCCCAAGCTTTTTACAAGATAAATTTAACGTTAAGATACGTTAAACAGAAAAAAATGCCTATGAAATTACAGGGCACGTAGATCGAGTGGTTCATCGCCGCGAAAAGTAAACGGTAGACTGTAATTTAGTTTAAAGAGGTAATAAAACAGCATAGATTTATCGAACATGACGTCCTATCGGGATGTTCGGATGAATTGAGACTCGGAACAGCGGAGGGGCGATGGGACCAAAGGGTGGCGTCGTTATTGCTGTCTGTAGACTGTCATTTCCGTCGGTAGCATGGCTGATATAGCCGTGTCGTAGGGATGTTATCGACTTTTCAGCAGATACCAGACACGATTGATCGCGATAGATCTTCCACTTTGCAATTTCTATGACTTTACAGCGGCTCATGAAAGTATCTGAGCAGTTACGGTAGGAAACTTTTCTATATAAATATATTGTGCGTGATATACAAAATAATTTGAAATTTCACTAACTAAAATGATTGTCACGATTATATTGATTGAATTTGAAACCAATTTGAAAATGTATATAGAAGTTACAAGATATTTATTGCAAACATACATTTAATAACAAATTAGTATAATTGTGAATAGTCATTTTAAACATACAACGAGTGTCAAGTATAGTCCCATTGAATAATAACGACTATTTAAATCAATATCTTTGTAGCTTTGATGTATATTTACAGATTTGTTTCAAATTTTACTAATGTAATAATGATAGTCGAGTTCCACTTTATAGATCAAGTAAAAAATTTCCTACAAATATTCGAATACTTTGTGAGGGTCTGTATGTGATTTTATGTTAAATAGGGCTTGAAAATTATCGTGTTTCTTTTTTATCTTTTTTCTTTTGTTATATTATATGTGGTAAGATTATTTGTCTGGTATTGTCGATAATTTTGGGATCTCAAGATCTAAAGGGAGTTTAGACATCTGGCATTCATAAAGACCTAAGACTTACCAGGATCTTAGGAACGTTGAATATTTCAGAGTTTCCATGGACCTCGTATTCTGAAACCCTGCCAAATTCTCAAGATTTTCAGAAATTTCTAATATCTCCGGAAACCTTGAAACCCACGAGACTTCTAAGGCCTCAGGATTTCAGGGATCTAGAAATCTTTCAAACTACCTAATGGTCTCGAGACCCTTGAAATGCTACGAATCACTCTGTCGCCGTAATACTTTTTGAAACCTTTACATTTTACATATGTATACCTTCCTGAGCCGTATCATCCATTTTCAAGAACCTACACTCATCAGACTCGGATATCTATTATCCAAATTCTGTACATCTGCATCCGTTGAAAACGTAAACCGGTTTATGTGCTGAGACGAAACTTTTGTTCCATTTTGCAAGAAAATGATTAGGTTCCGGAGTATGTTTCTTACACACCTTTTCTGCGCTATTTCGAATATCAGCAGGCTATTCGTATCGCACATCTTTGCTTTCTCAATGATTGATCTACTCTAACGTCTTCTGCTTTGACATTTTTTATAAGATGAAATAAAAAGTTTGAAATTTCCAAGTCAAGGCCAGATCTACACCGATTGAAAAAAAGATTCATACACAAACAGACCATATACAGGAATATTTAATTAAATTGTTTCCTATTTATTGTTCCATTGTCTTGGTATCTAAAATCGATCCTGTAAACAGCGTCTACATCTTTTATTTGCAGCCTCTGTACGACCCAAACTTCCTCTCGTATTCGAATCTTTTCCCGCATTCGATTAACAAAATCAAACGCAACACGAACAAAGTACGCAGATTTTAGGCGAGTCTACGAGAACGCAATATATATCCTCGGAGAAGGTCTGTGAGATTCCCATGCAATTTCAAGTACGCTTCACACTGTTCTCCAAGTTCAAAACTGCATTTTAACGAGACGCGTCTCTATTACGCATCTTAGTCTATAGTGGGTATCGCTGCTTTCAAGCTAAATGCTTTCATGTTTGTTAAGAGTTTCGCTGATTCCATGACCTTTCGCCGAATTCGTAGATATCGTTGCGCCGTGAAGTTTCTAGTAGCTGTTTGCAGCGCTGTCATACTCGAGGCATATGCTTCGCACTTAGATCAGCCGACGTGCCATTCGTGCGAGACGAGCCATTTTCATGAATATTCTTGCGCAGACGAGCTTTGTATACATTCGTATTACTGATGTTGTCTCGATAAGAGAATGGACATTACGTTACACTCTGTATTTAATTTTCCTTTCTATGAAGATAAACCTCAACAAATCAAAAAATGAAACAAATATAGAGAATTTTTAACTTATCTATAAACATTCCCGTTTGCTTGATTTCTGAATTTCATTGGATAAAGAAAATATCGATTTGATGTTTAATCGTTTCAAAATTTTGGAGAGTCATTACAATTGACGACCATTGATCATCAAAGTCGTTTCAGGGTCATAAGGTGTTACAAAAGTCATTTCATTGGCAGTCAGGATCGTTACATGATTACACAGATTTATATCGAGGTCGTGTCATTGCTAAGTTATAGCACTAGGCACTGAAGCCTTACTATTACTATTCAAGGTCATTCAGAGACCTCCAAAAGTCATCGAAATCGTATTATTGACATCTAAGGTCACTTGAAAAGCACATATAATTTTATGCTTTATTTGTAAAAATATATACGGACATTTATGAGCGAAGCTTATTCCAGTAATGTTTTCTCAAAGTACAGAGTTTAAGAATCGTGAAATTTTTCAGGGTCCAATGGATTACATTGTGAAGAAGTATTAAAAATGGCACGAGCTTACCAGCGATCCAATCGACATAACGTTATTGTCCGGCAAGGGGCCAAGAAGTTCCTTAATAAAATTCAAACTTCCACGATATAATGCGTAACCGTCCCGATTTTCGGAGGCTATTGGCGACGGGAAATACGATACCGGTGCCAAATGGGGTTGGCGATAAAAATTCGTTTCGCCGGCTGGGAATAGCATCGCGCAGAAATCGTAAGGAGACGTGCTTACATGCCAAAAGACGGGAAAACGCGAAATACGCTCTTATCGATGGAATTTCATCTGGTCGTTTCTGACTGAATCCATTCCTCAACTTATGTCACTATATTCAAAATGTCTTTATGTATGCCAGCTCGCGAAATCAACATTTCCCCCTAAAGTATGAAATCTTTCTTCGTATCTATGGTCACGAGAATCGTTACAAATTTCCTCAGATCGTAAGAGCAGAAGATTGTAGAGCCCCTTCGATCTATTTGATCAAAGATCAGCGAATCAGAATTAAAACAAGTCAGATTTTTAGAACATACAGATATTGAAATCGCGATATCTATGGTTATCGCGAATGATAACTGTAATTTTCTGGTTTCTCTTCTTCGAAGTTCCTCTTCTTTGTTTTTCGACGAGAATACGTCTATTCAAGTTTCACTAGGTTTTACCTTTTAGCGTTAAGTATAAATACACTACTGGTTTAAAGCTTGGAAAATACTACTTGCACGTTTCATTAAATCCAAGAATTTTACGGGAAAACTATTATCTTAGAAATTTTATTCAAACACCTATCGCGATAAACGGGATTATTATCCACGTCTACGATATTAATTTCGAATTAATAGCAAAAGCAGCTGGAGAGAATCTTGCGCAATTGAATTAATATCAACGCTTTTTCTTGCTTATAGATGCAATTTTCCTCGATGACGCGTTCCCTGCACAGTTATCGTATCTTTCTAGCATTAGCATAACCATAATCCACTCGCAGCTGAAATGACGTGCAAAGGGCATCGAGAAGTCGTGGTGCATCTGCGTTTGTGCAACCGGGATAGCGTGAGAAGCGCATCGACGCTTTTGTTGCGAGCACGCACGATGCTTTGTTGTCTCGCTTCTCGTGGCATTCTGCCATAAGCAACCCCTTCGCAGAATCGACCCTGTCCCGTTTCCGAGATGCGTTCGACGTGACTCGAGTCGAGGGGTAGATCCCATGGCTCCGCCTTAACGTGCTCTTCCGTCTGCTTGGCTAGCCTCGTTTCTCGCCAAACACGCGTTCCAGTCTCCGTTTTTTTATTGCTCCAATGACAATGTGCATGCTGGCCAAGGATCGTTGTCTGATATTTCCGTAGTTATTTCTGACATAAATGCGATATGGCTCAAGGTAAGGAGAAAGAGTATGTCTTTTCGTGGTGTGAGTTTGAGGGTGTATAAACGGAATCGTTATCATTCCTTGATAGAAGATGTAATAAATGCAAGTTTTCATAATAGCGACAGTAGATTTTAGTAATCTAATATCAGTCGTGTTGTGTCGACCTTTCCAGAGGCGAATAAAAAAAATTCTTATCAATTTCGATCTTTTCTGAAGCATTCATGTTTTTTAAGATTTCAATTTCCTCTAAGAAGATTTTTTAATGTAATTTAATTCATATTAAGTTCATGGCTAATCTGGTTTTGGTAAGTGACGAGTTTAAAATAAAAACGAAACTTTGGGGAGATGCATCGTTGCTATATTACCGACAAATAGATGCCCATTTCCAGCTGAAAAGCACTAGGACACCTTTCATTTTTAATTCAACTTTTACTAATATTTGATGCACATTATGAGCATTAAATTGTACGAATTTTTTAGTAAGATTCTTAATATGAATTAATGTAATCAATTCACTTTATATCTTATTCCCCATATAAAGTATAAACTTTTGAAAGAATCATATTGCTCATACAATAACCTAATATTTCACATCAGCTACAAAAGTTATCTTCAAAGGATTTTCCAATAAAAAGTGTAATTACTTGCTTTTATTACTTAATCCGACTAATAAAAATTTCACAAAAGATCAGTGTCGACGTCATTTTCTGACTTGGAAGATTTCTTTAATTTAATTCGTAAGTATACGGCCAGCAGACGCATCGATTAAAATTTTGGAATTCAATAGGCTGTTTACGCGGCATTTGCGCGGGAGTACAATCGAACGCGGGAATTAAATTTTAATCATTTATGGGAGAACCGGGATACGCGGCGGTCCTTTAACGTTGTATTTTACACCGCACTTAATACCCTATTTAACGCTTGCTTTCGTGTAATTGGACATGACTAATGAATTGCAGATAATTAAGCAATTATTCGATTCCTGCGAATCATTGCAGTCGACTGCGTCATTAACGAGCTCGCCAAGTCAGCTTCTTCTTCTTTTTGTCTCATTTATCTTCAAATGAATTTGCGATTAACTATTGTAGCGGAAACGAAGAAATCGACCACCCCTCGAATCTTACGCAGTAATAATGTTCGTCGCGATGGGAATATAATTTATTGGCTAGTCGTTATATCGGCTTACATGTTGTCAGGCATGAAATAAGGAATCGATAAGATTCGTTAATGGACTGATTTAATTTATCTCTTATCACTGATCACGAATATAAGAGACATAGGAAGATACAGGAAAATCGTTACATAAGATCGTTTGATTAATGGTAAAATGACCCGAACACATTGTACTGGAGATTATATGAAGTTTGTACGATATTGTAATTTTCTTTTACAATTATCGAATATCCTTAACCCCTTCGCTACGGACAACGTATACATTTCTGTATAAAAGTCTTAGGACGACTTTCAATTTTAGTAAGAGTTTAGTATTTGATAGGAATTATGATGTTACACCTATTTTTTGATAAAATCTGATTAAATTGACTGGGTATGTATATGTATTGTTGAGAATTGTGGATCTTAATCGCCGAAATAAAAGTAAAGGAACACTACGGTTACACTTAGAATTCATATTAAAATAGTTTTAGATTTATTTAATAAACGATTCCCAGGATCTTCGTCGATACACATTTGCACGTGTCTCAGCACTTTCTTTATCTCACCTTTATTTGCCTCTCTTCTATATCACCCTGCTAAGGGAACAATTACATTCATCTGCTTTTCGAGACGCTCTGCACACACATACTTCCATACACTCACATTCACATACGTGTGTCACTACTACGCGGCTAATCTAGTCTAGCACACAAAATTATACATATCTCAATATGTATATATTTATAGATAGTAACTAATAGAAATATTAAATAATATTATTATATAATATCAATTGCTAAAGGCGTATGTGTACGTTGTCTATGATGTAGAATAGTATTAACGTTTCTACGGTTTAAACGCAGCGAAAGGTTAAAGGTCTTACATTCAATACAATCTTCGAAGACAACGTTTCCAACTTCGTTCGCGAACGTGATCCTTCAATAAAACGAACAACCACTATGATTTAACGTCACAGTACCAGCTTCCGATATCCGGTGTAATATATCCGGTTGATAGCATTTCCGACGGCGAGATTTGTCATCGAGAAAGGTTCCGATATGAAAGAATTATCGCCGACCTCTTATCTCGTAGGCATACGTTATCCATAAACCTTATTCCGATAGAAAGAATTCAACAATTTTTCATATTATTACGATCTACTCCCAAGGTCAAAATTGTGAAGATAGATATACAGAGAGAAAAGAAGAGAATTAATTTTATTACATTAAACTGATGAGATTTTTATTATAATATGGAATATATAGATTTTTTATAGTCTAACGTTTCGAATGAAATATCATCCTCAAATGTTTTGATAATTCCCTAATAATTTTTCAGATTTACTTAGATTTTCACAAGCGCCTTGATATTTCTGAACGGGGATGTATACATTTTTCTTTGTATTTAATTCCATCACAGAATGTTACTCGTATAAAAAATCTATTATTACCATTTATGAACAGTCTTAATATTTATGAGCAGACGCGTATATATTCCTCGTTGTATTTAATTTTATTAACGAACGTTATCCGTACGATAAATACCAGTAATTATTATTATTATTTCGAATACTCGTATATCGAAACTATGCTCGAACAACCCTCTAACGATGGGGTTAAAAAATCGAAACATTCCATGAGCAGCGGATGATGCATCGTGCAAACACTTGAATCCCTCGAAACGTTCGATGAACGCGGACACAACGCTAATCTACGTAGCACGGTGAAACAATCGTGTGAAACAAATGTGTAAATGTTAGCCAAGGTAAAATTTCCGCAGCCCACCGCGTTCGATTCGCACCGTAGTTTGGCCGAGAAGGGAAAACTTGTAATCTCGATACAACGCTGCGATAATACGTTCGCGAGGGAGGTTTTGGCCGGTTCGAGATATGTTATTGGAAGGACGCCAATATCGATGATTTACCATGAAATCCGGTAGTTATTGCGTGGGAAACGCGGTCGCATTATTTATACGTTATATCGAGTCGATACTTTTCCGGCGAGCTGTGCACGGGAAATAAAGCGCTGTCTGTGGCTCGATGAAATAAGCGATTTTCGCGAACCCGTGCACACATGCACATATATACGCGTGTATAGATACATTTACGTAGAGAGGAAGGCAAAGGAAGGAGAAATCGATGTCGAACAAGCGTCTCGAATTATTACCGGATGTTTGGCAACCGCATCGATTTGCAGGCCTGGTTTCTCTTTTCCTGTCTATCGATGGGAAACGTGGATCCCTGCATAAACGAAGTTGCACCGAGTTGTGCTCTCCCAGGGTTACGGGAGACCTTGTTCTCTTCTGACGGTAGAATATATAGGGTGATAAAGTATTAGAAGCTATCTTCTTCGAAAGCACCGCAGATACCGAATTGAATTTGTCGACGAATTATGACTTTATTGTTTTCCTCGCTTCGTAGTAATTTTATACTGCGCTTTAAAAAATTCTCTATGTTGATGAATCTATTCAATTAACGGCCAGCTCGTCGTATCTCGTCGCTCCTGTATCGTAACTAATTCATCGATATAATTAATGTCTGTAAAGCTTTTTACATTTTTAATGACTTTAATAGAGAATTAAACGAATCAAAATATTTTTATTCTTATTACATATTACGTAATTTTTCGTTATGCTCATAATTCGCAATAGTTAAGCTTCAAGAACATGAAGCTCTTCGTATTCGTATTTGTTTGTCTTAAATAGGTCAGAGGGGTTAACCTTTCACACTGTATAAAATTCTGGGGTGAGTGTTTATGGAATGGCATATTAAGTTTGCGTCATTCGTTATGCTGCACTTTATGTATAAATATATCTATGTATATATATATGTCAAAATATTTGTAAAGTTAATTTTGGTCAGAATTTAGATTTAATTGGCAACAGGGGGATTTTTCAATTAATGTAGTTGATGCACGAGCACACTTGAAATAGATAGAAAATTACTGAAAGCACGTATTCGCTTCGAACTCGAGTAGACCAATTTATATTCCGTATGCATATGTATTTTTCCATAGGGCTGGTTCAAGCGTTTTTTTACTATGTACAACATGAACGTGTTTTAATTAAATTGGTTGAACGTGTTGTACAAACGTTGTAGACGGGGAAAATAAAAAATTAATCGATACTGCAATGAAATTGGAATTTTTTATTTCGACTAGATTTTGATAAACGAAATAGTTTTTAAATCTGGTATCTTGTAATCTATCGACTGAATTTTTAGGATATTAATAAAAAATATATCCACAACAAACTGATTCAATTTTCGTATGAACATTTTATGGGAAAAATATGATGGGTCACATTTTCTGTTTATTATATGACAATAATGCTAAAACCCAGTACTTTGTTAACCAATAATACATTACCAAAACTATCTTTTTATTAAATTTGTTTATTGAATTCTCTTGAAAAATATTTATTTGTCAAAAAATATTGGCTGTCACATATTATACATGTATTAGGTATGCCATTAATATTTTCATAAAGCTTCATCAATTTATCATCTATTAATAAATGACTTATATTTTCAGATCAAATATGTTGTGTTTCTCCTTAATCATATTATGTCAAAGTACATTATATTATTATCTTATCTTTCATCATCAAATAACATAGAAATCAGAAAATTAACGAAAGTGTACATAACGTATCATTCTTCTGTAATTGTCATATATAATATAGAATGTTTTCTTACCTGGCCAGTTCTCTCTGAAGGTGATGAACCCTGGAGCGTGCTCTTTCAGCTTCAGCCGTAGCTTCGCGTACCCGAGCTTCGGCTTCCATTCGTTGTCGTCGTTCGCGTTCCACATCTCGTTGCGTAGCCTCTCTCTGTAACAAACGAATTAGTGTTTTCTATCAGTCAACGTAACGATTCTTGTTCCCGCTCTGGAGACATCTTTTTAATTTTCACGCAGAAAAATCTAGCATCTAATGAAAGTAAACACAAGTACATATTTCCCTTCATCTTCTTGAGCGAATCCATTCAATCCCCATTGAGCCAGTTCTTCTCCAGCGTCGTCCAGCAACGTCCCACTGCCCTCCATACCGATCATCAAGAACCTTTATTCATGTGCAAATTTATTTCACTTCAAGACCATTGATCTCATCATGGATGCACTGAAACGTGCACGTTTTTATCCATGGCTCTATCTCTGCAGATGTTCATCAGGCGAACGCGATTCGCTCCCCTCGTTCATGATAATTTTCAATGCTGCTTCCACCCCTTCAAGACTCTGCTGAGTTTTATGCATCGTGAACGCTTTTCAACTCGAACGAGCATAAGCGAGCAAATTTATCGCCGACTCCACAGGACGCGAAATGAATCGTAAAAAAAAGAAGAAGAAAGAAGTTTGCCGAGGAAGTAAAATATCGGACAGTAGTCTGTCAGGCAAATACGACCTATTTACGATCTCTTTTCCGTTAGAAAATGTTCGTATATATCGACAATGGGACTTTGGCTTCCGGCGACGTCACGTTAGTTCAGAATTTGTCGATTTCGATTTTATTTTCAGTGGGAAGTCTCGGCTATTGGAGAGTGAAAACTCGGGCTAGTAGGGAGGAAGGCAAATCGAACGAGAATTGTTTACGCGGTTGCGCGATTGATTCGATCAGAGATGGACATTCGTGTTAGAGGACTTTATGTTGGAATTAATTTCGCTCGGATTATCGACTGGAACGAACCTGAATTGATTCATCGTGGATTAATGGCTCGATCTTCTTCGTTTCCTTTTCTTTGTAAATTTTGGAATTAAGATTTGCGTTAATTGACAGTATTTGTAACTTGAATGGCATATAAAAGGATAGATGCATGTCCGTGTAGAAGAAAATGGGACAAAGTTTCAAACGCTTGTTACTACGAAGATTATGTTTATGCGTTTATGCATTTATGCATTTGCGGAAAATTTAAATATATAGAATGTATTCTTATTATATTCTTAAATCACGCGAATATGTAAAATAGTATTTAGAGAACGCAAGATGATTTGAATTTTTCATAGAAAAAATGTTCACAAGTATCCTTTGTTTTTTATATTAAAATGAAACATTATTATAATACTTTTACGTTAAACAGAGATAGGTCAAATATGCTGATTTTTATACAATGATTGTTCCGATCATATTTCAAGTTATTCGTAACTCGAACCATATGCAAGCTTCTTTGAATTTGCACGACACAATCTCCACCACATTATTTTCACCAAGAACCAAAAGACAACCACAAAAGTTTCGGGGGTATCGAACATTTTCTTGATTAAGCTCGGCCCGATCGAGCAGAACGACCCGATAAAGCCAGGATGGTCGGCGTAGGAAGACAAAAGAAAAAAGAAAGACGGAAGAGAATGGAAGGGAGCTCGTCGATCTTCGGCCTGGCCGCTGGGAGGAATTATTCATGAATTTAAATCGAAGCGTTGCACGGTACATTGATTGCACCCTTTCGATTCTGAGCGCGGCTACAGCCTTCGTCTATGCTCCTGCTGCGAATCCGCTGGCTGTCCTATCAATAATTGCGCTCGACGAATGTGCCGAAAGCAGTATTTCACGCGATTTAACTCAATGTGCCCGCCGCGACTATCGACGTCGATAATAAATTGCCAGAACCGGTGGAACTTGGAAAATGCGCGACGAATCGCACTCGTATTGGTCCCAACTCCAACCAAACGAGTTTTAAACCGTCCTCCCGGCCTCTTCGATGTTTCAATTTCGTTGGATGTTCGAGAAATTTCCTCGGAATTCCGTTATTTTGTTTGTCAGGTTTTAGTGGATACGTTCGTTCCAGGAAAAGACCACATCGCTTTTTTCTCGTCGGATAGGACATACCGGTGTCTCAGGCCGAGTTCCTTGAAAGGCTGCAGAGAGTAAGTTGCTTGATCTATTTGTCGAAATGAAATTCTTCGAGTTTAGATTCTTTTAGATTTTTGTAGAAAAGAGACGGGTAGGATAAATGTTATTACGAAGCATTCTCTCGATATCAGGAAGGTTAAATATCTTCGAGTATTGGAACTGTTATTAGGTTTGCACGTAACTCAGTCAAGATTTGTACCTCGTTTGAGCGTTTTACAAATTTTTGTTATCAAAGCAATTCGGTCAATTGCTTGCCAACTGTTACAAATAACGATCGCGTTGTTTTATCATTGAAATATTTCTTAAGTTTGAGAAAAATATAAGATGCGTGATATTTGGCATATCTTCTACGCTATCTGCCATGTTCCGATTTGAAACGGGAGGATTCGACAGTCTTCTTGCTCGTTGAAAGGAAATCCAGTTTGACACATAAACGCGTATTACACGCAGGATTAATTCACTGTACATATTCACGATGAATTGTGTCGATCGTTTAAAATCTAATCTACACTACGACAACGAATCAAACGTGCTTTGTATCTTACAGCCCTGTCAAACCTCTTCTTCATCCCCGAATTCATTTAATCCTACAAAGAACACCGAATACTACAGCATTCTTATCTTCCCTTGTCTCGATCTTTCAGATCCTCCGATTTCACTAGTAGTTTGCCAGACGAAAAAAATTCAATCTTGCAGGAAATTCGACGCTCTCTAGATCGAACACAAGCGGAGAATTAAACCGGGCCGCGCTTAAAGTCATCGCGATCGAAATAGGTGGCGGTCCATTAAGCGGAGTCAGGTGAAAGGCGTTTAGTCGAGGGTCGAAACGGGAGATATCGCGGAATACAATCTGGTAAAAGCCGAGTGACCACCGCGTACGGGGCTTAAGGGATGCTTCGATCGGATTTATGGAGCCTTAAATCCCGACGAACGTTCTTCTCCCTCGTTGTGCTATTCTTCTTTTTCGGGGGGTGGCCACTCGTCGAGACGTAATGCGATCTTGTCCTTTTTCGGCTGCCAGTCGACGGAAACGCCGCCATTGCAAGGCTTTGAAGGAAGCACAGGCCAACCGGGGTTACTTTTGACTTCGTAACTCTGTCTTGTCTATAATTTAAAGAGGATTTAAATGGATGCGAATATAAAAGCTGGAAAGCTTTCGTATTGAGTTTCATGTAGAGATTTTTCAAAGGCTTAGGATCATTTACCTTTCTATTATTTTGAGGAAGATTTATTATGCTATCGTGAAATAATATATGATAGTGTATTGTATCACAAGCGATATTGTTTTAGAAGATTTCAATAGAAAAGTAATATTTGTGTTGGTGACACATCGATGATTGCTTAGACTATTTCAGCTATTACGCGTATTATGCGATCTCTTAAGCGTTAAATAATATCGTTTGGAAGGTGTTTCCATCGAAAAATAACAATACTTGTGTGCACTTTTCAGCGATTGTATAATGATGATTATTTAGAAGGATCGTTTGAATTTTACAGAATTCAATTTCATTAAGATCAGGTATGTGGTTTCAGAAGAATTAACTCTTTGCAGGTTGAACAGCGTTCGACATTTCACTGTAACTGATATATCGGAGACTTTGTTTCTTGGTTTCTCGATAAAATCACGTTCGTGTGGAGACGAAGCGAGGCATTGAAATTGCGGAACACAGGGAGCAAAAATTAAGGAATACAGTAGCAGTGCCTGTGAGAGAGAGCTTAACGTATTCTAAAAGGAACGGCATTGCTTACACAACGAGTAAGGTGGGCACGTCGATCGATAACCGCATGTGAGTTTCATTCGAGACACGTGCGTCACGTAAAAAATTTACGTTCCTAACGAGATTCAGCGATGAGCTGTCTCAATGGCGTATCGAAAGGATTCATCGATAGATTAACAAGCTTTCGACCGTCTTAACAATCTTTCTTGTACACGTTTTATTTACATCGACCGACAATTTTTTTTCTTTCTTTCTTTTCTTCTTCTAGGCTGTAGTCACAACTTGGAAAATAGATATGAAATCTTTGATGTTAATTTTTACGAAAATATGATTCATAATCTAATTCCTCGAACATTTGTACTCGATCATTTATCACGGAAAGGTTCATTTATATACCCGTTCCTTAAATACGATTACTACATCATCAATCACAAAAGAGTTATTTCTCATGTTCATCCCTTCTTCTTTGCCAGCCTTATAATACGCATAACATGATATAATGCTATATAAGCTTGTAGTACTTAGGCTACACTCCTTCTTAATACCTTCTACGAAATTTCTTCCTTGAAATATGGACATAACATAATATATATGTGTCGAAACACTTTATATAATGATGCAATTAATTTTATCCATAAAAAGTCAAACCATTTCTGCACTATGAACGAGCCAACTTAATTCCTTCACGTATTCATTAGCAACTAGCTCCGAGCCTGTCATGTTTCCGCTAACATCGAGTTCCGTTCCTAACTTAATACTCTCGGTAATTATATTCATTCGCCTTAAAATTCCAAATTTCTTATTTATTCGCTAATCTCTTAAACACAGTACAACGTTTCAATTCACTTCATCGTATTAACGTTCTCGATTTAATTACGAATAAATTCACTTCGCAAGTTCCAATAAGTTGCAATAATCTTTCGTCTTTCACTCAAAGCATGCGACTCTTCCATGTGCCTCATAATATTAGCAATCTTAATCTAACTGTGAATAATTTTCGTTACCAAAAATCTCCAAAGTCCTATTTTTCTATCGCCAATACGTTCCAGGAAGCTTTTCCCTTTAATACAAAGCGACGCACTCCTCGCAACCCAGCTTTTCCATACGCCTGATAATTTAAATATTTTTAATATAAATGCGAATAAATTCAGTTATCGAAAATCTCCAAAACCCACTTTTCTATCACCAATACACCCCAGGAACATTTCTCCTCTAACAACAAGCGACAAACTCTCCTCGTAACTCAGCTCTCCCATTCGTCTCGTGATATAAGTAGATATTCCTAATTGAACTTAATTATCAAAAATCTCGAGAATCCCATCTTTCTATCACTAATACGTCCCAGGAACATTTCCTTCTTAACGCAAAGCGACACACTCTTCGCAACCTAGCCACGCAGCTCTTCCATTCACCTCGTTGTATTAGTATTCTTGGTTTTTCGGCGGGCAGGACGCGGCGTCGCGTCTGTTCAAAGTCCCCGGTGACTCAGTGCGTGCACGCGTTTGTTTCATTCGAAGCACGTGCGAGCCGCGAGGAAGCTGCAAGTGGACCTCCACGTTGGACCGTCGACGTTGGCTCGAGTTAAAAGGGTTCCCGATATGTTTCGAGGGCTCGTTGATCGAGTGACAAATTATTAATGAGATTCGCCAATGATAGCGCGTACGCGTATTGGAGAAACGCGTGGAGGGCTGAATAATTCAGAATGCGAGCAAATTCTCGGCCACGATCGGATTTCTAGCTACTTGTACGCGAGGGGATCGTCGTTTTCAGAGGGAAAGTAAAAGCTGGAAAGGCAGGTGAGTGGTCGTGGCGCAAAGGGATTGATAGCTGGGTCACGTGCCACTGATCCTCACCTCTCGTCGTTGGGAAAGCAATCGCGATAAATCTTGCAGGCTCCTTCGCGCCTTCTAGGAGAATGTTGCCCTATGGGGACGTAACTGTGCCATAGTTGTTTTATTACGACGCGTATCGAGTCAATTATCTGCCCTTTTTAAATGACAGAGGATGTGTTACGAAGTTGGTCATCGTCTGATTGCCTGTGGTGAGTCGTTCGACGTAATTTGGAAGACCCAGTTTTTAGCGAATGGATTTTGTATTTTTGTCTTTAGTATTCGTTTGATAATTGCCTGAACGGTACAAATGTCATTCTACGAGGTTTTCCAGTAGAGAAATTATAAAAACGCGAATTTCTTTCCTCTTATGACGATGTCGTATAAACATAGGATCGTCGTTATTTTAGAAACATGAATTATAGAGAAACTAAGAATAGAGTTACGAGAGTTATTAGTTATTCTTATGGAATGAGAATAGAAAAATAACATATGTATTTCATACAAATACCAATGACTTGTCCAAATCAAAATATCAAAACTACATAAGTATCTATAAGATCATGAAAAATGAAAAAAATCAAGTTTTCTCTTCAAACATTATCAAACACATCGTACACATCCATACAATCCTCGAATTGCAAAAAGAATTACTCTCGAAAACAAAGATTCCACGCATCGCGTTTCACTTAACAGAAAAAGAAGCTAAATTCGTGGCGCAGATGTGAATTATAAAAGCTGGTGTCAAACACCGGACACGTATCAAAGGTAGCCACGACAAACAATCGCGGTACGAGCACAACTGTGCAAACAAGATAATTAACACCTCTCGACCTCGACATTATCGGTGCAGCATACGAGCCTTGTGTACTTTTCCATTTCACGGACGGATTTCACGTCGTTGTTTGTCGACAAACTTGCGATCGATTCATCGAATTGTGCATTCGCGCGAAAATTCGCATTGCAACAGCGCCGATTAATGCTGGCTATGATTTGAAGCAGTTTTTGCAGGGTGTATGAGTCTACAGGCTACTAAAGCGAATCGATGTGCGAATAAGAGCGAGTTGGGTCGTTGGACGCGTTAATATTCATGTTCGTTATGGCTACGAATCGCCTTTCTCTTTCGCTTTTTGTATGTTCTACTTTTTTAGTTTTTATTATCAACGAAAAATTCTTTGGCTTCGATTATTTGTACAACGATGATTCTGCAATTTCCTTTGTTTCTTTTGTCGTAAGTGAACAATTTTTTTTACTGTCGTTGCATACTCTACTTGTTTGTTCTCCATTGTCAACGAGGAACAGATAGTACAGATTTTATGGGTTAGCTTTTGTCTGGTACAGTTATATGTTTTCTACAGCTTGGTATAGTCTTACTATATTTTTTGTGAGAGAGAGTAAAAAATAATTTTGTGACACAAGATCGTGAACACGATATAGCACATAAAATTAATTCTTTTTGTAAAATAGATGAAACATATTCGTATTATTACGTCTACTATTACTATTATTAGACGTTACGGAGCTACATGATCTATAATTTTACTTCACATAATATTATGAACGTATAAAAAGTGACTCAATATTAATTTTTCTATTTTATTATAATCTACGAGAAGCGTCACACAGATCAACGAATCCTACGAATTTTAAAACTCCATCGTCTCTTTCATTAATACTTTTTCGTATTATCCGCATATGCAATTTCGCTTCCAAAATCCAGCCTGGTACAAAAGCTTCCATATAACCATTACCGACCGTATAACAATTTCGCGGCGGTTATCAAAAGAATCGGTAATCGTGGAGCATGCCTCAGTGTAATTCGAGTAACGAACCCAAATGCAAATTCACCTTGCCTCTGGTGAAGAATAATTAAATCCTTTCTCTCGTATTTTCATGGTTTTCCATTTCGACCGGACAGTGTAACGCGTTCTTTAGCGATCGATCGGTAATTAGTCGAACCGCGATAAAGGAACCGTAACTTACGATCTTCGACACGACGTTGCACGAGTTACAAACGACGTGGTCCCGTTCATTTACAAAATGAACGCCAGTCAACGACGTTTTTCCACGAATTCGTCGAGTTTCGTGCGGTTGCACGATCAGCCTCCCGGTATCGTATTATTTAGGGGTTGCTTTCACCATGATTTATCGCTGTGAACCGCGTTGATACGCGTCGTTACATTGATCCGTGTGCTAACGATGATAACGCTAGTTTCGTACACTCGTTGAAAATCCTGGAATTAGCCAACAGATATACGGGGCTATTCCTCTCGGTATGCACCGTGCGAACCGCGGCTACGTTTCCGGTATTCTACTCGAGAGAATTTGTGAATCGTACGGCTTGCTACAGCAAGAATGCTGGGCATAGCGGATCACGGTTATGGAAGAAATTCTTTGAACATGTTGGAGAAATTCGGTGATTCATGGAGGAATAATATCGTGTAGAATTTTGATTCTAAAATTTCCTTTCTCAATTTGAATTTCAGTTTATTTATGGCGAGCAAACACATTACAGTATACAATATTATATTACAGATTACAAGTTATAATAGAATTATGAATTAAGACGAGGCACAGTACAAAAAGTACTTCGTTGCTTTTTAAGTTTGAGAAGATATAATAATAGATGGATGTGCAATGTTCGTATTTAACGCAATGCGATTGAAACCAGAAACATACCCAAACGATTTGACACTGCATATGAAGGAGATCTTAGGATAAGGTATGATATCGCAAGTTTCTTCTAGCAGCAACATTGATTTTGAAATTCTTAATGATTTCAGGGCAGTCTATAAGCACGTTAAACACTTTGTGACAAAATAGAACGTTTCTGAGTTATTCTTCTACATTCCAATTGACTTGTAAGGCCAAGAGTAGATATTATGGGCTGATAATCGTGAAATGTAAAAAGCATGGATTCATCACAGTACTAAAGTTTGTATAAATAATAGTTTTCTTTCCTGTAGCAGCATCCTTAACCTTTTCAAACAAACATATTTTTTATATTTCGTAGTCAAATTGGATCTTTTGTATGCAAAATTGATTTTCTCGCTGTTCTACGTGTTTGAAAAATCTAAGAATATTTCGCGATGTTTATCAATATTCCTACGATGTTATATAATTCCTTGCTAAGATACAAACCGTTTTCCAATAAAAATAAAAATTCGCAGGATGAAATTTACTTTATGAAAATTAATTTTGTCGTTCAATGTTGCCTAATTTTCTTTGTCAAATTTGTTAATTTTCACGAAAACCAAATATCTTTTCTAAGACAGATCAAAGGTTGTAATCACATAAATTTTCGATATCTCTCAATATGCAATCGTCAGAATAATCATAGTAATTTTAAAAGACGTAACGCCGTAGGTACTGACATTAGCGATGTTCGGGTTAATCAATCTTCAGTTACTTGGACGATCTTGATCATAAGACAGAGAGAGAGAGAAAAGAGCGGATGAATAGAAATCGTGGAGGGTTTGTGTGAGCTGAATCGGAAGAGATTCAGCGGGCGTGATTCAAATCGTCAAAGTAAACTCTGTCTTTTACGAACGCACGAGGCGCATGAATGCTTCATTCATCGGCACGGAAAGCGGCCGGTGAATGGGTGTCTCTCATGGGCACAGATATCTACGCGTGATACCTGCGGCAGAGCTTAAATGGCCCATGAATTTCCTCGTTACCTTTTTCTTCTTGTCCCTTCTCCTCTTCCGCCTCGCATTTTTATCCTCCAAGCTACCGTGTGCTCCGATTTCAACGAGAAACTGTCGAACAACGGTATTCTTTTAACAGAATCGGTGATATCAATTTTCTAAGACGAGAACAGACTGTGTTTCTTCTTTTCCTTCAAAAAAACGGGATCTTCGACGGTTGAAACAATTTCACAGGTTTTTCATCGAGTTCAAAGGATAATCATCGCTTCTACGATTTTGCAGAAAAGAAGAAAATTACAGATATTCGAAGGTGAAAATAAAGAAACGATCGTAAGAATGAAATATTTTTTTTGGGAAAGTAAATGGTTCACCATTTCTTCTTCTTCGAAGTTCAAGTTAAACAACCCTTCGCCCTTATAGTTATAAGAAAGACTAATCCAAACTTCATCTCAGTCTTCAGAAAAGAACGTTTCTTCTCCGCAGAAATATAGCGCACTTCGAGTTTTTACAACCGCGGTGTGCGCGACTTCAATGCTGCTCCCTCGCAGGGGAGAAATATTCTAAACTATAAAGAAACTACGAAGCGCCAGAGACGCAAGAAACGTAAACGCTTCCCCTTTAACTTAGCAATTTGACCTAAAAACTTGGTTTCTACCACTATCGTGAAATTTCTCTCTTGCTTGAAAATTCACGCTTTAACGTCCTTCTACATTTCCCAGTTTTATACGTCGTCGAAAAAAAAGACTGCTGGCTCCGTTCGATTATCGTACGACTTTTTCTACGGCCACAGCAGCTACTCTTTCAAAGGACGTGAATCGAGGGACGTAAAAAGTTACGAAAGTATAGAAGTTACGAAACTAGCCAGGACGGTTTTGTTACGGGACAACGGTTATGCCCATGCTAGCCAGACAAAACTTTTTACCCGATTGTCGTTTATAGCGCGAGACGAATATCCAAACAAGTTCAACGGTACGATTCGCCGCGAAACTCTTCCTGGCGTTCAGAACGAATGGTCCGGCTAGTTTCCAGCAACGAATAAAATGTTTCATCGCTGGAACTTTCAAAGATAATCCGTTTTGCTCGTGTAACGATAATAAAATGAATTATGCCTTCCGTTTGTATGGTGTTTTGGTTCGCCTTGAAATGTCCTTTACTTGAATATGGAAGCTTTATGCGATAGTAGTTTAATAGAAGTTAGATGGCTTTGCAGGACATGGGTGGTCGCTTTAACCGTTGATGTGAATTTCCTCTTCAATGTTTCTACCGCTCTATTCGGGGAGTTTAAGTGGCAAGAAGAAATAAGAAATTTTTTACTGGAGAATAATTACGCCGAATATACGGTTAATCGTTGTAACTAAAGTAATTTATCTTTGCTTCTAGATTCATCACAAAGTGGATATCAGTTTCAATTTCTCGTACGAATAACAGAAAGTATATGATTTTCCAAACAAAACTACACTAAACGTTTTTAAAATCGCAAGGAATGCTCCAGAGACAATAAAAGGTATAAAATCACGATGCAATTATGCTACTCGTAATACGACATACTTTCTAACGAACCCAAAATTACTCAACTTCAATGTCTCAAAAGAAAAATCGCAATTTTCCAAATATATATCCATCGCTCCGATCTTGAACCCGATACACTGTCCTTAACCTCGAATCGCTCTATTCGCACAAAGCACCATATGCAACCCCGCAAATTCTTAAAAAATCGATCTATAAATGTACCTTTATATTCCCCATTCACGTTCTAACCCATATACTGCTTCATTATCCAGCGAAAAAAAGGAAGAAAGAAAGGAAGGAAAAAAAGGAGAAGTGAAGGCTGGACGCAGCACGCGTGTTGTTGGTAACGGGTCGAGAATCGAAAGAAGCTCGCACGGCCACCCCTCTCGAGCGACTCACCCTGCTCTGCTTAGTGAGGTTGGCGCCCATCAGCCGGCGATTCTTCGTGGCGTCGAGGACGTTCCGACGGGGGGTGCCCTCTCCGCCGGGACATTCCCGTCCTGAGGGTGCAGAGGGATTGACCCCTCCTGCTGTTCCCCAACGGTGCACTCGTGCGGCCACCCTGCCTATTGGGCCCTCCACCAGTCCCCTTAGAAGTCGTAACGTACTACCCCTACACGATAGTCCACCACCACCACCACCACCGCCACTACCACCACCACCACCACCACTGACACCACTAGTAACGCAGCTACCAACGCCGTTACTACCACCGTTATTATTCTTCTGCCCACGACTGTCGCCGTGTTCGTTGATAGTCCCACTGTCGTCACCGATAACACCACTGCCACCACCACTCCTGTCGTCGACACTTTCACCCTCCACCTCCTTCGTTTCCAGCCTCGTTGTATGTTTCGTCTCCTCCACCCTCCCCGTTGGTCTTTCTCCTGTCACCTTCGCAGATGATCGGCGTCCTCGTGATTCCCCACGGTCTCCGCCACCCTCTGGAGAAGCGCGTCGCAGCTGTCTCGAAATCGTTGCAGCTGCAACGCGACCGCTCGATCGACGAACCTCGTGTCGTTGCTCGAGCCGCGTGGCTCACGAACGCTTCTCTCTGCTATGAATTTATTCGGGTCTTTTCTGCAAATGGAATTTTTTCTCCAAAAAGAAGAATCTCTTGAAGTGGAGATCTTTGTTATTGCGAAAATTTCTTCTTAATTTTGACTTGTTTAGAAATTCATCGGATATGTCGATTTCTGATTTAAAACAGAATCTCGTTGATAAAGTTGATGGTATTTATGGAAGGATAGGAGGGTGAATTAACTTACTGGAAGACTCTTGCTCGCGATGGTGTTTTGGATGCTTGATGAGTGATCTCGTGGGTTCGCTTACTTGTAAAAAATACATACAAAAGATATATCACGATCTGGAGGTAGAGGATTTCGCGGTTGAAAGCGAGTTACGTTCTAGTGCGAGTAAGGCAACGATCTTTCTAGATTAGGATCGGTAAAATTTCGGATCGGCCATCAGCTGAACACGTTCTCGTTCATCTCTGTGCATCGTTCGAACGTACCAGGTGTCCGCCTGTCAACTCCCATTACACAGTCCGTTCACTGTCATGTCCCGGTAGACGGTACTCGTCATACGAACTCGTGTTCACTGGACATCGATACTCGCACGTCGCTGCGGCCGACAGCGAGACAACGAGCCACCCCTTCTGTCCTTCAAAACTCCGATCGATCTTCTCTTTCGATTAACTACCTCGCCGACTGTTACTTAAACCTCCACTGCCAGTTAAAACTTTGATATTTCAGGCATCGAGAGTTCAGGAAACTTTTAGTAAAGTCTACATATAGAATATTCGAAGTTCTCTATAGAATATTCCAACATTTATTCATCCCTTATTTAAGCATGCACCAAGTTCTCGAAGTTGCAATTTAGAAGATCGCAGAATAAAAGTATACGAGTCATTGATAGGACATTTAAGAAATTGTTCAAAACTATCCAAGCAAAGAATATTTTCTTATAGTGGAAGAGGTAGCTGATACGAGCGAAGGTGTCACGCGCGTCGATGACGACGACGAAGATCGGCGTGGAACGGGGCGAAAACACGAGCTGACGTCCGTGTGGCGCGCTGGTTGCCGACCGACTGACTGCCTATCGCCGATTAACGGCCTCCCTTCGCCGTGTGTCTGACTCACTCCAACCCTTGGGGAGGATTTTCAACGGTGCGCTTGCGTGGCTCGCGCGTGCATACGCACGGTGGAGCGCGTGAAACAGCGCTGCTGATCCTCCTGTTCTTACATGTTCGAAAAACGACGAAGAAGCGAGATTCTCATTGGACAAAGCTAGTAAAACTTTCTACGTATACCTCTTCGTGGTGTTTTCTTCTGCTTCGTTCTTTCACGTTTCCTTTTTGTTGCGTTTGCAGTTTGGTTCTAAAGCAAAAGGGGTGGTGGTAGTGGTGGTGGTGATGACCGAGGATGGTAACGCGGATGGTAGTTTTTTTAGGTTTTTTTAAGGATCAGAATTTTTCACGGTCTTTGATGGTTAAGAAAGTTTCTTGTTCGAAATTTTGGTTTCATTTTTGAGTCTTTTTTTTTGAGGAGTTGTAGAAGTACATTTATAGCGTGTCGTTTTTAGGTATTTCGCAATAGAAAATCTAATAGCGAAAGACTAATTGAAAATCTCTAGTTTGTACGAACAAACAAGGCAGCGAGATTATATTAGAAGATCGGTATCGATTTTTCTTCAATAAGTACACTCAATCTCTATCATGAATGATTCTATCATTTGGTGGTATTTGGTGATCGAGGAAGTTTGTGGTTTGGGATTTTGATTTCATTCTTGGATTTTCTTTTATGAAGTTGTAAAAGCTTTCCTTTTAGACAATTAATGAACAAACTAGACAACGAAATTCGATTACGAAATCCGTATTGATTTTTTTTGTCCAATAATTTACTCAACCTCTATTGTGAATTATTCTACTGGATCAATCAAATGATCAGAAATGAGACAGTCTTATAGACTGATAGATTGAAAGTTTTATAGATTAACGTGTTATTAGTTACACAACAAAAAAAGATTAAGCTTAAGACAATCGTTAGATAAAAATGTACAAACAATATATGCAATTTTCTAATTGTTTTGGGTAGTTTAAATGAATTTCGAATATAGAATTCGATACAATATAATAATACATATGACATTATAAAAAACCATGTAGATGGTAGACAAGCAAGATTTGCGTTGATTAGGGTCAGTAAAAGCAACTCGGCCAAGCAGCGATCTAAATCGCTCAAGCTCATCAGAATCCACTCCCTCGTAAGACACTGGTAATTACGTAAACAGGGTATGAAGGCGGTCGCTATGGAATCGCTTAGATTAAGGTCTCGTAATCTCGTTTCCTATCCTCTAATAAATTCATAACATCGATTGACCCCCGATATCCTTCGCGGTTAATCCGCTTTATGACATTTTAAAACTGATTAGGGGATTGCGCTCACATCAGCTGCCCCTCATAGAAACCGCCATTATTTTGAAAATTCATCGACGAACAATAGTCGCGTATCAATCACGTACGAAATAATCGATCCTCGTGATTTATTATCGCGCGTTTTACTACGGAACGACGTGAATTTTATTTTAACGGCGGAGTATTTGAACACCGTGATTTGCTAGAATTTTCGTCGGAGGGTAAAATGGCGTTACCGCGTTTTATATTTATAACGGGAATTTTTCGCTGTCCGCCGCGTTTAATATAAGCCGCTGGGGTCAGAGATATTGAGGTTTGACGACATTTACAAATCGCTGACGGCGAACGACGCGGTCGTTGTTTCGAACGAGGAATTCTGTTTCGTGGGATTATTCCCTGCGAGCTGCTACTTTGAGAATTAAATTGAATGGCATGGATAGCGGTGTTCGTTACGTCGACATGCACCAAGTTTGCAAACCTGACGCGAAACGAGTAGCAGCAGTTGGCGAAATAGCTGTCAAAGACTTGGCGCGATGAGAAGCTTAAAAGCTCTTGACGCGTTCGTCGAAATTAACCGTCGTTAAGACACATACATTTTGACACGGACACACGATATTTCTTGATGCAATGTCATTCACATTTTAAAAGAAGAAAACTTCGAACTAAACAAATGAAGTTTATAATTCTCTGATATTAAACCAGAGATCGAAAGATATAAACTAATATAAACTAAGGAAAAATATCATCTTACAGTGTCGACATAATTAACGACTATTGTAATAATATCAAATATTTATATCACAAGATTTCACATGTGAAATAACTCGTGAGACAATAACTCTATTAATTTGCTGATGGACTGACGATCAATCAGGAGTATCGTTAGACCACAGAAACAACACTAGACGATGATAAATACACGTTGCTTTCTGAAGGAAAGCGAAACTGCCCTGTTCGATCGATGCGTCCGTTGCTTCGCCATTCCGCAAAGTATATTAACAGGTTGCCAATATCCCGATGGCGAGCAGGCAAGAGGATCCATGGAGGGCGACATTGTGAGGCAAACAATTTAATATGCGCCGCCTCTCAACGAAAGTCCTTGCTAAGGACCCTTCCTCGGCATACCTTATCTGTCTTCTAACAGTCACAAAGCCGAGATCTCCACGTTTATTGGAAAGTTCTACTGTCGTGCGATCCCCGGCCAGGATGAAAGGTGCTTCTATACCCCCGTCATCATTCCTCCCTCTCTCACTCTCTCTCTCTTTCTTGTTTCTCTCCTCTTCTCTGTTCTCATCTCTGTCCGTTCCGTATCATCGATACAGAGAAGCCGGTAGCTCCGGTGCCTCTTATCTGTCGACTGTTCAACGTTTCGTGGTACGCGGGCCTGATTCGGTAGAAAGCGGAATTTGCCTGGCATTTCCCGTTTTGAGAGATTGCCTGGATCTTCTCGAGCTATACAATTAGACGAGATAAGACATCGTAGTCGTAGTGGAATTTTATTCGGCGTTGAGTCGGATTTCACTCGGTTTGTTCTTCTCTGATCTCTGGAAGTTATGGGAGAGCTAGGGTGTTTCAGAGAAAAAGGGTGGTTTTAAGTCACGGTGGACGCGATTCAGATATTTAGTCAAAGAGAACGACAGATCGTAGGAATTGAAGAATACGGCAGGACTGTGTTTCTAAGGATTTAAAATAAGGAGAGGAAGGTTTCCTTGGACGTCTGTGACGAATTTAAAAGAAAATAAATCGTGAATTATGCTGATTATACATACATTGTGATATGAGAAACGGTGGATATTTGGTTGAAAAAAGACTAAATCGTATATTTAAGAATTTGAGATAAGGAAAACTATGTTGATTATGACAAATTTAAGATATTTAGTAAAAAAAAATTCTCCCAAAACTTGACAAATAAAAGATCGATATCCAAGAATTTAAAATGAAGAATTCAAATGAAGAATTATTTACGCTAAATATTATCTTGACAAGATAGAAGTATGGAATTTTCATATTTTTGTGATCTTCGATCCCGGCACGTTCATTCCTTTGCACGGTGCATTTTTTTTTCATTCACTGCATTGCTTCGAAAGCATGCCACCCTCGAAGGACGGCTTGAACAGCTGGATTCTGTGCCTCCCTTGTTCTTTCCTTTTTCTACCAGTACGGTCGACCGACATATGAAAGACGGAACGTTCACGACGGCGAAATTCACCAAATGAGTCTCGTTTCATACATATGTCAGTCGCTGAAACGTCTACATTCGACGTTCAATATCCTAAGAATTGGTTTCACTTCAAATTCAAAGCTTCTAAAATCCGAAAATTCTTCCAACCTAAAATCCCAACTGTCTAGAAAATCAAAGACAAGTTATTCTCCTCAGTCCTACCTCACACCTATTCAAATGTATAAATTTCAAAAAAATCATGTTATCTCGCTCAAAAGCGTTATACTCAGACAC
Organism: Bombus vosnesenskii; assembly: GCF_011952255.1. Lineage (NCBI taxonomy): Eukaryota > Metazoa > Arthropoda > Insecta > Hymenoptera > Apidae > Bombus > Bombus vosnesenskii. The sequence goes on along the minus strand of NW_022882976.1, from coordinate 329,447 downwards.
GGTGGACAACGGGAAATTAGCCAAACAAAAAACACAAAAAGACACCATAATTTTCCAAAATGTATTTATATTTACCAAAAGAAACGGATAAATATACGATATACCAGGGAAGTGATGAGCGTTATTAATGCGGTAAAAAATTGTTAGTGCAGAAGTTATTAAAATTCGTTTCTGCACATCTTATTCCCGGAAGAAAAGTGATGCAACGTGACAAAGCTAAAGTTCAAGACACGCAAAATGCGTGTTGTTACACGGGGGTCGCGAAAACAGCGAGGAAACACGACGAGCAACCGGTAACGTGTTAAGTCACACACGGCTCGTTTCCACGCATAACAATGTACGAGAGAAACCGGCAGGAACAATGACGTATGCCCATCATAATGCGCTGCTGTGTACGTCTTCATGGCAATTAGCATGCATCCAGCGGAGCTTAGGCCACGTTGAGGGGGTGTCCGAATAATCCCGCGTGATCTACGCACGTTTCCGATACCCATATGCACTGTGCTTATGCCAGTGCTTGCCGCAAACCCCACGTATACAAGTAGCCCTGTATTACGTCCACGTGGGGGGAACAAAGAGGGCGGAGCCCTTTGAATAATTTCCCTTTTTACTCCGGGGAACCCACCCGGCTTTATTTGTTTCCTGCTGAAAATCGATCAACCATATTGCTGTAACCACTGTTTAATAACGATCTACTTCAGCCAGAGGATTTGCTGTCCTCTGGAAACAGAGCGAGGATCAGCGGTGATCGATGATGATTAATTGAGACGTTGCGTACGATATGAATTAAAATCATAATTATTATCGCTAATAAGTATCTTTGGCTTCTATAAGTATCTTTGGCCAAATATAATTTTCAACTTGACGTATTGCACTTTTAGCGAAATATTCCTTTTTGAATGAGAAGTAACGTTCGTGTACAGAAATCAATAAGAGTGAACTTATCGTGTCTTTTCCTGTGATGCTCAATCGTTAAATACTTATCGGTTAAATGTTGGTTGCTCGATAGGATATATTTGACATATTCATTGAAGTTCGTCAAATAAAAAGGGACTTAAAATTTTTAGAATAGAAAGTAGTATTCGTTAACCAGTTTCTTTATTCTACTCACGTTCCTGTAGGAAGTAGCGAATGGTTGGAAGATACATACCTGAAACAGAAGAAGAATATTCTCATCAGCGATGCACTATGAAATGAAGGATTAAGTTTCCTCACGTACTATGATCAATCAAGCTGACACAGTGTACAATTGTAAATGTTTGTAAACGACTCGATCAATTTAAAAAAATGTGCTATTCGAGACTTCGGAAACATTGCCCTACATCCTTCTCATCTTTTCATGTTTACCGCGAACCGATTACGTGGCTCATTTCATTTCTGAAACTTTCATGCCATAAACTTCAACTATGTACGCAACTTTTATGATAAAAACTTCCGCGCTTTGAAACTGTGATTTTTGCATTCTACTCGTCAAAAAGTACCATATTATTACAATAAGAAAAATATGTCACAAAGTCGTAGTGCTCCAAAATAAGATTTCGCCAACATGTTTTACGAAAATGAATTCCGTATAGCGAGATAGGAAGCGTAGCAAACAACGTAAGCGTCGCAGACGAGGATCAAAAGAACGTGGCGTTTCTGTAAATCGTAGAAAGAGAGAGAAAGAGGCAGGGGAGAGGAAGAGAGCAGCTCTTAATACAGGAATTACACGTCGGGAAGGAAACGTGACGAGACTTTTACGACAGGAAGGAAAACGTTGACGGCGACAGGAGGAAAATTCGAGATTTGATATTTCGGCGAGGACTCGCTGAAGACTGCACGGCAAAGCGGAACCGAGTCTCTCGGTGAATATGAACAAGAAACGAGTCGAGCGATGATAACGCTGAAGAGCTTTCCGCTGTACTGTATCGTATTTACTACGCGTGAAAGTATGAAACGACTCTCGGCGACTTGTAAGCGTACAGGAGAACGACGATTAGCGGCATGCAATAAAATAACTTTTAGCGAGCACCGTTGCGCGATACTGGCTCGTTTTTTACATCGCAAGTTGCAAGTTGTTGCACTTTCCAGTTCTGTCGTCGTTCGTGTCGATGTAAATCACGCGATTCTGCTGTTTTCTCCAATTTGGCAGTGCATCTGATAGACGATTATTTAGTAGCTGAATCATGGTTTTTGTTCGGGTCTGGAGTGTTATATATGTTTTTAATTTTGAAATACGTAAGTTGCATTATGCAGACTTCTGTGAGTACATACGATGGTATATCATTAATTCGTACACTATGACGATGGTTTTTTCGTTTATTTTAAATTCGAGGTCCATACGAATGGATATAAATACAATAGATATGTCTTTTGATATTCTATGAGGTGGAACTGAAATAGTGTGATTGAATGGTCCTATTTAAGATAAGTATACGACTTTGAATGGCTCTAAAATGTTTCAAATATTGATGTAATTTTCAATAATCTCAACTATGAAATGGCTATAAATATTATTCAAACGGCCTTGTTATGACCTTGAATAACTTTCGAACGAACCAGAGTTTCTCTGTGCTTGCCTTTGATATTTGGACAAAACGTATATCACTTTATGGCCACCTGCTACGAAAACATTTTTGGCGAACAATCGTATATTTCGTAAATAAGGGCGTGTCATTGGTTAGGTTATCTACGTTGATGTTTTTGCTCTTTGTCCCCACCATAAACAGGGGTTGGATGATGCTCGTCGAATAATTGGTAGGGCAGTAATGACAATCATTTAGATTTTCTCTGTGGTTATTCATCTTCGGTCATGCGTGCAATGATATTGCAGGGAATCGCAAAGATCCACCCCGAGGAAGATAGCTATATCTTTTTTCTTTCATTTAATGAATTTAATGCACAATAAATTCTTGTCCTAACGAGCAAGAGGAAATTACAATTCTCTATTTCGTCAGTACATAAACATCGAAGCTGAGACATTGTCATGTTTGTTCTATTCACTTCCCGCTTCTTCTAATTTTGTTCATTTGTTTTCATAATTAGTTTCAATTATTCCGAAGTTATAACTTATTCAACTAACGTTTAGTAATATCGTATAAACTAATATAAATAGACTATGAATTTTTGTGCATTCATGGCAAATTTGAAAAAAAAATATTATTAGATAATTTTCCACGTATGTTCCACTTTTGAATTATATCCGTAAAAATATAAATTTGCATAAATGTCCAGTCTACAATCGTATGCTTTTTTAAATTCGACAACAAGATCCAACGTTACATAAATTTCTTCTTCCCATGAGAGTACCTGTCGCATGCAAAGTTACCGGAAATTCTGTCAAATTTGGCGAACGAGGGCACGTCCCTCGGTGGGTCAGTAACGACACCCCTTTTATCCTTGGTGGTAACCCCCAGGAAGCGGTGATGCTTCTCCAAATACATAATTCGTCGGCGAGGAACGAGTCTATACGAGTCGCATCCCTGTTTTCTCTTGAGCGTGGTTGGTGGGTGTGTGTGCGTCTCGCCATTAATTAAAGGGGCCCCGGAGTGCACCCTTCTCGATAAAAACCTCCGGGCGTATAGAGCGCGGGGGCGACGATGGTTGTTCCGCGAATGCCGGGGTGCGGCTTCGAGATAGCCGAAATAACGTGGGGTCGTACGGTCCACCGACGATCTCCGGATTTTAGTTTAAATTTCCAGCTACAAGCCGTGTCATTAACGGCGATTTATCGCTAGTCGGAAACACCGATCGATTTCAACCCTTTTATCGATTCCAGATCAGAGCCTTTTCAACTTTAAAATAGATTTTGGGATATAATTTGTCATACAAGAGAAGAAGGTCATTGATCTTCAAAAATTCTTTCTAGGATTGGGAAGTTGAAATGATAAATGATAATTTAACGAATAAACAAACTTTTTACCGTATAATATACAAGTAAATAAATGTAACGAATCTAAATAAATTTTGTTCTGTTTAATCTCCTTCTAAATCTGTGAAGATAAATTTTACTGAAAATCAATAACGTTCAAACGATAAATGGTATAAAATTAATAAAAACTGACTTGTGACTTCTTGGTTACATTCTTTGCCATTTTAATTTCTCAATTATGTTGTTCTAATTTCTCGTTATTCTAGTGCGTAATCTGAACTCTTTTGATACACAACTCTACCGATACTCATATGAGTATCGGTACAAGATACACAGATACAAGAATATTCTTGTATACCTATATTTTCCTTTTACTCTCTTTAAATATTCGAATCTTACTTTACATAACATAACTACACCATAGCTACTTTATCAAAAATGTTTCAGCAAAGATTTACTATGTACGTGTAACTAGGCAGCAATTTTATTTTAATACTTTTTGCTCTTCTATCCCCTATGCCTTTAATAACACGCAAGAACGCGCAAGATCGGCTTTCTACTGTGCAAAAGAAGGGCGAAAGGCAGGACATAGAAACAAAGAAAGAAAGGAGCGGAGACTATAGAATTTATCGGCAAGTTCTGTTCGATCTGGGCGCAGATTTTTGTATCGGCGGGTCGGCGAACAATTTACGTTCGTTGTCTGGCTGGGCGCAACGATTTATCGTCGTCTGGCTTGTTTTCCAGCGCGCCGTGTGTCGAAGAGTATACGTGCGAATTGAAATACTAGAAAACACTTGAACCAGGGCTTTTTTTCTCTCTGACCCGAGGAACGAACGCGAAACGAACCAAATTTCTACCTCGCGAAATTTCCATTTTGACTTCCATCCCTCTTTCGGTCGACTCCATTAAAAAACGCCAACGTGTAAAAGGGTGGTCCGCGTTATCGTGTCACCGATACCACTTCCTCACCGCGCTAGTTCATCGACTGTCTCGATTGTTCGTTCATAAATAATCGGCCGGCAACATTTCCATATTGTTGGCACGACGTTTTATCAATTTGCGGATTGTCAACGAGCGTATCTTCGGTGCACGGACCGAAGAGTTTGTTGTATAGAAGCTGGCGGACACGTCTGTTTCGTGGCAAGTTTGGATTTACGTTAGAACATGAAGATCACAGGAACAGAATGTGATAAACAATTTTAGGACTCAGCGCACTATCGATCAGATACCATTTTGTTACTAGTTATCTAAAACTATTCATTTTTTGAACACATTTCGAATATTCTAAGGATCTAATGTCGATTGTTGCAATATTAAATATATTCTTAATCGTTTACAAGACTTCGTAGATATACCATCTGTTATTAGGAGATAATTTTTATATTCGAATTTAAGAAATTACTATTTCTTCAACTATGTTAGCCGCTAATTAACATCGACAGTATGAAATCAGCAAATATGGTGATGAAATATTTCCAGTGTGCTCTCCATACGGTCTGATATTGAAAGAATTCTGGAGTTGAAACGTTTATAGGTAAATATGCTTCTATTAGTCGATTAGCGATCTGTTTGATCAATTTATACTCTTCAAATTATTTGCATAATTATAGAGATTATTTGCATCTGTGATATCAAGTGGCATCGTAATACAGGTATTAAATGTGTAATCAATAATAATGGCTACTGTCCCGCGTTATCTGGTTAATATAGCATGGAAAAAACAGTAATAATGACTACAGACTGTGGATTTTCACATTAACTAGATCGAATGATTATCGTTACCAGCGATTGGAATATTATCTGCTCGTTACACATTCGTAATTCTGAATGCATGAACGGTGTACGCAATCCCGGAAAATACTGAACGATGTCCGTCATGTAATATTCATTAAGAAGTGTTTATGAATTATTCGTATAGAGATGGAACTTGCGTGATTGACAAATTATATATATTTATAAATTCACGTTGCTTATTTAAAGACACGGTAAAAATTACAGCTAAACACATATCGATGTACTTCCAGGTTTCATTGTTTTAGTCTACGTTTTACAATAAAAGATCTACTACCCCACGATTCAATATCACTTTCAATTTACTTTCCTATGCAAACGTGTACAAGCATAAATTGCCGTTTAGTTATACAACGGATGCTCATTGTTCCAAGCAACGAGCATATCATACCGGATTTGATGCAACGCACAGAAACGACGCGGGTCGAAGTGCGAAGTTATGTACCGATCAGCTGCGCCACCGTAAACCACAACGCGCACTGTTTCATCCCCTAATGTGGCCCGGTCATTAGTCATTACTTAGGCCTGCTGTTCGACCGATTAGAATGGGTTAGTGGGATGCGATTTACTATCCCGCGGGAATTTTCAGCCTTTTGCCTCCAGATACTATCGTAAGGGGCGTGACGCGTCTTCGAACGCGTTCATTGTTATGGAAAAATCGACACATGGAACGTGTGCCATCGATACGACTTCTATTCGAAGGGTAGATTTCACCCTCTTGCGATGGAACTAACTTTTTGAAGCTTTCTCGTGATTTTATTATGATTGATGGTTACATGAGAATCTATATATATATAAAAGATTATTAATAACTCAGGCATGCGTATTACTCTTCCGAAAGAATGATCAGAAAATAATCTTATTATATTCTCTCATCTTTATATATTGTTTTTACAGTACGCAATATTCTTTCGAACGCATAGCTGCTTTTTTACAGGACGATAATATTAAAACGAAACATTCAACACTGTTGTATTTAAATCTGAAATAAAGCAAAAGTAACATTATTTTGAAATACACAAAAGAACAATTCAAACGTATTCGCGTTAATTATATTTGAAGAGGCATTTGCTTTCAATTAGTGACTCGGATAGTAGGAAAGGAAATAACATTTTAATCTATTAAATTCTGTAAACAATCAAAGATATATCCAATGTTATGGCAATCAAAATTATTGAAAAAGCTAAGTTCTATATTGCTTATCGTGTATTTCACCCATGGTCTGCGTTTGGAGAAATATGAACTTGCATAAACATACATAGTCTAATAAAAATCTGTAATTCCAAGGGCTATCTGGATATTCTGAAGAACAAAAGTAGTGAAAATTGCACCCTGTAGCGCCAGGTATAATCGTGTCCTACTCGTAAATCAGAGGATAATATTGCCCTCGGAGGGATCGATCGAATTCTACGTAGTCCCCTTTGACCATCGAATTAATTGGTTCCTATGATTTACTGAATTTTCGCGGGTCGATCAGCGTATCCACGGCGTAGATTCGAGGAATCATTGAAACGAGTATCGCACCGATACTCGGCCCATCTTGAACCGTCGACGCGATCCTTTGATCAACACACGCTGATAGCAGTCATCGCGAGCTATTCCCCTCGATGACAATTTGCATTGAACGTGACTACGTCGCGATTAATTGAGACGTAATCACGCGGTGATTCGAAGCGTAAGATTGCGTTCGCGCGGTGTAACCGAACGCGAATGCAATGTGCGCAAGATTAAGCGATTTCAGCCGTGCACTTGATAGATAATCGATGGACAGTGAAATTATCGAGTTATAATTATTATATAACAATCGAAGACTATTTTTACGTAGATTTGGAATATTATGAATAAGATTAACAATGGTATTCTTACTTTTCCAAGTTCGTATCTCGTTAGATGTTCCTTGTTTCAGATATTTTATTCGATTTATCACAAGTTTTATTAATGTACCGTTGAAAATGCAAACGAATCAATTTTTGAAAAGATAAGTAGCTTCGAAATTTGCATTACTGAATTTACATTGCTGAAGATGCTAACAGGCTCAGTCCGAGTGTAAACACGTGAGGGTTAGGCGGATGATTAAATACTCCTTTAGACAAGGTACGTTTACCTCGGTGTTCACAAAAAGAGGGTAAAAGAAGAATGCTTGTGCAAATTACAGACTGACAAAAACTAGTTACCCATCACTTTATCGTCGAAGCGTTGGGAAAAACTGGGATTAATGAAACGAAAGTAAATGTTCCGTAAGATGGTGATGACAGTTTGTTATTCGCAAAAAGTTAACGAAGTTCTTCGTCTTCGATGCTTCCCGTTTCGTGATTGCAAAAAAGTTACATTATACAAGCTCAGTATAGGATTTCCGTCATTCTAACAAGCAAAATCGAACGTAAACTACATACCAGTTAATAAATATCAGATTAATTAAATTAATTTCAACTTCTTTACGTCATTTTCTTTGCACTGTGTTCGTTGAATCTAAAATATTTGAAAAATACATTCTAGTTCAGTCTTGACCACAGTGAACATTTGCTGCATGCAGAATTTTCCTTCAATACAATACAAGGAAAATATTATTTACTATTCATTCGTTGGATTCACGATTTTTAATAGCGCAAGAAAAAAAGATTGTTTATTAAAGATTTAAAAACCTCACAATTCCTATATTTCATTGCAAACAAAACAATCATGCCTCAATTTATCGGATGAACTGAACTTCTCTATATATAGCAAGAATGACCCCTTCAATAAGGGTGGTTTATTCATGGATGGCTTTCAATATTTAAACAACGACATAGCAATTAATGGCGATCGGTTGTGCAACAGCGCGAGGACGACGTTTACCCGATTGTCGAGAACGCGTGCACGCGTTGCATTCGGAGCAGAGTCGCAATCTATTAAGGGGTTTCGCGCCCTACGCGAGCCTATCCGGTTCAACCCTTCGAGTACGCGATGACCCTTCGTTGGAAAACCGCGGGTTCCGCTTTCCTCCCTTTCTGGTTGCGGTTCTGCACGGGAACCCATGCGTTCTTCCTCGTTCGAGGAATACCGACCGAATTTCCTTCGTTTCTGATTCAACAGCCGGAAATAGGGAAATATTTGACTCCCTGGACTGAAAACCATAGGACCGGACAGGATATAAGCTTGATTCTGTATGTTTTGATTGGTCTGAGGTATGTGCTAATTGAGTAAACATATGGTCGTATATAAATTTTGAGTTTCAAGTAGTCGTTGTTCACGATGTTGGAATTATCGATGCAAAAGGAAGAATTTTTTTTTGCGACACTTCAATGCTCGTATTATATTATATTTTAAAACTATTCGTCGGAAATACTTTAAATGTAATAATATTAAATCTTCTTCAAGCATGTTTAAATGGAAGTCATAACGAACAAATAATGAAATTAGGAGAATGACATCAAACAACACATTGAAGACCAAAAACAGTGGTTTATCATAACGTTATGAATACTAAAATTTCTTTAAATTTTATGAAATTGCAGAATCTACGTTCAAGATCCTCAAGTTTTCAATTTATTCTAAACTTTGCGCAATATTAAATTTCTTCGATCTGTTTACAAAAATATCTCAATTATACGATCGTATGATATATTGAATATATTCCTTCAAATATTTATATCATAATTAAAGTCTCGCTACTACCGTGAAATTATACTTGAGACATTGTAGTCGTTTAGTAGCCAGTCTCCACCACCTTCAAATCTTTACCACATACTCGCGTCTCAAAGATTCTATTTCACTTTTCACAGAATGAAAGCAATCTTCATATCCAAGTGACGTTCATCGTGCAAGTTGAGAGTCTCGCGGAACACGTAGAATTTTTACACAGAGAACGAGACCAAGCGCGAAGCTAAAGCACAGCAACGCACGACGAACGAAAGTAAAGTTTATGCAACGATAACGATCGTCCTGTACTTAAATACGCGTGAATTTCCATGGTTTTTTTCTCCCGGCGTAATTCTTGGAAGCGGTTTTACGACATTTTTACTGTCCTTGGCAACCCTCGTCACCGGAGAGATACCTGCGGGGGCTGAACACGCTCGGAGTACATTTTAAAATTATCAAGCAAGGCCACACGGAGATACTCTTCTTCCGCGCGTCGGCAAATATCCCCGCGAACGATTAAAAACCTTAACGTTTATGACATTGCGTAAGAGCGTCTGCCGCAGCAGATTCGCCAGTCGACAAACACCATGGATATCAAAGGATTCCAAGAAATGAGAAAAACTGGTTTACGCTTCCTAAAAGTGTCTCTCCGATTAAGTGGCTTCGAATCTATAAAATGAATTTATGAAATAGAAAATTTCATAAATTTCGAATTAATCAAACAATTTTGTCCATGCAAAACACACATTTTAGAGTTACACTTCTGCTCAAAAGCCTTAGGATAGCTACTGGATTTAGATTATGTAACTGAAGTTTTAAATAATTAAAATTAAAAATTAATAGATACGAAGGAAAATCAGTTAACTTGATGTTTTATGCGATAAGGAAAGTGTAATGTATAAAGTATTAATCTATTAAAATTCATACTATAAACAAGTATACTAAATCTATATTAAATACACTTATTAAAAACAATACGTGTCCTGAGATTTTCAAGCGAAAACGTATATTTCTATTCAGTTTGTTTGAATGTTTGTCTTACGTCTGACCTCATGTATCTTATTTCACTTATCTTAAGTCACTATTGAAAAATATGTACTATTGCATATGTACAAATATTTATATTGGGTATGTAATATATATTGAATTATGCTTATATTGAATACGTAATTATGCATTACTATAGAAGAAATAAATCTTTTTCAAATAGCTATGATAATTATTTAAAAGCGTGGTCTCCTCACCGATTTCAATGATCTCGAAATATCAAGGTCATCATTCTGAACAATTTTTTCTTATACAGTTACCGCTCGGCTTTCGTTTCTGACATATCTGCAAAAAGCTTTTGTTGAATTTAGATTTATAATTGGTGGCACATGTATTTCTATGCTAGCGCTGTCGGCCGCCGAGAAGCGGCCGGATATAAATTTAGCACATCGTATAAACCATTAATTTTTCTGCTTTGTTATGTAGATTAGGCTACATTATGGCAATGTAGTCGCCGCTAGGTGACCGCCTACGTCTGAATTCACGCTGTAACGAACATTCACGAGGTAGGTTTAACAAAAGTTTTTGCAAATATCTTGGAAACCAAAACCGAGCTGCGGTAACGTGTATAGGAAAAAGTTGTTTTATTAAGTTGTCCGAAAAGTGTCTTTCTTTTACATCTTTCTGACACGTCCTTTACAACGACGCATCTTTATACAAACATGAAGCCCAATCTGTCAAACGTTGTGATCTTTATTTTGATAGAACAAAATGGATCATACGTAATTCGATAAAATAATATAAAACGGAAAATGTGCATCCACTATTTCCTTATTAAACGAAAAAAACTTTTCGGACGACTTAATATGTACGATGACCTTGACCATGTACTTCAAGATCATTGAAATCGCTGTGGAGGCCACATTTCGAAATAATTAGCAAAAATTACGATATTACCAGTTCAAAATATGCAATATCCTAACATAAGAATATGAATATAATTAATTAAGGAACATCATAGGATTTCCAGTAAAATTAAATCATTCGTAAATTGCAGATGAAATGTATATGAAACTAGCAATTCCTGCATCTCTCAACCTCGTACAGCCACAAACTAATCGATACTGCGAGGTGACCTCGGTGCCAATGATTGATAAGAAAAAATCAGCCAATAAGAAACACAATCTTTTTCGACGATACCAGACGTTTCTCGAGGGTTCTCCGTTTCTTCGCCCCGATTGTTTTTCATCGTATTAATGATCGATATAGCAACGAGTCACGGTTCGACGTCGTTCTGGTGATATCGTACCTTTAGACTGTTTGCGACGTCGCGGCGCCATGAAATCCGGAGGGTAGTGTCCCTTCTCTGTTTCGTCCTTTCGACTTCTATCCTTCTCGCTCTGCCATTCAGACCCTTTCTTCTCCATCCCTCGCCATCCTTCATCCACGACGCCTTTGAATTTACTTCTGTCGCCTCAAGGACTGGCTGCGTATTGATATATCGTCGTTTCGATCAACGTTGCTACGTGGATCGCCGATCCAGCTCAAACACCATTCCCGCCCCGATAAATTTCGTTTTCCAACGATGCATTTATTCTTATTCTCTCCACGATGCAGAGGGTCAATGAGATACACGGACAAATGTAAATTATATTCAGTGAGAGACAAAAGTATTCGTACGGTTGGAATTATTAAATTATTAATTATATTAGAAATAAAAGGAGCAAGGAGTTTTCTATACTGTTAAATATATTTAAATGATGTGTAATCGCATATTACACAGACATTATAACAATAAATTTATAGAAATATAAACGTTTTACTTGGTAATTTATAACGAGACAGTCTAATGATAACGTTCTGAAGACAAAAGTATTCATACAATATTAATAATTAGTGTCCGTGTTGTAATTAATTTTTCGTTGGCTTCCTTGTTTGACGAATAAATGGCTGCAATTTATTGAGTACAGATAATACCAAGTTATTAATAACATTTGGTATTGCGGATCGTTCCTAAACATTTATTTTTACGTTGTATGGCATTTGTGGATTAATGTTTATTGTATAGTCACACATGTATGTAGTATCGGGGAAAAGGGCCTAAGAAACATCGAGTTAACTATAGACAATGTCGCGAGAGCCGAGGCGCTGTCGGCTCCATTGATGTGTTATCGGTCCTTCAAATAAATAGCTTCGCCGAAAAGGCCTACGTGACCCTGGCTACGAGTGTCCGCGGAACACGTATGCGGTGGGCCTAGCAAAAGACAAAAGAATGCTACAACGGCCAGAGAGTCAGTTGAGAAGCAGAGTGTGAGTTGAGCGGACACAGTTAAATTTACCATCATTATCGGTTACTACATGTATGTTCGTGTTTCATGTCTATAATAAACTAACTGTACAAATATTTTTTATTCCCACCATTGTACAAGCGATACAATTGGCTATTGAAACGGACTGAATCGCTGAATATCGATTCAATAGATAAAATTTGGACATTTTCGGGAACCGCCGATTGAACAGATAGATGCGGTTACAAACTGTACGATCGTTAATTAATAACAAGCAAATATTCGTAAAACAGCAGACCCACCAAAATCTCGAAACCACAGTGAACAACCTGGAAACTTGAATAATATAACGGTCGAATAAAAAAAGGAAAGTATGGAAACACCGATAACCGCGAATCAGAAATTCAAGCAGCTCGCGAAAAAGCATCTCTTGGAAGCGGGTATAATGGAATAAAATACGGCTGGCGGAAACGAGCAAGTATCGAGAAGCCAGACACGGTAATTCATAATTCCACGACATACGTGTACACATACGGTACAAGAAGGGGAAAAATTTGCAAAGGAAATTACCGCGTGTCTCTTTTCGTGGTGCATGCTAATTCGGTTGCATTACTCGCAAAAAAAAAAAAAAAAAAAAAAGAAAAAGGAAAAAGAAAGAGAAGGGGATGAAACAAAAAATGTGGGAGGAGTAAAAATTAGGAAAAATTTCTATATCAAAGGGATGCTAACTACGTTATGAAAGACGCGACGCAAACATCGATGATTATTTATGTAAATTTGTATCATGCGCACCGTTAACATCGATTCATTGGAGATTCACCCTGGTCGCTTGGACAACAAAGAACTATCTCACCCTGCACGTGCGCAACCCTGTAATCCTTTCAAAACAGATCCGCGCGCTGGCGATGGAAATTATGCGCGGCTCACGTACCGACGAAATTTGAATTTCAACGTGGGAACTTCGTGTCCTACAACTCTCGCTGTATTTGTTCTAGATGTCGTGAGGAATAGTTGTACCGATTTATTTTATCCACAATCGTATTACAACGTTGTGAAAAAGCAGAATTTCGTTCGAGAAAGACGGAAGAACGAAGCGTGGACGGTGCGTAAATTCGGCTGGAATTTTGCGGTATTTTGAACGTGTCTAATGAGCGATTCAGGTGGTAATTTATCTACAGAATATTGATGTGGCGCTTGCAGCGTGAAGAATGATTTATAAAATATTTATAAAAAATGGGAAAGAGATGATCTTTTTCTAAATTGTTGTCTATTAAGATAATTGAGACAGTGACATAATAGAATGAAATTATTTTTTTATTTTAATTATTATTTATATTTAATCGTGTACTTAACTAATGAAATTAAGAAATTAATAGAAAATAAAGCTGATCACTTTTTGAATAGTTAATTGTCGTATTTCCTTTAAAATCATTTTTACAATTATGGGGTGGTTAAAAAGATTGGAAAGTTGCGTAGTTATAGAAACCAGAAAAGTCAAAGAAGTCTTTTCTACGAAGTATCAGATTGAAACTTTTAATGGGTAAAAGGCTCGATCGAGTATGTGTTCCTAAATGAAATTGCTCTCATTCGCAGATTTCGTAACCAGAACACCACAAGGAAACTACGAAGACAGATTAAGAAGTTTCCGGAATCACCGTCACAAGTTGCTTTATTTCTTATTGTTATTGTCATTCCGGAAACTTCCCAATTTGTCCTCGCGCAAGGACGAAACTTTACTCAAGGTGAAGCGTTTTCAATGCAGAGAAGCCTGCAAGTTCACTGATCTACGGCGTATCTTGTTAATTATTATTTACCTGCCTGGAGATAGAAGTAATTATACCGTGAGGCGGTCTGCTTACATTTTGGATAATTATTCCATGCATATTTTAACAATTCGACGTCTGGCCCTTTGAATCGTCCTGTCGGGATACTTATTGTATTGCAAATGTACATCGTGACTGACGATAACGCGATTAAAGCGGAATAATCGCGGGGAGCGAAAATGAAAATTCTATTTTGCTGTATTTCGCGACACATTCCCGTATTAAATTACCCTGTTCCACGTCCCTCTTTCTACACGTGCTTTCCTAGCTGTCGTTTCCTTCGTTTCGCTTTCTATAGTGGTTTTATCAACTAGCAAGGTAATTTGTTACTTTCCCCTTCCTCTGCTCGTTCACCCTTTCTTCCTTCTGTGGCGGAGAACCCCCCGTCGATCTTCGAGCCGCGTGAATACAGAATCGAGGGGCGAGCTCGGATATAATAACCGAAAAAATAAGCGCAAACACCACGAGTGATTGCGTGAAAGTTTACGACATAAACTGCGTTGCACGAACGGTGATTCACCTGGATTTTTAAATATTTAACGAATGAATTAATTCTAAGAATTATAACGTAGTGATACTAATATAGAAAAGTGTTACGTAGATACTATATACGTCTTTGTACAAAATATGGGACAATCGAATGGAATATCAAGTAGATAGAACAATTCTAAATACAATACTAAAAAATTTGGGAAAGATAATTTTATCTTTCTATGGGAAGAAGAATTATTCTATAGAAATTTTTGAATGTTTCCTGGCAAGAAGAATCTCCGAAGACTTTTATCTTCTCATACATTCTTTCATATTTTCTATGGTTGTACGATTTATCAATCATGACTTCTCGAGCTGGTGTTGCTCTATTTCTCCCCATGCAAAGTAGATTTATTTCTCATCGATTCGATTTATTATCCATCTGCTTTCGTCAGAAGAGCTCGCATAATTCGGTCAGAACAGGCATGATTTGTCAGAATCGTCTCGTCAGGACGAACCCATCGACGCAGGAAGCGTACTGCAGACGTCGTCGAGCGTATTAATCTTTTTCCCTCGACGAGTGTACCAACCGTGTCGGATTGATGCTTAAAATCGTTCAGAGAAGCGAAAATCCGCGAGCCGCGCGCGTGTCGTCGTGCGCCAGGAAAAAATCTATATCTCCGCCTGTAACTTCAGCTTCATTTTTTCTCTCGACCTATCATTTTTCATCCAGCGAGCCAGAGACCGTCTCTATGTACGTGTAACACCGCGGTAAGGTCATCAATAAGGCTTGCCCGTCTCTCACATAAATATCCAGGGATTAACATATATCGACCTGTTCGCTGACGTTCAAGGTTAGCTTAAAACTCAAGATTCTGCAGAATCTCTGGTGCGTGTTTATGGAAATCTCTATTTTTACTTCTTATCTTGATGTGGAGATTTTCAGTCAGATAAATTTTGTAATCTCCAACGTATGTACGTATATAAGTTATCTTCTTTAGGTAGCGAGAGAAATAAGTCAAAGAAATATAAGTAGCTTAATAATAGAGTTTATCTATTGAGCAAGTAGAATATTCCGTCTGACTATTGGATTATTTATTTCCTATCTGCCTAGGTTTTATTTTTTATCTACGTATAATATGAAATCGAAGATTTCGAGATATAAGATTGAACTAAGCAAGGCTTAGATGGTTTCCAAATAGAAGAAGATTCTATGTTTTCTACGAAACAGAGTAGAATATTCATGAAATAAAAAATTCTATTATATTCTGCCTCTTCAAGAATATTCAAACGTATAACTCCAAAAGAATCATCGACCTATTCGACTAATCGCTTCTTAAAAACACCTGATCTTCAGATTCACATGGCGAATATTCGTTTTGACAACTATCAGGGGACTACTCGAATTGTTCTTCAAATAATTATCACACATACCTCACACACGTGCATCCACATACAAACCAAATGAAACCCATACATATCCCAAGGGTAGCAGAGATCTCCACCGAGCAAAACGTTAATTTCACCTCTAACATGAAGGCGTTCTAATTAACACGGACACGCCGAATAGAAGCATCCTTCCAACGAAACTTTTTCGTTCAGCCAATCGCCAAGATCTCCGCCTGCACCATCAGGAAGAATCTCGTAGAAAAACACGAAACGAGTCGTTTCTACCTTTTCGAGAAGATCAAACCGTGTTCTGGAATCCTACAGGATCCTTCGTAGTATCTTTTCGAAATTGGGCTTCCGAACGTTTCGTTTGACCGGCTGAAGCGTCGCGACGCGACGCGTCTCTTCGAGGCCGCAGAAATATTCGCGCACGATAAAAACAGGGGCAATTTGCCAAAACGTCGGCTTGATGGCTGTTCGCGTTGCAGACACGAGGGTAACGATGTACAGGAGGCTCGAGAGCGGCCTCGACAGACAGGAAACTCGGCAAGAACTCGCGAAAGGAGGGTGAAGGCAAAGGGGAGAAGGATAGAGGAGAGACAGAAAGGAGGGTTCGTAAGGAAAGGCCAGGAACGGAGGATATCTTCTTGCAAAGTGGGATGTAAATTGCTCGCACGGACATTAGTCATCATCACTCGCAGCCCTCTCACCCTCCACTTTGTTGCCACCGAGTGGATGCCCTTTCCTTTTCTCATTCCTCCACTTCCACGTGTACCGCCTTTCTCTTAGTATTCGGTCAGCCTTTGTGCGAGCTTTTTGTTAGACATTGTTGTTTTAGTTCAAGCGTTTGAATCTAGTTTTGATATAAATTCTCGTGTCTATTATATTGTGGGGAGTTTGGAATATCAGTGAAAGTAGTTAGGAAGCCTTATTATTTACCGCTTTATTTATTTAGCTCTTATATTTAATAGAATTTTGGTATTTGCTAAAGATTATGAATTTTGCATTGTATACATCTTTTAATAAAATTATTAAAATATTAGTAATCTATGTACTTTAGATCATCCATAATCTTTTTCTAATTTGGGGCAAATTGAGTAACTATCATACGACTTTTGAACGCGGGTGTTTGAATGATTTGTAGAGTGTAATGTTCGTTTCTAATTAGGATTTCATCGTTTTGATTATTTTGATCCAAGTGTACCTTAGGAGACCATCATTAACAAATTTACAATTTTTGTCTACATCTGATAGGGATAAAGAAAATTAATAGCAGGTATATAATTGAACGATACGATGAAAATCACTTTGCAAAAATCTCGAATAATCATCTTTCACTTTAATCGGTTTTACATAGATCATATTTAGAACTACCACTTTCCTGTACTGGAAAAAGAGGAGAAAGAACGACTTTTCCGCTCATTGATTCTGCATTGTGCAAGAAAAGATATCAGAAACAGAGCTTCCTGCCTTTGTGTTCGAAATATTTCCGTTTCTCGAAATTTCTCGACAAAAGCTCCTCTATTGTCGTGCTCAAAACGGTATCGGTATCGTAGTAAAGATACACACACGTTTCTGTATTCCTACAAAGCAACCCGTCGCGTCGAACCAACGGAATTCCTTTTATATTTGCTTTCTATTTACCGTTCCGCTCCTTTTTCTTCCATTTGCTGTCAAATGTTCCACAATTTCATTTCTCGCGTTTCCCTCCGTTACGCGGCGTATTTATTTTCGTCTCCGCGTTATTTGTCCAGTCAAGTTTCCTGCATTTTGCCTCGTGAATGCTACTACTACTAATACTAAACCTAATGAAACGCGTTACCATTGTTGAGAGAGAAATTGCCCTCGACGATCGAATTTTATACGATTGTTATCACATTCAGAATTATTATTACGTTTCGCAGGAGATATTGCCATTATTACTATCATTCGTAACGTTGCTGTTATTATTATTCCAAATGTCGTTCACATTGTTACCGTCAATGTTATTCCGACTGTCATTTTCGTCATCATCGCTATTGTCCAGAGATGTAATTACTGCCTAATTTCTCAAAAATGTGTAACTCTGGTACCATTTCCATTTTCATTGCTATTGCTGTCCCTATTGTCATTTGCACGCTCGTCATTGCTATTACTATCATAATGTCGTCATTATTGCTATTATTGTTAATATTGCTATTACCATTTTCATTGCCCAAATTTCATCTTCCGAAAGAAAAATTTCAATAATTTTAGTGAGTATTCAAAGAGTTAAAAATATAGAATATATACGTATATCTATTCGATCAGAAATTGTCACTAGCACTATCAGAATTTCTTGCTTACATTCCTATCGCATGCTCTTCGTTGCCTCGGTTATTTCCTGTCTGCAGTTTCTCGTCTCCGTGGACTTCGTCCCTATCGGTCAAAGTCGGCCATCGCAGTCCGTTTCTATGGCTCCCTTATTTTCTCTCGTTTCCGTTTACCTTTCGCGTCTGCCATCAAACGACGCTTGTGCGACCTAACATGAAATAAATTCGATCGAGAGGAAATTGGTCGCTAGTTTCACGTAGATGGAATTTCGGACCGATTTGCATGTCGACCTCTTCTTTCCACTCGTGGAAGTGTGATCATTCCGCGGAATTTCTTCCGTTACATGAAATGATTCTACATCATTTGAAATTTCCCATGGAAATTAATTTTCCAAAAATTAACGTACGTAATACATAATAACGGATAAATTAATTAAATTAAACTAAAGAAGATCAGGGCAACCTTGCAATATTTGCATTTGCTCGAACATTTCATCAAAGCTTTTAGCGAGTCTGCCACGTGAATCTTATATACATTTTGCTTTAGAAGACGCATTGTTGAAAACTTTTCAGTCTATGAAATTTGTCGTATTTTGATCATTTTAAAAAAATTTTAGTAACGTGGGCCACCGATGACCACCGTGGCGATCAACGTGTTAATTTTAAAGAAGTGTTCTACGATAAAATAACTCGTGAGTTTTTTTCTTATCGATGATAGAAGACTCGTAATTTTAAATATTTCATCGAATTTCGATATTAAAAGTTTAATAATCTCTCAAGGCAATATCGATTGCCTTAAGGAGCCAAATTTTTCTTTCACCTTGGCTGAACAAGCTGCACGATCTTCCAGCTGCTTCGTATGGCAACACAATGAAAATTCCTTTTACCGTCCGTGCCACGCCAGTTAACCGGCAAAGACTTAATTAATCGACGACGATATTAATAATTTTCTGGAACGTCGAAGACCATCTCAATAACTTTCCCCGCTGCAAACAAAACGTTAATTAACCACGGGTTGAGAGTTGGCCGGTGCACTCGGTGAAAAATCTCTTCATTATAAGTTCGGTAAGATTTTAACAGGGCTCAGCAGCCAGCTCGCCCGAGGATGAACTTCTTCATTTTAAACCCGCTGTCCGAAAGGGCGAGCGTGTTGTTACCTTCGATCGCGTCTTTGCCCTGACTTCTCATTTAAACCGATCAAGAATGAGAATCACTCAAAGATTTTTACGTTATGCTTTCTGATTTCTTCGAAAATTTATGACGTGCAAATGTTTAGTGTTTATTATTTACTAGTAATCAGTAGAATTTTTAAAAAGATATTTAGTAGCAGAGTTGCTGCAACAATTGAATAATTCGAATAAATCGCCAGAAACCGCTCGAAGAATTGAAAAGTGAAGTTGATTAATTCGGCTTCTCAGGAGCTCGTACACGAATAATCCTATATTTAATATAGATTTATTTAATCTTCGAAGTCGTTAGTTTGCACATTAATACCGGCGTTCTAATCCCAGTTCAAACAAATGACAAATCGGTGCTTTCACGAGCTTACCAGCTCGGCAACAGAGTCTACTACATCACCTCATGAAACATTCCGGAGTTTTAAGCCAAAGCTCGTTCTAATTAAGCCAGACATTTGTTTATTTTCCCACAGAACTTCATACGCTTTCACCGCCAGTATTCAAATAAAACCTTCGCCATTCCCTCGGCCTTCAATCCGCAGTCGCCCACTCGCAATTCTGAAATCGTTATTCATTAAGCCGACTCGTGGCAACAATAACGCGTCGATTTAAATATTTAAACTGACGCTGTTTTTATTTTAACTCTTCTCGTTTTCGCTTTCCATCTATCGACTAATGCAAAAAGTAACAACAGTAAAGAATGCGCGAACGAAGGGAGAGCAAATGAAAAGAAATGCAAATGATAGAACGAGCAAATGAAAAAAGAGAGAGAAATAGTAATAGAGCGCGAGAGAAAGATATTCGCGAGTACAACGACCGATGTTATTAAGCTTCAGAAATTGGTTAATTAATGTCGTGTACACGATAAAGAGGCAAAGGCGAGATGGTTTTTCGAGTAGGTGGCACACGGTCCACGTGGTCGCGCATATCATTGAGGAAGAACGGGGGTGGATCGGTAAATCTTGCTTTTTACGACGTATCCACAAGGTTTATTGTCGCGTTTCCGCTGGATACGCAACTGGGAGATAGTCAGGTCGACTGTCTGATGACTACGTTTCTCGATATCGGTGATTTATCGTCGCGCATTCAAACCGCGTTTGCGTTTTCACTGGATTACCGTTTGCTGCTGTTAAAATCGATCCTCTTATCTTCCACACGAAATCGAGATGACATAGGTGAACGTTATCGTGAAATATGTTCTGTGCTTTCTAGAAAATTTTGTTTATTGATTCATCTCCTTTTGTGTCTTAGTTTATGCATTTTACTTGATTTTCTTTTAAATAATATGAAAATGCTTGTTTCCAGATAAGAAATTTTATATGTTTTTAATGGCGAATCTACCAAAGATTCGCACTCAGTTTCCTCCTCTAATTGTACAGGGGAAAGTACCAACGGCGACGAGGGTGAAAGTTTTTCGAAGAGCAGCTCGACGTGAAATTTTAATCCAGCTCCGGGAAACTTAAGTCCCCAGTTGCTCGACCCTCGGTTCCAGCCAAGAAGTTGCAAAACGGCAAACAAGAATATTAGCGCGATTATCGACTGTGTGTCGTGGTTTCTTATTCTCAACCACGAGGAGAAAATACAAATCGTTTCCCTTTGCTGCCCGGTTTTCGTTTCCCTTCTCCAATTTTGTTCACAAGCTAACGACGTAGAAAAAATCTATGTCTCTTTAATTCTGCGTTGTCTCGGCCATTTTCCACTCAATTGTGTTTTCCGTGTTGCTAAAAAAGTGTTTTACATTCGAGGAAAATAAGAGAAAATCGCTGTTGTAATGCGTAATCTTCAATCTCGTCTAAAGATTTTCTCAAAACGTTAAAAGTTCTTTTGTTTCTTGAAGCAAAGATAAGTCTGGCTAAGACTACCGATTCATAATTTGTTACGCAAACATACTTGTTTGTCCAAGCTTATTTTTCTCCTTGCCCGATACATCTTCCTCATTCATCTTTCATCTCGATTTCTCTGTCACAACTTTTATATTTTATAATCGGTAGTTCAAACGTTAGAAAACTTCTACAAGGATCTTCCGTTTGTTACTCAAGAAATAAAAGAGCGAAGCCGTAAGCGTTTGACGGATGAGCTTTAAATAGAAACAGCGAATAGACTTTCGACGATGGCGCCGACGTAACCAAGAATAATGAGATAAAATCTGCGAAACGGGTCGTTCAACGGACAGCCTGTCCCGTTGCGACGAATTCTCTCCATTTGTCGCGGAATAACACGGACGATCGTTAATCAGCGACGATTAATAATCGAGCTGTTGCGTCCGAGTAAAAGGACATTCAAGTATTACGTAACTGCAAAAGAAGAAGACATTGACCGGACTTAACTCGCGGAGGATGGTGATTAATCGATAAACGGCTGCAACTAACTTTCTTCGACGATTTATGCCACTTACGGTAAATTGATCGATCCCTCTTGATGAACGATGATTAATGACGTTAACGAAAGCTCGTCTATCCTGTTCGGCTCCAACGAATATCTTTTTTTCTTTCTTCTTTGTTTCTTCTCTTCTCTTTTTTGTCCCGCGAAATAATATTTAATAACGTATTCCATGTCGTCGTAGCCCGTTGTCGGCTTCTCCCCATCAATCAACCCTGATATTTTACGCGCGAAAATTGACTCCGGAATCGTCTTAATTGGCGGACGCGAAAGGGGTACACGGCCGTTCAACAATGATAAATTGCGTCTGCTCCGAGCAGTTTCTCTACGATGAATCCCCGCAGCACCTGACGTAACGACTGCTCGCGTAGAAATTGCGATCCTAGTGTCGTCAAGAGCTTTTAAATCTTCCTTCGACCAATGGCTAGTTATATCGTGCGCTTCAATTTCGTTACGTTCGTCCGTCAATTTTTCATCGACTGCTTGGGAAACTAACTAACGACGAACTATTTTTTAATCTCCTATATCTCAAACAGATACTTCCAAGTTTTTTAAATTAACCCTTTGTACTCGAGGACTTTTTCGGTCGGGCGTAGCAGCTACTCCGTATGATTTAGCGTAAAATGATTTTATATACAAATTAACTTACAGGAACATTATATTCTAATAATTTATCTATATTTACATCTCTGAAAATATGATTTTCCAATATTAATTTCTGTATTTTTTTGTATGATAATTTATAAAGCATTCACAAAGATGCATTCTTGAATATAATTGATCTCATTTTTCAACAGTTCAAAATTAAGTTCATCTTCATCTGAGCCAATTTCATTTTCGCAATCCATTTTTTAGGGTTTCTAAACTATAATACTTTTGCCATGATCGTCGAATCCGAACTAACGTTGGAGACATTGTCCGAACCATAGTTTCGGAAGAATTTGAGCATAAATATTTCATCTCCATCTTTAAAGTGGAACACTTCACACTCCATATCAAACAATATAAAGAGCTAAGGAACCAATTTACGAACCAATATTGCACTCTCAACAATTGGAGATATCGAAATCTAGCATAAACAGGGACTTTTACGTCGCGTGGCACATTCCGTGCGCCGTCTTTCATTGTCATCAGAAGCCTTCAATATACCTAAAGAACAACCATTAACAGAATCTTCTTAACGAAATCTTCAATCCTGTAAGTATTTTCTGTTTATGGCTGGTACTTAAAATAGTCCTTGGGTTTATTATTCTCTCTTAAAAATCACGAAGAAAGCGAGTAGTTACCTAACAGGAAAAACGAATATTTGTCTAACGGAAAAGCTGGTTTTTCCCATGAACAAAATCACCCACGAGCCACGTTGGTAGGAGGTTTCCTCCTCATATCTTCACTCATTAACGTGGGCCATAACCAATGGGCATCGCGGATAGTTGCCCTCACTTTCCTGACGAAAAGTGTGAATAACGAATCCGCGTTCTTCGTTCAAAGGGAACACCCATACCGAGCTTTCCCCCGTAATAACATACGAACGAATAGTCAGTTAAAACCAGTTCGAGTTAAAACACAGTTCAAGGAACAGAAGGAGTCAGAAGTCAAGTCAGCAGAATCACCAAGTCGAAGACAGTCAATCGACAGAAAATAGATCATCACAGTCGCCAATACGAAACGAGTCTCAGGTGGTACTCATTTGTAGTTTGTCATTCCACATACGTAACCTTGTATCACATTGAAGTTGTTGGATCTTTGAAAATATATGTTAACCTGTTAATATCAGCGTTATATTCATTCAACCACCCCTATTATCATAACCGAAATAAGGGATCGAACGATTCGTGGCGTCGATTATTCAAATCGTAACGGGAATTTACGACTCCCGTTGGCGCGCTTATTCGAGATCGCATCTCCCCGCGAACGGTCGAAAGTTCAGGGACTGTAGCCTCTCGCTCGCCACTGGAGTTGCAGCGCGGAACGTCGTGGTGATTGAGATTCGCCTCTCGAGTGCAAAGGGTTAAGAAGATTAGAGGTATTTTCCAAGATGTAGTAATTGGGTACGTGATATAAATCATGCATTTAATGTGATATAAAAAATAAACAATTGTAGCATCGTATTTCAATTGAAGATCGTGCACGCCTGAGAGGAGATAGCATGAAAGAAACGAGGATATGATAAGTGAACGAATAGGTATGTGACCAGCTGTATATACAATTACGTAAAATATAGCGAACAAAGAACAAGAGAGATAAGTTCGTCGTAACGATATTTAAAAGTCATCAAAATATTCCCTTCTCCTTTTTGATATGAATTATTAATGTTGAATATATAGTACATTTGTATTGTACGCGCGAGAGTGAGGGAACGTAGAGCGAAAACATACACAAGTATGTATCCCCTCCATACTATGTATGTAACGTTGTATGATGACCTAGTTGAGAAAAAAGGGGATGCAGTGTAAAATCTCGTGCCCTAGGCTTCCGGCGAGTAGCCCACGTGGTGAGCGAAGTTATGTGAATATTAGAATAAAATTATTTGTAATACCTCTCCAAAGTCCTCTCCATACTTTAACAATTAAGAGATACTTTCTCAGAATCGCGGGATTTCTCGTCCACATGTAACATTTGAGTCAATAGCACACATAATCTGAAAGTATGCACCGACTCGAATCTTACTTGTCGTACGCAATGCGTTAAATATGCGTATTAATATGTTAAATCATCCTAAAACTCATTCCACCTCGCACGCCAAACTCGCGCTACGCAAAACGAGGTATTCATCTCCTAAAACGTATCAACCAGAGGTTCAAACTTTACTAGGGAGCGTATCGTCCCCGTCGAAATCACTGTCAACGATTAACCCCGTGGGGAAGGCGTTCGAGATAAAGATCACGGGAAGATCTTTGCCACCGTGGAAACTTCGAAACTTTCCCCGGTTCTTGGTCATCGTTCTCGCGACGTTTAATCGATAATCGTTAAGGAATCCGAGCGAAAGGAGAAGAACGGTATATACAGGAGTTGAAAAGCGGCGTTCGTTTATAGGTAGGCTGGTTCCCGCGGGAATGAATGACTGATGAGCGTTCTCCTCTCGTTCCCTCGTCTCTCTGTCAGCCCCTCTGCCAGCCACGGCCAACAGCAATTCTAAGATTCACTTTGCGGAGACGCGCGAGATAAATTGCGGCCGCATGCAAATATCCGCGATACGTCAACGCCATCGCGGTGACTCGTTATACGCGTGCCGCGTGAAAACGACGCCATTATGGCATACCATTGTTAACACGAGCAACCAACGACGCGACACGGTGATAGGCGATCGCGATTTGGCTACGTCGAACAAGTGGTTCAGACTGGTGAAAATGTTGGCATGCGTGAGCCACGGCTGCTTCCATGTAATGTGAGGTACTACCTTGTTAATGGATCGATCCGCTCGTTCGTTAGGAGAATATAATTGTTTAAGGGATTGTTTTATAGCAAATTTATTATTTTATATATTGCCGTTGTAATGATAGAAGTATTAGAAATTTGATGTGTATGAGTCGTTTCAATTTGAATATTTTAGTTAATTTAAACATCGATCGTCATCGGTGATCATGATAGTATTCAGTGTGTTAAGATCAATGTTGGAATCGGTTAGAGCTAGATCTGTGCAAGTTACACACGGGAATTACAATGAAGAAACAAAACGCACGATCCAAATTAAGAAATGAAGGGCTAAATTAAAAAATTGCGATACTAACATAAACGAAAAATATAAACCATGTTTATATTTTACATTACACTACTTTATATCCTTACAATACTACTTTGCACACTTTATACCACCTATCTTCTGAGCATTTCAAATCAAATACCACTCGAGATGAACTATAAATAAAACTAAAACAAGAAGTTACTAAAGATGTAGTAAATCTAATCTAGCCAAGCCAATACCAAACTCAAATAAGTTCTTTCCTTTCCTTTCTTATCCTCCGAGTAATATAATTTTGCAGTAACTTCATATTTTATAGCTACATAGTTTTTAGGAAAATGTCTTCTTTATTATAAGTAGCAATGAAACTCACATGTACATCAGGCAACAGAGTTTCGTTGGAAGATTAGAAGCTTCGTCCGCAGGGCGGAACCGCAGAGCACGCGGGGCAACATCCGGTTTACGCCCCCGCAGACGAGCCGCGGTGTAATAATGATTATCCTGTCGTCCTGCGCATTAAAGTTACGACTTCCCTTCGCCGTCAGCGGTTCCGACTCTTGCGTATCCTCCTTAGCTCCATGGGGACCGCATCACTCATTAACGGAAGATGAATTCATTTCTTCGATGATGTATGAGACACCTTCATTTATTTCGATCGGGAAATTTAATGTTCTGGACTTGACGGATGAGTACGCATTGATCACGCACGTGCGTGCTCCAAGAGAATGCTTGTGTTACCGTCACACCGATATACATTTCATCATCTTCTTGTTAATCTTCGTGATCCCTTGAAGTTTCTGGGTCATTTATCACCTTCATTTTGTAGCGATTTACAGAAAGCGATCTAATATTTGAATTTATTTGCGCGTGGCAAAATAATTTGACGTCTGGAGAGGCTGAGAACGTTACTTCTACTTTCTTTTTACTTCCTATTTGGTTTAAGTCACCTTTATTTGCAATTGTAGCTGTACTTTTAAATTTCCCTCGTATAAAGAAAACTTTTCCTACAATTTACCATCAACGTTAAACCGACAAGAACTGGAATTTTCACGAATAAATACTACGAACGATAAAATCTATCACGAAAATATTAACTGTCCATCAGTCCGCGAATTTTGATAAATCGTCGCCACTCAAACATCCATTGCCTTGCTATGTTCCTATTTGTTTTTAATACACTTTAATACATCGAGTTTGAATAGCAAACAGCGAGAAACAATTTGAAACGGATTGAAAACGGAAGAAAAACAGCGATATAGTGGACGATGGCCAAACTACGTCACCGCGTATGATTGGCGTTCATAAACGTAACAATGAACAATGTGAAACGATAATAGGCGAAGAGCGCGTAACTATAGATCAGAAGTAAGGTCCAAGTTGCTATTGTATCAACGACGAGATAGTACATATATACATGTTCCTCTTACAATACTGACCAAAAGTTTCGTACAACTATGCAGAGCTGAAAAGAAATCTAGCGAGACAGAAGAGGGATAAGAATATCCTGTTTGTTTTACATGTCAAGTGACATAATTAATAAACCATTTCGGTTTATAATACGCTAGAGTCGAGGTAAGTTTAATACGCCAGAGATCGAGGTAGTCATATTGTATATTTGTATATTGTGGGAATAAACAAAGCAAACAGCTTTTTCTTTTTATCTATAGACCTAGTAGCTGTAATATGGTCAAAGGAATCGTTAGCCACTGAGAGTTGACTATATAAAACATCACTAATGTTACCTTTGTTTATTCGTAAAATTAAGTAATTTTTACAGTTGCGCAATAGGAGATTATTAACTTATAAATTTTTTAATTTAAATTATTAATTTATAAGTAACTAAAATCTACCAGCGCCTAATCCATCATGAGTATTATGATCAATCGAACTCGTATTCCATTCGCTCATCTTTTTCCCAATTTTGCAGAATATAAAAATTTCTATTTCTTTTCTTTTTTTTTTGTAATATTCTAATCACGAATTTATCGAAATAAAGAAGATTGCCATTGATATCTGTGATATTAATATTTGAATTAGTAATAAAGATTAGCAGGAGTTTTAATATAGGTAGAGTTGTAAAGGTAATTCCAAACTTTTGGTCCGTAGTGTATGGACATATGGATGTGCGTGTACGTGTAGATGTGTGGCGCCGTCGCGACGGGTGGCTTTCCACTTCGAAAAGCCCAGAAGCTGTAGCACATAGACGCAACAACGACGAAGACAGTCGAAGCGACAGGTTCTTTAACCTTTACGGGGAGGAACCTTTATTGGAAGCAAATTGCGAGCCACGGCGATCTCGAGCAAGCTTGGACGAACGTTATCGATCACGTTGGAACGAGAACGGCGCTATGGTTGATTTTATGTTCAATAAAGATTAGAACGCCTGTAGGGAACGACGCTTTGCCAACGATTCTCGTCTCAGATACGGGGAAACGAAATGATACGACGTAAGTTTGTTGACTAAAGGGTGGTCATTGTATCAAATTTGTATTTTTTGTGCGTACATGATTTGTTTCCATACGATGGATAAATGGCATGGGATAACTACCTTGAATTTGTACTATTAAGGATATTATATTTCTAAGTGGCGATCTATGATTAACAAATACTAGTCAATTATTGTCGAATTCAAATACGTGTTTAATACACTGCGGTAGATCAATAAACTTTATATATGAACTTCAGTTATATAAATTATTTATCTTTCAACAGATTTATATCAGCGCGGTTTTACCGTATTCAAAGCAATTGGAGGATCATCCTTTCGTATCATCATGATTTCTATATTCAACTCTAGTGCTTATACATTGTTTAAAAGGAATACCTTAAAGCCAGTCTGCATCACACTTTTATACGTATTTCCATCTATCAATCTCCTAAACGTCGTTTCGATTAGTTAAATAGAACTAAATATAGTGTATATAATATATAATGTGTAATATAGTGTAGCGACCTTTGAATTGTTTCGAGCAATTGTCTGTTAATTGAGCCTGTTTCAAAGAAATACTTTCGATTGCACGATTCCAGCATCCCTTAAGAACATGGCGGTTCTCCGAGGATGGCTGTACGCTGGACGATTTTTAGATTAGGTTCTTCCGTGCAGCTGCGTACACGTCCTTAACAGTGCAGAGTAGGTTTGAAAAACCAGAGCAGGCACATGGGTACGTGGTCAGGTTGCAAGATTCCAGCAGAAAGCTGATGTATGTGGACGCGGCGCGCGGTCTGAAAGGGCCAGAGATAAACTTAATTGAATGGCTGGGTCCCGGCGTGAACTGCCGTTTTGTCGTCCGGTTTTCCTCGTTTCTGGTCGGAATCGTAGCGACGCGCTTCCCTATCGGGGTGATTTACGCCGGCCTGGACCGGATCGCGTCTACTAAACGCTTCGGATCTTGTAGGTTATAAGGCGGCTGGGAAAAGTCCTGGTACACGTGGACCGTGTCTCCGCCGTTCGATTCTTCTCGTCCGAATAGAAATCCCCTGCTAATGGAATACGTCCAAGATCCACAAGATCGTCCAATAGATCGCGCACTTTCTCACCCTGTTTAGCTGATTGCCACGTGCTGTAGGCATTACTCGGGGGATCGAGCTGGGTGTACCAGGAAGAGTAAAAGGTTGAAGAATACAGAGTGGAGCTTGAGTTTTTTTTTTGGAGAGAATGCGGTATTTTCGTAATGGAATATTTAGATGTTTATGCAAGAGTATTTAAAATCGAGTGATCGAGCACTTGGGGGATTACTAGGATTCTACAGGGAGTTGAGATCTTTGGTATTTTCGTAGTTCAATATTCTGGTAATTTAACGTTTCGGTAGGTATCTGTTGTTAGATGTTCGAGTATTAATTGGGATAGATGAATATTTAGGTACTTGTGTACCCTTAGATATTTGAAACTGGAATGCTTAAGTACTTAGATATTTGTAATAATTTGGATACTCGAGTGTTTTTACGTACTTAAGTGTTCGATACGTATATACTATTTACACTGTTGCACTTAGCACTGATACGTTCAACACTGCTTCGTCTAACACTGTTTGAGACATTCTGGAAAGAGCCGTGTGCAGAAGGGAAAGAAGACACGTAGTTATATAGTTAGATACTTCAATATCTTATAGTTGTTGATATATTACGCTTTTTCGATACTACATTTTGGCTATGGTAGAATAATTTATCAAATAATAACATCGGCGAATTAACAACTTAAAATTGTAAGCTATGGACTTCTGATATACAAAATTTAATTTCAGTAAATGGATCTACTGTATCTTCTATTATACTTATGCAGTAAATCTGCCTCTATATTCAATAATTTATCGTCCTAGTGATATAATAAAACTATATATTGTAGCTACAAAATTTTAGCAGTCAACATGGATTTATATTTTTGTAAAGCGTTTTAGAATTTATTTTAGCCATTTTTTGTTGTATACCTTTTACCGTTTTACAAAGACAATTTTGAACTCAATTCTTTTATGGTTTCTATTCGTTCAATGAAGTATTGACAATGAAAAAGAATCGAAAACATTTTTAGAAAACGCGATCGACGATTTCTGTTACTTTTACAACCCTGGCGTGTTTCGGTGCAAATGGTTACGTATCTTATCTGTCCCCTATACTATACGATACTTCCAGTTCCTTCCTTTCCATTTCGCCGGTCCATTTCACCGTTCGTAAGTTCATTTTTCCGTGATATCGTCCACCTCGTGCGTAAAACGGCCATTCGGATCTACTCGAATTTCGAGCTTGTCCATAAAGTCGCTGTAAAGCACGGAAATAGGAGCCAGTTCTTTTCGGATAAGAGACATTCCTTCCAACGACTGACCTAGTTTTCACAGATATCTACGATCTCGATGGAGAATTGTGTTTCTTTTTTTTTCAACGATAGCGATCCGTATGGTTGGAGATAGGGATTCGTGCAAATATAACTTTACCCTCAAACTTTTATCTCAATTGGCTTAACTTTTGCTCGTTGGAGCTTACTGGCAACATTACTCGATCTACTAAAGCCATTCTGGAAAAGGTATTTCACTATTCTTTTTCCGTGAAATATATTTTGGTAAAATTTATTCTCTATTAATACATTAATACATTAATTACAGTGTCTTACTTTATTTCTTTCTTATATCTTCGATTATATATAAGCTCGCTAATATAAAATTTGTCTATTTGTATATCGTAACATATTTCATAAAAGATCTTCTACTACGTTTATTATTATTCTTTTTTCGTTTATTATTTTTATTTTTATTATTCTTATTTTAGAATATCTTTTCAGTAAAATTGATTTCAACCGAGTAACGTTGACTGACTTTACTTTTTATGTGTCCTTCAAAGCTTACTAATATACAATATTTGCATTTCAATATTTCCACAAGTTTCATTATAGATACTTCTACAGATCTTCTAATTCTATTAATCGTCAAAAATAAAAAATCTACAACGTTCAAGTTCTCTTTCGCAAACGAGTAATTCTGAATAATGAAGTTGCTGAAAGAACTTCTGCAACTTCGTTAAAAGAGATATTAATCCGTCGTTAGCAGTTGTTCGGCGGAAGTTTCTCATCTGGAAGAAGCAAAAAGAAAAAAAAAGAAGAAGAAAAAGAAGAAAAAATGATGGCTATTGTTCAATGGCAAAGTCGAACATTGAAAAGAGAACGCAGATTCTTGGTTGAACGAAAGCCTCCGGATCAGGCGGCAGTCTGGCACGAAGGAGATTCTGGCTCTCCTTAAACTCACCCTTCGGCCTTATACTTTCCCTTCCGTTCGTGCGGCGTCCCCAACGGTCCTCTCCGTTAGGTTAATGGAACGCATTGCCGCAAACGGCAGGAAAGTTAAGGTCGTTTCCGATTGCAAATGGACCGAAGGCAGATCGCACTGGCGACGGTTCGTCGAATTCGTTGCGTGCCAAGGGGTTCTAAGGGCACGCAGGTATACACATCGAAAAAATCTATCCAGAGAGGAATTTCTGGAGCTGGTTGCCAGCGTTAACGACCATTAAACCGTTTTACTCGGGTTGATGGTTATTGTGTTTGGCAAGGATAGAACAATATTTGTGTGGTCGTGCGCATAGAAATAGCTTCCTCTTTTTCGAATGTTCAGCAAGAAGTTGGGTTTTCTTGGTAGTAGGGAAATAGTAAAAGTGGGACCGTGATACTCTAGGAGCTTCAACCTGTTGCCTTGATGTAGGTACATAGGTGGAAATTGGCGAAATCGAGCGAGAAACGAAGTCTGAAAAACTTTTTTACTTCTTTTTCTTCGTGTTCTTACTTGATAGATCAACCTCTATTTCTGGTGGTCCTGGTTTTTTATGGGTACAATTCCTTCTTTTGGTATCTTTTTTTAGTGCTGCAATTCCCCCCGTTAGCATCTGTGCTTTGTTGTCTTATATGTTAACTTTTTTTTTATTGTCAGTAACTGCTTTTTTGATAACCTTGTGTTGCTTGCAATCCTTGCGTTTTTTTCATACGGCTAGAACCTTTTTCCAATGTAGCAGTTTCATTTTATTTATTTATTTTTATAGCGTTGTTTTTTATTGCTGGCACCTTTTTTCTAAAAAGGTCTTTGCGTTACTAGAATCCTCCCTAGATTCCCCCTCCGCCAAAAAATTACTCTTCCCCACATGAAAACGTGAAAATGTTTCGAAGTGTCAATTTCATCACGGTAGAGCGTGCACCCCATGAAGGTATTACCGAAGGGAAGTTTCTGGGGAGATATATTGTTTCCTATCACTGATCTCGAATAGACATTGTCCACGCAAGTAGTTGGAACCGAGTGCAAAGCCCCTAAAATATTTACGCTAGAGGTGTTTTCTGTGGAACAATTTCGGAAAGAATGACTTTTAGTGACTACTTTCTGACTGATCGTGTGTTAAACATCTACTTTAGACTACTATACATGATATACGATACATAAATATCTGTAATTCATTTATGAATAATATAGAATGAAAATTTCTAACAAGAGCGTCGAATAAAAAATTTGAGAATTCGATAATTTTTTCCTTATGACGCGACGTTAAGTAAAAAATTCGATGATCGTTCAACTTGCATATTTTACGAAATCTACATTGGTCGAAAAGTAATTCTATCATAGGAGGTGCACTGCGTTCACGTTGAATTCCGTTAAAAGAGAAAGTTAACAACAAAAACGAAATTTTCCACGGCAAACGACTCACATAATTGACAATATCGTTGCATTAGCATTTCTCTAAAAATACGCACGTTGCAAATGTCAACCGGGGTGTTTTCTCAAGAGTCTCGAGCTTTCACCTGTCCTCCCTTTCAATTCACTTTCACGGAACGTTGCTTCGCCAAGAATGTGCTTTGTCTTTCTTACTCTTCTTCGTAAAATTCAACAAGCGTGCGTGAATATACTTATATCTCTATCTTTTGATTATCCTCTTCTTTTGACTAATTTGAATCACTCTACGTATCGATAGAAATTTGTAGAAGTTATTTATTTACGTTAATTTGTGTTTGTTGTATTATTCTATAGCAGGCATATTTACAGAAAACAAATGAATCATCTAACACAATATAATTGAAATACTATGAATACTATGAATTATTATGATAGATTATATATTATTGCATTCGCATCAAACCAGCAATTTGTATTCATTTGACGACTGCGTTCATGTAAAATAAATTCTATTCGAATTTAATATTAAATGGGACGCCGATATACAACAACCAGTGCCAATTGTAGTTTACTGCCTTTATTGCTATTACTATGGCAATTAAATAAAAATTAACGTCCCGTATTTTGCATAGAATTAGGTGGTGCACGTTTAATAGCAACCCCAAGAACGTAGAATTATAATCGAATAACATTTCCATTGGATCTGACCCTTTACAATCTCCACCCTAAGCAATTTTATCTCGCAAAGCCAGTATTCGTTACAAATAATAGGCTATTTCCTCGACAACCACTTCGTACACGGCACGCGTGTTACTCGAGTGGCGTTGAAATAAGTTGGAAGCACCATGGCTCCCATCCGTCGCTTTCCAGCAACCCTTTTCTCTGACTTATCGAACAGTGCGGCATGTGGCGCGAAATAACATTTGAAAATTGTAAGACAACATCCGATCTGAATGATAGAATTCGACGTGGTCGAAGAAGGAAAAATAAAAGGGTTATATATAATAAAGATATATGCAGGATATTTGCATTGTGTAATGAAAAAAAAGTATGTACAAAATTTGCAAAAAGCGATATCGTCGTCCTAAACTGACTTCAAATGGTAATGGTGGTAAAAAGATGGAAAATGAATTAATTCGTTTACAGCGAAGTCGTATACCGAATGTTTGTAACGTCTTAAGAGAAAAGAACAAAATTTGACATGAAAGGAAGATAGGGGAAAGAGCAGCAAAATGTATTAACGCGTTTAAGACGATCCTGTAAGAAAAAGAAAGAGAAGTATTTAGTATATTTTGTCAAAGAGATGAGATATTTTGAAAGACAGACAAAGAATTTTCATATGCCTTTTAGGTACCAGGAAAGAAGTTCGATAGCGAAAACTGGTCGGAGAGACAACTCGAAGTTTCGACGTGATTTAGACACGGTCTGAAAATTGTCTGAAAGTATCCCGCGAATTTTTTGCATTCCAGCTTCGAGAGCTATGCGGAAATTCAAATAACTCCGATGAAATTCTCCGGCAAGTTGCGGGAAACTCTCTTACCAACAGTTACCAGGAGACCTCCTTAAACTTCTCTTTTTTGCCTTTTACTTACAAGAACAGCCAGACAAAGAAGAGTCGGGGACGAATGGGTACAAAGGATAATCGGAGATAGCCCGCGAAAAAATAAAAATCAACCGAAAAATGACTTTGTACTATAGATTCTTCCTTAACTTTCTTCCCTTTCAAAAAGAAACTTCGATTTTTTTATCGTTTGTTATATGTATCGCTTCCTCCTACTTCTTTTAAATATATCTAAATTTTATTTAGGAACTATACTCAAAAATTCCAAAAACTCTTTTAATTCTATTTTCTTAACCCTTTTTGATGAATTTATTTTTATGATGGGATTTTAGCCTCAATTGCCTCAAAAATATTCGAAGAACATAACAGCATTTCTAAAAATTACTTTTCTTGCCAATTAAAATCTTGCCAAGATTAATCAACTGGTATCTTGGTGATGCATAACAGTTTGACGTGGATTATTTAATTTTAGAGAACTTGTAATTTATATTTCGTACATCGTGTGATAAAGACGATTAATGGTATTTATCTGCTAAAATATAATATATATATATGTGCACAGATTTAATGATACCGATCAAGGTTTAAAATACTCCAGTTCATTCACCACAGTGAAACATTCGATTACGATCATCTATGATCCAAGTAATCACCTATGAACCGATAAGTTAAAACATTTCACAATGGACACTTTGTTCAGCACTATGAAAAATTCGGTCATAAATTTTCAGGACACAACTTCGCTCGACTTCGCAGCGTTTACTGTTTGATCGAGATCGTCAGTATCAATTTCTCCACGTGCACGGAATTGTTCCGCACAGAGTATCGAAGAGAAATAAATAAATTTAACGCGTCTCTGAGTCAGTCTCCAGATTGGCGTTAACGGAAACTTAACCGAAAGCACATAAATCATGCGAGATTACATTCCGCTGTTGTATTTCCCGATTTTTCCACTCGTTACCCCCGTTTGTTTTTGTCACGATGGTTTATAGGCCTGTTGAAACGAAGGGAAAGGGCTGACGATGTCAGAAACAGACCACGAACGCTGGTCCCGCTCGTGCATCATTTTCCTTCAGCCAGGGCAATTTCCACCGCACCGTTTCGAATGTGAGAAACTCGGAAACGCGAACGGATTAAAAGGGAGTATACGGGATTATCCGGGATCTGCTGGGAATTTATGCGTCTTCGTAAGACGCAGCTTCCTTCGTGCTGTTAGTGAAATCCTAAGGATTTCAGGAGAATCCCGGAGAGTGGCTGTTTCTTGGGAATTTTTCGCGTGGTTTTTCATGTTTTCATGTTTTGCTTTCGCGAAAGGGAAGTGGTAGAGAATTATTGATGAAGATGATTAGCTCTTCGTTCGACATAAAAATCTTAAAAGTTCAAGAGTCACAGAGGGACAAAGAGACAGAGAAAGAATCACACTAAGGTTTCATTCATCTGAATCTGCCAGGAAAAAGATAGAGCCACTTTTACGAATTTTTTAATTTCAGTGCGATGGTTATAAAAAGTATTTGCACACAATTGCATTTGTTGGAGGATCTACATGCTAATTGCCTCAAGTATATTAAATTTCGTATGGCTTAGTATTATCTTTATATAACTAGAAAAATGTGATGTTATGAAAAAGAAACATAGGGCTCAATAGAAAACGCTTCATTGGAAAATAAGGACGCGTAGAAATACTTTTTGTAGTTACTGTACATGATCAGAGCTTAATTCGTTAGAAAAGAGAGATTTATTTTTAAGAGCTGATGAATTGAAAATTCAACTGTTCGTTAATAAATTGCTGTGCGTTAATAAATCGACTGTCGCGTATTCTGCTATTTTCACACAAATCAAATAACATTCCCACAGCGTTTTTAATCTGGAAAAATGATCTTAGGCAGGAGCCCTGCCACAACGGTCACTGTAAATTACCTAATACATTCCAATTGCAGTTAAATTCTCGCGTATCACGAAATAACTGGTCTCTGGATAATCCGCGGAATGGTGCGAGATAATTCAACGGATTCCGCGAGAACTGCAGGTCGCATAAACCAGACGGAAGCGATTACAGGCGTTGCAAGGCAATATCTAAATTACACAACTCGAAATAAATCGCGAGAAAGGAAAGACACGTGATTATAATTAAGCGAACGTTTCACTGAGTTTAACCGAACTCGCGATACGACAACTGCAACTCGTTCGAAGAAGTCTAATCTCTTTCTCTTGATTTTTCACGTCTCACTGGCTTCCTTTAATCAGCACTTTCTTTCGAACGATTAATTGATTTAATTTGTGTAATGGGCAATTGATAATTCAGTTATTGATTTGTATGTTTCCGATAATATATTATATCTTATCTGATCGTGATTACAATGAATCACGAATAAGTTATGCATTGTAAGAATTGTTCGTGAGTTACGTATGTTTGATAGATATGATATTCGATAATGTTTGTAGATAGTCATTGATTGATTATACGATATGATTACTTGAAATCAGAGTCAGTT
Organism: Bombus vosnesenskii; assembly: GCF_011952255.1. NCBI lineage: Eukaryota > Metazoa > Arthropoda > Insecta > Hymenoptera > Apidae > Bombus > Bombus vosnesenskii. The sequence goes on along the minus strand of NW_022882976.1, from coordinate 292,517 downwards.
TTGTTTGACTCACCTTGTTGATCTGTCTTTGCAGCTTCGTAATCGTCGCTCGGTCTCGTTGCGCAGCAAGACGTTCTGCTTGCAACGCCTGTTCCAGTTCTTGTACCCGCTCTTCCAAGCTCTCCTGAAATGGAAGACAATCGTTAGGTACCAACAGACTGCTTAGAATAATTCATTCTGCTCTTAGACTCTTGCATGCAATTGCTTCAGTACTTTAGTACGTTTTTTTTTAACTCAAACAGCTAAGCTTGAATATTTTAATGTCACAGCTGTTAAGTATTTTAGTATTTCGATAATCAACGTAGGGCAAAGCAATGTCGCCGCTACGTGCAACCGTCAAGCAAACTCGAATTCAAATTTTCCGGCTCTCCCCCGACCAGTATAAATAAACGAACGTGACCATAAGAGTTCAGTTATCTAGCAGTTATCAGTTAGTCGAATCAGTCAGTTATCTACGAATATCTACCGAGTATCTGCCGAGTATCTACCGAGTATCTACCGAGTATCTACGAGTATCTACGAGTATCTACCGAGTATCTACGAGTATCTACCGAGTATCTACGAGTATCTACGAGTATCTACCGAGTATCTATGGAGTATCTAGGAGTATCTAGGAGTATTTACCGAGTATTTACCGAGTATCTACGAGTATCTATCGAGTATCTATCAAGTATCTACGAGTATCTACCGAGTTATCGATCAGTTATCAACAAGTTATTAGCGATCTTATTTTGCGACTTATAGACTGTCTTGGCGAATCCGTTAGTACGAGCGTCTTTGCGAACAGTAACTGTATTTATTTATTTAATATTTTAAATATACTTGACGGTTTCAACAGCGAGTAATCTCATCTAATAAATCTCACGATCAACCATCCTACACAAGTCCTCTACAGATATTTTACCGTTCCACTTTAACACTAGAGTTGCTGACGATCAAAGTATGCGAATTTCAAAGCACTTGAAACATCAAACATGAATCATCGGTATCGATGTCGCAAATTATTAAATTAGGTTAATATTAATTCTAATAATTTTAGAATTATTCATAGACCTATATATCAGAGTTACGAATTCATAAGAAAGAGAAGAAAAAATTGTGTGTTTCTCAGTTTGGAAAAACGGAATTCGGCATCTGCGTGTTTGTAATCTCTAAGTACACGTAGAGTGCGATCTCTCGAGGAACTTTAAGCCCCTGTTAAGGCAGCTTAAAACTCGAGCAACAGGAATTACGCGGGAGAAGGAAATCCTGCTGAAAGTTACAGGGAAAGTTTCCAGTTCCGTTGCGTTTGTGGCCGCGAAAGTTAATTGAGAAACGCTCGACCGTAAGCTTCCGATCTATGCGCGATTCAGAACCCAATCGTTGGTCAACTTGTTCCATGAGATAACATTTTAGAGTTTGAACTTCGAGCGAATAGAACTTCGACTGTCGTTCAGTTTAAGAAACGATTTTTAATTGCTAGCCCGACATTGTAATAGAAGATACAACATTACTTGACAATTGAATAATAAAATAGAATTGTTGTGAATAGGCGATTTGATAGTTAAAATCGATATTTTGTGATATTTTCTGATACATTCCGTCATACAGTTTTCAGCTTAAATATGGATAGAATTATCGAAGAAAATTTTCATAAATTTTGCATATTTTAATCATCGGTGAAAGCTCTTAACGACGGTTTTGATGTAATATTTTCCGTTTTAACCTGTTAATCATCCCTTAAATAGATCGAAAAACTTCAAGGATATTATATAATAAAAGTAAAAATTAATATACATAATTTTCTATTACATTTTAGTTCTTACAAATCGCCGCGCTAGTTCTTAAGTGATTTAACCGCATTTATTAAATAAATGTAATTAATCAATCCGCATACGTCTCATTAACATAAAGAATACAATAAAAAAGATATTCAGTTCTAAGCCTTAACACCACACGATAGAATGGTTAAGAAATAAAGTGATTAAATGTATTTACATTACAAGTATATTCCAATTCGTCTTTAAGAAATGCGAAACGACACATAAAAAAGTAAGACGCCGCAAATAAAGAAGCTATTGCATCTGACAAGATACTTCTGTCAAGTTATTAACAAATTGATACACCGATCTGATCAACGCGGCAAAAACAATTTCACAAACCTCGTCAAGAACGCTCGACCCGCCTTCCACCTCTAAAATTCACTAAATTCGAAGAATCTCAAAACTTCCTCGATCCCAATTAAAATTTCCAATCTTCCCGCCCAAGTTCCCTACCAGCCAGGTTCAAGTGCACCGCGCGCTCCAACCGCCCAGAAAAATTCCATCATCTAAAGAACACCTGAGAAGTCACGTCCGAATCGTAAAGCCAGCTGTCCTCAAGGTCTCCGCATAACCACCCTTTTCACTTTTCGCCCCGGTAACCCCTGTGCGCGGTGCAATAATAACGGCACCGCCCTCGCCTAATTTACGTCTTCGAGCGGGTATTTCCGATTATCAAAAGCGCTCATTCAGTTGTGCTCGAACGGAATGCTAATGAACATTGGGCCTCGAAGGGCTGTTGGTCGCGATTTGACCATAAGTATCGGTACGATCTATTAGATTCGAGGCGACGCCGACGGTTTCAGGGGCCCTCGAGCCAGGCAACGACGTTTCGCGCCCGTGCGCCGGTCCACGCGAAGGGATGATTCGTATGCCGGTGCACGTAGCTGCAATTCACCCTTTCCAACCCCTCCCAGCTCGAGTCCACGTTTTGCTGCTCCACGAGCACGCTTGGCTATTGTTTGTCGCGAACCAACGAAATTATACCGGGTGTGCCGCGTGTCTACGACCACCGTTCCACGAGGACAAATAAGAAGCTTCAGCGATTCTTTTTTATATGTTCCATTCGTTACTCTGTGTGCTTAGCAAGGGTATGAGTTTTTATGCGATACGAAGCGTGTAAAAGTAGAAGAAGGGCGGAGGTTTGAAAATTGTAGTTGCTAATAAATGATTATGAAAATTATTTTAGTTTGTAACTATTGTACACAGCTGCCCCGTTTTTGTTCGTTTTAATTCTTTGAATTATCCTTGTAGTCTTTAAACTGAACATTTTAATGACTGTTTAAGAAGATTTGTTGAAAATTTGATAACGTATATAAAGTTTTTCGCGCTATGAATCGAAAGTAGAAATGTAATTGGAGAAAAATGCAGTTAAATCGTAGAAGTGTGTACGTTTGCGAGAGAGTTTCATTTGTTTCGGATTAATTCGTAATACACCCTATATAAACAGGCTGGGGTAGGTTTCCTTGTTGGCTCGCGTATACTTGTAAATCTGTATTAAAGGGTTCCTAGAATGACCATGGTTGACATTATCGGGAAAGTATTGGTTTCCCTTGGATTTATGGCGTGTACTACGCTGTGAATAATTATGAGTCGGCAAGACCAGAACAAACAAGAAAAGATTTAAGGCTTGGCCAACCCTCGCTGTAATTTTTGTCTGGCTTCGAGTTGTATATCACCCTTTGTTCCCTTTTCCCCGAATTTCCCCTAAAATATTTGATTCTTTATCGCTTATCCATTAACGCATTACACGAAATACTATTTTCGAGTACAACTTGCCAAATTAATGTTTCAATCTCACCAATTTTCACACAATAATATCTTTCTTAATTAAATATCCTATCAACCATCTCGAAACTGAAGTAAGTTTTCTTGTTCTCCATTCAATTTAGGCTACCCAATTGTTATTTCTTAACAATCTGCATAATATAACTTCACTTGAAAGACAAAGAACAAGGGAGCTTCAATCTTTTCGATGCACCTTGAAAAATAAAACGAATCCCAAAAGAGAAGCAGAGATCTCTGTTCATATTGTAAAACTTTACGGATATGCTTGCCATAATTATTATACAAATTTCGTTGCGATCACGTAACTTGTGCGTCTTGCATTCACATCAGTGAACCTGTTAAACTCCGTCATCTATCTCTAATTCCACCGACATTTCAAGAATTCCTTCGCAGATGCTCAAGTAGAATGCTTTCTTTGAAAGATCCTCGTCTTTCTTCGCATTCCTTCATAATTAATTAAATCCATCGGATCTCTGCAACGAAGAAAGATACTTGTTTCCTTGGTCTTTCAGGTGCACCATGAAGAAAGCTGGCGCAATTATAACAAGCCAACCCCTGTGTAACTGGCCCTTGTCTCGCGTTCACCCTACACTATGGACGAAAGGGCGTCACCATTGGAAGACCCATAGAATTAGTACAGGGACTTCCGGGACGTCATTTAGAGTATAGAACCGCGACGATGAGGCCACTCTATATGCAGAGATTCCGTTAAATTGCAAACGTCCATTTTCCAAGGTCGGAAGAGGATAGATAAAGGTGAACGGGAACAAGGGTAAGGTCCCGTGCACGCCGCCCTCGAGTAATCAGACGGTTAACTCGATCCTGTGAACGTTTACGGGACGACAGCCCGAGCCGATTTTCTTGTGCCCCGAAGAGAAAAGCCTGTGACTACGCTCGTATCTTCTCGTCGATGGATCTTCTCCTCGGGGAATGTTAATTTCGACCGAATGAATTTATTCGACTCACTGAGAAAAGATTAAATCGCGCTCGAACGACTCGTTGAGATCGTTATGAAAGACATCGATCGAATGGAGTCAGTTGGCATGCAGCTGCCTCTTATTGCTAAATGAAAGCAGAATTCCGATGGTGATTGGTTTTCTGGTTGATTATTAGGAAATAGAAGATTTTTCTGACCATCTTAGGGATTCGATCTGTGTAAAGTTTCTGTAATTTCGAACTCCACGTGTAACTTGTAGTTTTCTGAATCGAGACAAGTTCGCCAAATTTTATGTGTCACGTCCTCTAGAAGAATTTGTTGTTTCTATTTTATTTGCGTGTAATTATTACATGTAATTATCATTTGTCTTCGTTCATATAATGAATATAAGAACAGAACGAATTTATGTTACACTCCAATACTTATACAGGGTGGTTGGTAACTGGCGGTACAAGCGGAAAGGGGGTGATTCTATGCGAAAAAAGAAGTCGAAAATATAGAATAACAAATTTTTTTTATTTTTCTTTTTTTAATTTTTCCATCGAGACAATGATCTACAGTGAGGTCCGTTATAACGAGCGAAAATTCAAAGTCGATTTTCTCGAAAACAAAGCCCCAAACGAAAAATTTTTATTCTACATTTTCGACTTCTTTTTTCGCGTATAATCACCCCCTTTCCGCTTGTACCACCAGTTACCAATCACCCTGTATATTACGTTTCTAAAATTTCCATGATTATCATCGTTAATCACTTTTATCACTTCGTCTGAGAACGTACACGAGAAGTATTCAATATTAGTAGAAGTACTTCGAAAAGTAGCAAGACTATCCTTTTGTATGATAATAAACAAAATCCAAAACAAAATAGATAAGTAGATACATAGATATGTAAAAGGTTAAACAAGAAATTGAAGTTCCAGTACTTTTTCACGCAAACGTACGAACTTCTCTTTTATTTCCGATTAATTAGCCCTATTTGTTTCGCGCACAAACAGATTATGTACTTTACCATAATCGAGGATTCTTTCACCATTTACAGCACGTAACAGAAACGAACTGGATACGAGAGAGGCGCCGTCTATTTCGAGACGGAGCAACGAGAACGAACTATTCAAACGGTCGTGTTTAGGCAAGATCTTGATTTAAGGGTGTTTCGTGTCTCGTTGAGACGCGTCGGGCCGAGCAGCTGTTAGTTGAAATTACGATCGTTTCGCGTTCGTCCAGGGGTGGGAGTCGAACACGCAGCTCTCGGCCAAAGCGACGCTGGCGTCGGGAAATTTGCGCCGACATCGCGGCGCTCCTTTGTCGCCGTCTGATGCTGACGCGCCCGTTCAATTTCGACGTCAACGAAGGTGTGAAACTCGTCTTTAAACAGCGACACGTCGAGCAAAGCGTCCAGACCCTCCAACATTCTCTCTTTCTCTACGAAACGTTTCATGTTACTGTGTTCGTTCCGTTAATTGTCATAGATTTTATTTAACGTTTATCGTACGTTCCGCGACTTGATTTACGCGATTTTTAATATACCAGACGACGAAGATACACGTTATTTTAAATATTGCACGACTCTCTTTAAAACTTTGCGTTTTTTTTTTTCAAGAATTCATTGGTTTGAGTTTAACGGAGAAGAGGCTTCCTTTCAAGGTTTCAAAGATACAACTTTTTAACTTATGTGCTATTACATGAAAATCTCTGAATTCGATTTTTATGTTCCGAAACATCACTGAGAATGCAATGCTATTTCAATTTTCGTGTAATTTGTTGAAAAATCCCAAAATTTTGAAGAATTTATCGGCTTCAGTTTGTCGGATACCCTTGAAGTTTTCACAATCAAAGTTCTGTTGCATAATTTACTATTATAAGAAGACTTCTTGACCTGATTTTTGTCTTTCGAATCAATATCGAAAGTTAAAAATTCTTTATACCACTACCAGTAGACAGGAACAACAATAACTGAAAGAATTTTTCTGTTTTTAACATCAAAGTGGATCTGCCAAATAGAAGAATTTTTTCCATCCGTAAGAGACCGAATCAAACGAACTCGAAGGGAGATATCGAACGAATGCGTTCACAATCGCGAAGAAGCCGGCGAAACTCACGACTTAAATGGGATAATTCGTAAAGTGAAAATATCGTTCGGATTGTGGCTTCTCGTACGGAGATTTAATAGACTTTCGACGCGAAATATGATCGCTTTGCATACGCGAGAGCCTGAAGCAAGGGTGTCCTTTGCAGAGCGGCTGCCACTTACTGCAAAGCGACTCACCCTAAAGACGACAACGGCTCTTTGGTGTCGAAATACGTGCGAAGCATTCGTGCCTCTAAATTCGAACGCCTCAGGTTAACACCAACCTCTCTCGCTTCCACGATCATCCCCTTCTCTCTTCATCGTCTCGACGCGTGCAAACGCTCGGCTCGCGTATTCCTTCAAAACGCGTTACCCATAAATCTTAATGAACATCGAGGATTTACGAATCATTTATACACGTTGCTGGAAACTCTCGGAAGATTAATTGAACTCGTGAAATGAAATGTCGAGATACGAGTCGGCAGATTTGTGGCGTGGGAAAGATTCAGTTTGTTTGATCAAATAGTTCGAGCAATTTGATAGTTTCTCGAGTGATTTAGAACACTAAAATGGACATAATTTTAACGGTGATTTGTATAGGAAGAAACGCTGAAGTTCTTGGACCATCAAGCTAATTTTGGTTGAAAGTATTCCTTGGCCATAGTATGATTTTTAATCAGTTGTAATCAATACGATTTGTAATCAAGTGTAAACAATTTGTAATCAGTTAATATCGAAAATTATCAGATAATATTGAAAAATTAATCGAAGAAATAATATTACACAATGAGAGTACTGCAGAGATCGATTGCGTGAAATTAAGAAATGGTATATATTGTACATATTCAAAGTGTTTTAAGGATTTTCGTTTAGGTTAGAAACCGGGTTCAGATGGTCTAACAGATTCAGTTATCACATGTCTGACTCACTAGTCGAGGAACTTGACCGTGTCAGCATTATTCTACTGGTAAAGTGAACAAGTGTTAAAAAGTCACGTTATTTTGCGTATTTATTTTATCAGTAACGTTTATAAAACGACCTAGTTCGTCATCATTATGTCAGAATAGGGATGAGATTAATAAATTGTAAATTAAATGATTAACATATGAGCCCTTCGGAAGCCAATTCGATCAATTCTACTTTCTATTGCTATCATGTAAGTACATAACGAATATTCAATTCTCAAAAAACCAAGGACTTTCATAAATTCATTCATCGGAGGATAACATAAATAATGGCAAATTATAAGGCGAATTTAAAGAACACTTTTCAAAAGGTTTTCTTACATATCATCACTTTTTTATATTCTTTAATTTATAGAATCGATCAATGTGGCTATTAAGCGATTCATAATGTCGAACTAAATTTTTTGCTAAATATTACTATTACTGCTATTTATACTTCCTCTATATTTGTTATTTTTCTTTAAAAGCATGAATACACCAATAACCTATCATTATTAGAGCTATGAAAACTCAAGTGAAACGACCATAAACGGAATTTCTAACGGTACGATCGTTTCCCCGAGTATCATTTGATCATACGTCCGAGACATGTTGCAACGGCCATCTGCCTGATTTACGTTTAAATAAACTGGACGTTATTTTCTGAGCGCCCAATAGAAAACGGCGTACGTATCGTCGTTGAACATGTTCGGTTCTCGATGAATTATTAGTCAATATCGTCAGATGCAAAACCGTAAAATCAAAGCGGCGTTCACGTCGCCGACACGCGTTTTTAATTTCCGCGTGCAAATGCTGGTGAGCGGCTTTAAAGGCGAACCCCAAACTGGAGAGGAAAGCCACCGCCGCCCTCTGCAAAGCTCGTCTCACTCCTACGGCGCGCGGCTAATGAAAATCGAACGATCAAGAGCTGGAAAAGGCGATTCCCATTCGAGCTATTTTCCCTTTGAGTCGCGCGCAGAGCGTCAGAAATCGAAAAAATCTCGTCAACCGCGTTTAACGCAGGCTTCCTATCGTTGGATAAAGTATTCCGTATGGGTAACTTATTGGAGAAAATATTGCGCTTTAATTTGGTTTCAGTAATGTGACTTTGGGTTATCGAAATCAATTCAGAACTCAGACGAAAGCGGTTTAAGGGAGATTTATCGGATGTAGGGTGGAAATGGATTATTTTTTGAAGAGTTACAGGGATTGAAGTTCTCTCGAATAAAGAATTGCTTCATATTTGAATTCTAGTATGGACAATCGAATATCCATTTCTACATCTTTCTTCTTATCTTTCAGTAAGAACGTAATATCCAGATGTTCCATCGAAAGATTTAAATATCGAAGCTTTAAACTTACACGTTTTTTGGATAAGCGCGACATTTTGTTCATATCAAAGAATACTCTATTTTGAAAACTTTAAGTAACAACTTCTCATATTTAAAAACGCTCGAGAATCATACACTTATACACTTGTCGGACAACGAAAGTGAATTTTGCTTATTTAAAAAGGATTAAATATTTATTATGGAAGTTCTTAGTACTTCAGCCCATTTCATATGTAAATTCCCTACATTTTTACATTTGATTTTAAGCACGTAAAAATCCAACTAGTATAAACCACTAAATCTAAAGGAAGAAAAGAGAAAACGCTATATACCTTCCACGTATCATCTTTTCAATAGTCACAAATCCACTTTTTCCCATCATCGCCATCGTAGCGGACTGAAAGAGGTCACGTGTTACTTGCACAACTTTTACCAAGCTTCATCAACGTGGATTACTTTTCTCTCGAATGGAAACCCGGCCGTTTCTCGTAATACAGTTACAGGTCGACGCAGAGTATCGCGGCGAATAAAACACACCGGGACAAACGGTAACGAATCGTCGTTATAAATATCGTTTCGCCAAGTAGGATGAACGCTTAGTCCTGGCCGACCGGGCATCGCCAGTTTGTTTCGCGTTTCCCTCTGGTATCCGGGATCTAAGAAATATTCTGCTGCCGTAGCGGTAAATTATAGCAACGTGTCAACTGGTGATAATAAATCGCCGTGCGCACGTTAAAACGGCCGCTCGACGAACGTTAAAACGCACCGGCTGTAGAATCTGCGATCGCGATCGGTATTCCGTATACGTATGTTCCTTTGATACCATAATCGCCATAATTACTACCCGTTTTCTTGGCCCACTGTTCTTGCCTCGACAACGATCGATCCGCGTAAAATTCTGATTGCGTGTCGGTATCGCAATTTTACAGGCTGTTGTAATTACTCGGTCGTTAATTGGTCGAAATTATTTGATAGCTGCTGGAGATTGTCGAGGTCGATGGGGTTCGTTGGAACAAGGAATGGGAATGTAGAGAGTGGTGGCTAGAATCTTTGGTGTGGCTTGTGGAGAAGAGGATGGCCTTGAATAATGAAAATCTTTGATCAGGTAGATATTATACCGGCTGGAAGTGATCCAGACGCTATGATCGATTTATAGTAATAGGACGCGAGTCCTAGCGGAGTGTAATTAGAGGTAAAATTATTTATTCGAACTTTAGCCACGAAATATATTTACTGCTACATAGGTACATTTGCCATATTAATATCACTGCTTGGATCAATATCGAACATTTTTCTATCGGTTTGGAGGAGCTTTTGTACAATCTGCTTGTAATTGAAGAATTGAAGAATTTGGAGATTAAGTGCTTGTCAAACAACGAAATAGTTCTATGATTTTGATAATTGCAGACGCCAGTCGAAAATTAATTTAACTTGCCAATTCATCTCTCAGTTTGTAATTGAATTACACGAAGACAAATAGTATCTGAGTATCTTTGAGCAGTAAATTACATACATAGAACAAGTAGCAATAACTTTTATTTTTATTTGTATTATCCTGAAATTTGAAGATTAAAATTTAAAGTAGAACGTAACTTTCAATTTGTCAATTCAAATCTTTTGATATTTAAAAATTGTTTTAATGATGAAAAGTTCTGTGATGAGAAGGGTAGGTACGTTATAACGAGCAAACTTCCTGTAACCTCGTTACAATTCAGCCGATCATCCAGCATGTTAACATTAATTATCAGTAACGCGAATCGAACTCGATTATTACGATCACGGTATCGTTATATTGTGCAAATGGGATGATGGTCGCGGCGAATTGCCTCACAGCCATCGATGTGCAATGCCAGCGGTCGCTTTCTATAGAACAATGCGACATCACGGCTATTATTTGTAGCGAACCGGAAGAGCAAGTTGACTCGCGTCCCATTAATATTAATCAGTGCTTCGCTCACGTTGATAACTATCTTCCTTATCTTCCTTATTTTCCTTTCTAAACCATATGAAATATCTTTGTTAAAAAAATAAATAAATAGAAAAATAAGAATAAAAATAATGTTTTATTCGTCAAAAATTTGCTAGTTTGTAGCGGACAAGTAATCGCAAATTTTCCTTTGTAAATTCGATTTTCGACTAACAAGTTGATTAAACACGAAGATGAAGGGAATTGGTAGAAATTATCGAGTAGGTGCTCGCGTTGAGTAATAATTAAAATAACAGACGTTCACTCGATCTATGCTGAACGTCTGTTCCAAATTTACTCGAAATGCACCAAGTTAGTCAACGCGTACCTAAAATATACACGTGCTCCACATGCACGAACACGCCCAACTCGTTTGCATGTAAACTATTTGCAAGAGCGAGTATCGCCTGGCATTCACGTCGACCGAAATGCAACACGTGCTTGCTCTGGTCGGCCCGCTTGAAGAACATTCGGATCGCATCAGAATGTAACTAAACGTCTGCTCAAATTTAACATATTTGACCAAATGGAATTTGGCAAACATGGAAATCTTCATTTCTGCTAAATTAAAGTACATTTAAATAATTTCATTTAACATACTTTGCAAATTTTAATATTTTCGATAAGCGAACATAGAGAGATTCATGGTTGGAGGATGGTGACATTTCGTATACTTTGAATATGCAATTCTTCCATAAAATACTTCACTAAAAATAAAAAAAGAAATAAAGAACTTTTTAATAACTCATATCTTAGTCATATCTCAGGTCTTTAACGCAGTATCCTATGAAATTATTTTTCCTAGCCTTTCTTCTCAAAACAAATTTCTCTTACATTTCTTTCAATTCTTTTTCCAATTACTTTCTTTCCCCAAAAGAATACTTTCTTTTCCCAAATTAGATCTAGTGCATTGTTCTTCAATATCTACCCAATCTAAAAATTTCCCTCTGCTATCTCTTCTTCTCCAAAAATATTCTCTTTGTATTTCAATTCCTTCGTAATATATACATATACTTTCTTCTTCCACATTAAATCTACTTTAAATAAGATAATACTAAACAAAATAAATAATCCTGCAAATATTTAACTCAATACCATAATGTATTACACGATGAAATTCCATGAACTCCAGAAACAACTTAGAGTCTCTCGATTCACCCTCGCCATTACCAACTAACCGATACCCAGCGAATCAAAGACAGGATTAGTTGATTAGCCAATTTAACGAAGATCACGAACGCGAATAGCCCGTATTCGTACCGGCTCGATAGGTCCAGCATCGAAATCCTCTTTGCCGTTTTCGAACGCGGCTCCTAACTTTGATCCTGATTAGCGTGGGCTGCCCCCATCGTAACGAGAGCACGCTTTTAGGGCTATCGAAAATCTGGCAAAAAGGGGGGCCCATCGTTGCTACGCGTGTTGCTCCACGTTATGTACGCGGAAGAAGGCTCTCAGATGTTCTCACGTCCAGCTGAGCTTTTCGGGCCGATAATTAGGTGGTGAAAAAGCCAGGGAACAGGGGGGATGAGACAAATCAGGTGGAAAACAATGTACTTCAAAGGCCTATGTACCTCGTTACGCTACTGTTCGAACGCTTTCTTTCCTTGATACACGGCCAAAATAACCAAGAACGACCGTTTTGCGTTCGTTCAGTTCGTGTACAAAGGTGAAAGAAAATTGAGGGCCGTTAACCTTGTGCAAGGAAACAGGAAATGTCTTTTTGATCAGCCGGTTTTCTTAGCTGGAGGTTTAAGGATATGGTGAATTTCAGAATTGCGAGAGGGTAGTGTGTTTTACGGAGAATGGAAAATTCAATCGACGATTCAAAACGATCTAATAATTTAAGATTTATTTTGATTTCGGGGATTATCGAAATACTTGCTGGTTTGATCAAATTTTACGAATGAGTATACCAAACCCTAAATCTGATATTTTTTGACATTCGAAGTATCATTTTATCATTTAATAGCTATGTTAATCCAAAAGTTATTATCAAATGGAATAACATTAACGCTTGTGTTATATGAAATTTCAGTCTAGTACATATTTTTTATTTTACATATTCATTAAATTAAACGTAAATAGCGCAGTTAAGTGCTATATTATTATTCGATATTGACTGGAAAGTAGAAAAATGATCGTTCCTAAAGGATGCAAGTAACGTTGCTATGGCTTCAATAATATTAAACTGAATTGTTATAGAACGATATTACTAAACAGATATATCGTACAATAATTGAAATCTCATCTATAATAAAATTCTTTCTATAGTCTTTTAAATATTTCCGTATAAATATTTGCTCGTCCAGACATCTTAATCCTTTCTCATCCTATACCGAACGACCAACATCAAAAGCCAATCTTCACTCCTTCTTCGTGTCTCGTAAAAGATTTCTCAAGATCATCTAGCTCCTTAACTTGATTAATTTTCGATATTGCCAACAAGGTCGAGATTCACGTCGGAGAATGCTAGAACGGAAAAGTGACAACGAGTTAAGCTCGTGCAGCGTATTAAGTTCCGCGGATATCTCGAGGGCTTCCGCGAGTTTCGCATAGTGAGAACACGGCCAGGCTGGTGCAAAATTATGCAGGAAATACATATGTACAAGGCACTCTTGTATATTGGCCGTCGAGGTAGAAAACGCGGCCCACCCTGCGCCTTGTAAATACGCCTGCAAATACGGCTAGAATTATCGTTGTCGTCCTCGTCGTCTGCAGACTTTGAAACTGTTGATGCGTTAATGCAAATGCAGCGCCGTTTCCGGTCTAGCGTTTGTCAGAAGATCGTACACGCCTTCTGAGAGCGACGGAATTAAAGCGCAATTTTTAACTTTTTTTAAGCTTAAATTTTTAATCGGATGAGATTGCAGAAACGGAGAATTTAATATATTCGTTGCTACTGATGAAAGTTTTGCGTCGATTTAATTGTTTTGGTAATGTTGCAGATGCAACTGCTGCAATTTGTGTGTGCGTTTCGATAAAATGGCTTAAGAAGATAAACGAAATATCGGGTAGTGTGCTGGAACGAACGTTATTACATAAAACGGAAACATTTTTGAAGAAAGAACGGAAGACCTTCAAAGGCTTCGGTGAATATGTTAATTGGTAAAGAATGATCGTGAACAAATAAATAACTGAACATTTATAGATCATAAAATTACAGGATTAATCTCGGAGACTTCATAATTTTGAACGTTTCATTATGCTTCTGCAAAGCTTCTCAATAAACCAAAAATCGGCTGGTCGTAAAACGATCATAAAACGGTCATAAAACGATGTTCGGCCGATTTTAGACACGAAGAGGAGAGGTATGCGAAGCTGAAAGGGGACAACGGAACCTGAAGTGCCATTCCCGACGAGCTCCTTCGCTTTTCTGTTAAAAGTCCCGGTAGAATCGTCTTCGAGGGCCGTTACAGGGCCGAGAGTCAGCGGGATGCAAAGGGGGTCAACGAACGAATCGTTCATGCATGATTTTTCCACGAGTGCTCTCCATTACCCGGTGAACGCTTGGAATTCGTCTACCAGCGCATAAATCTCCATCTGCTTAAAAGCATCGGCCACGCACAAAGAGAGGCAAGTCGTTGTCGGTGGATCATCATCTTCGATCGTTTTGCGAACAATAATTTCCGGTATGTTCGCATAGTAATCCTTTTTTCTTCATAGCAATTGTCTGTGTATCTGTTTGATCATATATTTAGGATCCAAAGTTTTATCATTTTTGTAGAAAATTCCTATTAAGTTTGATTTATCAGATAAGAAGAGATAAATTGACCCTCCAAAACAGTATAACACTAGATTAAACAACAATTTTCTTTCTAATTTAATTAATATACAATTTAACTTTTTCGACAAGGATTCTTCTTTTAACTGTAATATAATAATGCGAACTATAACACGCTCATGCTTGAAAAAAATAGGTTAATCATAATTCTTAAAACGGGATATGTAGTAGCATTTATAACGAGATCCCATGTCTCAGTATGTCTCAGTGGTGAAAGAAACAATCCAATCCACGTTATAAAACAATCCAATAATTATTCTAAAAGTTATCTCGTGATATATTGTACCGTCAGCCTCACGAGGTTGAGAAAAGTTAGCGAAATATTCACCAGAAAATAAAATATTAGAAATGTGAATATACGGCTAGCAAAAAGCAATTATGCATTGGGAATTCCACGACTTCGGAAATAGAGAAAAGGCGGCAGAATAGTACCGATAAAAAGAGGAATAGAAATCCGTTTCACGCGATTCGACGGCGGCTTCCTTTCACCACCGAGGGACTCTATTACCGCGCTCTGCAAACAGACGTTCTTGGGGACGTAATAAAGTTAGAGAGAAGCAGCCAGCGGTGAGGCAAGGGAAACGCAGTGGTAGGTGGACGAGGCTAAGGTGGAACCGCAAAAGTTCAAATTGATTTTGCAAAACCACGGTCCGCTTTATGTAAATTCCAGCGGCGGGACACTTCTCGACTGGAGGGTGTTTTCATGGTCCTTGGCTCCGTAGTCGTCGCTGAATTATGACCGTGATTTCCGGCGAGATGGACCTTCCGGTCTGGCAGAAGTCCAGTGCTTCGAGAAAGTACGCGGATAAATCAAAAGCGTTTTTCGTGGTGCACCAAGGCGTTAGTTTATTGCCATGTAAATCATCCGCGTACAGCAAGAGACACGTCGATCGAGGAAATAGTACGCGCGACCGTTCGTCATCGTCTCTTCTCTGTGACGAGATAAATGTCACGACTTCTCGATACCGATGGTGACACGTTTCTGAGAGAACAGCTTGTGATTTACTGTATCTTGGCGCTCCTTTTTTGCTCTGTAAGATTTTAGAGTGGGTAACAGCGAGTAGATGTTTACGTTGATGAGTATCGATCAGTTTCGACACTTTTACGATGGATAATTCAAGGATGGAAAGATTCAAATTTCAATTGGACAAATTGTTTAAATTATCGCTGGAGTTAGTAGTTTCTCTTCGTTAAAGCACAATCGATGCTTCTTTCATTTTACAAAAGAGTTTTAACAAATTTGCTAAGATTCGAGCAACCACCAATTACGTTTTGCTTTCACTATTATTTATAGTCCTGATAACTTGAATTTTAATCATCGTGTGCTATATGAAAAATTAAACTTCTTGATGCAATTGAGACTATATTTATTTCAGTCTGTGAGGTCTGCAATAAAATTTACGATTTTAATGTCGTTTAATTATTATTTGAAAGCTATTAATGATAAAATTAAAGATAAAATAAAGAATATTATAATCTACTGTTTTCAAAATTTATTCATTTATATTTCGTCTGATACTTTCCAGAAACGTCGCATACTTTCTTTGTCTTTGCAAGAATTCCAACTCACTCCATAGGTGGTCTTCTACGTTCGCGGCGTGTAGCGAGGAATCTTACATAGACACGTTCAGGCTCTGTGTTATATTGCATTTTATTACCCCACCGTATACTTGCCAGAAGTAATAGTACGAAATTTATAGGCACCAGCCTTATAACGTCTCTTTCCATGCTCTAACCTATATCGACACGTTGTTATCTTCACTTACTACATCCCGGCAGGATTTCATTTCGGTTATTTATGAAACTGACTCCACGTTATTTCGTTAAAATGTATCACACGCTCCTATCCTATAAAATGTATGTGATCATTTTGTTACTCTTATGTCTCTTTTTGTCTGTCCTCTTTAGGTATATCTTCTATTCGAGTTTCAATAAGTTAGAACAATTATTTTAATTATTATTTTAAATATCGAAATTCGTTCAATTTCCTTAACATCCTCGCACATAGAATAACTCAGCTCGAAAATTAAAGAATATATAATGCAAATATCAATTTTTCATATTTATTTTATAATTCTATAACATTCGCGCTATTTTAATTTAAAAGGAAAGAAACATGTCCATGTATCGCTAGCTGCTTAAGTTTTATTTTACAAAACTACTTCGACCAATCTGCTACGATTATTAATTGTCGAGTAACATTAATCAAACTTTGCTATCTATTTAGATATATACTGTCGGTCGAAACTTTGCAATCACTACTAGCATCCCATCAAATTCAACGATTCAAGGAAAATTTTAGCTTAGAAATCTATTTTTTCAAAAAAAAAAAAAAAAAAAAAAATTTTAATAAAGAATCTACTGCAGCAAAGAATTTTGAATTAATGAGACTATTAGCAGGAGATTTATTACGAGTTCTAAACTTTTGACCGATAGTATATAGCGTGGTATGTGTACACATAATCCTTCATTAATATTTCTGTCACACTATAATAAAACGTCAACGTTCGTCTGCTGGGTACCACAGCGTGAAACCATAATCTCTCGAACGGTACGAGCAATTTCTTCTAGCGAAAGCAATTCAGGGGCAGTGAACATCGAAGAAGTTGGCACGTATTTGTTTGGCGAAACGGAGAAATCTGTATGATGCAGACGACCATAGTCGAGTCGGCTATAAACGTTGGCTTCGCGTAGAATATATCAACCCTTTCCAGACAATGTTTCGCTTTATAAGGAAGTTGTGGGGAACCTACGAAGAGTCCCACAGGGGATTCAATCCTCGAGGAGAACGCCGCCGAAATTGGGAAGAAAAATGGAAAATGGGAGAAGCCGGGAACGAGAGCGGGGAAAAAAGAAAATAGAGGAAGGTCAGGCAAAGAGGAATGGAGGAGAACCAGCCGCAGCATACGGAAGAACGCGTCCGATGACGTAAAGTATGGTTAACGGTGGAATGCCGAGTACACAACGGAAATGAAGAATTATTGCGGAAAGGAGTGCTTAAAAAATTTATTCGTTGAAGAATATGATTTATATGGCATTCCATCGGAGAAAATCTAGGAATTTTAGAGACATAATTTAACTTGAATGTTAAGCTCTTTGACTCAGCTTCGAAATTGAGGAAATAGAGAAGTTTGTTTGATGAATTGAATTATATAAAACATACAAAGAATTTTCTGTGAATATAATAACTCGTCGATCAATTTTATATAAAACGCAGTCAAGTATCTTTTTTTTTAATCATTTTCGATTTATGAAGCTAAGAATCGCGAAGAAGCCATCTTTTCTATTTTCCTATTGAAGATTCAAAGTACTTGGCAATTTTGTGTTTTGTATAAATCGATGAATGTATTCGGTTCCTTCTGCCAATTATTATTTAATCATCAAATGTTAGACACGAAAAAATATACTCATAACTTTATACGTAATAAATTACACATTCCTAATATCGAATTATACGTAGGAATCTAGTAATGTTGAAAGTGTTCCAATTTTATGTTTTTATGAAAAAGAGAAAAATGCTAAAGTAGTTTCGAAATGACAAGGTATTTCGACAAGAATTGATTCGGTCGAATGATGAGACTTGCAGGGGGAACACGTTCGTCTGAGCAGGGAAGACAGTCGAAATAACAAGAAAAGAATCGGGGAACAAAGAGACGACAACGGAAAAAGAACGATTGATGAAAGTAGCTTTCTTGAATTTGGCATCTGCGTTTTATTGCGCCACGCAACCCTATAGAAACGTCGAATACACCACCGGGAAACAAAACGTTGGTCGCTTTTGTTCACCTTGGCGAGCAAATCAACTTCCATAAAATAAGTCCAATTTCGTATTCTTGTAAAAACTCTATTTTGTAATGACACTACTACAATTTCTGAAGAGCAGCTTTGTTCCTTCGAATAAAAACGTCTCTGTTCGTCGCTGAATTCATTTGCAAGGAAGTAGAAAATGCACGACCATGTGTCCAAAAATTCACGAAACAATTGATTCAGTAATCCCAGAAATGTTAGAGAAATTTTGTAAATAGTCACTGACAAATTCTAATGACTCTTTAACGATACAACGTTATTTTAAACGTTAACGTTACATTAGAATTCTCTTTGTTATTACCAAATCATAATAGCTCATCTCTTATTCTGTTGGTACCACATCCACTTTTAATCATTCGCTTGTGCTCATTTACGTTTCATAGTACCAACACATTGATATTTTTCACGGCACAGGGGCATGTTTTAGGCATTCGATGCACGATTAATCCTATTGTATCCAATTTTATCTTATTTGCATTTGATGTCAAAAGGCTTTTACTGGAAAATAAATAAATAAATAAAATGAAAGCACCCACGAGCCTAAAAATCAACAAAAGGAGTCGTTGCTAAGTTTATGATGCCCTAGGGAAAGAACGCATATAATAGACTCTTCATCGTTCTTGCCACAAAACCCTACGGGATAGAATACGAGTATCGAGTCCCTTCTTCACGGACTTTCTTTTTGCAAAGAAGTTGCGACGACCGGGTTTCCAAAGCGTTCCTAGGGGAATCGATCTCGCGGAAGGACGAAATTCTCGAGCAGAAAGGATACAAACGGAAGAAGGCGCAGATGTAGAGATTAGAGAACGATGGAAAGCGTGGAGGAGCAAAAAATCTTCTACCCCTCGATACGCTTCTTCTCCGCGGAGATATTTTAATTTTACGCCCCTTCTAAGCGACAACGTATCGAATTCCATTTGCCAATCTTCTCGGTTTCTCACTGTCATATTTCAAGACGAAGAAACCATCGAACAACCAAGTTTGTCCAAGTTTCGAATTATTATCGAGGTGATTATGTCTTTTATTTCGTCCGTAGCTAATTAGCGGATACTTCAGAGAGCGGATCGTTCGCTCTTGGAAAACTTGGATCGGATTTTTATCTAGAAACTTCGCTCGAGTTGCATTGTTCCGCCAGGAACAAAGGACTTTACAGGGATTTCACGTTTTTTTTGTTTTTTCTGAGAGAAAATTGAGTTGCTGAATAATTTATGAAAGGCCTGATATTCGGTTCTATAAATAATCTCGTGTTTTAAAGTGGACAATCTCAGGAAATTTGGTTTTGTGATTCTTTTTTCGTTTCCACATATTAATTCGTCGCATATATATTTTTTTAGTGGTAGATGAAAAGTATATAAATAATAAAAAGATCTTCAATTTTTATTACAGGTTTCTTTAATTTTATAATATAATCTCTCTTAAATTTCGTTACGAACTTATCGAACGACTGAATACTTTATCAATATCTTTCTTATTATATCCTTTTTCAACTCCGTTCCTAAAATATACACCCTATACAGTTAAGTCGACGCGGACAGAAAGTCAGTCGAAACGGGTGCGCCATTAACTAAATCAACATTTACTTATCCTATTTTTGCCGCGGAAAATTGAGACCATATCCTTAGCGAGTGCTTGTCGAAGATTGTTTTGTACATATGGGAAACCGATACGTGCAACATATTCTACTTAAACCTCATCCCATCCAAAAACGTTGGAAACCAATCAACCCTGCTGCAGTCTTCAAACAAGAAGACTTTTACTATTTCTATTGAGATATATGTAATTTTGTGTGCTACACTGGATTAGCCGCGAACTAGTGATACACATATACGAGTATGAGTGTGTGTAGGAGTATGTGCGTGCGCAGCGTCTCATAAAACAGAAGAATGTAACTGTTCCGTACGCATGGTGGTAAAAAAGATGGTGAGACAAAAAGAATGCTACAAATCTCTTATATCTACCTATCTACGATTATCTTGTAAATCGCATATTAAAACGCATAAACTATATTAATATCATTTTTATATGTAATGTGAATGTTCCCATACATTTATTTCGGCGACTAAGATCCACAATTCTCAACAATTTCATTCAAATATTTACTAAGAAGCTTAGTTTAAGAAGAATAATGATCACGTCGCTTCTCCTTCAAACTTAGGGAACCTGTTGACGAAAGAAAAATACGATTAGGTGAAAAACGGGATCTGGAAAAACACAGCAGGATAAAGAAACAAACCTATCGACAAAAGTCAGATATTAGTACTATTGCTTTTATTTTTATTTTTATTAGTATAGATATATAAAGAGCTTCTTGTAAAAATCTTGCCTAGGAGCAATCCATCACTCTACTATTATTAATCGTTCAGAAGATTCGAGCTAACAAATCAAATCAAGTATTGCTACAAACAAATATTTAAAAAGTTCTAATGAATACCTAACGATCTCGTCAAGGGTGCAACAACAGCCATGGCAGTGCTATTAACGATTAATCGTTTAAAAGCTGTTGCCTCGACGCAACCTTAACGAACGCTTTAATCAATCTAACGTAAATGAATTACGCTTCTCCGCGTTTCTTAAGAGCTCGCGTCGTTTCTTATTCACGACAACGGGAGTCCGCAACCCTCTTAAGTCATTGGCGTCGAGAAGCATTTGAAAAGACCCTAATCTCTTCTCTTCCTTCCATCGCATCGTCGCCAGTATTTTCATCGTAATAAATCGAATGCAGCAACGCGACGCGATTTAGCGGCCATCCATCGCGTTCATGTGTTCGCCTATCCATCAGTGATTACCACGCAAATATATTCGGCGCAATAAAAGATCTCCGGTTCGATTTATAGCAGCGAAAGTGGCGCTTTATTGGCGCTATCGATCTCGCCGATCCCGGAGATTCCCTGCACGACTGTTCTGCACCGTTGATACCCGTCGAAATAAGAGGGATTCGATGTAGCAGGTGTCGCGGGTAAACTGACAACGGTGAAATATAACGCGCGCGAGTTTAATGTATGAATAACTGTAGATAATTTATCTTTTTATTTCGATTTTCTTTTTTCTTCCTCATCTTTCTTCCTTTTGTATAGCGCTGGTGGTGTTGATGGCGATACGTTATCGCCTTATTTGCTGGTTCGCGCGCGTATCACGCGAACTGGCTATTTATATTTCGCGTTGATGCATCGGCGGGTGTGCTAACATTGAGATTTTTCAAATTTACGTTGCTGGAAATTGGACATCGTTGTATGGTAAATAGGATGTTTGTACTTGATTGCTATTTATATTTCCTTTTTATGGTGTTGCAGCTATTTGTGTAAAGAAATCGAAGGAGTTGTTGCAATAAGGAGACACTCTTTGCATACTTTCCAGTAATTCGAACAAACTAGCGAAAACCAATTTAGAATCAATCGAAATCAAATTATTTTTTGAACTGGATATACGTAGCTGAAGAAACAGAGCCTAAATACATATTTGTTTCATCCATTAAATTTCATGAAATAATAAATACTCTACTTTGAATATTTTACATATATTCTTATATGATATATATGCCACGGATCTCTGCACCCTTAAATTTCCCTAAAACATAAACTTTTCCATAAACATCCGCAGTCTGTAATACTGAAACGTAACAATAAAATACCCTAAACAATCGTACCAATCTATCGACCCTATCCTGACCGGCAAAATCGAATAGAATCTCGAGAAACTTACTTTATCCAACGACAATCTCATCCAACCGACTCAAAGGACATATCCATTACTCGACACCCCATAAAAAGCCGTAAACTTCCAGGAAACTAGGGTAAACTACCCCAACTTGTCTTCCACTTTTCGCATCGAACAGAAAATATTTGTCGTTTCTCAGATCCTGAAATCTTCTCACGAAATAATTGACTCTGGTGGCGGACGAGTTAGACGTTGGTTGGCGAAAGGGCTCGAGGGGTGCACCTTTAAGATCGAAGTCTGGGCGGCAGAGAATGAAGAACAATAGGGGAAGGATGAACGAGGAGAGTATGGGAGGGAGTGAGCGGTTTAGAGCGAGGGGATTCGAGCTTGTGTCATGGGTTCTCTCGGGCTTCTTGGTGGAAGGCCTAGCGAGAGATAGAAGGGTGAAGCGACTCGAAGGGAGGCTAATAGAAATGAAGAGGCCGCCTGTCGTCAAGGCATAAAGCCGTAAACTGTACAGGTGCCATCGTTCTCTCGCTGCTTTCGCAATTTCAAAATATCGAACGGGGAACAAACCGACAGATCCATAGAGTCTTTGGGAATTTTGTTTAAAAAGGTAACTGATCCTGCTGTTCTGCTTAGTACCGTTTTACATTCCTACATTTTCCGATATCTTCTTTCGAAATTTGAATTCACGAACAGTGTGAAATATGCAAAGATTTCAACAATATTTTATACAATATTAATAAAGATCCAACAATATTTTAACAATATATATCGAGGTGAGAATTCTTATCCCGTACTATGCAGACCATAGGAGAACAGCGGGATTAAATATTCGATGAAACATAGCTTCGTGGCTAACATATTAATGGGAAGTATATATTCTTGTTTCGTTCGATATGGGAAATTTCCAGTTCTTGAATAAACATTCAATAGAATTTGTCGGAATTTATCTAAAAATTCAAGTGAAAAGCTGTCTGTAAAAGTAAGTAAATTTCAAATTTTCTGAAGAGCTTCGAAATTGTCGATAAAAATGGAAATTCTGGAAGGAACGTTTGGTATTCGAAATAATACTCTTGAATTGGCATCGAATCGACGGGAAGAGGGTAGTTCACCCTCGAACGGATAAGAAATACGTTTCACGAATTCTCCGTATCTATCATTTGTTTACGAATTCCATCCAAAACTTTACTAGGTTATATTTCTTTACTTAAAATTTCATCTAAAAATATCGTGTTTTAAATAAATAAAAGCCAGATCCACCGCAGCTATACATTATTTAAAGCCTCACGACGTTTTTCGCTTGGAATTCCTTCAAATCGAAACCTCCAACTTCCTCAAATTCCTCTTCTTGTCTCAAAATTTCAGCGAAGAAGACGACGTTTCAAGCATCTCGAGAAGAGGAGGAAAGTTTCAACGGATTTCTTCCCGACTCGATCTCTTTTTGTTCGCGGTTCTGGTGCAAAAATGGGTGAGACTTAAAAGATTTAGTGCTTCCTTCGGTTCCGACACTTTCCTCCCTTTTCTGTCACTCGTGCGTCTCGCGGATCCTCCAGTTATGCAGATTTCGTGGAAATTCCCGCCGAAAATTGAAATCTCATCCACCGCGGGGAATACTCCCTTGAGATTACGTTCGCGTACGAAACAATCACAACTCATCCCTCTCAACCCTGTTTCATTATCGAAAAAAAGACGACTCTTTGTCTTTTGGGGGATACGAATACCTTTCGTGCTTTGATCTACTCACGTTAATGCACGCTCGAGACGTCAGGGAAGAATTTGTGATGCTGCAGTGGCAGCTACGTACCTGAAAGCAGAAAGAAGATATTGTTTTTTTTAAAGGATATAAACGAATAAAATGTGATATGAACTCAAGAGAATTTCATACTAATTTTTTTATAAGTAACTCGTTGAAATTTTAGATCTGACCTGAGATTAGTGACTATGTTCGTCTAAGAGATTGTGAATGGCAAACTAAATTAAGATGTAAAAACAAGTTCGTCGTATGAATTCCATAGAATCGAATAAAAGAAATTATATGTGGAGAAGTGAATAATAATAAGGTTGCGTAGATATTGTCGAGTTACGGTGATGAGTTAATCCCTGGAACCTGTTTCCCAAGCTACAATGTTAGAAATCAAACTCTAACACGAGAATATAACGTAAATTGATTGAAAAATATTGCAGATGGAATGTTATACGTTTGCGCAATGTCGTCTTTTAATGAGAGAAATTTGCAACAGAGTTCTCAACAGCTCTTCTAAGCTGTAAAAACGCATTGTGTAAAGTCTCACGATGTCGAAGACAAGGCAGGTCGTCGTCAATAATACACCCGATTTAATCAGAGGGCGCGTGTCGCCTCGACGAAAGTACGGCTCAATTTGGTGCCCAGATTGCCTCTGGCGATGACATCTACGAAATCCTTCGTCCCCTGCACCAGCAAGATCCTAGTTCGCGTATACGTTTAACGGAGATAAGTTCTGGTGAAAATGAGCCTTGAAGGCACGTGGTCCTCTCCCTTCGATGAAACGAAAGGAAAAAAACACAGAAGTAGACTTGCTCCAGTTACCCGAAAGGGTTAACCAAGTTTCGTTACGAGGGTTGAAGATGCGGACGGTAACGGAGGAAAACAGGTTCCCATCCGTTTTGACGTAGGCCAGCCTCGTTGACCCTTTTGCTCGTCGACGTACTGCCTAATCGTCCTTAAAGACTCCTCAACGAATGATGAATCGCCGGTTTAACGAGGGTTCCTCTGTCAGTCGTAGATGTATCGGTTTACCGATCATTTCTTCGGCTCCTGCGGCAGTTTCTGTTCTGCAGTTACAGATTAAGTTTGGACAAATCGCGTGTCTTCGTTTCGTTAGTTTTCCTAATGTGTCTGTGGTTACTTGGTTCCATAAATGTCGCACGGGTTTTCATAGATCAGATTCTGCTTTTGGGTAGAGTTTTCAGATTTCAATTCTCATCGACGATACTTACGCAATTCAGCTGAAATTTTTTCGACAAGATTTCGATCGGGAAACTGTGGGGACTATCGTTTATTCTTTACTTTTTTTTATAACTCTCTTATATTTTATATTTTATAACTATCTTATAACGTAAACAGTTCCTGACAATTATTTATCGTACATTTCGTGGGTCCTTATCTTGTATAAATGCAAAAGTCTAATCGATTGCCTGGTTTGCCTGACGATCCAGCCCGATTATTGCATTTTGTATGAGATCAACAATGTGCCAATATTTATGAATAGAGCTGTATATTGGCACATTCACTTGGCACGTTCACGTTCCACTCAGGAATGTGTATGGATCGAGGAAAAGGAAACCAGTTCATCAAACAATGGATCCGGATAAAAAAAGATTGTACCATTCCCTCTCAGATATTTCGATCAACCTACTTTCATCTTGACTATACGTAAAAAAATCGTGGACAGGGTATGTCAACTATTTTTCATGTTCATCCGACCGGCTCTCGTTTGCTTTTCGTATTCACGAGACTCAAAAAGGTATTTCATGCGGATGTACCACCTAAAATTAACATCTGGAACATCCAAACAATGAGAGCTTCGGGGTATTCAGACAATAAGACACCTGTATCCGAGATCAGTCTCGCTGATGCCAACTCGAACTAGCTGCTATATAGGATACGAAATCAATAGCGTTTAGCGTCATTACGTGTCCATTCAACTTTAATGAATGCAATTTGTATTTTAACGCGTTCTCAAAGATCGTCGCAAGTCGACGTTTCCTGTGTATTTCCCTACGAAACCACGGCTGAATGTAACGCTTTTCAAAGTTTCGCCGATAAAGAACGTTCGCCTTTATAAAGTTACAAGCAAGTTTCAAGGCTTTCGTTTGAAACGCTACGTATATGGAACGTGGACTGCCACTCCGAAGCTTTAAGGTTATAAACTACCTACGATGATAAAATTCTTCTTGGGGTAGTTTGAGATTTACGAGCGGAGCATAATTGATCCTCGTTCCATGTTTCTCTGGTGTGCAGTGTCCTTGTGATTTGTTGCTTCTGCGACATTGGGTATAATAGGTTGTTGCAGGACTCTTCTTACGCGAATGCAGAGGAATCTCTGAAGAAACACGGATCGTTTAATAAAAAATAATTGTAAAATAACTGGTACTTCTCAGAAAACATAAATTCTAAAAAATATATCTGCAGTTACTTTCGTCCCTGAACTCGGACAAACTTCCCAAGAAAGAGATGTTAAATTTATATCAGTCTAAAATAATTGCCAATTAAACTGAGAAGTTTAATTATTATAATCGGATCTAACTAGCCACGAACCACGAAAAATCGATCCCTCCCATCAAATAATTAAATCCAGAGATTTAAAAATTTCCTGAGACGTCTTGGTGTATGGCGAAGCCAAAAGCAAAATTACAACAACGCTACAATCAATACAATTACCTCAGGAAAATAGATCGTTACATATTTTTGCTAAAGCTTTTTTTTATTTATCCGCATATATTTTACAATCGTCCTGACGAAATGTGCCAAACTCGATGAAACTTCCCAAGTAAGAAATCCTAAATTTATATCACCTTAAAGATATTATCGATTAAGTGAAAAATGAAATTATATAGTCTAATCTAACTAACCGCAAACCAAATGAAAATAAATCCTCTCGTGAAATATCCAAAGACCTGGAAGCTTCCTGAGGCGTCTTGGTGAATGGCGAGAAACCAAGGATCGACCATGGAAGTCGAGCTCCTTGAGACTTTCTTTTCTTTTTGTTCACGGATGGCGGCCCCGCGGCTGTGATTGCATTCAGGAAGGAAGCCCGAACGACGATTATGAATCACCGATTCGTGTAATCGGTGCCTCGTGGGACTCCGTTAAGAGTCGTCGAGCCTGGAAAGAACCCTGGCCGTCGTCATCGTTCGCCGAACAACGTGGGAGGATACGGTACGACGAATATCGCGATTCACCAAGGCGCAGAGCCCTTGGTTTCAGCCGCAGGAAATGGAAGATCAATATGTACTCTCCTACTTTGCAGTGTCTTGTTACGCGAAAGAGATCCACGGTTACTCGCGCGCGACGATTCCTTCCTCTTGCGCGTGTTTGCATGTAACAACGTGCACGTGTATTCAAATTAAACGCTGCTGATGAAGAAAGCATGCTTGTCGCATGCTTCGTTTCACGGTAGCAATGACTATTCTTGTATACGGACCCAGCCTGTGAAATTGTAGGGTGCAGAGACTAGGGGATGTCCATCGTGTAGTTGGGAAACTTTGATTGGTTACGCTAGGTATCCGTCAGTTGATATATGTATTGTTATTTTTAGAAACTGGAAATTGAGACCGTGGGACTTTGGAAATTTCAGAACGTGGGAATCGTGGAAGAAAGAACGGAATGATGTGAAAAGTGGGTCGGAAGTGGGTAAAAAAAATTGTTATACGTCGCAAGTAGCGCAAAGGTAAGCTAGAAGCAAGTAGAAAATTTCAAACGTACAAGTATTCGATTCTCAAATTTTCAAATATTCAAATATTTAAATCTTGCAATTTCCGACCCCGCAAATTTGGATTGAATGTTCCAAGCTTCGATCTCACAAAGTCCATGAATATCCAAATTTCTGATCTCTTCAATTTTTTAACGGTCATATTTTCCATCCCCCAAATGTTTGAATTTTCGACTTTCCAAATTTTCGAATTTCTAATTTCACGACGGCTTGATTTTTTGAATTGGTTCAAATCTTCGCTCTTCCAAATTTTCTAATTTTCACGGACTGACTATACTAATTTCAAATGTAATCTCCCTGAAATCTCTCCGAAACGTTTAGCCTTACCGAATCTTATTACATACAAGGAGAATAGGACTATTTTACAATCCCTTGCACGAATACCGGCGAATACCAAGGTCTATTATACGCCGATAAAGAGATCGAAACGTATTCTCACCGTCTCCCGCTCTTTACTTTATGTAAATACCAACGCAATCTTTTGCAAATCAAGGAGGAAAAATATATTCCTGGTGAAATACGTTTCGAACGGTGGAGGTTCGAAGAGGTTTACCAGAAGAAGAATACAGCTTCCATTCTGCCCTGGCAAACGAACGATGTACACACTTTCCTCCCTCTACGCAGACAAAGAAAGATTCCCTGATCGACTGTTTCTACTTTTATATTAAAGCAAACATCGAAATCTGCTTACTGCTTGTAACACAAAGTCTCGACGAATACTTTCGTTGAAGTATCCAAGAAATAGAATTGTAATTATTCAACGTATTGATGTACTCTGATTATTTCTACCCTTCTAGTTCTTTAATTCCGAGTGGCTACACAAATGTTAGCAGTATTTATTATAGCATTTACATACTAATTAATTAGGTAGGAAGAAACGGGAATACGTGAAAAGTGGGACAGAAAATCCTAGAAAATTTGTAAGCCGCGGACGGATAGAAACTTTCAAATTGTTAAAATTTCGGGCGTTGGAAATATTTAAATTTTCGAAATACAAATATTATATTTCGAATCGTTAGTAGTATTTTCATACGACTACAAAAATCTGATACTATGAAGGTTAAATACATATTGGAGGGCGAAAGAAAGTTTAAAGGCTGAGCAGTACAAAACGATTATAATTGACAAGAACAATTAAATTATGAATAGATATATTATAGATGACTGTTGTCAACATATGATATGAACATAAAAATGTTTAGTACAACAAAGTTACCATTAATGTAGTGCAGTTATTATACATAAGTATGAATTTTAAGCTTCTTTTTGTCTGCCACTGTGTATGGAAACTGATAAAAAGCTTTAATGGAAAATGGCGATATGTGTCGATGCTTCTTGTTGATGCTGCATTCTTCGCGCGAAATATACAAATTACATTGTCAAATGCAAGTACCGAACGATTCGGAATTATTCCAAGCACGAATGGAATGAACACGTGCAACTGTTCGTTGAATTCCTCGTGGAGAACACATCAGAAGTTCATGTTACATATTGCGCGGCTGTCGAGCGAGTTTGACCGCACCTTAAGGGTCACGGTCCGCGATGGAGGAGGCGAGTTAGAACTTCCGTAAGTAATAAAATATTCGACTGTCAGGTGTACAGCTACTCGCTCGACAAGCAGTTTACGAGCTGCACGTTTCGAGAATACTGTGAACCTCGGTTGTACTATTTCCATTTCTGCTATTGAAAGCACCGAAGAAACTGGCAGTTAAGTTAACCAGGTTCAGTGCTATTTGTAATAAAAGTAGAATAACACGAAAAAGGCTTCTAAATAAAAAATATGACCATGTTTAAGAAGGTGATCTAAAAGAGAAAAAATGATATCATGTTAAAGATAAAATATCCCAATAATATAGATTATTAATCATCAGTCACTGTACACTTTGATGTGGTCAACTTACGAACACATGAAAATGGTATTTTGTCTGGCGAGGGATTAAAGACGCGAGTTTATCAGAAATGGATGATATTAAGATTACTACATCACAGTTAGTAATCCTCCTAAACAAATCTAATATCTAAAAAATCCTAAACAAACTCAACTGATCTCAATAATCTTCAGAATCGAAGAATCGACATTTGACTGTTCAAATCTTAAGCTATTCAATTACACAAAATCACAATAAGAATTCTATCTTCGATTCTAAACTACCAACAATTTCTTTGATCGTCCCTTTACATCCTGACGAAGCCATCATTAATCATCTATCGAGTCTGAACCTAGCAAATCGCAATTCAATTAAATGCTACGAAACGTCAACAACAAATAAATCGACGTCACTGTTGCCTTCTCGCATATCGATTGACGAGCGAAAAAGAAGACATAGAAGAAGCAGAGGAATTCTCGCTGATGCGGTGGAAAAGATGATTTCTTCTTTAGAGAAGAAGAAGGGATGATTCAAGCACAGGGGAAAAGAACTTTGATTTCGTGACATCAGCTTCTTCTTGCGAGTAGAAGTATTTCATTTGGTTATATCACGAGGGGCCGTAGTAACCGCATTAGTCAAGCTGTCGTGCTTCGTTCGAGATCGCTTGTCAGTCGATCCTTTGACAGGGGCTGCTGGCCCGGACAATAATTTCATATCTCGGAAAGTGCCGGCCAATCTAGCGCGCATCGTTGCGCTTCGTCGCCTCCACTTGCTTTCTAGTCGATGAATATCGATATTCCACCCTTATTACTTTTCTTCGCGGTACCGGTTTTCCTGGCTCTGTCCCTTCGATCTACGATGCGCGATCGACGCACAATAGTTATTATAGATCGTTCAGATCTGTGTAAAGTCACACGTATGAAAGTTCGAAGGATTCTTGAGAGTGGAAGTTTGGTTTTCATTTTCTTTGGATGACAGCAGTGATTTCCGATAATTGGCTGATAGAATGTTTGATGGATGATCCGGTCGTTGGTTTTGTGCAGCTCTTTATTCGAAGCTTTTTTGGTGTAAAATTTTGCTTGGAAATTCATACAGAAATGATTTACACATATACTTTAGATATCGATTTATTTAAAATATGTTTAGAGTTATTGAATTAAATATTTAACGCTTTTACATGCTTTCTAAGATTAAAAAATATCCTTACAGCTTCAACAGATTTAGAGTAAGATTGAGAAATAAATATTCGAAAGGTTAAAATGTAAAGTATCGCAAATTATTTAAAATTTTTAGATGATATTGATATAAGAATTAAGCTGCATATTATTTAAATGTGGGTCTTATCTGATTTATGTAAGAGCTTCCATTTTGTTTGCCTTACGAAAATCCCTCTATACGGGGGAAAAAGTAAGCTTATTAAACTCTGTAGCATTAACGAAATTACGGACATTCGTTTGTTTGCAAATGTTTGCTTATCATATAAATTCCTTCACTCGTTACGCGATCGTAATCAGAAGCGTGACCAGCACTTTAGAAAATTATGACAAGCCATGCGGGCGAGGAACGTCAGAATTCGTCGGCGAGTACCAGAAAGCCTTTGTGCATCCTTCAAGCGAACTGACAGATGAACAACAAAGGGAAAAATACATAGGGAGAAAAGATAATTGTGAGGGGGTGAACGTAGCTGCGAGGCTGTCGTTTGACCCAACTAATTCATCAATGCGCGGCAAGCAAGGAAGCAGATGTTGCTCTAATAGAAACTACGAAAATGAAAACCCTCGAACGCGTTTTTGTTTCTGAAATCCCACGGAAAATGTATAATCAGTTTTTTCAAAGGAAATTTTTGTATATTATATTTCGAACATTCCAAAGACACAAAGATTCAAAGATCAAAGAATTAAAATTTGCAAAGATTCAACGTTTCAAATATTCAAAGACTATTGAGATATGTATAATTTTGTGTGCCAGACTAGATTAGCCGCGTAGTAGTGACACACGTATGTGAGTATGAGTGTACGGAAGTATGTGTGTGCACAGTGTCTCGAAAAACAGATAAATGCAACTGTCCTGTTAGTAGTGTGGTATAGAAGATGGCGAGACAAAGAGAGTGCTGAGACGCGTGCAAATATATATCGACGAAAATCCTGTAAATTACATATTAAATAAATATGAAACTATTTGAATATCTTTTCTACGTGTAATGTAAGTGTTCCTATACATTTATTTCGGCGATTAAGATCCATAATTCTCAACAAAAACTCCAAGATCCAAGGATCAAGGACAATCTTTAATTTCAGAAGACTCAAAGATTCTAAGCTTCCAGGATGCAAAGTTTCAAAGGTGTAAGTATTCGACAATTCGAAAGTTTAAGTCTACCATTATATATTAAACAATTCTGTATTCTATATAAATCTAAAATTCAAAAATCCGAAACTTGTAAAGTTCCACGATGCCAAGAACTAAGGATACAACTATTCGCGGAACTCTAGAAGTTAACAAATTCCACAATTAAAAATGTCAAAGAGCCAAAGATTCCAATTGAAGAACTTTGATCAAGGCGGATCTCCAAAATGCAAGTTTCGAATATTGAAAGTCGACTGCTCGGTAACACAATGAACGCACGAACAAACTCGGCTACGTGGTCGGTTGAAAAGCCACGAAAGCCCCTGGCTCGAAATATTCGGCGGTACGATCGGATTCCCTGGCGTTCGTTCGGTCGCGATTCAATGGAGAAGTCGGATCACCGTCGCGATTTATCGTTGCGTACCAACCGTCAATCCGCTTGCGAGTCGAGAGTACGTATAATTGGAAGGGCCAGGGTTCGGGTGTTCGTCCTGGCTCGTGTTTAGCTACCTTTTGTGGGATCAAGGTATTTCCAGGACCGGCGCTGCTCCCGTTGCCATTGTTATCCTTCCGCGCGCGGGGTGGCTTTCATTGTGACTCGTGGCGGGTGAACGCCAGAGCCGCCAACCTACGAAACACCGGAAGTTACGGGCCAGCGTTCGCCGTTAAATTTTACCGCTCAATAAAACACCGAACCCGACCCAAAGGTACAGTGGCTCGGGAAAGTATTTGAACACATATTACGGAGAAATTTTGTGTACGCATTATATGTGTCATATGAAAAATTGTCCAGTATCATCGACACTGTAATAAGTAGGCTTGGATTCCTATGAGAATTTATATTTTGCACAAATTAATTAAAAAAATTGAATCTCGGTAGAAAATTGTTTTATCTATCAAGTACTATGGAAAAATATATATTTTGAATATTTTATATATTTTGTAATATTAGACACAATTTTGCACTTTGTAGAACTCCACTTTCTGAAATTCTTAAGATTTCGGGTCGAACATATGCAGGCAATGTTACTATACGATAAAGGGCGCTTCGTAGAATAGGGGGTGGCTTATGGCAGATTATGGTGTCATAATGGTAATCGTTTTATAATATATATAACTTATCCTACCATATACCGTTCATAAAGGATTAGATTTCGGAAAGAATTAGATTGATCGGCTTTTTCTCGTACATATTGAAATTTCAATTAATCTGTTTGATTTAAGAATTCAATCTTCAATACGTCTTTATACTGGACAAGTTTATGTAACATACAAACGTAGAATTTATCAAATCATTTTATGCAAGTTCGGGGAAGATTGCTTGCAACAAAGGGAAAAGAGAAATGACAGAGACCACGGAAGAGGATGTCGGCTTTCCTGGCTCCACTTTTGGTTTTATCCTTGAAAGGCAACAGATGGCTGGACAAGCCAGCGCCGTTCAGCGATTCCAGAGGGAATTACCTGCTTCTCGTTTCCCTTTTGTTCGCCTCTCATGGGCACGAATTTGAAAATAATCGTAGTAACGATGACTAGGGGCTATGAAGAAGCCACAGTTCGCCGAATAGAGGGATATCGATGGCTGTGAGTCGGTTCTTATCGATTCATCTGCTCGAAAATGAAAGCCGTGTCGACCATTCTCAATGTAGGGGAAATAAGAATGATTTTAAAGTACTTTGAAATCTTTTCACCCACTTTGTTCCATTTATGATTTCTTAAATTCTCTAGGGATGTTCGAATAAATAAAATAACTCTTATATATTTAAAGATAGATTGTTTGGAACAGATAGTTGTTCGATGTGATCAAAGACATTCAAATGACACCGTTGACGGTTTGTACAAGAAACAGCGAAAGGTGGAGCAAAAAGATCATCTATTACCGTTTCCGCTTCCTGACCGCGAGAACAGACGGTTCACAGCAAAATGTAAGTAGAAACTGTGGTTTCTGGTTTCCAGCCACTGTCTGTATCTGATGGGAACATTCAGATGCCACACTTGACACTGGCTACGATTTTAACGCAATCGAACCCCAAACATCCTTCGCTTCCATTCACGATGATTGTAATCAAACCTCAACCACGCTAACACTCTCTGTATAAAAGCAATATGTACAATCAAGTACCAAATTTTTCCAACATTTACAAATTATCATATTCCAATGTGAATAAAATCCCAATACAATACAATACAATTCGCCTTATTTCTTTGATAAGAAAAAGTACAATTAGAATTTCAATGTTATGAAAAAATGTTAAATTCTACCGTCTCCTTAGACGAGAGAAAGAAAATAGTGTAGAGATTATAAACCATATTTCACTCGTTGAAACGTTGAACTCTCGACGCAGTAAAAGATACACGTCACAGAATATTTGTGTAAAAGGTTTCACTTAATCCACCCATGGGAGGCGATACCGAAGGATCAGACGCGATAACACAGTGTCCCCATGGATGCACGTCACTCTTATTTGTTCCTGTCAATCAAAACAATCCGGGATCGAGCGCGATCACCGAGTGGAGGGTGAGTTGACCACATTCGTGCAACGTGCAGAGGGTGCGCGTGACGTTTAGCCCAATATCCGACCGTCTGACCCACGCTGGGATTAATCTACTTCAGAGATCCGCGCTACGTTTCTTTTCCTTCTTGTCCCGGCGTTTCTGTATTTCTTAATCAATAAGATTCCCTGATCTCGAAATAAACGTTGAATTAAACATTTGATATTATCTCTTATGGATCCGATACATTACATTGCTTTATTAGGAAACGATCGATCATTTGAATGCGTGCAAGTTGATTTATTGGTAGATTATGGATTCATCTGCGCATTTATGGCAAGTTTAGTGGCGTGAAACAAACGTGTACGATTAGAAATAATATAAAAAGATATCAAATATTCCAGCAATAAAAGTTAGGATATTTGAACACAAAAGTATAAAATACTCAAAGTATAACGCTTGTTGTAATACTTCACGAGCGAGACAAATATCACTTAGAATTTACGTTTCTCCAGTTCTATTCATAAAATATCCGCAGCCTGCTCATTAGAATTGAGAATAAATACTGGAACTTTAAGGAGTAATACTGGAGTTTAAGGATTAAACAAATAAGTATTGTTAAGTTTCAAAAGCGAACTATTTTTACGCTAACAAACTGATTTTTAAATCGAGAAGAGAAGGCAAAGTTATTAAGCCGATGAAAAAAATCGGGGCACGAGACAAAAAATAAATACGTTTAATTTCCTCCATGTATTCCCTGTTATTATTTCGCAGTTACACGAGTGCATGCAGTCGTAGAGCATAATTGCTCTTTCTCTTAACGACAGCTACACTTTTCGTAGCTAATCGACGAAGGAAAATACGAAACCACTTACGCAAACTCGCTTTAACCTTGTCAATTACAACCTTGAGAAACACATGCCGATCAAAAAATTTGCAATTAACAAGACGTTAAACCCAAAGAAACATAAGCACAGGTACTATACTCGGGACTATTTATAATCTGGAAGATTACACGAGCAACCCTTTAATTACTTCGAATAGCACGATAAATTACATACGAGTGAATTCGCATAGATTGTACCTACACTTTTAAAAACTTGCCTCGGATCGACCAAGTATCAGCCACGGTGTATCTAAAGCAATAATATCCTTCTGGCGAGAGACAACATAAGTTCCGAGGTCTTGCTATGTCCAAGCTCAAAGCTCGTGCGGAGGCGGCTTCGAGGAGCTCGTTAGCACCAGCCACAAAACGATTTATAATTATCGCGAGTCCCTTCACCGAGACAGAAACGGGTACACGCCAAGTAGAACGACAAACAGGGAAAGGATGATAAAGAGGAAGAAAGTTTCTTTCTGTTCTCTCGAGTAAAATTTCCCTCGTTTATCTGTACATCATCGACCGCACGCTCGATTCGTGACTATCCTTCTTGAGTACATTTACCGTTCTAAAGGCTCCAGGTATCGCGCTGGGCAGAGATGAGGCTCCTTAATCCTCTTTAATGCGAGTACACGTTCGGTGTGCGCAGAGATAAGTCGACTTGCGCTGTTTTCGTGCGGATTAGGCGTTAAATTCCTGTTCTTCTGGTTGGTACTGTTCTTCTTTATTTGTGCGATACTCGAGGGAAAATATGGCGAAGATAGATGGAAGTGCGATAACACTACGTTTATATGAATTTCACTTGCCTCGATGAAATTTTAATCGGTGTCTGATTAAGCGAATTTCTGTTGCTTGAATCTACTTATTTGAACGTGAACTCCTATTACGCAGACGAAAAATCGTATCTGATGGATAGATTACTCTCGTACATCAGAATGAGTAGATTAATTAATGAGTAGGTTACATGAATATACGAACTGTTTATCCTCCGACAAATTAACGGTGTCATGACAAGATGTACATTAATTACGAAATTACGAACAAATCAAGCGGAAATGATCCTACTCTTTACAATCACGATGATCAAATTGATTTTTAAAAGTCAATATATAATAATAAAACTGATACTCGTAATCGTCACATCTTAAGACAAGCTCTTTAGACGATTTAATTTTTGCATTGTACGTTGGATTAAAGGGGTTCTTATAAAATAATAAGAATAGGATAAATAGCAAAATATATTATTACCATGCTTTTTAACAGATACTTGAAATGTATATTCTGCTGGTCCTATAAGAAAGTAATAAGCGCTGATTCTAATTATTAATTTGTCATTAGCTCGTACATTTGATACAATCCAGATACTTCTTCAGACTTTTCAACCTCCACGAAAATTAGATGTGAAATGATGATTAGAATCAAATGTCCTTCATTCTCAGACATGCTCCGAAGAAGTGAACAGCAATGTTCACGAAACATCAGAACAAAGCGCGGTATACAAAGAAAAACATCACTGAACCTCAAAGAGCCACAGAAATGTTAATTCAGATTGTTATTGGAAATGGAGTGCATATATATATATATATATATATATATGTACTCATACTTCTAACCTACTTTTTATATCCAAGAAGATCTCAGCTCCGAATAAACAAATATAACTAAATAAAGTTCAGCAGAACACAGACAGCGCAAACACGAAGAAGAAGTCTCGGATCGGAGTCGCGTGGATCGCGTATAGTCGATCGCGCGTTCGATTGTACGCTTGCGGTCTGCTTTTTGAATGAAAAGTGACGGGACATTGCTCGACCGCGTATCTCTGGTAATCGATCTCGAAGCGCGTCGAACCGGCGGGATTCTCACACGTAGAGAGCCACGGTCTCGTTGCCACGGATCGTATTCCAGATAGGCCAATGGCATTGATCGCAATATCGCGTATCCGCTTTGGATATTGGCTCGCGTGGGACGAACAAGCAAAGCGTGACGTTCGCTACGCTCGCGCCTGTGTTCTCCCGCCTTCGCCTGTCTTTCCTCGCCGCGTTTTCTTCCTGGCTGAAGCGAACCTCGACGCGACGGTCAGACACCGCTAGTCTTCGATCAGGAAAAATTCACCGGCGGTCTTTAAATAGAGAAACGTGAATCAGAGGAGGAGGAGGAGGAGGAGGAGGAGGCCGGTCTCGCTTTCGAAAGGCCTCCATGCAATTACCCAGCTGCAATTAAGGTTCGTAACGCGATCGACCGTGTGGGCGTCCGTGCTTTTTCTTGTTACGATAACGAGTAATCTCGATGATCACTTTTCGTCTGCAAGCGTGTACATGTGGCACGGTTTTATTCTAACCTTCGCCCGTTAGAATCGCAAAAGTCGACAGTTCGAAGATTGTTTTGCAACGGGACAACGCGTAGGAGTAGTAGGTTCTAGTGTTTGTTCTATGGGATATTGCTTGTCGTCGGTGTTAGAGCTTCCGCAACGTAGACTTATGGCTGGAATATTTGCAGATAGATCGACGTATCGAAGAAGTGCAGATAACAAGGATATTTGAATATGAAGTGCGTAGTGGACGTAGCAGCTTTAGGTATTGCATGACAAATGTTAGCAAATTTCGGATTTCCATGAAAAGGAATCTTTGTACTTCGATAAGATTTTAGAAAACTTTCGAGTATTAATATATGTAAGAATTAAAATTTGTATCTGGCAGGTGTTCATTGTGTTTCCAAGTTTTAATCCTAAGGTTGCCAGGTCGTATAGGTGCATTTAAAAATTTTTCAAATTGCTTCCGATGTTCAATCGTAGATGGTCTTTTTGCCAACAAGTTGTTACAGTCGAGGATTACATTGACTCAACGTTAGGCAACATTCGTGACAAATGTGCCGTAACAGATTTCCAGATGGAATACTCGTGAACGGACGTCCATGAATTACCTTTTACGATTACTGCATCGTCCGTGGAGATTCTCCGGCACCGACGGATTAAAGATACGCAGGCAATTTACGCGGCACATAATTTGAGAATTCAATTCGCAACTCCGACCTTCGATTGTCGACGCTTCGTTCCATCGTGAAATTATCCATTCAACTAACGATAAACTAGCTGATGTGTTGTTCAATGCTGTTACAGATGAGGAACAGGCTCGAGTTATTATCAGACTCTAATTTGACTTTCGATAGAATTACAGATAATGCATATAATTACAGATAGAATTACATTGAACTAACGCGTGAAATAGTCCTTGTAAGAACCCTAATCGAACCGTCATTCGAACCCGTGTTTTAGGCCAGTAATACGACTCAGAATACATGTCGTGTTACTGATTCGGGGATCGATAATTTGGTTAGATTATAACTTTCAGTATCGAGATCTTATCTGAATCGTTATTCCAACACTTTATTCGAGTTTTATTCAATTTGCTAGATATCTATTTTGCTGGTGTTAGGTTTCTTTACCGACTCGATCGGCGTCGAATCGTCTAGCTTAACTCTGCCTGTTTAAAGTTGCACATACTGGTAAAACCTGTAAATTATCTTGATTGTAAAGTTTCATGAAAAGAGAAGAAATAGCGAAATCTATACATAGAGCGATTAATCGTTGTTACATTTATTTGTATAAATAAATTTGTTCACGTTGGACTTGAAAAATAAAAAACAATTATTATAACACATGGTGATCTGAGGATCATAATGGTGTACGTCAGTTCATTACTATTTCTCATAAAATGTTGTTTCATATTTGTCGCTACGAAAAAATCTACTTTTTGATCTTATGGAAAGAAGGCCGACGATGAAGTTACACCTTTTACGAAATTAAACGAAAGATACTTTCAAGAGTATAGACATACATGAACAAATTTCTGAAAATTTTGTTTCTTAACTCAATACACAATATTTTAGTTTGCCAGAGCTACCCAGATTCCATCCACTTTCCATTCTTATCTTCATTTTCTTAATCCAACGTAAGATAAAGACGTATATACATTTACCGCATCAAAGAACACCAATGGCAAAAATACACACGCACGTACGTGGGCAAAACATCGAACACTTTTCAACCGGAATGAAAACGAAAAGGCGCGGATGAAGAGGGGTGAATCGATGGAAGAGGGAATAGAAGAAGGATACTGATGAAGAGAGCAAGGTTCTAAGGACAGATGAAGAGCGGTACTGGGTCGAGGGTTCGAATGAATGAAACCACCGAGGAGAAACCTCTCTCGTCTTGTAGCACGGGACAAAGAACCTTCGTCGACGACGACGATAGCAACGTCGAGAATACCCGAAGGGAAGTTTACTTTGATTAAAACTGTTCCAGTAATGTCGGGAGTCTTTTCATGCGTGGCTCGCGCACGGAACTCGCTTGGCTTACATTCAAGACGCACCGAGAGCGCCACTTTCATCGATTCGTGTGCCGCGATGCGTGTTAGCAAGCAATATCGTGTTACAATTACGGGCATGAAACACCAAAGATATTTATGTCCTTTTAACGGGGTGTAGAAAATTATTTCTACAATTCACCTTTTTCTATGAAAGAAGGACACTTTCGAATCGGCAAAGTGAAACGAAGGGGTTTTGATAATTTAAAAAATAGTTTCTATTTCGCAATTCTCAAATTCCTGTAAGAAATCGTGAGAAATTAAACGTTTAAGTGCTGTTGTCATAAGTAACAATTTCCTAGAGGACAATCGTGAAGAATTAAACTTTCATATCGACAGAGTAACGCATTATTTTCCGAAGAAACTGGAACTATTCTCTTTTCAATTTTCCATGAAAATGTCCTACAACATTTAACTTTTAAATCTTTAGAGTCCAGAATCTAGATCACAAAAACTTTGATATGAAATTTGTATTCACACTGTTTCAAAATAGTAATTATTCTTAATGTTTCGTTAATCGAAATTTTATGCACAGGAAGATTTCACTCTCGGGTAACCCACAGTCAGATCATCAAACAATCAACCTCCTTTACCTAGTCTCTTCCACACGATTCATGAGGACTAGCACGATGTAGAGCGAAGGGATGTCCGAAACATAGAGCACCGAGGAAAATTAAGCGCATCGTGGAAACAGTATTAATAGAAAGAGAACCCTCGAGACAATTTGGGCTTGGTACGACATGAAAGACGAGAGGCTGACTCCTTCACGGTTTCATTCACGACAACCCTCGACCTAGTAGCAGTCTCAGTCTGTCCTCAAAGCCTTGTCCTCTTCATCAGCTCTCTCTATCACCCTATCATTCTCTCTATCGCTCGCCGGCTCCTTATACCACTGTCCTTTCTTCGCGACCTTCGATCCAACCCCTTAATTTCACTCCCTACAGACTCGACGAGTACTTATGGCTGCTGCTGCTAGCCTTTTCACCAGGATCTTAACCGCTCATTGAATTACCTTTGATAATTACTTAAGATACTCGAATGCTCTTTGTTAACACACAGATGAAAAGAGAAATATATTTATT
The DNA here is from genome assembly GCF_011952255.1 of Bombus vosnesenskii. Taxonomy (NCBI): domain Eukaryota; kingdom Metazoa; phylum Arthropoda; class Insecta; order Hymenoptera; family Apidae; genus Bombus; species Bombus vosnesenskii. Next base: position 251,941 of record NW_022882976.1, on the reverse strand, counting down.
TTGCTGGAGCATCTTGTACCTTCGAAGTTTAGTCTTCTATAGAAAATGAAAGGGGAATTTTCAATTTTAAAAGGCACTAAGTAGTTGAGAGAAGTCGATACTGTCTTTTTATTGAAACTCGTATTTCAGACTGCGAATGCTTGAGCAAATTCATGTTTTTATGAATGCAATTAAAAATTAATAGAGATTCGTTTCACCATCCACATTTTATAACAAATGCCTCACTTTCAGGTATTTTATATTCTTCCGTATATAAATATAATCTATATACGCAGTCTATTGATAAAGACACTACATATATAAAATGATACAAAGTATTAGTAGAATCTGTTCTATCTTTGTAAAACTTTACTATGAAAATAGATCATTCTTCATACATATTTTTTATACCAAAATTCAATATATTAAAATATATACATATTTCACCTTATTTTAAAAATAAAAAGAAAACAATCTTCTTAACTTTCGTTTCTAAAATTAGCTCTTGTATGAAAGTTCATAATCATCAAGGAATCATCATGCACGTGCGTTATTGCTTAAGTCCCCCAAAATCAATAACCAGCTGTTCATTTTCAAAATCGGAATAGAACACCAAAATAACCGCAGAAGTTTCTCCGCAACATTCGCGAAACGGGGAAGACTAAGTCATCATATCGAACACTTCAAGCCCGCATAACGTAGTTTATTGTGGCGAATAAAACGAGAATCCGAAATGTCGCGAAATAATTGAAAGCGTCGACGCGAAATCTTTTGTCCACCTGGAGAAACAAAGGGGCAACGAGAGACTCGCGCGAAACTTCGTCTTGATTAAAATTGTTTTAATAGGACTGGTTACTTGTTTCTACGTGTAACGAGTTTATACTGTTTATAGCATTAGCACGAGGACGGTAAAAAGTAACTTTACCCCCAAATAAGGATTGTTTACGAGGAACTTTACGCCCTTCCATTAACGACTTGCGTTTAATCGCGCGTCTCCCTTATAAAAGGAACTCCTGCACAGTCGAGTAATATCGGTTTCGTCTCGTTACTATATTTAAACATTGCGATTTCACGATACTGCTGGTTCAAGATTCAAACTTTAAACGATTCTGCTGGCCTCGCGTGAAATAGTTTCCTGCAAATTAATTTTTGTTACGTTTCGCGGGAGAAGGTTTGTCTTTTGCGAGAATTTACAGATCAGGCTTTTAATTTTTAGCTTTCTCAATAGTAAGTAATAATATGTGGGTGACTTTGATCTTAATTAGAAGAACGTTGGACTGTCTGAGACGTTTCAAGAATAGAAAGAAAGAATATATTCTCTATAAAGGTTTCCTATATACGTTTTATTACAAAGTTATCAGTCAATAAAACTGAAATATGTGTTTAGCAGTGGAACTTGCATTATAGAATATGAACGATATTGTACTCAATACGCAGATCGTATTTTTAGAAACCAACATTTCATTCACGATAACCTTTTATTATTCGATCTGGTATCCGTAATAAAAAATTCGCAAATATTCCCATAAAAACACGAGGTTGCAAACGGTCGACGCAAGTATGTATTTTGCTATAAAAGATCATCGATAAATACAGCTGGCATTCATTGACTGGACCAATAAACACGACCCACGTTTTCCGCCTGTGCTCTGTATTTTCTTAGCTTCGTACTGCTATCATTCATCGCTACTCAATGCTATTCTACCAAACTGTAATTTCATATTTATATTTCGAACCATACTTTGCTCGAGACTCTCTTCCACGATACTCCATCCGGTTAAATATCTTGCACACTAAATTGACTCGACTACAACAAATTATCCCGTAACTTATCGAAAGGAAAAAGTACAAGAAAAAAGCAAGCAAGAAGGAAAAATTGTCATTTTTAGAATGCATGACGAATAGGCGAGTTGCCTACGCGTTTCATTTCTAGATACATCGTTTCGCAGGAAACGTGACTACGTTCTTGATCAATTATTTGTTCCACGTCCTTCGATATTTATGCCGTCGTGCACGGTCGTTAAAATTGCAATTGCTCCCCCCACCCTGGCCGCCTCTCCGACGACCATAAATTACATGTACCGCGAACTGGTATAGAACACGCTGCTAGCGTGCAACCGGGCAACAAGTTGCAATTATAAAGTGCCCCCGGTGCTGCCAGAGCTCGACATGACCGCCGAACAAATATTTCCTGTCGCGGGAAAAATTCATCCACCGATTTATTTATTCTTTCACTCGTCATATCCTATTCCATCCCATATTGCTATCATTCTATCTTTTCCATTAAACGAGCGTGAAGCTGACGCTTTATTTATTTTTGATGATATTTCTACACTGATTGCTCGATCGTATTGGTGTTGACATTACAAATAGATTGCGGATTTTTATTCATTTTGGGGGAATTTAAAGGTGCAAAAGTCTACAAAAATATGCAAAACATCCAGATTACATTTATTAGAAGTTAGGAAACGCAAACAGCAATCTGGTTTTGAGTAGCAGTAGAATGTGGACGCACGTTATCACGGCCAGAAATAAGTAGAATTAATATCAAGTGCGTTATGATTTTGTGTGGAATATTATGCCTGTCATACTATCATATAAAGTGTTACGCTCAACTGACCAAACGACTTGAAATAGAAAAGAATGTTTTGCATTACTTTTATTATATATATTTCCTACCGTATACGTTTACAACTTTATTTAAAGCTGCACCTATTTTTAGATAGAAATACATAGGTGACATTTTATAGATAGATCGCCACCTTGGATCATTCTACGTACGAAAATCTTATAGTTACGTGAGCGTAAACTAGATATAGTTTAAATACGTCAACTTTCTTAATAATACACGCTTTTATCTCTACAGCGTTGTTCACGCTTCGTAACGTAACTCCATAATTAAATTTCATAGGCGACGCATTAAAAAAAGTTTGATCCACATTAAATTGACAATCTGCGATAACGATTCAAATCTCCTCTTATCTCTCACGTTTGTATGAATCGTAGATAATTAATTCCATGAATCCATAATCACTGTTAATGATCCTTTGAGAGGCAGAAAAGTTGTTTTAACGTTGTGGAATAATTACACCACGATCCATGAGGGTAATAGAACTAAAGTGTGCTGTATCGAATCAAACGACCAGAAGAGTGAATTTTTATCATTCAGGCTGGAAGATATTAATGACCGTCGAAGGGAGGTATAATAATTCAGCGTAAGACAAAAAGCAGCAGAAATAACCGGGAAATCTCATCAATCATCCGGACAAGAGTTCGCGCGCGTTCTCTTTCCTTTCGAACGACTCTATCGAGCACGCGCGATCGATATCGACCTTTTAAGGTAACCCTGATCCAGACAGACGATTTATCACTTAGGAACGATGCGTGAAACGGAGCAAGGAATACGATCGAACGCATGGACAGACGAAACACGAGATATCGTACGTGGAAAGGTGGCTCACGCGGAGAAATCAAAGGCTTGTCCGTCGAGGATCAACAGCCGTGCGGTCGTTTTAAATCGAGCAACAGGATGTACCTTTCGCGACGATTATCATCGCTGGAGAATTCCACTTTCGTGACATAATAAAGTCAAGAAATTACAATTTTATTGTGTACATTTCTCTTGAACTAGATTTCTTCCTTTATTTTTACATCTTGTTCGACGATCAACGACAATCATAAGTTCCAATTTTATTTTTTATATTTTTTCTCTTGCTCCATTTTTGTATCCCAATCGACAATTAACAAGTACAAAATAATCGATAAAAAAAGGGAGGAGATAATATCGATCAGTTTCGTGACATACCAACGTCTTTAAAAACCACTACAGGCAATATCACAAGTTCCAATCCCACTTTTATATTCTTCCTTAATCGAAATTCTTTTTTATACTTTCGTTGCAATCTTTAGCGATCAGCAAACGCAAGGTAAACGAAAAATGTGGAAAGAGGAAGGTAAAAATATATTATATCGAGGAGCTCGAGTTCATTATATCGGAGTAATTGTTAAATTGGTGTACGGACAGCACCAACGGCCAGTTTAAATCGACGAAGGACTGGAAATTTAATTGGCGATAAACGTACGTAACGTTTAAACGAAGTTACGCCGGTTGAACGAGAGTTTACCCGATTACGCAATAACTCCTACGGGGAATCGTCGGTCCCCTTTTCCTTTTCGTCGTTTCGTATCCTGTCAGCTACAGGGGAGACTTCTCTCTCTCTCTCTCTCTCCTTCTCTGTCTCTATTTCACTCTCCTTTCCCCTCTAATTATTTTGTTTCCGTAACCCTGGCGACAAACGGCGAACCGCACAGCGTTCTATCACTGGCAAGGATCGTGCCTGGCCTCGTAATGCACGAATTTCCATTCGAGAAGATAATTTCTTTCTTTCGTGCACGGATAACCTCGAGGAACATGTGCCACAGAGGCGACTCTTCGACCATCGATCTTTCCACGAAGCGACTTGAAAAGGGTTACAGAGGGGACTGAGACGTTTGGATTGTTCTGGTTCGTGTTTGGTGACAGAGGGTAGAATACAGTTGAGATAATGCAATATAGTGTTCAAGAGTAAGTATGATTTACTTTAATTAATTAAAATCCACGAGATTAACTCCGTTTAAAATTGCTAAATCTTTCGTCGATTTAGAAAATTTCGAGTAGAAATTTCGTCGTTAAATTTCGAGTAGAAGATTGTAGAAATACTTCTAAAGGAAATAAAATTTAATTAATTCAAACACTTGATCGTGTTGTATATTTTATTGAAACTATTACGAGGTTGATAAACACGAAGAAGATTCGTTGAAGGTTCAAGAGGGTTTTAAAAACGGGAAAAGAACCTTTAATGAAGCATCTCGTAAAATTTTTGAAACCTCGAAGCGCACCGTTCTTTGATTAATAAAGAATTTAAAGAAGAGTATAAAGTCCTTCTAAGAATTACAAATAACAGCGATTAATGTTCATAATGAATAGCGAGGAGATGTTCCTACCGGATAAAGGAAAGAAATACCGTGGCGATTTATAATCCGCGAAAGTTTCCCCGTTTTTATTGCGCGAAGGCTGCAGGGAAATCGAAAGAATCGCGAGACAATAAAACGAACGATGAAACTGCAAAAAATATTCCCTATTATTTACGATCGTGCGCAACGAGTCAGGTAGCCTAACGGAGGCGAAAGAATTAGAAAGCGAATGACAGGACACTTTCGAGGTGTTTCGCAAAATTCTTTTACGATTGCAATTACAGTCTTCACTATAAAGATACTGGAAGCTTACAGAAAGTAACCAGTAAAATTGTATTTACCAGAAACGTTTCTTTTACGCAACCATCGCGATAGTCGATGGACCTGGCGAGAAGTTTCATCGAAACAACCTACAGACGAGGAAATGTGAAAACTTTCTGCGTAATTCCATGATGCGCTTGTATATGCAGCTATATATTCATGATAATGTCTTCATGAAGAATAAATTAAGAGCTTACTTTCGTTCTCGATAAAATTAAACAACGATTCATATCAAATATAATTAATATTATACTCGGTTGACCAAATAAAGTGTCATAGACTGTTTTCTTCGGAACCGTTGCATTACAGAGTATCGATTCAGATTATTCTTTGTTTTTCACGAAATGGTATTCTTCAAGTTTTAAATACTTGTAACATTTTTGTTGAAGTGGTCACCACTTCTAAGAAAACTCTACAACTGGTCTTTTTTTAGTTTTCTCAAGCACTGAAGCCATCGACAGTGTGTAGACAAAAGACTGCGACGAAGACAGACCATAAACAGTAGACAGGCGATGTTGGCTTCGGGGTTTTCAGTTATTGGGTAACACAGCTAGCGTGTGGATCTGGGCCAGCTCAAATTGTATTCTTACTTATAATTACACTTCTATTTAAATATATTTCCTACCTTACAATTTATCCACGAGTTTTCTCTGTTTACACGCCGAATAACCTCAACAATTTTTATTAAACGAACATCATGTTTTAAACATTTCATAATATGAACAAGGCAACCAATATATAGGCGGTAAGTATTCTTATTTTTGTCTCTTTTTATTGTAGAGACGATAGCTATCGTTTTATATTTTATGCAATGCCGTAAGAAAGAATAACGTTTAGATCAAGGAGATCATTTCAAACTTCCAATAAAAATACCCTTCAACCGGTATACGTTTATTTTGATATCTTCCGAAAATATGTCTCGAGAAAACTATACTTGGTCGTAATTTTTTATCTATGTAGAATAAAAAATATATTTTAAATGAACGTTATTAAGTCCACTACATTCGAAAAAAAAAAAAAAAAACGGAGAAAGATACCCTTTACCTCCTTAGAAATTTGCGCACCAAATAATCAGCCCAGTTCTATTTAGCATAAACCAAAAGGAAAGGAAAAAATTGAAGTGAAAATGGTTTGCGAGCTGCGACACTTGACTTAGTATATACTGTATATTATATATATTGAAAAGAAAAATTATTAGCTTTAATTAATTTCAGATTGCATTAAACCCGATCTATATTAAACTCGGTATTTCTTTTCCACTTTTAAATTATTGTCGATAAATTCTATACATACAAGATACAACTTGTTCCAAGACACGCGCGTTTCTTATGGGAAAACAGATTCATACGAAGTCGGCTAGACATAAATCACCTTATCAGCGTCGTACTATTAAACACGCGCGACTCGATAATAGGACTAGTCCCGCACGTCGCAAATGCGTTCGACTTCTAGCAAGCAGTTTGTCGGTATCTGCACGGTGCGACGGTGTAAACTTAGTTAGCGTTGTCGTTGAACCGTACGAGAAGCGGATAAGCAGATAACACGATTAATTCGCGAGCACATCTGACCCCCCTTGCTTTCGATCTCAGGGAAATTTCTGATTGATCCATTATACGTCTTCGCTGTCACGAGTTTGCAAATTCGGGACACGTTAGCTTACCCTACAAGTCATCATTCTGTCGTGACATTGAATCTAATGACCCATGAAAGATAAAAGACAACTGGGAACACCAAGCGAATATTAAACGAAACTGATGTGCAGTATGTTTAGAATATAATTTTAGATTTAGAAAGTTGAATATATATTACGATGAACTTGATACTGTGATACTATTGGATTATGATACTATGTTTAGCTGAAGATTATTATAATATTACACATGGACAGTGGCTACAAGAAGTGTTCATACGCCATTGTAATTATTATAACATTTATATTCCAATTAATTAGATGTAGATATATTAAATTTCGTATCATTTGTATCGTTCACACATACCTTCATGCGTCTACAAAAATTTAACATCTACTATGAAAATAATAGCCACTGCATCTAAAAAGTATCGCAAATGAAAATGATTCAGCCCTGGGTTAGAAGAACAAAATCGCCAAACGGATATTTCAATAGTTAAGAATAGAAAATTACAAAAATTGTTTTCTGCGCTCTATTTCTTCTCCTAACATTACGTATTTTTTAAATAATATTTTTGTAAGCTTCCAAATAGTTTTCCCAAAGAACTTGTTTGAATTACCTAAGCGTAGAATAAATACCCAGTTGGAAATTGGCATGATTCGAGTGCGTCGAATGGAGGCTCTAGCGAAAGCAGTTTTCGATTAGTTGGAACGACCCTTTGGAGGGCGAGCGTCGCGACGTAGGCGGCGTCCCGTTAATCACGTCGTATTCACCGCTCTTTCCACGTCCTACAATGCGAGGCAACAAGCAGATGGTATCGCGGTTGCAATCAGCCGGTCGATTAATTGAGAGAGCGCTGGATAACCGCGAGTACAATGCGCGTGTCCTCGTAGGAGGCCTCCAGGACGAGCTCGCAGCTGGACAACGCGCTTGATCCTGCACGCGTCTCGATATTTATCACGCTCGATAAATCCGTCGGGCTCTGCCCGATCGCGAACAATCGACTGGTAATTGCATTGACAGCTAACACGACTTTCCTCGGAGTTAGGTACTCTTGCAGATATATGGAACTGGATCTTTTGTACGCCAACCATAACACCAAGATACAGAGACTCTTTGCTCGATCACAGTATCCTGCGATTACTTCTCAGGATAAAGAATCGATAAATTGAGATTCTGAAGCAGGATTGCAAGTTTATCTGTCGTGTAAGGACAAATAGATGTTATTGTGTATAAGGTGTCCTGTGAAGTGTGGTATCACTGAGCTGGATATCGTTCTGATTAAAAGAATCATATTCTTTTAGCGAGGCTAGAAAGTTCTTATAAGACTATTTTTGCATTTTGTATTTCCTGTGTTTATCTATCAATCCATTCTGATTTGTTATCACGACGAATTTTCTTACGGTATTTATAATTCGAATATGGTCGAATAATTTTTTTTTAAATTGTCGATAGGAATATCTAATACAGATAGAGTTGTTACATTTTCAACATTTTACGTTTACGTGTACATTTATTCGAACAAAATTTACTCCAATGTTAGTCCGATTATTTGAACCTTGCTGATTAAATTCACTTATTTGAACACGAGTTCCTGTGCAACAAAGTGCATACACTCTTTGAGGAACACCCTGCAAATTGAAGTTTAGATGTCTAAGGAGAACACGACTTCCTTATTTAAACGATATAATATATGCCAGATACTCTGTGAATTGAAGTTCAGATGCTAAAGAGTAATTGATACTCTTCCTCGTTCAGCACATATTCATAGGAACAAAATAATTTCGAGAGAAAAGATAGGATTCATTCTGGCTAGAGTGTTCTACGTTTGAAGACATTTGTAACTGCATGGCGAAAGTGAGATAGCTATCGATATGCCTTGATTTGGGTCATATTTGTAAACAGCAGAGTAGCAGCAATGTATCGTGGTAATAATACATCATGCTGATCTATTGCCCGACACTCAGGAACGGGTATCATGATCTGACTAATCAGATTAGTCAGTTCGCAATTACATATAATTGCACTCTGACGCCGTGCGATAATATGTTCTCGACCAGCAATAGACCAAATACGGAGGAAGAGCGAAATTAAATTTGCCGTTGCAATAGAGATGGAACTCGGCTTGTTCGTTTAATCAAACCCCCATGTAGAAGCAAATTTTTATTCATTACTGACCGATGTCAAAAAACAAAGAAATGCTGCGGATGTGAAAGTAAATTACGTAACGATAAATTGCTACGAATTCCATTATTAAACAATAACCCCGTATTACTATGAAAAATTCATTTTCCAAAAGATTTGTTATTCAACACAGCTGTTGGTTCACGTCCTCCGGAATATAACGTTGATTGAAATTCATAGAAATTATTGTTTGCTAAATATTCGCATAAATGGAATTGTGTATTATTCGGAGAATTTCATAGACAATTATTTGACAAAAAATAATTTATGCTTTGTTGTGAAATGGAAGGATATCGAAAGTTCGACGGGTATACAATGAGTTTTGGCGACTATTGAACTAACGAAAATACTATAATGCTAATAGAATTCGTAGAAAAACGAAAGAGCAATAAATTCGATTCTGCCAGTGAGCTTTCTCGCCACTTTCCATAGTGTGTTAAATCTACGTTAATAAATAGAAGATAATCTACAGCTGACCAAAAGCAATAATGACAAAAAGGAAACCATGATCGACTGAAGAAAGTATTTTTCTTTTTCTGAAGAATTTCTCTTCTTAGACTCAGAAAGAGAAGAGTTATTTATCAACGTTTATATAGAATTAATGGCAACTTTTTCTTTTTCATAAAACGACTTTCCATTAAATACACTCAACATCAAACTTTCTCAGTAATAATTTAATTCTCATAAAATCTTATTTATAAGAGATTAATATTTTACCTTATCAATGCTTAAATCCGTATAATTCATTAGTTTTGGCATTTTACGTAACAAATGCACAGAAGAAACGTAACGAAGAGCACAGGAGAAAAACACAATAATGATTTTTCTTTTTCATATGACAGCAACTTTAAATCTCACTACCTCGTGAATTACCAAACTTGTCTTTTTCTTTCTGAATGAAAAATATTTACATTAAAAAAATTGATTTCTCAAACATATTGCTTATTATATATTAGATATATCCTTATTTTTTCACAAAACTTTCTAGATTCGCCTTTTAACTATTTTGCATAAAACCACTTCTCCCTAAGCGCTAAATAACGTCAAAATCTGTAAATCAACAAAATTATACTTAATACATTTTTTTCTGTGATCCATATGGTTTGTTTAAACGAAAATTGCCCTTTAGAAGATACATGCAAATTTCTATATATAAGAAATGACAAGATCTCTCGTGAATATCTTCAAATGTTTATAGTTTGCCCAAAGAAACTGTACGTTTGTAATTGCCTTCGTTAAAAAAACGCTGTACGAGACTCGTAAGCCATGCATCAATTGATTTTTCCTATTCCCCCAATCAGTGGCTCCGTAATGGACAGAGACACGGCAAACGAAAGTTACCCGATAGACGATCGTCTTGTATCGTGATCGTACGTCAAATAGCACGATAGAAGAAAACGAAGCAGGCGAACGAGCCAGATAAGGTCTACATTTCTGATCAAGTATTAGCACGGCTTTGCTTAATGTCCCTGTCTTATCGCACATGCACTCGTTCCACTTTCAACGCGGTTCACCCTTTTTCTGTCATTGCTGCTGACAAAGGGTTGGAAAGAAACACGCTGTATTTCGATTATCGGTCGCGTACACAAGCCGCAACAAGCGATTGCTGGAACAATAGGATCCGAAGAGCGGAGACAACCAGATTAACCGTGGCTGCTTTATAACCGATACGCATCAGATCGGTATGCGACGCGATCGATAATCGTTTACGCAGTTAGACGACTGCCAGCTGAAGATAGAATTCAGCGACACTCATATTAAATTGAGGTTTCGCAGTCTTGATTGTTAAAACTATGAATGAACGAATCGTTTGATTCGCAATTCAATTTGTTCGGTGTATCTTGGCTGCATCTTGTGTTATATGCTTTATGCAAAATGTGTGTTCGTAGAAGAAGTAGCGGAGTTATGAGAAATATTCTGATAAATAGACTGTAGGTTTTTATGTATTTATGGGAAATTTGAAAGCGCAATAATAAGGCGCATAGTATGTAAAAATACACAAGTTTTGGTAGTATTTTATAATTACATTATATTTATAAAATTATGAATTGTCATAAATATCCGCAGTCTACTGATAAGTATTGAGCTAAATTTGAGTGATTACGGTAGAATGCTTTATAATTTACTCGATTTTCCTATGCGAATCTTTTGTTGTACGTTTATATAAAATTTGTGGTATGATGAATATTCAATCGAATTTGAACGACTGCGATAAATATCAGATACATTTGTTAAAAAGGATGTAAAATTTCTGTCCATGGGAAGGATAATAGTTATGATAAATATAAAATTGCATTTGAGTAATTGCCATGAATATTACATTCGTCAAGCGAGAATTTTTATAGAAAAAATATGGTGTAGCTTGTTGTCGACTGATTTTAATCTACGAATAGATTTTGTCTAGAGATTTGTATAGATTTAAAGAGAAACAACTATGCGTTAATAGATCATTTCGTAGCTGGATCAACGAACTCTTAATTACACCGAAGAGAATGCATAGACATGAAAGTGTTTGTAATTCACAAAACAGTTAGGAGTTCGTCGACGTTTCCGTTAAAAACCAGCTGGATCAATGGAACGTTATCGGGTCTCGCCACGGTTCTGAATCAGGAAATCTCACGAACTAACGCTCTGATGCACCTTGCTATCAGAAGCGGTGAATCATAAAAAAGGAAAGAATTATTCTTTATAGACACGAATATTGAAAACTAAATAATAATATGTAGTAATAAACTAATACGGAAGTTTATGTTATTTATATTTTATGTTATATATATTATGTTTATGTTATGTATATTTGCGACGATGTACATGTACCTTACAGTTGTTCGTTTGGCACAGTAGCAACAGGACGTGGTTTCACTCACCTGCAACAGAAAATGATATCAAGAGACATTAGCAAATTTGTGAATTTCCTTGAAACAAAAGTGCATTTTTAACAAACGACCTTTCAATATTTTACTATAAATTAAAATAGATTAATTAATAGATACACCGCAGTACTCAAAACACAAATGTGCAATTCTTTCGTGCCATTTTCCTGACCACAGTTTCTAAGAGAGAAGTAGCTAGCTATATCGTTCACCTAATCCGCGAGGGACGGTTAGATTGGTCGCTTTTTGTCCTTCAGGGTCGATCGAACAGAAAATTACAGCACGTTCTTGAAACTGCTGCTACGTAGCAAGACGAAAAACGTGGACGGGTCGAAGAAAACGATTCAAAGGAGTATACCGGATGAAACTAAGAATATACCAGGAAGATGAAATTGAGAACAGAATAAAGGAAACGGACGTGGCAAAATTGAACATTCCGAAACATTCTCTGTTCCAATTGTTCTTTTCTCTTCTCTGTATAAAAAAATAATTAAACCCAACGAACAAACAGCATTGTTTTAGATATAATCGCCGGACAAATACAGAGTGAGCAAGAAATTGCAGTACAAGAGAACAGAGAATGATTCTACGCGGAAAAGTAAATAAAAAATTTGCTATGCACTTTTTCATTCAGAGCTTTGTTTTCTAAACAAAGGGCTTGAAAGAACCTCACGCTAAAGTTTTCACGTAGAATCACCCCTTTCCGATTCTACCGCGATTTCCGGCTGAATTTGGGGGGATTCTACCCCAAGAAACAAACAAACATAGGTGTCTGGATAATATCTTCCCTAGTCACACACGTTTTTGCAGCTCGACAATAATAAAACTGGAAGGAGCTCCCCGGGGAAACGTGGGATGATCGGCTGAAAGCAGGCGGAACTTAAAAATACCCAACGAGCTTCTTCCATTCACCGCACAAGAAAGAATATCCGTTAAAAAGAAGCAAAACGCCGACGTATAGGGTGCAACGAACGGCACATGCAAGGGAGTCAACGAGTAAAGAAGAAACCAGGGGAGATTTTCGTTTTTCAAGATGTTAATTAAGTTAAAAATGCTCAACAACGAATAAAGAACACCATTTAACTCTTTGGAATCGACGACTAAGCGAACAACGCAATGTTTCTCCACGTTCAACAATTTAACGACGTAGCATGTTTATAATTTGCGATTCTATTCTTATTCATTCGTTCGCGTTATTTATTTCCTTATTTCATATTGTGTTTTACTTTATCGACAAATTATTTTCCAACACTCAATTCCTCGGTGAAAATATTTACCACTTTATGTACCATTAACGTATCAAATATCGACTTTAATTTAATACACTAACGATGATCATTAGTCAACCAGGTTACTACATTACTCAGAATGATGAAAATCAGACAGATTTCATGGACCAAGAAGTTTCCAATAATGCGAATGCTTTAGATAGCGTTGCTAGAAAAAAGTGCGCGAATACAGTATAGTATCAGTTAAACGTTATGATGTAGTATACTTCGATCTATCGAGAATGCTAAAGCGAAACATGTGAAATTCACGTAACGCTTTTATCACGAATCGAACGCTGGCCGTATCTATAAAAGAAGATGGAATCGTCCGAATGAATGAACAAGAGAAGATAGGAACGTGATCGCATCGAATGAAACTAACATAAGACGAAGACAAAGATTCGCAGAGAAAGGCCAAGACAGACTGTGCAATAAGAACAACACGAGAAAGAAGGAAGAAGAGAAGAAGAAGATAGTGGCGAACGATAATGTCTGGCCGTGAGCGTTACTCTGGTCGTGAATGTGTCTGCGTCGGGTCCTCATCCTTCCAAGGACTATTTGTTCCACGCAACGCGTAAATTACGGCCAATCGGGCCGGGGAGAGAGCCGGCGGAGCAGCTACGACGACGGTCCGTTGTTTCGACGTCCATTATGGATCTCGAAGAGCAGGGAATTTCGCGAGAGTCTGCCCAGAGGGTACTGATCCGGAGCACGTCACGGTTCGACGCTCGGTTCCGACCGAATTTATCCTCCTGAACGTCGCACAGGTTCTGTACCAACAACCTTCTACCTTGAATTTAGTTCTTTTTTAGTTTGATTACTCGTGTCTTGTTCCTTTATGAGAATGTTATCTGAAGTTTTCCAATGGAAAATGTAGTCATTTGGGAAGATACAACAGATATTCTCGACCTCTTTTTAATTAAACTTCTGTTTACTTTGCCGAGCTTATTCTACTAAGCGTCGTAGAGGTTTCGCGTTAACTCTAACTGGAATTTAGTTTTGTTTCAGTTAGATTGCTGGCGTCTTGTTCTTTTACATGGATGCAGTTCTGTTGACTAATTTCCGAAATGGAGGCAGCATCTATTTACATCTCGGATCTCTTTCTAGTTAAATCGGAAAGACAAAATCTTCTATATCATTTGCTCATTCCTTTCCCTCTTTTTGAAGGATCATGGAAGATCTTTCCTCAGTGAGACGTTGCGAAGCGACGAGAAGGAAAATTCTAGGATTTAGGCGCCTGGCTTTACGAGTGTAAAAAAGGAGCAAGAATACCGAAGATTTAGAACTTCCGAAGGAACTTCGACAAACGAAGATATACACACCAGCCTACCGAATAAATTTCGAATCGAAACGTTTCTCTATTAAATCTCTATTAACATTTCAAGACCGACAATTATCAACTATCTTTCAAGATGAAACCTCATCTTACGTTTATTATACCCGATCGAACACGAATTTTACAGTCACCTGACGATGCTAGTATTCGCGGCTACATGCTTCTCCAATGCATTCGAGCCGACATTATACTCATGTTCCGATGATTGCGCGACATTATTTTCCGTGATTCATCAGGTTCTCACGGGTAAATGTACGAATCACCATACAAATGCAAATTGCCGAGCAATTGCACGTTCGAGCGTTACGTTTTATATGGCGCTATGAATTACACTCGTGGGTATCGGAGGGACGACATGAAAAAAAAACAAACGCCGGCAAGAAAAGCCGACAATAATGAAACCTGCGTTCAACGCCGAAGAGATATGAAGCCATTATCCCCAAGAATTACCGACAGCCTGATCTTTGCCCTATCGCGCCGCTCAATAGAATGAAATATTTTCAATCATTCGCCTCGTGAATCTGTTGAAAAATATCTGTGCATTAACTGCGAACGTACGAACTGCATTGTACGGGTCGGACGTGAACGACAATTGATTAGGGTAATGTATGTTATCGTTCTATTACACGTATATGTGTTATTACGCTCTGAATGGGCTATCTGAGTAGTTAAAGTATGTACGTAGTTTCACTTATTGCGTTGTAACGTACAGAGTGTCTGACTTTCAACGACGTATTTCACTGAATTCTAAAAATGGAACAATCGAAATCACGTAAGAGAATATTCTCACAATTAATATTAAAATGATATATACACGTTCTAACAGAACAATGAAGGCCGAATTTTGGAGTAATTTACAGCGACAACATGCACACGATACAATATCGAAAGTATCCTGACTCGTTTATCGAGATGTCGTTGTAGTATTATTCATAGTTGGAACAAACTGAAACAATAATTTTCGAACGATAAATCACGATGATTCAACGATTCGCGAATAAATCGATTTCCGGCTCTTAACTTTTCTCGTTTCGGTAGCAGGCAATCCAGATAATCCCGAAGGTTCTCTGCGGTCGAGGCTACGATTGATTTCAATTTTTCTCGTCATCTTACCTATCTTCGGTATCAATATCTGAGAATAAATTGAATTCGTATCGATTATCTCTACCTATCTTCCTATGTATCGCGATTACTATCCAATGAAGAAGCGAATCGAAGGAAGAATCAGCTGAGATCAGATTAACCTATGGAGTATTATACATCTTCTCATCGTACTCCATTCTTGCTTCAAAGTAAATACCCCTCAATTATTTAAAATACCGTACTTGAAAGAAATTATACTTGTTGCCAGGAACGAGCACTTTTGGTAATCCAGCCCAATAAACGTTTCAACTTTACCCCACCTACGAACGAACGAAACCTGCTCCGAAAGAGGAGCAACAGAGTAAAAAGGAAAGAAAGAAAGAGAAACGTTCGAGTTTTCGGTCGCTGAAAGCCGAACAGGAACAAATTTTATCGCCACCAGTAAACTTTTTCGTCCAGCGTTTTCCCCTGGCTCTCGTCAGCGCCTTCAGGGTCCCTCTGCCAACATGATGCAGACATTAAGATAATCGCTCGTGCCGAGAACGTTTCTCTTCGCTTGAGACGTGATGGGATACGTCGTTCTCCTGGTCGAACGTCGATACTGGTATCGTCTCAGGACCGAGAGGATCGGTTGCCTTATTTTCTGGCTTTGCTATCGGACCACAACTGCTTGTGATTGCAGGCTTTCCGCGACTCGAGCCACGAGGAAAAAGCTTCCGACCGAACTGAGTCGCGAAACCACCTTTCTTCGATCTCTTATATTTTTTAGAACGTTGTCGAGTTAAACAGAAGAAAGAGAAAAGTGGATCGTGAAATGGAACAAAGATTGTTTCGGCTTAGGACTTCTCGTTGCCGATTGGTTAACTGAAATTCTGTGGAATTTACCGTGGAGATTGTTTCGTGGAATGATCAGGTCGTATTGAATGTAGCGTTGTTTAGTTTGTTCAGATTGCACGTAGATTTAAACGATTCTTCTTAAATCGAGGTTTACGGAATGATTATATTTAAGTCGACGTAGAAAGTGTATTCGCTAATTATTACAGATATAGAGACATTACTTATCAAATTAACGCGAGAATTCGAAAGAAATGCTACTCAGAGTACAGTGTACCACGAATATAACAAATTTACGTGGCTGGTAGCAAATAGATATATAGATTTACTTCATCCTGTTTTTCATCTTTCAAGTATAATGGAAACAGCACGATTTAGAATAAAGTACCCGATTATCGAAACGTGTTTCACTAATTTAAAAGCGATAAACGTGGAAATCTACATTTCGTAGATATACTCCTTCACCCGCAAACCCGAAAAAAAAAAAAAAGAGAAAGAAGAACGCAGGGAGAAAAAAATCCCGCAGTATCTCCAAACGCAATTCGAAATCCGAGTTCTGTGATAAAAAAAGGGTCGTTTAAAGAGTGGAAGGTATAGCCACCCCGCATCCGCTATAAGTCGTAAATTGTATAGCATGGAAACACGATCTAATCGTTGCGAGTCACAGCTGATAACAAAACGTGGAACCGGAACGAGCACGAAGTGGCTTCGACCGTCATCGTCGGGAATCGCGACAGCATCGAAAGGACATTACGAGCGAAAAGATAACGACGAAAACTAACGACGTGAAACGAGCGAACCGCAACCGAAATGAGCAACGGTTAATCCGAGGCGCGAGCTTAAAAAGCAAATCCCTCGTTTCCGCGGACTTTATCGTCCAGGCCAGCAGCCGTACGAGCAAATATAATCACGTAGGCAGGATTTAGTCCGGACGGAGGTTAATTCGGTGGCGGCGATGGCGGCCGGGCCTGCTGATCGTCGGCCATTCGGCCCGCTTTAAATTCAAATTTCGCGTCTCCCCGAGTTCCGCCCCGTTGAATTACGATTTCACCGTGTGGCTCGTTTTCGTGCGACGATCTACAAGCGGTCCCCATGGAAATGATTGCTCCCACGCGAGATGTCTGGCTCATTAGGCATTCCTTCAGTCTGCGGTTGTGCCCTGGCCTTCTCTCTCTCTCTCTCTCTTTCTCTCTCGTTTTCTCATATACATACTCCTTCCTTGTCTTTCAGCCTCTCCCTCCATCTGTTCCATTCTCGACTCGCGTGTGGACAGAAAAGATGAACGGAGACAAGAGTAGCCACTTCGAGGTCAGTGAAGATAGAGAGATGAAAATCGCACGGCAACGAGGAGCTGATGGCCTCTTCCAAGGCGCGTGAATGCCGGAGACGGAAGATGATTTTCAGTTAGAAGCCGTGGAATTTCTTGCATCGAAAGGGAAATAAATGCACACTCTCGTTCATAAGTATTGGAACAGGATACACATAAGTATAGGAACTAGGAAGAATTAATCTGAATTATCAAAGAATCGATTAATCGATCGGAATTTTATATTCATATACAATATTCATATAGCATATGAATATAAAATTTGGATAGATTAATTGATTCTGCCAATATACAATGGCTATAGAAATTATTTGTGAACATAATTTGCATCCATTATAGCATTTACAGCCAGATGAGTTAACTGAAAGTATATTAAATTTTATATCGTTTAGTAATACTTTCATATGATTACAAAAATTTGATATTATAAGAACGAAACGTAGAACATTATAAAGAAAAAAGTCTCACGGTCACTGAGAAATTTGTGTTTCGCTAACGTTGAGGCGGAGAATAGTAGAAAAAGAAGACAGGCGAGATGAAAGGTAAAGTGAGATATGTAAATGAATAGGTAAGTACGATAATTGTGTGGGAGTAGGTTGAACGGTCGAAGGTAATTTATGGTTTAACAGGTAGATGTTAACATGTCGGAAATAAGGGAAGTCTAGAAGCCTTCTCGGGATATGCGAGATGTTAAACAGTCTCAGTTTAACAGGGATGAGGAGGAGAGAATCGTATCTCGTGCTCCTCTTTAGAAACACGCACGGAAACAAAAGGTCAAGAAAATCGAGGAAGAAGCTTAGAACCGTACGTGGTTGGATCGAACGGTTGTGCATATAGTAAAGCTATGCATCGAGCAGCGTAAGAAGAACCAATGCTCAGACAGAAACGTACAAATATGCAATTGAGACACGTGAATCCCCTTGCAAACGCTTGTGTAGACTGAAGAGATAGAGGAAATGTGGCAAGAGATGAGATTGTTGCGCTATAAAGTGACGATAGTTTCACCGAAAACATTTCACATGCAAATTTTCGAATAAACTAATTGAAATAATACTTGAGACAGATGTCAATAATACGATTAGAAAGTGGTGACAAACGGAGAGCCACGTTACTAAATATTTTAAAATGATTAAAATAAGATAAATTTCATCAGTTAAGGAAGCTTCAGCACAGTGGCCGACTTAGATAACACTGTCAAGAATACAACATAATATTTTGCAAAACTGAAATATTATAGCGTACTATACTCCAATTCATTGCCCCTCCAGAGAAAAATATATAAAGTTCACGTGGCAGTCAACGTGTTAATAAATTTTTCTTAACGTGTTAATAAATTGAAAAAAATCCACTGTTATCGACGATCAGATTTGTCTAACGTCGTTATCGACGTTAATGCTTAATACTTGAGACAGATACACTCCTCGTCTAAAAGATAATCCAGGTGTGTTATTTTTAATTTCTCAATGACGCGTGTAAAGCTTTTCGTCTGTAATGCATAATATCAAAAGGTTATGAGCTCAGGATATGCGGTTCGTTGAAAATAATTTAAAATATTATGAGGTTTAGTGTGTAACAAAAAACAAATTGTTTTATTTTAAGAACGAAATGATAACACATGTACAATAAGAAAATAATAATCAACATAAATTGTGACTAACAATAATTACTTATCAAACATATATACTTATTTAATAATGGGTACATCCCCCTTTATTTTCTATTACTTCCATTATATGATTTGGTATCGATTTATATAGTTTCTGGATATAATTTTAACGTATCACATTCGCGTACAATTGCATTTTTTAATTCTTGTACGTGTTGATATTGCTTTCCATTCGCGTATACGCCGTGAACGAGTTCTGTCCAGCAATTTTCAATAATATTAAGGTCCGGGGAGCGTGCAGGCCCCGGCAAAATAGATATATTATTTTCATTAAAATATGATTGAACCAATCTTGATGTGTGTACAGGTTTATTATCTTGTTGAAAGATGTAATCAGATCCAGAAATGCGTTCTGCATGATTATTTATTTCTTCTTTGATTAAATTTATGTATCGGACACTATTCATTCTCCCATCGATGAACTTGATATTTGTCTTGCAGAAATAACAGATGCTGGTCCAAACCATCACGCTGCCTCCTCTCATTTATCGTCGAATTGCTGACATTGTCTCTTTTCTTGTATCATGAAAATAATATTGGAACCCACCAGGACCATCCAAGTTGAATCTTTTTTCATCTGAAAATAGTATCCTTCCCTTTTCCTTTTTCCAATGCACTCTTTCTTTTGCAAAGCGTAAACGTTCTACTTTGTGTTTCGTTGTTAACGAAGGTTTCTTTTTCAATTTTAGCCTCTTGATATTTTTGCAGCATAGTAGAACTCGATGAACACTTGAAACACTGGCACTAACATTACATTTCTCCATTATTTGCTTTGTTGTTAACTGCGAATTGAAAGCTACACGTACAATTTCTCACTTATCACGATCGGATAACGATGACGGCCGACCAGTACTTTTCTTCTTGCCATAATCTTCAACATTTTTTTAAGAAATTGTGTATTACCTTATGACTTCTTCTTATTACTTTCGATATTCTTGCTACCGATAACCGTTACTGTTTTAGTTCAAGAATTTCCTTTTTTTCAGACTCGTTTAATCTTTTTCCGCGTCCCATACTTACAAACTTATATAATATATATACTGTAATCTTTACTCGTTGATAGATCATGAACTACTGAGCAATATCTAAACATATTAACAGAGTGTATTATTATTTCGATCTTAGTATGGAACAGTTTTTCTTTGTTGTATACAAACATCTACGATATTGCGCGACTTATTTCCAGCAAGCCGCATATCCTGAGCTCATAATGTTTTGATATTATACGTTACAGACAAAAAACTTTGCACGCGTCATTGAGAAATTAAAGATAACACATTTGGGTTATCTTCTTGACGAGGAGTGCAGTATCAGTCAGTAGTACGACTGCAAACTGATGCCTTAGAGTCATCAATGAATTTTTTATTCGTATCAGTAGCCACGAAAAGATCCAATATTACGTAATCGATGCAGTGTTAATGCGTTAGAAACGATGGGAAACGTAGAGATATAGGATGGCGAATCCTTGCACGAACTATTAAATATTTAACGGTGTGGATGTCTGCCGAATACGGAATACCGTATGGGTATTCATGCGCGTTGAATTACTTAGTCATGCCAACATCTCCTGTAGGCGATGCCAAAGTGGTCGTTGTCTGTAACGAACAGTATCTTGCTAAATTTGTAGATGGCTTCAATCTGCGAATTTACATATATTCATGATCGCGTTTGTATTGTCGGAATTCAGTTTCATTTCTCAAAGTAAATTGTTATATCTTGACCAAGATTCTCTTGCATGAGTTATGAATTAATAATATTGGTGAATCAATATGCGATAAGGTGTAGATTTTTGATGCTGAAATAGCTTTTACAATTTTATAATTTTACATAGAATAGATACAGCTTATTTATAGTTATGAAAATTGGCCATACTTGTTTTAATCAAAACCTTTTCTTTTTATAAGCATTTGAAACCTCGAGGTTTGCTTCAACTTACACGAGTATGTTTGAATTTCTTAATTTATTATTACTTAATATTCTAGTTTGATATTATATTAAATTATTATTATGATGTTAAATTTAAATTAAATTAATAATATTAATTTGAGTGTGCAAGCGGTCCCCATGAAATGTAGAACACTTAATACGAAAAATGAATCTTTAGAATTCATAACAGTCAACTGCACTGAAAATATTTGATTTATCTAAGCAAATAGTTTCGCCTTAGGTCGGCGCGTTTTTACACCTCAAGTGAATTAAAATGCGCGTCACGATGGTCATTTGGGACAATTCGATTTCCGATCGGCAAATTTCGAAGAGCTACGTAATGAAACGTGACTCGTTAACGGGGAACAGGTTCGTTCGTCCAGATGTTGCCGAATATTCGTGGGAGACGCGAGTTAGGTGAATCAGCTCGATCGTTGGATTCCACTGCCCACGAGATTTAGCTTTCTCTTTGCCTTTCCCTAGTTAGCCTTCCGTAATCCTATTTGCATTTGTACGCATATTATCGTTGGAAATTGTGTCGTCGACGAACCCTTCGGTAATCAGTCGTTTTAACAGTAAATGATGTCGAGCAAAAATTTATCTATCTTTGGCGTCTCTGCCTCAGCTTTTATCCTTCTAACATATTCAAAGATTACTACTCGTATAAAAACTTCCGTAAAAAAATCTAAACATACTCAGCGTTACTTTAATTACAGAAGATTGTGATTCTTCTACTTTAATTAATGAAACTCCTATCGACCACTTCTCTCCTATCTCGCACTTAACAACTTTTTCTTTCATTTTTCCATGATTTCTCTAAGTTTCAATGATATAAATAATGCAAGTTGTCAGTGATAGGATATTTCAATTATCAATGCAGGTGAGCAGAAGTTCTCATAAAAAAAAAGAAAAAAAAAAGAAACAAAGAAAGAAAACGGAGGTAGATTAATTGAAAAGAAAAATCTGGATAATCAGTAACCGAGTGATCAGTGAGCCGCCCTACCAAGTTTAATCGGCAATGAGCTACTAACACACATGCAAATGTTAACGGTAATCGCACAATTACATCGGCAATGCCCCTTCGCGGCGTTCGTTCGTAATAATCCGCTATTTATGGTCGCGTTTGCGCGCCGGCGAGGGTGCTTAACCGTTTAAATATAAGCAATTTACCGAGCATTCCGCGGAAAGAAATATCCGAACGGTCGTTCTACGATGTTCACCGCGTGTAGAACGAGGACCATGGAACGGGGAACAGGCCAAAACATCGTGGTCGGAGGTTTGGGATCGTAAAAAGGCAGCTGGCACTACTCCGAGGTGACTTGACCTCGTGCAATCTTCAGGAATTCTCGCAATCAACTTGAACGAACGACAGAAAGACTGTCAGGACACTGGCAATAATTACTTGTAAGACTCTGGTTTTACAGTGGATGTATATTTTGGCGAATCCAACGTATCGAAGCAATTAAATAGCACAAGAATAAATATGATAAGTACGTTTTCGTTGATTTTTTCATATTTACATCGCGTTATGACTAAAAATGAATATTTTAATATGAAATAGATAAAAATGGAAAAAAAGATATGTTGGATCCAACCAAGGTATAATTGCAAAAGTAAATAATATTTTGACGGTCTGGATGTTTTAGTGACTTTCGATAGTTTAATATTCCAATAAGCAATGTCTTTTAAATTTCGAAGACAGTAGAAGATATTGAGGTTTAGCTTCAAAGCACAATTAATAAAAGCACAATTTTGATAACATAGGATTAATTGACAATTTGAATTTGCAAAGTGCTAGCCTGAAAAGAATGGAAATTGTAACTCATTATATGTAACTCTATATGTAGTTTTCGTACGTACATAAATTGCTATGAACACACAAAATGCCTTAAATATCTCTTACAATTTCCACGTGTATTTTAAGATTGGTTCCAAATTTAACCAACGAAATCACGACCATCGTATCTCATTACGGTCCTAGTGTTTCGAAATGCTTTATATAACATATACAGTGTGAACATAAAAGTTTTCTATGGTAGGTGTTCAAGTACTTTCGAGATGCAGCGCAATTTCAGTAATCCTACAGTCCATTTTGCCATTTTAAAAGTCTCGAATGCTGAGGTACTCGTACGAGAATTCGTAGCACAGCAAAGAGAAAAAAATTAAAGGAGAAGGAGAAAAAGAAAGAAAGAGAAACGAGACATGCGTAAAAGGTGTCACGTCCTGCCTTTAACTCTTCTTAGCACAGACCAAGAGCAGGAGAAAGAGGGAACCTGATGGTTGTACTTGAACACGAGGATGCCAGAGAAAGGAAGAAGTTGAGAAGAGAGATTGAATCTCGAGCCGTCTGGTGGCAGAGACCTTGGCTTTGGCGGTATCCATAACCAGATTAATGACTGCTGGCTTCTCGAGGCCCTCGGAAATGCGCGAATTGTGAAATTTACACGCCCACGACGTGCATGTGTGCACTGGCTTGAAAAAGCTTGGCGCCGACGTTCTTCGCTTGCTTCGCGCGCTTGTTTAGCGATAAGAACGAAGAAGTAACACGGAGAAAATTATAGGTGACGCTACTTTCACGGGAATTAGCGTTAATTTACGGGCGGGCTCTTCCACTTTCCGAACGTATCGCGTTCATTAACGCTTTTATTTGTTAGCTGTGTCCTCGTGCGAGTCTGGAGGAATGTCCTGCTCGAAAAAAGGATAGAGCTACCGAAGGATCGGGAATTTTGCAAAGAAACTACGTAGCGGAAATCGAGTAACGTGGAAAAATTTGGAGTCGCTGGAGAATTCAAAATAATTTCTTCGTCAAATTTTCCATAACGTTTTATTTTTTTAGCAACGTTACACCGTCTTTTTATAGTTCACGACTCCACTGTCAAAATATGTTACGCGTAGTTGAATTAAAATATACGCGTAATTACGTGCAATTTGCGGAAATTACCAGCGAGGTCGTAAATAGACAAACAAAATTTACAACAGAGCTTTGCGATAAAATTCATACATCGTTAAATTATTTGACAGAGGATGTGTATATCGCAGTAAAGTATATCTGGATCGCGTTTTAGGAATATTGGAATTAAATATTTTAGAAAAATTGAGTATTTGAAAATTAAGAATGAAAACATTTAGATGGAAATTACGCGCGAAAATACCAAAAACTATACGAACTGATATACAAAGAAGCATTTTGAAACGTGAATGCTAATAAAAATTGTTACCGAAGTTTCATTGCGTTTCTATTAGGCCGACGAATTATCGCGTTTGAAGACCTGTTAATTCATTTCCTCAAAACGTTCTCCCGTGTTTTATCATCAAAAAAGGCACAGTCTGCGCTGCTCGTTATCTCGGTCGCTGTCTTCGATCTCTTTTTTTGGAGATAACGGTACCAAGCTGAACGCATGGCGAATTATTATTTTTCTTTTTCACGATACTCAGCGCGTTGATGTAACTCGACTGTTGTAATTATCGTTAAGGGCCATACATTCTCCACGGCGAAAATGATGGTTTTACCTGTGAATCATCCGCGAACAACGAACACCGAAATGCGTTTTACCGCTAAACTCGGTCACACTTTAATACAGTTTAATATCTTAGCCACGTGATTGATATTTATGGATTTTTGATGGTATCGCGGATCGGATAGCGGAGATATTTATAAATAGTATCGAAGAAACGATGCATTTAAGTCATAAAACTTTATACCTAAACATGTTTGATTCTAGGTTTCTTTCGTGACGCGGTAGAAATTATCACAGCTTCGTTTCGATTTACAATATTTCATATTATTATTAAAATTTCAATTGTTTCAATATTTGGGAAATTTTGTGCACATATTTGAAGAATATGAAAATACACCTATATTGGAATTTGCTGTAAAAAAAAAAAAAGATCAAAGCTGAAGTGATGGAATAAAATGTCACATAATCCAATTACAACAAATAATAAAATCAAATAATGAGTTGGCTGAATAGACCTCCTACGAAAGTAACTATTTTTGATGCTCTTCCAAAGAAATACCAACGATTGCCAAGAATTTAGCATACAAACTGATATAAAGAGTCGTAAATCCAAGCCTTTGTTCTTTAAACAATGGAAACGACGCAAAATTAATATCTTCCTCGACGCCAATTAATTCCAGAAGGAAATTCTAAAGACGACGAGGGTAGTGAAACCTTCACGGTACATTCTACCGATTAAAATAATCCCGAGGCGAACGAGAGCAGTGAAATACACGACGTACTTCGAATTTTTCCATGGAAGCACTCGTTTTTCCGCAAATACACATCCCCAGCCTCAATTACGGCGGATCTGGGTTGGGCAGCGGCTCCAGACCGCTCGTTTACATAATTCGACGGAAATCATCGAGCTTATCCAGCAACGGAGAGGACGAGCGAACGGACTCCCAAAGCATAATCAGCCAATTTAGAATGGTTGGCAAGTATAGTGCATCTGGTGAAAGAACACCTATGATCCACGTTGGAAATCTCGAAATACCGATTCGATGATATTATGTTACTGCATACACTGGCTGATGAAAGTATTTGAATAATTATAATAAAAAAATTGCACGTTCATACCGTAAGTGTTACGTGGAACATTTTGAAATTCCACTGGAAACGTAGTGAGACACGACCATAATTATATCGATCAAATTGAGACCAGTCTTCTTAAAATATACGAGCACGTAACTTCTATACGTATAGAAGCATGTATAGAAGTTATAAGGTATTTATAAAATTAATTTATTATTAATTATTAAATTCATGTTTAATAATAATTTATTAAATATGAATTTAATTTAACGAAGAATTACAAGTTATTTTGAATACATAATATGTATTCAAGATGGTTCCACTGAATACCGTGAGTTATTAATATAAGGGGCAATTAGCTACTTAAATACTTTTGACATTTCTGCGAAATACGCATGTATTTGCACCAAATATATTGCAGAAACTTATATATATTATTTTTTTCAGATTTGTTTCAAACTTTTCCAATGCAATTACCCCAGTCGACTCCTAATGAGATTTCGAAATCTTCCATATAACAAACATAGTACATTTACAAAAGGTGTCTGCAAGTATTGAAATACTTTCATGAGCCATTGTATATTCTACTCAACTTTCATGCTGAGTCTCGAGCGGTTTTATCCTTCTGTAACGCTGCCAGCGACCAATTCCAATGCAGAAAACTTCCTCGAGATCTCTAAATAAGCCTTATTTTATGAAAGAATCGAAAAGAGGAATTCTTCAGAATCTTAACAAAGATCATGATACTTCTATGAATTTCTTTCTCTCGTGTCCTTCTCGTCCAGTAAATTCGCTTTCTTCGTATACTTGAAAGCCGTATATTTCCCAGGACAGCCGAACAGGGTCGTAGAGCCGAGCTAATATTGAAACAATGGCATGCAAATGAGCCAGCATTCATTCGTGAACTTTTTTCTTCGCTGCACCGTGACAAGTGGCAGCTCTCGGTTTGCAAAACAAACCGGTTAATTGCAGCCACGAAAGAGGAACGAACGAAACGGATAGAGAAAGGAACAGGTAGAAAGGCAAAGGCAGGACGAGGCCAGAGGATCCTGTCTGCTTACGCTCGTCGCGGAGACACCTGTGAATTCCGGTTCGTTTCGGGCTCTCGCGAACGTGCCCGGCCAATTTAACATTCGCTCGCGACCGCAAACTGCCTTCACCGCAGACTACTCCAACTGTACAGACGTATAGCTTCGAGGAAGTGCTGTTTTAACGCCTCTAAGGAGGAAAGTATCATTGATTTTTTAAGTTGGTGGCTCTCTTTCGACGCGGTACACGGCACGAGGAAATTAGGACTATGACACAAGTTTATATATATATAAAATAAATGTAAAAAGATTAAAAGAGATTATATATATATATATCTATATTTTTATTTTCTTATATATGTATGGAGAGAGAGTGAATTGTTAGATAAAATATGTTTTTTTTTGGATGAATTTTACAATCAATTCTCAAAGATAAAATATGTGATTGTGGAATAATAGGAATACAGTAGATCTAAATTCTTGACATTGGCAAGACGTGAGAAAATTACGAGTAACATGAAAATTTTGATAAATTCATACATTTGCAGATAGATTGATCATACAATAATAGAAGTAGATCTATTGTATATATTCTTGGCACATAAAAGATTTATGAAAAGAATATTTAAGCGAAGAATAGAAATTGATCTATACCTCTGGCATTCTGATATAGGTAAATCAAAAGCATTAAAATTTAGACAAGAATCGAAGGCAGAAATATTTGATTGTTGGATAATAGAAATAGAATTTTTGGTGCTTCGATTTCTTGACAGAATTAAGATTATGAAAATAATTTTGGAAGAAAGTCAAGAGTTCACGATAGAGTATTTAGTTACAGATGAATAAAAGTAGTCTTTTCTTATAAATATTTTGTATATTCGTATATCTTGTAAATATCTTTATAAATGTTTTAAAAATCAATCGAAAGATATCCTTCTTCATTTAATGAAGTTTTATCTTTGTTTTCTCCCTATCATAGGTCACTGGCACCAAACGCATTAAGACATCCTGTATCCCTGTTCTCGAAACTTGTTTGCGCCACATTACGCGTCACAACAGTGTCGCTACATTTGTAATTTGCAAAGCGGAATAGTACGTTTCTCGTCAAAACGAGTTTTGAGGATTCAGACTGGCTGCTCGATGTAATCGTAATTAATTAAACGCTTGGTGCTTCTGTGCTTTTCACTGGTTTAATCTTCCATTTGTTTTTGGGTAAAGAACGCGAGACAAATGCTACTTTCGAAAAAGGTTCGTTCGTGCGCGGAGTCAATTAATCTCCGATTGCTTGGAACGCAAAACTTAACTTTGATAGTGGAATTTTAACAACAAATTTTCTTATACAGCACACGTTAAGGTTTTACAACATACAAATGGATTTCGTATGAAAATTATTTATCACAGTGGGTAATAAAGCATTTGCACATCATTATATTTGTGTATTATAATATTTACGTATTAATTAATTGACGTTCAGGTGTATTAAATTTTATAGTATTCAGTAAATTTGATACTATGGAAATGAAACGTACGCTTTGATAAGAAACACTTAATTACACAAAATAAGGGCAAGGAAAAATATTTTTATAGCCGCTATAAATTATATTATAAATTAAATGATAGAAATATAGCCAACAGAAAACTAGTTTAGTTAGTATAATTTTTTCTTTCTGTAAAGAAGGAAATTCTTAAACTCGTATACTAAATATTCAGTATAGTATATCGATAATAAGTATTCCTTATAATTCTTTACACCTTTCACTTCTGTGAAACGACCTAATCAAGAAGTTTACAACTTGACGGTTTTCATTCAAGCGAACGTCATAATCTTGAATAAGATTTAATAAACGAGGACAAAGAGGCCGAAGGCGAATAAAGCGACAGACTAAGGATGAGGTCAACGACGAATGGCAGCGAAGAATTAGCCTCACTGATTGAGATAATCACGACCACTGTCAAGGAGGTCAATGCGGGTTAAAACATTCATCGTCGAGAAACCGCGGTCGTAACTCGCGGTTTTCCATTCTGTCGACAAACGAAACTTAACTGGAATTGTTCGAGCGTGAACGTGCGTGAGTTATCATTCTCTTTTCCTTTATTTTATCCGATTTTCTTTCACGGAACGGTACATTTTCTCGATTCGTAACAGGGAAATGTTAGATCTCGACAGATTGATCGGCTCAGGAGTTTCAAAGATTCGAGAGGGAAGAATTTTAATTAGTTACCAAGACAGGGAAGCTTCTTAAGGATTCTCAATGGCCTCTCGAAGCACCTTCGAAACTCTTTAAAGCTTCGGGTGCAAGGGAATAAAATCAGTTCCTCCGCCTTTTTTCCTGCTCTTTCCCCCGTCGCATTGCTACGTCCAACGAGTAGCTAAATGAGCTGTTCGTTGCGCCTGCCGATCCTATCCTCCCTTAATTCTTTTTCTCAATTACCGGACACCGCGCGGGTAAATAGAAAGTCCCCGTGCCGACGCTTCAAACTTTCCCCAAAGCTCTGCTGACTCTCATTAGATGTAATTACCAGCGACAAACTAACTATCTCTTTCTTGTAATTTATTTTGCTCAACAGTACAATGAGTACTGAGATAAATAATCGTAGGTCGAACCATCGTTTTTTAAAACCTCTTGCAATCGATTATTAGATACAACTTGATATTATATATGGTTTTATGTTTACTTAACGAACGAAGTGCTAATTTGTCCAAACTTATACTGTAAACTGGATATGATTCAAGAGACGTATAATCTATATCAAACACGGAAGCTTTATTAAAGATAGAACGTATCTGAAGACCTTTGAGCATCGAAGAAGTAATATCTACGACTAAAATATGAAATTCTTATAAACTCTAGGAAAAGTTATTTATGCAACGTGTTTAAACATAAGTTCATAAAAAAATCATGAGATACGATATGGGTAAAATCGTATCATTTCAAACTTTCAGCCCATATCGTACATAAAATAGAAAGAAGAAGATGCTAGGATCGATGGGACACACAGACATCCAAACGTGCCAGGAATCACAAAGGAGAAGTAGACAAAAACGTAACATGGAAAAAAGCTAGCGAAGGGACGAAAATGGTCGAAGTCGCTCATCGACAAATTACGCTCTTCAAGTCGGTCCCTCCGTCAAGATCACTTTTTTCTTTCGAAGAGAAGCGATCAACTTCCATTCTTCCAGCATGTCCGACCGTTTTCCTCGTTTTCGAAAACGGCCAGGCCGCGACGACTCGTTCTACTTGGACGGAGCAGGGGTTAGAAAGCGGCGGAGGGTCGCTGAAGTGGAGTCTCTTGCCTCCCTTGGCAACGGTCACTTGGAAACCCGCCGAAAGAGTGGACATTCCGCGGAGCACGCCGTAGAGGGGACTTTTCGAGGAACTTTTCACCATATACAAACGGTTTTTCGAGGGTGTGAACGTTGAAGAACGAATTCTCTTCTTGAAATTTTCATGAGCAACTCCCTGCCGTTACTCTGAGTCGAATTATTGCTCAATCTGGTCTTAAATACGCTGCAAACGAACTGAAAGGGCTTACGATGGAGACTTCTAGTTCTTAATGTTCGACTTCGTTCGTGCTTACGAATCCATAAAAAGAAAGATGATCACGGCGGGTTGAGTCGAAAGAGATAGGTGACTGGTTTTAGGCACGCTTGATAGAAATGTAAATTATGTTCATGGTCAGAGTTATTGATCGTGTTTCCGCTCGTAATGATGAGACTCTGCTTCAGTAAGCGAATTTTTTAGCATAAAGATCTGAATTGGTGCAAAGATGGAACGTTTTACGAGCTTTCTTAGGTCTAGAAATAGAAACGAAATTATGACCAGAAGCTTATTATTTGAGTCTTTGGGGAAACAAACTGATCAACTTCAGTTTTTGTAAATTTCTCGCAATCATCGTCCACGCAATTAATAATTTTCAATTCATTGCGAGAGAACAACACATATAACAATAAATTTCAAAGCATACTTTTAAGAATAATGTTTATTACTATCGGTTATTGTCTACCTTCGAACGATTTCTGATAAAACTTCTCTTTCATGATATAATAGCTAATCGATACTAGGACAATTATTTTCAAAAATGAAGCTTTTATTAAGCGACCGATTGTTAATTAGCAGTACTCCGCTAAATCATTATCCTTGACTCAACGAAGGTTACAAACGGACCTCGACTCGAGGCGGGATGTCTTTTTACACGTTCAACAATTACGAGTTCCGCATCCGAGGTGTCAATCATGAAAAGAGGATGTTCTCGCGAGGATACGGTGAAAATACGGCTAACGAAGACAGAGGAAGCGCAGTGTAGAAAAGGCTTCCTTCCAATTTACGGCCGCGCCGGATACGTGAGTAATTGCAAGACAGTGAAACAAAAGGTCGCGGCTAAACAAAAGATTGACCCCTGACTGCCTTGTCACGACAGTTTCCCTTCACGTGCTTACGTACGATGTATGATTGCGTGCCTGTTGACTCTTACGCCAAGAGAAAAGGCGAATCAGTTTGCACTATTCGCGTGGCCGACGTTCACTTCCTATCATCGCGACTACTATAATTTTTCTTGATAACACTGGGGGTGCAGTGAGACTCGCTGTGCAGCGAGGGATCTCAGAACGATAAGTTTTCTTAAAGAATGTAATTTCGCTGCTTTTGTTAATTAAGAAATGTAAATCAACGTGCTATAGATGAATTACGCAATTACGTAATTACTTATTCGTTCATCTTTGAAGATGTATGAAGAGGAATATTTACAATTGTTGTTGTTTATAATAGTTAATTGTATAAATAAATCGGAGTGCATTCGCCAAAAATTATATTAAGCTTAGATTTAAAACTCAATCTCATTGATTGAGTACGATGAAAAAGGGAATTTATAATTAAAAAATGAAATTAGAAAAGAAACTGGGTTTGTTTGAAATGTTTTTATATGTCCTGATACGATTGGGCGTGTATTCTTTAGTATTAAATTTATAATTTGCAACAGCATATTTATGGAAAATTTTTTAAACAAAAGGTCAGTTAATTCAGAGATGTAGAACAATGCGTTCGAAAGCTGCTGATGGACGCAGATTTGTTACCACGGCAAGATAAACGAAATGGGGTTGCCTTCCGGTGCAACCTCCCCTTTCTGTTCCTTTTTCGCCTTCGTTCGAAGGGACGAAGAAACAATGAATCACGAGAACAACGCCGAATATACGCCTCACTTGCGATAACAGTGTCCCGCTAAAAGACACGAATTGATAAAACCAGCTGTAGAAATAATACACGGAAATATCCGTCAAAAGAAATACAAATTTAAAAAAAAAGTATTTTTGTTAATAGAAAACCTAGTTACAAAAACGAACTGTGTAAACCTAACTGCAATATGACCTCTCTTGCCAAACTTTTTCAAACAAAATACACTCTTCCAAAGTATCCTTCAAACAAAATATAAAAAAACCTTTACTGAAACTTAAAAGATGAACTTAATCTCAAACAAATTCAATCTCAACATAAGTACCCTACCTTACCAATCTCCCTTTAATATCAAATTCGTTCAAACATACTTCAAATCACAAACAGATCCGTGTACTACAATCAGTACAATACTATAAAACTAGAATATATTGCACTACAATAAAACATTTCCTCTATCCTGTCGAATAATCCCATCAACCGATGAAATTGCATATTACATTGACAGATTATGTGTTCCAGATACGATAGCCAATCGTTACATAATTTCTTCTTGCAGCTACTTCCGTTGGAGAGAAGCAGAACAAGATCCAGAGGATCTGGCACGAGCGGAACACCCACATACCCGATGGGCACACGTCTTATTTACGATAATTGCCTTTCATCTAACTAACAGGCGGCCTTCTGAGTCGCGGAATCCGCTTGTTCTCGACCTGGACCGGCTCCGAGTAACAACCAGCTACTCTCGCAGATATTAACCCGTTCTGGTAGCTAGACTCGGTCCTTGCCTCGAAGCGCTTTCTCGATTTACGGCTT
Source organism: Bombus vosnesenskii (assembly GCF_011952255.1). Classification (NCBI taxonomy): domain Eukaryota; kingdom Metazoa; phylum Arthropoda; class Insecta; order Hymenoptera; family Apidae; genus Bombus; species Bombus vosnesenskii. The sequence goes on along the minus strand of NW_022882976.1, from coordinate 219,016 downwards.
TATCGAACAGAGATTTCTTGCGCTCGCGAGAGATTCATCGTAGAGTAGCAGCGCGGGAAATCGCGTAACGAAGTCTCTTCTTGACGCTAGTCGATCGTCCCTGTTATCCACTTTGATCGTCGATCGTCTGTCTGCAGTGGCCAGCACCGGGTTATTAATCACGGAACCCTTGATGCTTTTTCGATGATCGTCGTTTTTGTTTCTCGATGGCGACGGCGAGATATTTGTTTACTTACCGATATTTATTTTATCGCCAAAGTGGTTGAGATATGACTTGTGGTTGCTTCTATATTTTATACGAGCTTTTACCATCGAATCTTAATCACCTTCAGAAACTTTTAACGAGTCATCCTTCGAAGCACTAAATAGCATACGCCAACTTTCACCGATCATAGTAACGTACTTGCATTGGGTAAGATATATTGTAATCTTTTATAATATATTTTACTACAAATAGACTAAACTGTAAACGATCTATGTCCATACACGAGCATGTACATTATATAACCAAGTTACATGTGTAATAAGATAGAATAGATCCTTTCAATCTTCACGCCAATTTTGTATAGACGAAGTACTTGTGCAAGCGCCGACCTGTGTCATAAAGAATGGAACATTCTATAAAAGTTTTCATATCTTTAGCCGAGTCTCCTCTATTAAACCTTCTATTATAATAACGTGAATTTGACCATCGCAAGTGAAGTATAGATAAATGGATCGTGAAGACGGTTGCTACGAGATATAAATACTTGCTTGAATATTTCTTGTCAAGTAAAGGAGGTTAGCTATCGGATAAGAGAGGCGTGATTAACGTCATGGTGGGACATGGTTTCGTCACGTGCGACATCGATGAAAGTATAGCACCCAAGTGGCCTAGGCATTAATGGATTTTAATTTTTTTCTTTTTTTTCGAAATTAGCCGCGCCTTGTATCGATCAAACGGCGGCCACTGCCGACTAACATCGTAATCGATGTTGCAGCCAACGAGCCGTGAAAGTGTCTGCCATGGAAGAAATCTCTCGCGGCTTCCATGCGAATTTTGTAGTACGGCGAGCCTGCTTTCCAGCGCTCGTTCCATTTTCCCTGGCGAGGCTATTGTTGGATCCTTTCAGAAGTTACTTCTATTCACATCGTAAATGCTTATCCATGGTCCAGTTTCGTCATTTGACTGTAGTATATATAAATTTACTTTGCATTTTATATTTTACCAGACAGAGATCACTGAGAGATTTTATAAAATTAAGCATTTCATATTGGATTATTTGTGATTAATTTTGATGTCTCAATTCCGCTCTCCTTTCGATGGACAAAAGTATTTTTTACGTATCGAGAGAAACTATAGCTTGAAATTGGAACGAGAAATCGCGAATATTAACAAGTTGAATGCCACGCCAGTTTTACAAGGTTTGGCCGTAGCGCCACGATGAATTTTTTATTATGCAATACATATAATGTTGAAATATTACCTACAAGAGATACGTTACGGTGTATAATCATCATTAATAAATTTATGTCACTGAAGTCACCGGTGACTCCTATGGAGCTGTAGTGCAATTTCGATCGATTCACTTATTTTTGCGATTATCAATAATTTCATATTGTTCCTTTCCTTCACGTTGCTGAATAATTGTTCTCTGTTGTTACGTTTCGGAACCTACCATAAACCGCAATCCAGCCTTCGGTCATACTTATTCGGACCCGCAATAATCGTCACAAGATTTAGCATTTTTTACTTTACTGTCGAAGCCCTTAATTGCCATCAAACATTTTTCAAGTTGAAAGTTGTTCCTTAGGGTTATTGTTCATTAAGGTAAAACACGGAAAAAGCGGGGTTTTCACATGTTCGACAGCCACTGGTGGAGACGCACATAATAGACCTATATTTCATGTATAAATAAAACTATTTTTATATGTTTTATACTGCATTAATTTCATCACACCATTATAGTGACAAGTTGCAGCGTAATAATAAAAAATGTATAGCTATTGACATTTGTTCAAATTATGTATTTTTACTAATCTTGGAGCGCCGATCATCGGCGACCCCCACAACGCCACGGCCAAGTTGAGTGCCGGTCACCGGTGACCCCTATGGCATTCAACGTGTTAACGGCGGTTCCTTTATCAAACTTAATACAAGAATTAACAATTGAGAATTGATAGACGAATACGGAAATGGTCGAAGGGACAAAGAACATCGAACTATCAACTAACTTTATTTCCGTAATTAACGTGTACAAGTACCTAAAGTGCCTGATATACACAATCCTCTCTGCACAAGAATGAATTTATTGTTTCAAATTGGAACTGAAATTAACTTTGAAGCCAGAGTAAGAAACTTCTATTCGGAATAACAAAGGACCGATCGAAAGTGATCGAACGATACCAGCATTTAGCACGATGAACCTTAATGACCCGCCTTAAATCCCAGCAGTTGGGATTCGACGAAAGATCGGTCGAGATTTCGAAGTATGCGGGCAAATCGATAGATAGCGTATCGAAGTTGACCATGCGCGAAAGACAGAAATCCATTATGGCCTAATGATCGTTGAACGATGGCCGTTCCAAGGGAGAATCACAAAGGGAAGCTGTTCGATGGCTTTATAAACGATTTCACTGACGCCACATGGCATAGATGACGAATGTGACATGACGAAGCTCACCAGAGTCGCTTGTTATCGTTAAGAGTCATTGTGTCAAATGGGAACATTAAAAGGAGATAATACTATCTTTTCGCTTGGTATAAAGCAAATATGATAGTTCACAATTCGAGAAACCGTGTAATAAATAGTAATCTTATTATGAGAAGTTGCGTTTGTGAAATTGCTTTCTGGTTAATAGAGGGTCGATTTAAATTGCAAAGAAAATAAATAGAATCGAGAAAAACATAATCAGAGAATTATGTACAAGTCACTCCGCAGGCAAACTGATGAGAAACCGTTAAACAAAAACCAAAAGAGAACTTCAACTACAACCATGAAAAACATATTCTTCGCATAAAACACGAACGTTTAAAAACATTGCACCTAAAACCTCATCCGCATGAAGCCGGCAATTATCGTCCATCACCGATCTCACCTCGTATGCCGTCCGATCAGACCCACATCTCGAGCAGCATATAAAACGTCTACCTTCATCCTTCGTACTTACTCGCGATAATCGAGCGAGCCGTGTCCTTTCGAGAAAAAACCACGTCGGTAGAGACACCCTGCAAGCTACGCCGCTATTCCAACTAACGACTCGCTCCATGGATAATAAGTATCCTGGCGCCGGCGAGGAAAACGGTCCCAAGGATCATAAAGGATGGTTTCGACACGCGTGAACCGAGGATATCGCGTGACGATTCTCGTGTACGGACCGTGAAAAGAAACCCCGGAGACGTTTCCACGGCTGCACGAGGCGGAACCAGCCTGGAATGAACAGTCTGGCCTGCGGGCGTAATTAAACTTGTCGCTTAAAAATGAGTAGCCGCGAAGGAGGCGCCGTAAACAGCCGACTTTCGGAGAGTGCAACACGGTGAAGCCGGTAATTAACGTTCAGCCCGATGACTGGCTGAAGCGAGAGAAGGCAACGAACACCGAAGAACAGGAGGAAATTCCTCCGCCTCTTTTTTCTTCTTCTTCTTCTCCTCTTACCGTCGAGATTTTATCCTCGAGTGGCTCGCTTACGAAGAACGGAGCGGAAAGGCGGAAAGCGTAGAAAAGAAAGACGCCAGGTGACAATGTTGTGGAGTATGGGAACGTAATTTGGTAGTATCGTGGTTAAGGAATGGAAAGCGAGGGTACGGAAAGTTTGGATGAATCGCGAATATAAGATCTTTGACTTGAAGAGGTTTTTGTCTTGTGGAATGACGGGCAATGAATTTTATGGCTATGGAATTCAAAGCAATTAATTAACGGGTGAAGGATGTAGTTTGGTGAAATCGTGGTTGTTCGAAAATAAAATAACGATGCTTAAAAGTAGTTCTGTCTCCGATCAAATAAAGACAAAAGTCTAAAATCTTGGTATACTAAATATACAAGATGGAAATTGAAACTTCTAGAACTCTGAATCATACACAAACTGTAAAACGTATACGTCAGTTTATAATTCTATCGTCCGATTCCCGTACCTAGTCGTAAGTTGTAGAAAATTTTATTGACACTTTTAGTAGTCGTAACAAGGCGGAAAGCAAGAGAATGGGGGATCGAGTTGGCTATGAGAGTAAAAAGGGGAAATGTCTCTTTAATCTTTTTCGATTTCCTATCGAGAAATTCTTGCCTGGTTAAAGAAAAGATAAAGAAGAAGATAAAGAAGAAGATAAAGAAGATGGAAGGGAGGAGGCAACGCGGTGACCTCTTCCGCCGATAGGATCTAAATTAAATGGCTAATTAATTGGCGGGATGTGCATCGTGGTGAGCAATTAATTGCCGTATTTCGCTGCAATGGAATTGGCCTGCGGTGACAGTCTGATGAGAATTATTACGCCATTAGGTCAGAGAAATGAGTCAACGTTTCTGAATCCTAAACTCTGGACAAATAACATTTTCATTCCGCTCGAAATTAGCCCTCCGACTTGTACTTGCAAATTTCTCATTTCGCGGAATTCATTCAGACAGACGGAATAATGATTCGATTTGTTCTTTGGTAACTTTCCTCGATATAAATATTAAAAAGTAATTGCAATAAACTAAATTGAAAATCGTCACTTTGTCACATTTTACAATCCTCTTGGTAAAATTTTTCATAAAATTCTCTTTATAAAATCGTCAAACGCATTGAAAGCTATTGTGACATTTATAGAAGATCTACAGATACGTGAATTAATCGTTTTCCTAATATCGCAGAAAATAGTTAACTCTGCTGTTGTCTTCGATAGACTTTATTAAAATACAGATAGTTTTTAAACATTTGATTCTTAGTATTCCACATAATATAGTCATTTTTTATAGTCTTTTGGATGCTCCACGCTTTTTATAAATACAGTAGCATAGTCAAAGAAGAGAAGATATCTGAAGAGATATAAAGAAAAAGATAAAAGAACAGTAGAATAAATAATCAACTTTCAAAATATTTCGCGTGAATTCCAACAAAGATGTTGCAACTTCTAACACTATTCGATTCAATTGTGGTCTTTTTCCCCATCGCCATCGCAAACAGATTAGCGAATGCTCTTAAAGATACCAAAGGAATAAAGAGGCGGACAAGAGAGCACATCACTTTCGTGACGAGGGGCGTGGTTAAATGAAAGAATAGAGTTCGCATGCTGCTGGTTTTGGGAGTAAAAAGGATGAACGTCCCATCTCGCGGGAAGTACTTAACGAAATCCTCTCATCCGCGTGGCCATCTTCCGAAGCTGATCCCTCTTCCCGACCTCGAGTTTTCCTCGTAAAACAGCTTTAATTGCGGACATTCTCGGAAGAAAACCACCACTCTGTGGGAGATTATTTTTAATGGTGGAATCGGACTTTGCGCGAATGGACCTGAAAATATTACAGGCCCTTTCTACTCGGCGCTTTGTAGAAGTGGTATTAAAGGTCGAAACTTAAGTTTGAAGGTCTTAAGATTGGAGCTACTCAATGAACATTGTGAAGAACGTTTTTAAGTAGACACGGCCGTCAATGATCAGACACGAGTTTTTAACGGTATCTCCGTGAATTTGTGACAGGAAGAAGAAATTTAAAGAAACGTGTGTTCAACGCTAAACGAGTAAAATAACTTCATATTCTTACTGTAAATTTTACACACACCTATTTATTTTAATTAATTCCGGTATCGTCAGTCTCCAATGATCACCATTACATAAATAAAAAGTCTGGTGTCTGTATCAACTCATCGAGCAATAAATAAAAGAAAGATTGGGAAGACACTGACGGTAGATCTATTCACAAACTATATTGCAAAAATATTAAAAATCACAAATCTTCCTACATTTATTTCCACGACATCGATCGTTTCTCTTCAGGTAAAAAATATATTACGAACCACGAAGAAAATAATATGCCGTTATTCCTTTTAAAAGCTATAGAGCTTCCTTTTAGAAGCTATTATAACGATTTATTAATGCGATCCACGGGATATCATATTTTTCCTTTACCTTGGTCGGATCTCGGTCGTATCGCGGAACATCCGTGCGTTCGCCTCGCGAAATCTTCCCTTGCCAGTAAATCACGATCCGATGCAAGAATACCGCTGGCTCGTATGACCGTCATTATTTACGCATCCTGCTACGAACAGAACGAGGGTTGGCCCTTTGCACCCTTCTGCAACCCCATAACATCGCCCCGAGAAATCCCTTCCCAAACCCATTTTGCGTCTTAGGGATTACGGTCTCTCGTCCATGCTCTTCGCCCTTAAAATTCGATGAGTTTGTTTTTCACACATGTCCAAGGACATGTTCGTCGTTATTCCAATCGCCTTAAGAACCTCCTGCCTTTTATGGGCTAACCTGGATTTTCATATTTCCAAGGGTGAATTGTGTATTTTTAAGAGAATATTTTGACACTTTGCTGCTATGTTAAGAATATAGCCTGAGAAGGTTTTGGGTGTTATGTAAATAAGTTGAAGTGATGGGTATTTTATGGAGTTGGTTATTTATGGTTATACTTGAATGAATTCGAATTACAAAATTCTAACACACTTTCACCAAAATCGCTGTAAGATATTCTAATTAATTTAGTGTCGCAAAGTTATTTTGCAATTTTTTTGTATTCGTTCATACTCATTTGCCCTTGTGCAAAGATCATAGAATTACTCCATAGTCAATCATTAAGGAAAATCAAGCAAAGTTGCGAGCAAAGGTGCGATACGACGAAAACTTTCTACCTTTCTTTTTACTTATCTTTTATTATTTATCTAAGCAACAATGAAGTCTATATTTAGCAAAAACATGCAACGTATCGAGTTCTGCGAGAGAAACACCTAGAATTACGAGTATCATGATCTACGTGACGGAATAGAAGAGATCGAGTTTATAAATTGCACTTAATAGCTCTTCCATCAATGGCAATTTCGCCGTAATAGAATGTTATTAATTCGAACGTCACTGAACGTAAGACTACTTAATCGAATTCCCGGTTCTACGTGTAATAGCAATAACAGCGTAATGCAACTTTAACGACGCACGGCTCGATTTGTCTTTACGTTTCCGTAGTAATTGTGGGAACGACTTCTTCGAAGGAACGTTACACCAGTTACAACTTTCGATTTCGAAGAACTACAAAACTTAAATACAATTATTCGAGCCTGCAGCCTTTCTAAAACTATAAAACAAATTTTCTTGTAGCATTGATAATGTATGTTTTACATTGATCGCACGCCTACTGCGCGGTACGAAACAACACTATAAAATTTAATATGCGATTACGAACCTGCGTCTGTGTAATGCAGCGACAAGAATCTGTGATAAATGTTTTGGGATTTAGTTTTTAAAAAATTCGGGACACGTTCGAAGAAATGAAAAGTGACATAACACATACACTTGAACTGATTGTACGAGTTTGATGGTGTCTAACGAAGAACATTTTAATATGAAGAAGAGAAAAACTTATTTGCGTGAAGATATAACCATTTAAAAAATAGATGACATACTTATAGAGTTTTTAAAAATCAAAAATATAACTAATGTTATTTGTTAATGTTAATAATAAAGATATAAATTTAATTTCAAAATTAACAAAAATAGAACTGATTATCAAGGTATGAAATATTGAAATTACTCCATCATAATACATGAAAAATATAACTTATCGTGTAATACTGAATAGTTGATTAATAATAAGTCTACTCAATAATTTTATTTAATCACGCGACCCTTTCACCATCTTCAGAATTATAAGCTCGCAAAATTATTTAAAAGTTGCTTCAACGCTACGTAAAATTTTATACTGTTCAAAGATAAAAGTGACTAACTTTCTCTTTTCACGTTCGACGAGCTGGCACTCGCGTATATTCGCGAGCGAAGAAGCTTAAAGTAACTGATGATAACACGAAGCGGAAGTAACGAAAATAAGGAAAAGGAAGAACCCGAGTTCGCGCACGGAACTCGAAGAAAAGGGCGACAGGACGTGAAGGACGCTTCTGTTCGGCGAAAGAATCATCCCCGGCTTTTCTATACCGAATGCTTTTCCAAGCTATTTTCCGTGGTCGTATTTTAACGAAGCCTTCGCTCTTTGCCAGAAAGAAAAAAGAAGTAACTTTCTTTAGAGCCGTGGTCTTGTTATCCACGCAGTTTACGTAATTACAAGCCGGTTTCGCCGGAGAAAAGAGTCTGCCTTGTTTAATCCCTACGGGAAAGGCAGAAGGATGATTGTTTATCTATTCGAAAAGAAAAGCTTCGCGCGAACGAGAATCGAGAAAAGGCGTTTGATGAGGTCGGCACAAAGGTGTTTCACAGTTGGAAAGTTTCTCTCCTTTTCGGGCGAGTTTCTTCGCTACGGACGTGTCAGCTTATTTTCACTTTGTACAATAGAATCTGACGATAAATTATTCCGATAGAATAGTAATTGTCGGTGTGACAGTGGTAGACGCGCACGTCGATGTGTTTTCGCTGCAAGAAACGCGACTGCAATTGTCGATCACGAAGAACGGAAATGGAAAAGGATCGGTGCCAGCGACACACACAGACAGCATTGCGCGACTGATAGTAAGATACTGTTTAGGTAATTTATGAATTAGAGCTGGGATGTAATTCAATGTGAATTATCTCTATATCTCTCTGTTTTATAACGTAAAATGTAACGACTCATCAAAGAATCATGGGTCTCATAAGGAAAGTGATACACGTGGTGAACCTTTTTAAAAACTGTGAATGAAATTCAATCCCGATATAGAAGTTTATACGTTTCCAAATATTAAAATATCTTCCCATACGTAGTCATGAAAGCTTGAAAATAATTTCGTTCGTGGACAAAATTACACCTATACCATTTTTTAATTAAAAAACCTTAACAATAAGAATAACCTCCTTTGTTTTAAACATCAGAACAATAAAGTTTTAATGTGCATTTAAGCGTACTCTATACATATTCTATACGTATAAATCATTATAATTAAAGTAGTATAATAAACATAAAATTCCATCCCAACAAAAGTCGATATTAATTTTATGACAAGCGCTACTGTTTTTCGGTTATCCAAAAAAATCTGTATCTCTTTCAGTAGCGTTAAAACAAACTATTTTCGCATTCTTCTAACTGCTACGAATAAAAGAAAAGAGGACCAACACGCGATCGATCAAAAATCAAACGAACGTTCTGAGGTCGATTCACGTTAATTGCCACGGTTTAGCCCCGAAAATCATACGGATCCAGCACATCTATATTTTGAGAGAGCCGCATAACAGATAAAATCCGGTCGTATAGCGGCACGGTGAAAATAAAAGATCGCGTCGGCCATGTTCGATTCGCGTGGCCGGTGTGCGTTTAACGATCGGCACTGTATCATCGCTCCCCGGCAATATCATTAAGAATTTCGATGCGAAAAACGCAGCCATAATCTGTGCGGCGAACGCAGCTGGCTTTTGGCGTAACGACATCACGACACCAGGTGTCCGTGTCCGGCGAATAACCCGTTTAAATTGCTCGTATGAAATAGCGCGCGTCCCTCCGTTTGCCAAAATGACGAAGAAACGAGGGAAAAAAAGATAGTGCGGGACGGTGTTGCTGTGCCGCGGATCCGCACACTTGCACTCAAACAGCGCATTTTAAAATATAATAGCGAAGTGGACCGCACGATTGGTAAAAATTTACGGTTACGCAATGTTTGAACACTTAGCTATGGAAAATTCTTGCGTTTATATTATATTTGTTACATAAAACATTTTGAGGAAATGAGGGTGAACCTTTTATAAAAAGCGTTTACGAGAGTTTAAATACTTTCCTGAGCTTGGCTATCAAAATCCTATTTCTGATAGCTGGCGTGCTGACCGAAAGGAATTAGTCAAGTTATTAAATAATTATCTCTTTTAGAGTATTAGAACGAATATACATCACGCGAGACAGGAGGAACCTAAGGTAGCAGACTAGTCGCTCGCACAGACCTTGAGAATTCGCGAATCGACGACGAGTAAATTTGCTATCGAAGTGCAGAAAGAAACTTCGAATACTTCGTTAATTCTAACAAATTAGAAGACGAAGTATAGTAAAATTGCGTATGGAAAATCTAAAATAGCAGGGAAATCACGTTCGCATCATAGACACTGCCTCAAACTAACTATAGCTCACGTTTTAACAGAGGTGAAAGAGGGTGAAAGGGAGAAAGGTGTCGATCGAGCAACGTCTACCTGCCTATTTATTTGTCTATCGACGAGATAGAGGGTGAAACGGACAAACGGGGATGGAAAGACAGGAATACACAGGACCAGCAAAAGCTCGGGGTAAAAGGGAGAAAATGAAAAGAGTACGCGTCTGAGTGGATAGACGCTGGACGAATTCAATCTTTTTTTTTCTCTACTTCTGTGCACCTCCTCTTTGATCGAACGGACATATAGGAGTGCTTCTGATAATTAAAGTATTGTGCGGAGGGTGTAGATAAACTATAGATTGAACGATCAGGAAAAAGGGTGGGCGGAATGGAAAACGAGTGGTTTCGACAAGGGCATTCGAAAAGTGATAGTTTCGAAGTGTCAGAGTGACTGATCTTTGAATATTAACGTTTCGTTAAATTATTGTTAAATTATATCAAAAAATAATCAACATAAAAATACCTAATTTTATACAAAATTCTACTTATCTATCATCGTTAGGCGTAGCTTCTTTTCTCTCCTAAAACTCCTCTGAAGATCGACACTTTCACCCCTAGAATAGCTCCGACTGGCAAAGAGATCAAAGAGCCAGGAAAGTGCCAGAGGGAAAAAAGGAGAGAGACGAAGGATGCAAGGGAAGAGACATCGAATTCCGTAAGCAAACAGGACAGATAGGTAAGTAGATAAATGGAGACATAAACAAAGAGAGAATAATAGATATGGGAGGATGTAGGAAGAGAGCGTAGAAAGACGGAAAAGAGAGATCGGTCACGCGACGAAGGGAAGGAAAAAGAGGTAACCTGAATGGGATTCGGCGGATCCGTTCAAACCTATCCTGGAAATAATACCCTTTGTGCATTGTGACCAGTCTCGTTAGTTACCTAACGCTCTCGTGCGCTCGCGCGCTCGCTCGTATCACCCTGCCAATTCTCATTAACGTCAGACGGTAAAAATAAAAGAGGGCAGGCCGTCAGTGACGAGGCGTGACGCGACGTGCTGGCATGTGAAAATTTCGGAACCGACGGGAACGCGTTTGGAACACGGCCGAATTAATAGTGAAATCTCCACCAACTGGGATCGGCCTCGTCGTTCGAATGAACGAGAGGAAACCGGGATCAAACTGATGGGATGGGATCGCGGGAAATCGATCTCGGCAACGAGTTGATTTACCCTCGGAACTTCGTGTCTGCGATGTTTTTCGGGGGATTTAATGGTTGATGCGCTGATACGTGCCGTAAGATAATTTAATAACAGCTACATGCGCTAGTTTAGCGGTTTATTTGTTGCGTTTCGCTGGATCGTGGGAAACGACACTGAGAGGTAAACTAAATTTTCATGTCGTTTGGTAGAAGAATGACACAACTCGGGGATGTACACGCTCATTCATAAATATTAGGACATATTTTGAATTTATATATAAGACCTGATAATTAGTCCAAATTATTTTTAATTACGATTAATCGATCAAAATATTGTGTTCGCGCAAAATAAAGATGTAGTAATTTGTGAAAGCTATTTGAAAGAGTTACCGGAGAAATATGATAAGTTAAGAATTACACGTTGGATGTAATCATTTTCTCAAGGGTTTACGATTTTAATTAATTTAATAAAACAATCTCCGAATGTACATATAACAACAATTATATAAAAACAACTAAATCTACAAATTAATGAAATCCTCCCGTATAAATCTTCCACTACAAATACTCAAGTATAATCGTATTTCTAGCTGCTCACACGAATTCGTCCGCTAAGCTCTGCAAGGGACACAGGTGATGAAAATCGTCTAGTCAGCACGGGTCTCTTTCTCCTTCTTTTCTAAAATTGCCCCGATGAGCATTATAAACGACACGGGTCGCGCATCTAACGCATCTTATCGAACAGATGAACGTATTCCATGGAGGAAAGGTGAGTGGACGAGTACCGAGACATTTTACGGCATCGTAAAATTCTTTAACGATTGCCGTGCGGGGAATCGACGTTAAAGAGGTCCGTAAAAGATTGTAATAGACAACGGAAGAGAAAAGGGAAGATAAAAGTACGAAAGAGGAACGCAGAAAATATCCTCGAAATGTCGTTTTAATATCGCCTTAGTGGCATTTTTTTTCGAGCTCGCGTGGAACGATCGAAGCGGTCCGACCATTTTGGCTGCTTCTTCGAAAATACCAAAGATGTTCTCTAATTTTTACGTGAAAGGAACCCCGTGTTGTTTATGAAACGGTTGCAGGATCACGGAATTCGCTCGTTTACGGCGCGTTGAACGCGTTTCAAGCTGCGTCGGCGCCGGCGTCGGTCGTTCTATCTTCTTGACAGACAGAACTCGCTGGGTGTGACGTCTTGTTTCGGTCGCGTGAGTCCAGCCACTCAAGGGTGGAACCGTAGAGTTGTATAAACGAGCTGACTGACGCTTTATTCTTCGTGAATTCTCGCGCGAGGGTGAGCGTGCGTGGTTAGCAAATCGAATTATTCTATTATTGTTCTGTTTGCTTTGATTGTTCGGGGATTTAGATTGGTTTTTTGGCCAGCTTTCAGCGTTGCTTAATGGAAGGTGTGACTAACGTACGTAAATATTCCAACCATGAAGCTAAAGAAGAATAAAGTTTAGATGGTTAAACGTTTGCTTCAAACAAGTTTAAATCTATTATTCAGCTAGTCAAAAAGGTCCAGGTTTCTCTTATATGTAAATAACTAAAGAAAACAAGTAAAAATATAATACGTTATTGTTAGTATGGTATTATAGAGTGAATTCATTCAAAATGAAATAGAATCAACAATGAAAGGGACCTGAATAGAACTATAATTTTAAAAGTCTACCATTAATTAACGATCAAAATAATCCTGATACTCATAAAGAAAGAAAACACCTCTAACAAACACGATAAAACGCCAAAAGACTCAAAATCTTTCTACGCTTCCTTTTCAAAACAGGACCATAATTTCAAAAATTTACTACTAACCAACGATCGATATAATGTTCTATACTGCCAATAAAAGACAACCCTAACGAACTCGACGAAGCACCAGCAGACTCAAAAACCACCCTCTACCGTTCCTTTTCAACAGCCGAACTCGTCCGTAACAGGAACGGTTTCTCCAAACAGAAGCATAAAGCGTGCGTCATTAAACGCGATTCGACGACGTTCTACTCATTCAGTATCGTCGCGTGATTGACACGCATGGGGTCGAAAACGGAAAGGGTAGAGGCAGCAACGGAAAAGACGAGACGGAGGGAGCGCGGCAGGACGATCGGCAGACGCATACGATGAGTTATCGATTTCGGTTTCGATTGTCCGCTAACCCTCGTGGCCAGCGCTGCTCTCGGTTTTGTTGCCACCCCCGCGTGTTTCGGTGCAACCAGAGTCATCGTCGCAGCTATCAATAGCCTGCCCGGTGTCTTGTTAATGAATTCTCTCTCTGGTAACGCTCGGTAACTCACGCTCTGTCTGCTTATCGATACGTCTCAAGTTGCGCGGAAAAATCGCTCGACGTACGCTTTCGTTCGCATCAATATACGCTGAAATTATGCTAATCAAACCCCGACATGAATATTACGACGTCACGATTTCTGCTTTATAGCTGACGCGATGATGTTTGATGCGTTGACATAATGGAATAAAGTTGATAAAAGGTGGCGAATAAAATATAAAACTGTAACAATGTAACGCGTGAATTTTTATTCCTAGAAGAAATTATTCGGAATTTCCGTGGTTTTTCATAGAAAATTCTTAAGATAACTGCAACGCCGTAATTTCCAATCCGGCAAGGATAGAATCTGATCGCCAAATTCCATCGACAACGCTTCGAAATTCCGTTGACAAACGTTCTATTATTATTTGCAGAACGCACGGCGCGAATTTATTTATTAATCTCGCGCGCGATGTAATTAAAATGTGTTCTAGTCCCGGTCGATTGTAACTGCTGAGAGCGATAAAATTCATATTTTACGCCTGTAATTGCATCGTTTAATTACGATAATAAATAACGAGCGGCGTATTTCAGGCTGACACTCGAAAATGTCCATGCATGCGAAACCTTCTCTACGCTCTTCTTTCGCCCCCTCCCTCCCTCTCTCTTTCTCTCTTTTTCCTTTTCTCTAAATGGATCGCGAATGGTTATAAATACACGAAATGATTTAGCGATATTACAATCGCTTTTATGCGGGTAATCAATTTCGATTCAACTTCTTGCTCTCCTTCTTCCTTCCCTTGCGACGCCAGTGCCGCGTTTTCCGTTAATGAATTCGCTACCAACGATCAGATATCTGCGTACTCGTTGGCAATGAATCGTTTCGTGAGCTCTTCCACACATACACATGGACACATCGTGCACACAGACACGCGTGTGCCGGCTCGTTTTCAACAACGATACCGGTCCTTACCGTTACTCCACACAGCGACCGATTAATCACGGATTATTCTTCGATTAGAGCTGATCCTCTCGATTAGTCGAAATTCTACTAATTACTCATTTACATAGTAAATGCACTGCTCGCGTGCTTCGTAGGAATTACTCGCAACTGGAGACTAAATCTCTAAGGAGTTTACAGCCAGGACAGGATTGACAATCTCAGATGAGTACGATATGATCCAAGTATTATTAAAATAAACTGAATCGGCCTATTTGTTCGATAGTAGGTTGCGAGCATTGAAATTGATTTTTTCTTTTTATTTGGCGTTTCTCTTTGATGGTAATTCTGCTATGAATCGTTCAATCCAAGTATAATATCCAAATATAATCCTTCGATTTGCAATCATTAAACGCGTGTAAATGTTTTTGATAGGATTAATTTTTACTGGTATCGAGAAAAAGATACAATTACGTACGCTTGTTGAAAATTAATGTTGGCTTTCATTCCTGATAAAAATATAATTATATACGCCGTTTTATATTTTTCTGTACGATACGTGCTCTTCTTATATCGCTAAAAAAATCATTGTACTTAACAGTTGGAAAATTTAATTCTGAATATTTCTTGAATATATTTGGATAGAAAGTTGCGAGACGATCAGTTTGAGTTCCATGTTAAATTGATTTAAGTAGCGTGCAAGATTTGACGATTGAAACGTCTCGATTACGCGTAATGTGAAACGAATATGTCAAATTGTAAAGTATAAATAGGGACGCGATTGGTTTTTTACGCAATTCAGCGCCGGAATAAAAATCGTTCTACACGAAACAGCCATTAGACAGAATACAATTTTTAGGCGGAGTATTGGCCAATGCCGAGGGTTAATTTAGTTTTCATGCTGCGGAGTTGCGAATGCTTCCAGGCCATTAATTCTTTAATGGTCACGCCGGTGGTAATAATTGCGTATGGAAATTTGTTGTGTCAGCGTTCCACTACCGTCGCGAATATCGTATTACGCTAATTTTCATTTTATTAAAAGCCCCTCTTTCATTTCTTCTCAATTAATATCATACTCGTTTAATACAGATGGCTCATGGGCTTATACGAATACCTTAATATATATAGACGAAATTTACGATACGAATATCGATATTAAGAAACGTACTTTACTAAGAAAATTATTAAACATGTATAGCACAGATAATTTTATAATGGAAAGAGATTACCAAGGAGAGCACATTTTGTTTCTTCACTTACTTTACGATCTTAACTTCAATGTACTTACGTTTCATCGAAGAGACTGTTGCTGAACGTAATTGCAATGCATTAAAAGACATACCTGAAACAGAAAAAGAAACATTTTCTTTAAATGCTGTATCAAATATTATGATACAACATAGATGAACAAATCAACGTTGTAGTATTTTTATAACCAGACTGCCAATACTTACGCTTTTATGACAAACTAAACAGAAATGTATAAAACGCACGTGATCTTCGAAAATATATAAAATATCTCAAAATAGATGAAATCGAATATGTATTTAAATATATTTATTTTATGTATTATATTTATGTATGTAATATATTTATTTATATATATTTAAATATTCACAATATACCGCCTAAACCACAATTCAAAAAATGAACTGTTTCAAATATTTCACAGATTCTCGCGATATTACAAACGATTCGACACAACGTATACGTCCCGCAATACTTTCGTACTCGTCGAAATAAATTCTTGGCCGAGCATTGTTCCCATTTTTCTCGGCAATCGCGAGTCGCTTTTTCATCGCGTAGCTGCGGACTAAGTCAGGTCTTCTCAGAATTGTTAAGCACAGCCTTAGCGGTGGGCGTTGACTTTCGAGGCCGACTACGGTGGACGTATGCATTAACAACTACTACAGGAGGGATCCTGAAAGGACGAAGAAAGAGGAACGAACCGAACGACGCAAAGGGGAGGGAACGGAGAAAGCCCAGACAGGGTTAAAGTCCCCGCTCGGGAACTGTAGGGCAGTGCCGTAACCACAGCTTGATAAATTACAGTATTTTTCGATACCCCGCAGGAAAAAGAAGAGACCGGCGTCGAATATGAGTGGCGCCCTTAATGGAATCCGACGGATTACACCGTCGAAAGGAACGATTTCTCTTGCGCACCGCGCCCTGCTGTGTTCCTTTTTTATCGAGTATAATCTCAATTTGGCAAGGATCTTCGTAGCCCATGATCTTTTTTTCTCTTCCCTTCCCTTTCTCTTGCTTCTTGCTTATTCGACCATAGATCCGACTATTACGCTCCGCTTTTAATGAATGACCATAATGTTTGTTGGTACTTTGGTGTCCCTTCGAAGAATCATATGGAAAATTTTTTCTGTATCGATTTAAGTTGCGCGTCACTTTAATTTTCTGCGTTGTTTAATTTGGAATAACACAGTACAGAATATCGATTAAAGTAAACTTGAAGAAAAACGAACGATGAAAGATCTATACTAGCAATCTGTTTTAAATTCTATCATAAATACTTCCTACTTTATAAGTATTATACAACTTATAAAAAGTTACAAGTGTATATTATTGCAGTATCGTGGACGAAAGGCCTAAGAGATATCGAGCTAACTATAAACAATATCGTGAGAAAACCGAAGTGCCGACAGGCCCAGCAATGTATTGTAGGTCCTTCAATCGAATAGTTTCGCGGAAAAGGCCTGCGAGACCCTGGCCACGAGCGGTTGCGGAACACGTGCGTGGTGGGGTTAAGACAAAAGACAAAGGGATGCTAAGGGAGAAAGACAAATTAACAGTCAGTGTTAGTTGAGAAGTCGGAGAGTGTGAGTTAAGAAGTCAGAGAGTGTGAATCGAAAAGTCAGGGAGATAGTGTTGCTAGCGTTGTCGAGAGAGTGTGGCCCGCGTGAGAGAGAGCGTTGGATCCGTGGTGACGAGAGTTGCAAATTAACTATCTAGTTGTCTTAATTATAATACGTTATTGTGATTAGTTCACGTTAAACAACCATCGTCTCCTGTTTAACCAACATTTGTTTAATTCATTTATTATACATAAACTAATTATAGTAAAGATCCTACATTATAATATAACCTGATAGCTTCCAGCAAACAAGTATCATATCAATTCTCCTAATATTCTTTAAAAATACAAAGAACTACTTTTCTTCAAACCTAGAATAAGAGAGTTCTCAAACAAATCAAGATAACACGATACCAGTGTACCCTAAGAAAGGGAAGAACTTGGAAGAACCATTAACAAACAGTGAGCAAACCTACGTGACACGAATCTGGTTCAAACCAAAGGCTTGATAAGATTTTTCAGCAGAACCAAAGAAATTTGTCCTTTGAAAAAAGACGAAAAGAAAGGAAAAAAGACAGGTCCTTCGCTATGGAGCACCGCGTCACAGGATAGCCTAAGGAAGACAGAGGCGGCGAAGAACTATTAGGGTGACACATCACGCGGTGGTCTTATCTTTGGAGGGATCTTCGTTCTTCGTCGGGTACTCGCATTAGGGTGATGCTCGTGGTATTGTTCGACCTTGTCGACGCCGATGATGGCAAGCCTTATCTCGGTGGACGCGCGTGACTGGTCTCTGACAGAAGACAGGGGGTTGCTTTTGCAGCCTCGGGAAGTCTGACGCGGCGTGTTCACGCCGAAAATGCAGAAACGTTGCAGATAACGAACGGAGACGCGTGCACTGAGTGAGAGGGGAGAGAAAGAAGGAAGGACGAGATTACGTAAATAACGAAAAGGAAGAGAAAGGTCAGAGAGTACGATGGGAAAAAGCGTGTATCACGGAATGAGATAATGCGGCATTGTGCGTTTTTAAAGAGACGTGCAAGTTAGAGGACGTAGATAAATGTTATTTCCGAATTAGAAGAGACGTTAGAGGTGCAAGATAGAAACGAGAAAATTTGATTTTAATCTGCCATTGCAAATTAGGAAAGTGTACACTTGCTGATTGTGAGTTGTGAGAAGAAAGCGATTTTAGGTTACAGGAGATTGTGATTGAAATATGAATGTTAGACAAGGATCACGTGCATTCTTTCCAACGAAGTTGAGATGGTAAGGACGTGTTGAATGATATCAAATTATTCAGTGTAGAGCTTTAACAATGTTTATTTCGATGTCGAGAGTGCGTCGTTTTAGATAGTAACGAGCACTTGTCGAGCTCGAACGATGACGATACAGAAGTGATACAAACTTACTATAACTATCTGTCTGATAGACTAATGATGTAACTACCAGCAACTACCGTGAACTGCTATCAGCTATCGACTATGACGGAATAACATCGAGCTTTTTCTCGTTTCCCTTTTTATAGGGTGCCGAGGTTCCTAGAAGAGAGAGTTTTCTTCCGAGGTGGGGATGGAAAATCCTGTAGGCGATAAAACAATAAATTTTCTTTTCGAAGGCCCATGGGTTTTTTAGTAAGTCCCAGGATTTATTCTTTTACGACGTCCTATCCTCGGACGTCGTTTCGCGGGCCATGTGACCAACACAACCAACCCTGGAATTTTCTCTACAGCCATGGACCGCTACAAAATCGTAAGACGTTTTAGGCATCAATTAACGAGTCATTGCTAGGTGATATTAAACGCGTATATGAATTAAACGTGAACTGATAGTGCTATTGTTCCCTAAGAATTGCACTTGTATATGGCCAACATCTATTATTGAATTAAAGGGACTCGTACGGAGTCGAAGAGTCGTATAAAAATCATATTGCATCAAGAAAAGCCCCATATTTGCATTCAAGGCATATTTTTCGCCACTGATAACTATTTCACAAAAATTCTTCCCGATCTAAACTACCAAATATTCTTCCACTGATATCTCACTTCGCGCTTAAAGATACAGACAATACCAAAACAATCTCACAACCGTCCGGTCATTTCTTCTGGTCCAACAAACCCCATCTCCTTCCATAGAAGGTAAAATATAAAGCTCAATGAACTAGAGAAGACGAAAGGAAGAAGGCAGAAACAATGAAACAAAGAGAAAGAGGGAGAGACGAGAGAAACGGAAGAAAAAGAAGTCGAAGATGTGGTGTCGGATAGTAGCAGATAAGAAGGAGTAAAGGATGAGGTGCGAGAGCGAAGTGGATCGCAGAAAACGCGAGAGGGAAACGGAGAAAATAGAGGAACAGAGGATGTAGAGGGTGGAAGAGGGTGGAAACGTCTGATAACGGTTCTCGTCTCGCCGACAACCGGCGCCGGTCGCACGGCGTATAAAACACCCTCGCGCCTCGATGCATCGATGCTGCGACTGCAATTTCCACCTCTGCCGGCGAGTCGATGCCAGTTTTCCGTGCTCTCTCAATGGCGATTCAGATAGCCGCTCGTCCTCCACGATTCGTCCCGCGATTGACGTGTCATTCCGTTACGTAGGTGTGAGGGAGGTAGCGCAGACGATAAACAATAACCTCGCTGCGCAATGGAACGAGGAAAGTGAAGTCACTGAGAACTGATAGCTTCTCGAAAGTTAAGAATTTAAGGAGAAAGCGTTTTCTCGCGTTTATTTATTACTACACGAGATTACTTCGCGAATCGCATCAACGCTTTAACGACAATTGACGATCTATGTGAAGTAATGTGTGCACGCGAGATATAAATATTAGATTGTCCGAAAAGTTTCTTTCGTTTTATGAGGATATAATAGACGCACAACGTCTTTCGTTTTATATTATTTTGTCGAATTACGTACGATCCATTTTGTTCTGCTGAGATAAACACCGCGACATTTCACAGATTTCATTTCACGTTTATATGGTGGTGTATTGTTGTAAAAAACATGTTTGCGAATGAAAGACATTTTCCGGACCAAGTAGTACACGCTTTCGTCAATGTTAGATGAATAACGTAGAAGTAATAATCAGGGTTTCTTATATCCGCATATCTTTATATAATTCTATATTTAATATACGAAGGTCGCAGGAGAAAAACATATTAAGTGCATCTTTCGAAACGAAAAAAGGGAACGCAATTTTTATAATACGGGATTGATTGACAACATGTCGGATTTGGAAGCTGCTCTTCTATAAAAGTGTCTCTAGTTATTCACTTACGATTTTCATTCTCTTCGGTATCTTCATAACGATATACCTTCGTTAATTTATAAAATACAATTTCAATAAAAGCAATCACAATGAAAGCTCTATGTTAATAAAGCATCGGTACTGCACGCGTTAAAATCTCATGTTCTTCAATGCTACAACATAGAAAACCAGAAATCTTACAAAAATATACCTATACACATTGACAAAGGTACGTGTTGATTAATCGTACAGCAATACCTCGAACTAACCCAAGCTTATCCCAATTCTCCATCGTGGACATTGGAGCCGAGTAAAAGTCGTACACGCGTGACAAATCGTTTCTACCGTCGCGAAATTAACACCCAAGGTCCACGACCCCAAGTTGTGCCGCTGATGGCCGAACATAAAGCGTTAATCGGAGCCGAAGGAATTCATTTTACGAAACCGATGATGCCGAACGTCCGGACGCCGCGACGCCTGTACGTTCCGCCTGGACGTCGAAGTTCCGCCAATTAAAATCTCTTTGGAGTCTTTTTTAGGGCGGCTCGCCAGCATCAAGGAAGGGCGGGCTAATGAATTCTGGCAGAGGGTGTCGGGACGTAAAGCCGGTTTCCAACGTAAACGCGCGGGACCAGATATCGAACAGAGAAAGAGAGGGGACGGGAGATAAAGAGAAAGAAGAGAGAGAGAGAGAGAGAGAGGCGGGGGGAGAGAGGGGGGGGGAGTGGAAGGCGTTGGTACAGGGATTCCTGGTGTACGGTACACCCGGCAGACAGGATCGATGCTTCCTGTCTGCTCGAGAGCCTTTAAGCAACGAGTCATTGACTGGCTACGCGTTTGTCAAGGCAATGAACTGGAAATTTTCGCACTTGCGTTTTAAGGTCGACGCTGGTAGGGACGGGCTAGGTCGTGTTCTCGTAGCGATCACGAAGAATTGCCCTGAAATGATGCTAGAAGGAAAGCGCTTCGGCTCCATCGATCGATCTCTCGAGTACCGAAAGACGTAATTTTATGTATGGAATTTGGTAATGCTTATATATATACATATACTTGGAAGATTTAGAAAAATTTGTAATTTTGGAATAAGAAATAGTTTCATAAAGTTTAGAGCACACGTAGCATAAAAAAGTGTTCTATACAAAAAGAATTGATCAATTCTATAATTATTTATTATTTCGGATTATAATAGAATTATGGAAAGTGAGAATTCAAATTAACAATACCTAGGCATCGCAAATATACAAATACGTAACTATAACAACTCGGTAGATACATACGACGTTCATAGAAACTTCCTTAGCGTCTGACTATGTACGTCGCAGTTCGTAGGCAGAACTTTATTAAAAAAAGGTTATTTATACAGGTTGTTCCAGTCTTCATCCTATAGCCTATGAGTCTATAGGCCAAGATAAGAAAATGATATATAAACATATGTCGTTGGAAGCTTTTTAAAAATGTTATAGCAAAAAAAAAAAAAGAAGAAGAAGAAACATAAGAAAGGAACGGTAACGAACGCGCATTACTACGGTACAAAATATGAATAGGTTAGACACATACTACATAGACCTACTAGGTTAGACCTACTACATAGGTTATATAGTAGGGGTCAGAAAGTATTATAATATTTCTATGGCTTCAACTACAACTCCATTTCAAAATTTTCAGCATTCCTGTCAATACGAGATTGGCAGCGGTAAAAGATAGAATTTATTACTCTTTGAAGTTCTCGTTTGTAACTCGTTTTGGAGTTCGTGCCATAGATGCATGTATTATGATACATATTATACCTTCTGACTACTACTAGATGTAAATATGTCTGACCTATTCATACTTTGTACCATAGTATGCTCGACCGTTCCCGTTTATTTGGTGTATTGTTTTTTTGTTAGAACTCTTCAGCAATGCTTCCAATGACATATGTTTACATGATTTTTTTTATCCTGACCTATAGAATATACTAACTACGTTTGACCGGAAAAAATTAGAACACACATATGACATTTCAAACATTAACGTATACGATCGATTCACGTCGATACGCGTATCGACATTATTATTCTAAATATCTTTTTTTTATTTGGTTCCGTGTCCTGGACATTTTTCAAGTAAAAACGAGAAAAAGATATCTTCCTCGATATTCGTTGCGCAAATGCTCCCGCATCGAACGTACTAAGCAAAAGAGCTAACTTTTCACTTTAAAAATGTGTGTATAATAAAATCTACTAATGAAGTCATCGATCAATATATTATATTTTCTAACGGTGTTCACAATTTTTTGACAAGATGTAGAAAATGAACGAGCCGTTGTCGTTGAAGCAGAGATCAGAGAATTTCAGGAAGGGACGTGGTCGAGGACGAAGGGTGGAAAGATCGCGGTTCGAGGGGGTTGATTTATGGAAATTCGGTGGCCCGGTTGAAAGCACGCCGCGGCTTGTTGCGAGCAAAGAGGGCTGGGGTTGTGAAAAACATTGGCGAAGCGAGGGCCGATGTGAGCCGATCTTTGATCTCCGATTTCGAGGGCAGAACGAGGCGCGAACCGCCCCGCTTTGCTATTGTTACACGGGTAGCTTATTGATATACTTTCATCGAGAGATTATCTGCATTCTAAACGATCTGCCACGAGATCAAAGGAATCGCGTTGTTTTCCAGAATTTGTTAAGCGAAGTGGATCCCGTTACTTGCGTTAATAAGCAAACCTTCAAAGACGATCCACGGGATGGTACGCGTCGCTCCCGTTATTCGATAGTCGAGCTTAATCTACGTAATTGAATTGCCTGAAACGGATGTTGTTCTAAGGAAACTAATGTTGCACAGAATTGAGAGAATTTCGTCGGAGAACCGAGGAAGAAATTGTTTGGTAGAAAGTGTTTGAGAGAATTTTTCTTGCTTGTTACAGTGGACATAATTAATTAAATATATATCTACACTTATTACGGCCAATTAATTTGATAAGTAAATGTATAGCTGTATAGGAAATGTATACGCAAGCAATTAAACTGAAAATTTTGCTAGCATCGGTATACTGCATTCAGTTGTATAGTATAGATAAATACACTTACTAGACAGAAGTAGTATCTAAACATGTTTTTATATTTAATATTATATATTGTATTTTACATTTTATGTTAAACATACTTTCTAAAGTATGGAGAATTTATCTAATTTCTAATTCCTCCGCTAAAACCTTACATAAACGATGTACTGGTTCAGTATACTCCAGCAAAATGTATAGTGGCTACAAAAAGTATTTGCATATATCCTTATCTTCAACGCAGTGTTTCTTTTTTAACGTAATCTACATTTCGTTTCCATAGCATCTATTTCATAGCATGTAGCGTACTAGTCATGATATAAACGTACTATTAAATGATAGCAAAGTTAATATACGTAGGCCTAATTAAATAGAATATAAATTCTTTCGTAACTACTGTGGTGTGCAAATATTTTACTTTTCGTCACCATTGTATTTACTAATTTCATTATTAGTAATATTTGCTAATAAGACACACATACATATATACATTCTAGTCAAACAATACCATATGATTGTATCTTTAAACGATTAATTATCTCACATAATTATACATTCAAATTCTCTGGGAAATTCCCAGTAACATATGTCACGTATGACAGGCAATTTTCACGTCTTCTCTGGAATCCCTCGGACCCGTGAAGAGCCCTTCAACGTTAATTAGAATATAATGGAGCCTCTTCCGTTCTCTTTGGCGGCCACATCTTTGTGACAGATCAGAATGATGCAGACCTGCGCTCACGTCTGCCAAAATTGTCTAAAGAGCCTGTACGTGTCTCTATAAATGTTAATTAACAATAATTACGGGACACCCAGCCTGTTTAACGTTCCTGGCAACCGTAGTCCGGCCTCTAGATGCCATTGGCACAGGCTGCTGCGTGCCTAACGCTGTTAGGCAGCTTTCTACGTCAACGTGGACGAACGTAACAATGAGAAATTACCCGGAATTCGGGCAAAAGCCTCCGTGTCAGTCTCATTCGTCATTTACCCCTTTGTTTTTACGCTCTCTGCTCTGGTCTTCCGTTTTTCGATTGAATATTTGACTATCTTGAATTAGTGATCTTGATTAGTGAAAGATGGTCAATGAAAGTGAAATGTCCGTCGAAGAAACAGAGGTATGCTTCGCCAACTAAGATAAATGCAAGAAAATATCAAGATTTATTTATATTTTTACGTTTAGAGAAAATTCAAAGAATCTAGTTTCCAACTAAAAATAAGTAATGCTTCGCGAGAGTATGCTTTGTCACATCGCCTAATTAAGATAAATATCAGGGAACATGAAAACATGAAGAATTCGACGCAAATATTACGTTTGCCTAATTCGATAATCCAATACATCAATATATTCTTTTCGCCTGGGTTGAAATTTCTACGTTCAGGAAGTACAAAACGCTCAGTTTTCTTCGGACATAGATCGTGTTAAATTGACCGAGGAGCTGTACGAGATTGCATGTAGACACTACATGCAATCTCTACATTGTACTTACGCAACGAGTTTCGATGGAAACCGATAGCGAAAGATACCGATCGAATAACCATTACAGTTATTAGTAAAAGTCCGAAATCTATGTAACGAGATAAACAGCAGAATGATCTCGGGAATCAGCGAAAGTGTTGTTACGAAATCAATTAGGTGCATTACGGGATCCGGTCGCCAGTCCCTAGCAAGACAGAACGAAAACGACAGAAACAGAATGAGTAAACGCTGACTAATCTCGTACAATGCTTCCCGAGAATAAATAAACGCGTGTTCCATCGGGTTAGGAGTCGTGTTTCGCGAAACAAGCCGCTCGATTACGATCAGCCGCCGGTAAGTCGAGAACTCCGGGGAAAATAGGTGTTAAATACCGCATGTAACAGGTTTCACGACAGTCTGGCGTGCTATTGCTCCTTCGAAAACGTTCTTGATCTTCTGTTTTTCCGTAAAAAAGGAAAATAACACGTGTACCTCTGTATCTTATGTACGATCGGCTTGAAGATTTACTACATCCAGCGAATAATAATCGTGTTACGGTACTTGTCGTTTTTATAAAATATAATGATGCGTATCAATCGTTACTTAACCCCTGCAACCTTTCTACGCAGATCCCTACTTCGTGTATTTTTATATACCCATATCGATTATTAACCACTCGCAATAAAACGACATGCGTGTTTCGCGTTACGTTTTTTAGAAAAGGATTTTCCGATACGATTGTCCGTTGTACGCAAAAAAGAAAATTAATTAAACAGATGAGACTTAATTTTTCCAATATTACGAGATTTTAATCAGCCACTGGAAATTTCTACAGTTAAAAGGTCTTTATTATTATGCTATATGTTAGATCTTTAATATGATAGGCGCGTAGCTAAAGAATCTTTAGATGAAATTTTCTCAGAAATAAACACTTCTAACAGAAATGTTAGTCTATGCGTTCTAACCATTTTCGCACGTAGAATTACTCCCCACTTTCAGTTGCACTACTCGTTAAGTTTCTTACTCTATGTACAGCAAAAATTTCTTTAGACTTCTCGGCGTGATACCAACCGACATAGCAGCACAGGTAATGGAATACTTCTAGAAACAACGATAGAATCCACGTAACACACAAAATCCACCATTCGATACAAAGAAACATAAATTCCACCTCGTTTAATCGTAACAATTTTCCTGAAACAAGTTACGAAATTCATGCTTCGAATAGTTCAACTACCGTGTTGAAACAAATTCGCTCTGGATTGTTTATGAAATTGTTCGGGTGTGCCCATTAGTAATTAGCAGGCATCATTCACCAGGCCGGGATATTTTCGAGCTCGCATTTGGAAACTCGCTTGAGTCAGTAGCAACGCGGCCCCGTAGGAACAGTCGTAATTAGTCGACCCTTTGAGGTTTCAGACCCTCTTTCGAGCATCGATATCAGTAGTATTGCGCACGAGAATCGTTGGTATCCGCCCTCTTCTTTGCACGTGGAGCAAAGCACGAGGAAGGGTGACCGATGGAAACAACGCGGCCGAGTTTGTTGGCGCGTGCTTCCACGAAAACCGTCCCAGAGTTGCCGAACTATTATTGCTATATTCAAATGTGTCCTGATTGGAATATATTCCCACGTCGTCCATCTTCTGCCCAAAGATATGTTTTCGTACGAATATCGAAGCAACTTTAACAAATTATTATTGCCACCACGAGTTATTCGTGAATAATAATATTGCGTATGATTTGAAAAGAAGATTGGGAAAAAGTTCGAAAATATGAAATTACATATACGATTTCTTCTTGCATTGACTCGAAGTTAGAATAGTAATTTAGAGTTGAGAGATGAAAAGGTAACTTTGCAAGATTGAACGTGTTGAGTAATGGTACATCAAATATTTAAAGGATTAGTCATTGATAAAAGTCCTCTGCAGATTTCCTGGCAAACCTATTTACGAACATAGACTTCTGCGAACGCCTTCAGTAGAGAAATCGGGACTCGCATTTAGAAATAGATCAGTCTTGAGAATCAGGAGTAGAAGTTTCCGATCGTGACGACTTCACGCGTTCTAACTATACTTTCGTAACTTCTAGAACTTAGATCTTTTGCAACTTTCTGTCGCAATGTCAATATCTATCTTTACCAATTTTAACTCTACTATTCTTACTTCTTCGTGTTTTCATCTCCTTAGATGTCTTCTGTTTTTGCAACATTTTGCTCGAAAAAAGTATGAAATACAGAAAAGAAAGTAAAATTATATCGAACGCAAGTAACCAAATATTTAATATTTAAAAATTACCTATATTTTAATAATATCTATTAAAACTTGATACCCATTTCGAGGTTTATAGACCTGAAAAGAGCAAGATTAAAAATTATGTTTGTCATCGTCTGTCCCTAGAATCTCTATACCAACCACTCACGAACGTTCAAAATTTCATACCATTCAAATTCCTAAATTAGGAGGAAAGAAAAAAGAAAATTTGAATATATCTGAATTAATCTCTACTCTGAAATCCGATTAATGAGACAGCTGTTACCGGAGCTGCAAAAATGACTAACGTAGACGAACGTAAACGACGCGTGAGAATAATTTATGCGTCGCCGTTTCCAGCGCAAATTACTCGCTTCCAGCGAAAAGTATGGCCCAAGGAAATTGCTCGTCGTTTCACGCCGACATAATCTTAATACCACCGAGAGAGATTACGCCAATCTCGACGACCGTGGAAATCGCCCAATTATAAGACAACAAGATTTTCTAATATCAGCATCGAAGAACGAGGAGCAAACTTCTGTTAACCGCCTACTACGGTGTGTAACACGGGATTTCTTTCTAAACGATCGCGTCTACCTAACCCGTAATCGGATCAAGGGATAATTTTCTCGTCGCTTAGGTAACCTTCCATTTTCCAACGTGCGACCTTTTTCCAGCGGACAGGAATTATTAACGTTGCGGATTTCATCGTTCTATAGATATCATTTTCCGCGTGCTGCTGCTCATACAAGCCGTCTCCGGTGCCTAGCGCACTTTCAACGGTTAAAGTTGCATCAGTGACGCGCAACTTTGCGTTACGTTCAGCTTGCCAACGGGTAACACTGAATTCTAAATAAATCTTCAATGCCAATCAATTGTTAAATGCTAAACTTTGACGTAGAATCATTTACAGCCTATTCATTATTTTGATTAATATCAGAAAATTCGACAAAACGGAATGGTACTGTTTATCTTGGGAAATCTCAGAATCTGGAATTTTTTTATCGTTTTTATTTTATCACTGAACTACGGATTTTGATGCAATTATGGAACATTTGAAAGTACAAAAATGCACAGGATACACATAATACGGAAAAATATGTAAAATGGTCAGAATATAGTAGTCGTTATAATAATTGTATACCTAAGTTCCATTAAATATACATGTAATCGAAATACTTGAGAAATAAAGATATTGATATTAATAACGATAAGGATAAAAATATGAATTTACTGAAATATCCAGTTGGTCGTAAATTACTGTATCATTAGTTTCATACTTCTTGAAAAAAAGTTAACTTTTATGGACATAAAGTGCTAGAATTTGTAGTATCGCCACGTTTCAACGTATATTCTTTTCGCTTTTTAAATTCTTTAGCGATATTATGTACTTATACGTATAATTTTAATTTCCTCCCGCGGTATAATAAGATCAATGAAAATGGTTTAGTACCGAGGTTAATAGCTCGACTATTTTTCCTACGAGCAAGTTAAGAGCCCCTGGCTGGAATATGCACTTTAACCGATAAAAAATTTGTGCACCACTGCACTAGATTGTGCCCGCACGCGTACCCGTACACACACGAGCTATTATTAGCCAACCACCTGTGCGACCTGAGGCAATTGCTCTCATACAATCGACTGCATATGTACCAGACCCGAGGGCCAGGATCGAGTCGCAGCAGGAAGCATTTGCGAATCTAATTGTCTGCCACAGAACGCACTCGAAGTCCTTCTTCCCAAGATAATATATCTACGATCTTTCGCATTAAAGATTTAGGTATGCTCCTAACACGTTTAAAAAATGAACAAGATCAACGTACTAATGTATCGTATCAGGAATTAAATATTGCAGGAAAAATATATGAATCATAAATAAGAAAATTTACATCGTCGTTCAGAGGTCGTTGAAAGATATTTTCAAGTTGTGTTACTCTATTTTCTTTTTTAACTTAAGGGAGTTTAGGTAATCGGAGAAGATAGAAGAAAGTGTTATTTTATTTAACTCCTACATAACGAAGAAAATGATATGATAAATGCAACATATATTTTAGAGAATCCAGATGAATTATACAAAACATGTATAGGATACCTTTAGTCATGTTCATCGAAAATCCTAAATAGCAACCTAAATCCTTCAGAAATTAGTCACTTGGTTTAAAATTCAAATGTTTACTTTACAATGCCTACAAATCTTCGAATTAAATATTCTTGAGGTTTAAATGTTCATTAGAAATTCCCATTTCTATTCAGAATTTCGTTCTTCAGCATTTCTAGTGAGAGATCTTCTAATTCGTAGTATTTAATCCAAAACTGGTAAGTGCGGTCCATGAAACTCTAAGAATTGTTATTATTGTTGTAACTTGGAAATGACGTATTGTGAGTTATTATAACAAATAGCAGTTTATCTATAATTTCTAGTAGCACCTTTTGTAGATTTCTGAACATTTCTGTCTATCTGATAGACTGAACACCGTACGAGTTTAATTATCTTAGAAAAGTTTAAACGAAAAATTGTTTTTTAAAGAACTGAAACTTGATTTACAATTTCCTCATAGATCGCTTTTCGAAAATTATTCATACGGATTATCATTAATCGTAGAAGTATAATAAACAGAAGCTGGTCGAACAAAGATCATAAAGCTTCGACGAATCGATATTTTATCGATTAACTTCGTACGCGGATTATTTATTAGTCGGAGCAACTGAACCGTAGAGAATCAAAATTCATAATGAAGTTACTGCGACGGAACAGCCGTGAATGTCTCTCGAAAGGAAAATTTATCCGCGCACAGTCTTGTTCCGAGTTGAAGTAACCTGTTCTCGACCAGTGTCCATAAATTTTCTCGATTAATTCGAGCGAATCCGGTCTGATGTCGCGATTAAAAACCTCTGAGCAAATCGAATCTCTCCGACGAGATTCTGTAACATCGCGAATTAATTCGTAGAATTATCGGTCGTGTTTTGCAATCTGGACGAGTTACGAATAAATTTGTTCACGACAATCGACTCTAGAATATAGCGAATTAAAATAACTTTGAGTTATGTATCCTGGTATCTGAATCATATAAACGACAGGGATCTGTTTAAAAAAAATAATGACTTGTAATGTTTTGAAAATGTTGAAGAGGATAAAGAAACACGCGTTCAACTCTAAAATGAAATAAAAAGATAATTTTAGAATCTCCTTAACATGCAACTTCCTATTTGATAATATGTTGAGTTTTAAAACTGTTCCCTTTAAAAAATAGAAAATGTGACTTATCATCTTCCTCCCCTCTTTGTCTTGGTATATCTTCACCTAATATACAATGACCAATATATAACTGACTGATTCTCATTGTTAATAACTTTCAAATAAAACAAGAAACAACAGTCGCTTTAATATAAGTCATTTGTTACTACTTGGAAATTGTGTATGGAATATCAGAAAGATGTCCGCCTCTAGTCACTGTCGAAACATTCATTACATTTTCAGGTGGAAAATTCTTTCAACTACTTAATTGCGTTTGGTTTATCGACATGTGCTTTACTATTAAGAAAAGCCCATAAGAAGAAGTACGGTGCAGTTAAATCAGACGATCTATGTAGTCAGATGATATCGCCAAAACGACGATATCGATAGCTTGACTTAATTCGTGTAAGGTCGCCATCATCGGTGAATTTCTTTGACAAAATGCTCTAACAATTTTTTCTCGCTCCTGGAATGTATAACGCTCCATGATTATTTTGCTGTGGATCCATAAAACAATTCCTAAATTGGAACAAAAGATGATGCGTCGTTTCAGAATGGCGAAACCTTGAAATTAGTCAGTTACATATTGTCCATCGCGTACATAGGTAGAAAACCGCATTATTTATGAGATAACGTAATATTTCATAGAATGTGAAAAATATAAAAGTGCACCTCTGGAACACCCACTCTCGAGTTATTAAACTTTCATAAACACTCTCGGATTCCGCTAAACTTATTTTACCAAAGTTAGTCTCGAAACCAAGAACACTTCCAGCGAATCGAAAAGCTCGTTTTTTTTTCTCGAAAAACTTTCGACACCCGTTTCCCTTGAAAATTCTGTCTCTCCGAGCTACGAATTTCTAAATTCAGGTTACGTATTCCTTCAAGACCATTTCTTTCATAACAGGTCCTAGTTTGATTCGACGATTAAAGAGCTGGATCCCGAAACGATCGTCTTAAATGAACACTGACAGCTTCAGGACACCGGTCGATGTTCAAGCATCCATTTCATGCGATTCGATGCAAATTCGAACGTGAAACTCTGCAGGAGGGTGAGCCAATGTATTCGTCCGAGTTCCCCGCGGCGCTGCTTGCGACAGGAATAGCGATAGAACGACGAGTAATTAGGCTAATCAATCGAATTGCATCGGCCTCGTACACGTGTACGTTTGCCGATATGTCCCTGCGCGACGTGGATTCATGACTATCGCCACGGACTTCAAAGGGTCCACCGTGCAACTGTGTGCTAACTTTTCCATCACGATCAACATAAGCACAGCTGCTGCCAAGTAGCTGAAATCGCCTCAACGACGTATTGTAAATGCGAGGAAGTGCTTGATGATTTATTATTTGCCTTCACAAACGCGTATGATTATTAAGTAGCCGAATAAGTTTCTTTCAAATTATGCGATCATGTAAGCTCGTTGATATATGTATTAGATTGTCAAAAAATGGGTTTTACCTTCTAGAAAGTTTTTCGTCTTTTTTGGTAACGTATAATAACGCATAATTTTTACAGATTTACAAAATTTCTACTTAAAATAAGGTTATTCTATATTAGATGAATGCCACAGGTAGAGTTGAACGTATCAGCTAAGACGTAAAATTCCTTTCTTGTTCTTCATGCATGAAATTCAAACCTGTCTCATTAAAAAGAAAAGCCTATTTTTCTTCAACGAGTTTTAAACGTTTTTTCCTAATTCCCTTTAGCATCAAACTAGGACCAGAATTTCTTCTAACATTTCTTTATATGCTAGAAGCTCATAAAAGATTCTCAACAATAGTTAAACCTCCCTTAACTTTCACTGCGAATCTTCAGAACAATCCATAACAGAGAAATGTACATATCTCGATATTCTTATTGCGGCAACTTTTGTTTCCACCGATCGACCCCAATCACAAACTCCATTTCATTGCATCTAAAACGGAGTTTCATCGTAGAAAAGGCGGAAATGGATCCATTTGCGTTCCGGCGGGAAGTTTCGTCACTCGTTTCAAATTCATGCCACGACGGTTAACACCATGATTTAACCATTTATTAGCGAAATTACGTTTGCCGTGCAACGTGGCGGGTATTCCACCCTCGCCAGGGTGGAAGCTACATGTGGATCGCTGTGTGCCTATCGTTTTCGGCAAACAAGCGATTTGGTCGTCGGCGCGGCATCCTTTGAAGTCCATGACAGTGCTCCCATCAAGGCCGTGTCTGCCATATTTCACGTGGAAAACGATACGAGGCTCGATGTTCGCGTGTCCTTCGCGTACGGACATATCTCACTAATTACTAGAGGCGCCATAATTAAATTTAGGAGGTCGTGCTCTGCGTATCATCGCTCTCCGCGTGCTTCGTTAGGCGCCTAATACCTCTCTGCATTCAATTTTTCGATATTTGCATATTGGGGAAAATTTTATTCCTCTTCACTTTTTTGTCTATTCTAGTAGCTTTTCCGTTTCAATTCCTCCTCTTTTACTTGTTGATTTATTTAGCGATGATTTTCTAATTTGTGCTAGTCACTCACAAACGTGTTGTGCATCTTACAGAAAGGTAGTTTTTATTCAAATAAAGCATATATATAACACTCGTCCATAGAATCTAAGGATCTCTACATTTTTCACCGAAAAATTGTCCATCCATAAACTACTGTAACTGTCTGAAGAAAAATCCTACAACACTTTACCTGAGATTATTCCAAAATATGATATATTTACGTTCGCAATTCCAAATTGAAGCTTTTTGAAAACGCTTTCGTGTTTAAAAATGAAAGAAAGGACTAAAGATGTCTCTGTTCTAAAGAAATTTTTACGAATTCAGAATTTACAAAATTTTATACGAAGAGAATTCGGTATATAAAACTACAATAACACGAACCGTGTTACCTCTATCGCTACATTTATATCGTGAATATATAAGTTTCCTTAATAAAGAAACGAAGAAATCGCCATCACTGAGTCGTAGCGTTAAAACCTAATTAAAATCCAGTCGATACGATCGAGGGAAAAGGGAAAGTGGTAGGCTCGGCTTAATTTAATCTTCGCTTCGATCTGAAATGGAGCAACGAGCTTCGCTAGACGCAACACGCACACTGATTATCGCAAGCGAGATTATCGGGTACGTCTTTCGTTTGCAAAATAGCCACTGGCTGGTCGATAATGGGACAGAGATAACCAGGAGTACCGGGGCAAGTGTCGTCGGCTGAAGATAACATTCCTAGAGTTCAGGTAGCGCTCGTGAGTGCTGAGTTAACGTGTCAACCGGTAATGAAACGGTTACTCTCGCAATTCCAGCAAAAATGTTTCTCTTAGATCTTTCCCTTGTAAACGTCGTGAAATAATTTCAGATAGAGCAATGATTTCTGTGATATTTATACCCAAATTTTTAATCTTCAAGTTACAGTTAGTTTACCGCAGATTCTACGTTTCGTTTTCTATGCAATTGGTTCGTATTTTCCAATCTTTTTTGTTGAAATTTACGAGTTTTATTGAATTTGGAAAATTTCCCAAGGTATCGTTTCTCTTCACCGTCTTTAATTTTTTTAAATCGATATTACGAGAGTTGAAGGGTTAATAAGTGAAGCAAAACCTGTTTTTTACGTTCGTAAAACTCGAATCCGAAATTTTGCAAGATATCGAAACTCCTGAAACCCGGACGTTTATTCCCTTTCTCCAAAAGAGTATCGGTTTCGCCAGGAATTCAAATTCGAGGAAATTTTGAACCGAAAAAATATGAAATCATATCAATTGCAGAAGGCATAAAGTTTAAATAAGCTGCATTCGATTACTATTATGATAGCTAAATAAAAATAAATTCACGTCGTCACAATATCTTTGTATATTATTTGTACAAATCATTATCTACCTGATAGTTTCGAGGGTTTTGAACCACGAAAGAATTATACAGTGTCCTGGTTGATAACCGTTTAGAACAAAAAATTGATGGTGATGTAAAAATCCTTGCCGGCCCTAAAATAGTCCCCTATCAGTGGAGATGCACCTGCGTATCACTGGTGTAATTATTTCTAATTAGCAGCAGCGATACGCGTGATCCTCCGATCAATTAAACTCCGGTAAAGGTGCGCGTGCCAAGCTTTTTTCTCGCGAACCTCGTGCAACCGCATTGTACACGTTAATTAACGCGCAACGCACGCTCGTATAATCGCCATGGTTTTATTCGCGACTTATCACAAACCCTTAATTAACGACGAAACTATCGGCCCAGTCGATGATCCGCCATTTAATCTGCTAGAACTATTTTTCTACCACGACGATAAGATCGAAAACCAATGGAACGTCAAAGCGAGTGTTCAAAAGTTGCAACGCCCTGAGCCGTGAGATTTCAGGCAATATTTTCGTCCCGCCAGGAATTCCGCAAATACCGACGCGTTTCACCAATTTTTCACTCTCTATAGCTTTAAACAGACACTCCGAGGGAAGATACATCCCGTACACGTTTCGCCATTTATTCGAACCCTTCGATTGACTTCTTTGGAAGTTTTCAAACTGTACAAATTGAACAAAAATACGTCTAACGATTTCTTCCTCCATTCCTCTTCTCATATGACGAATGTTACATAAATTTTGTATTTTTTACTCATAGCGCTGATATATTATTGCATTCTCAGTATACGTATAATGCACGTATATTTTATGTACATGTTGAGAATTGTGGATCATAATTGCCGAAATAAAAGTAAAGGAACATTAAGGTTACACTTGGAATTCATATTAAAATAGTTTTAGATTTATTTAATAAACGATTTCCAGGATCTTCGTCGAAATACATTTGCACGCGTCTCAACACTCTCTTTGTCTCACCATCTTCCACATGACACTGCCAACGGACCAGTTACATTCATCTGTTTTTCGAGACGCTGTACACACACATACTTTCATACACTCATATTCACATACGTGTGTCACTACTACGCGGCTAATCTAGTCTAGCACACAAAATTATACATATCTCAATAGTACATATATTTTATGAGAATAGCAACTTGTTTACGCTTTTACTAATATAGTTCATATTTCACATTGATATCGTAGTATTGATGACCATCATTTATTTATTTTAACAGGTACCACCGTTTGAAAAAGTCAATACAGTTAAAGATGAATAAATAATATGCATAACAAGACGTGAAAACAGCGCTAAGATATATCGCGTGACGTAAACTGTACACGATTTATAAAACAGCGAAGAGAACAGCCAAAAAGGTCAAGCCGATGAGTATACGAGCTGGCCTGACTACACATACGAGTTAATACAATCATTAACAGTAACGTTGGCTCGACATGGAGATACATGGAATAATGAGTGCCTGCTGAGGGCCCTAAGCGGGCCATTAAACTGAACTAAACTGAGGATGTCAGGGCATTCAAGATGGTAATTCAGAATTTTGGAAAGAAATGACGAGTCGGATATAAGCATAGGTCATTGAACGATAGGAAGTCCGAGTGAACTTAGAACTGCGCCATAATCATAGTAAGTTCTCGAGATTAGCTTTTGAATTTTACGGGTAACGAAGCGCAAAAGCTTATGTTGAATTCTTTCCATGAAGTATATATGATCTTAACGAGATTCAAGTTAAGAACGAAGAAAAGACGAATAAAGGATTTTAAAGACGTTAGATATTATTAAAGTTAAATGCTGTTCTGACGGTGAGAGCTTGGCGAGCATAGTGAGAGATTGGGAGCTCTGGGAGTTCTGAGAGAGAATTATATCACATAATCTTCTTGATTATTAACATCAATTATTTACGACGAAAACTCAGATAAAGTTTAAACTAGCATACAATATCGTATTATATTACTTTGTTGAATAGTTTCCTCTACTTTAAAATGTTGATAACATTCTCGACTGTACTTTGCTCCGAAGTATCCTTCATAGAAAAATTAATTCCATAATGAATAATTTTTTATTTCATCCTAGCCATTTAAAACTAATTCTTTCCCCGGTAATCCTTCAGATCACTAAAGAAACGATTCACGATTGTTTTTCCTTCAAGTTTTTAATTAACCTTGTGGTACCTACTTAACGGTACAAAAGCGACGTCTTCGCGGTACAATATCGTCGCGGAAAATATCGCAGACGGTACCAAAGGAAACCAGCGGACGAGTGGCAGGCCACGCTAATTGCAATAACAATAGGCCGCCGCTTTGAAACTTTCTCCTCGGCTGACCGTGTACTGAACCTTGAGGGGCTCCTAATTAGCAAGAACACGTACCGCTCGTGCAACCTCCTCATTCATAAATTCGTCCGCCATTCATGTTGAGGATCGGTGTACGAGTTCCTGAGGTCACAAGCACGTACGTCGATTTCTTCAGCGAGAACCACTAAATACGATCGCGAATGAAATAACTCGATGAAACTGATTCGTTGAGCATGTGTATATCGTTGCTTTGCTTCTAAAAATAACGATCGCCAGCGGCTCTTAGATTTTATCGTTGATGTTTAATGGGACGCAAAAGAAATTACTGAAAAAGTGGAAAGGATCGCTAGCTTTATGAAACTGGATTTATCGAGACAAACGAATTTAGTTCTTTTGCAATTGATAATGAGTAGATTTGTTCAATTTTATACAAACTTTATTATACAAACAAGATATATTTATATATATACAACTGACAACATAGAATCTAAATTCATGTTTGCCACATCTTCTAACTACTGTTACGTATACTTTACATATTAAATACATCCTGTGTATTTTTGCGCGTATAAATTCCCCATAAATGCATAAACAGCCGCAGTCTAATAATTAGATAACGTATATATTGATAAAATTGTTGCAAGAAGCAGAACTTTAAAACACAAATGTAAATTCTACTTTTATGACGTAAAAGAATTCCAAACCGTTCCACGTATATCTTCCAGAAATGAAAATCATATTTCGATAGACGATTTTTCCAGCTGTTGACCAGTTGGCTGTTGCGACCTCTTTGAAAATTTTGAGAAGTGTGTGTGTAAAATATGTCGCCAAAAGTAAGCGATGATGAGTATACTCGTCAAAAACAACTAACTGGTTAAAGGTATAATACACTGAATTGTTTTGTAGTACGTTAACAGAACAAAGGATTTACCGTGTTTAATTAAAGAGACGAATGTTTCATTGTTATATTCCAATACCTGGACACACCACTCCCTGATATACTGAAAATTACGTGCGATTTAAACAGAAACGACGATAATTCCGTGCTATTGTACAATATCCCCCATGTCAAGTATCTTCGACATCGAAACAGACAGCAGCACTTAGCCATAGAACTTTGACACGGGGATGCAATCGTATCGACAGCGATTATTGCTCCCGTCGTTCAAGCTACGTTTTCTCCTATCCGGAACACAATATGAGAGTGTCCATCAGGAAGAGAATTCGTCCAAATTTCCGAGGGCAAATTGCTCCTCGTTTCCACCAATTCTATTCTATCGTTAAACTATTCTGTTCGACTTAACTTTGCCAAATGTGAGGGCTTTGAGAAACAGAGGAAATTATTTCACGCTATTATGACATATAATTTTTAGCACAACGATCACTCACGATCGCGAGATTAACAAGAAATATTAATAGCAAATGTTTGTTGGAAAATTTGTATACTCTGCAGTGCTTTTACTAGGAAATTTTAATAATTATTTTCCATACTGGTCACAATATTTTTCACATAGAAATAATTCATCTTAGATTTGTTTCATTATAATTAGTTGCAGAAGTTTCAAGGCTGTAATTTATCAAGTAGTATCGATAATCAAGTAGAAATGTAAGGTAGGTATATTAACAAAGAATAGACGATCGAATTTGAAGAGGTCGTAAAGAAACGAATATCTTTCACGAAATCTGAAGCACCCAACAACAGCAATTTGTCACGTGCCATATCTTTATGTTGGTACTTATTCCTTGCTCTCTCTGTTCGCGTCTACTCTGAGCCTTTTAAAATTTTATACGTCTCGCGATAACAATGGATAAGTCCGAGGGAAATCCTTTCGATTAATGACGCCACAGATAACCTACAACTAGGGTCAACGTCACCCAGATATGGACAGTTTTACCCGGGATATCCGGATATTATCAGATCCTGGTTACTATGACCTCTTTGTGGGTGAGAATTTGTCCTAACCTAATTTTCGAATACCTTTTCTGAAACTACCTGTAGAAAAGATACGTCAGTTTCAACTTGTTATTCGAGACATCCCTCAATTGAAAATGTCTATAATCGCACGATTATAGAAACTTCGATCCTCAAGATGTAATCTTGTAATAAATCCTTGAAGTATAAATACAACGTAAGTTATTTCTAAGAGAAATGAAACGACACGTAAGAAGATAGGCGATAAATAAATTATTGTATCCAATAAATTGGTAATTTTCAGCGAGAAATTAACTCGTCTTCCCCGGTCAACAGGTTAATTACACTCATTCAATCAACGTATTCTGATGTATTTATCACGTCATATTTGAATTACTCAAAATAATTACTCGTCCTATTTAATTATTCCACCAATCAACAAAATATTTGCCTGCGCCGTGATGCTATAAAACACTTTCTAGAAAATGTATCGATTAAAACTATTACAAAATATCGCAAGGTATAAACGAAACTCTTCTATTTCGCCCGTAAACGAAGCGGTTACTTCTGCCAATGGTTCGTCATAAATAAACAAAATTTCTCTCAAGGAAGGAACCAGGCTTCTGTTTAATAGCTGACACGCTCTATGGATCGTTTCGCTTTGATCACTCGTTATTTTCCTCGTTGCTGCAGCCGGAACAGCTCTGCAGTTTCGCGCGAGGAAACATGTAAGTCACGTTACGCCTTTATTGTGCCTTCAACGATGTTACGAACATTTTACTTCTACACATTTTTCTTGTTAACACCACGAAACAAAGAACCACCGAGAAAAGTTGCATCGGCAATCAGTTATGCCTGTTTCTTCGTTGCAGAAGTAGAAGAACCACTTCTCAGTGCCTGGAAAACTTCCGTACTCGATTGCGCGAACTTTATCTCGAATTCTTTCGACGTGACCCGTCGATCCCATCGAATCACCGCCAACCATACCCTGCTAATTTCGTTTCCGGTCGATGGTAACTTCGATCAAGTTTTCGGTAAACTGGATAAAACGGACTATCCACTGTGAAAAAAAACCACTGCTCTATAATTACATGATTTGATACTGTGAATATAGACATTTTGGATATCATAGAATTGTACTTGATTTTTTTTAATGAATCTATTTATGTAACTAAGGGATTTGTGATATTTAAGTTACGTTATGAAGATTTCTCGTGGTACAAGCTAAAACTTTAAATAGAACGATGTCTTAAACACAGACAAACCTGTTTAACGAAACATCTGTTTCTTGAAATCAATTTTGTTGCAAAGTCTAATTGAAAATTCGACAAGATAACTTTGGAAGATTAATTTTCGAAAATTCATTTAGTGAAAAATTATTTAATTCCTTCAACAAAATACTTTCACGGAGGTTGTGGTTTTTATAATATTTGCTCATAGATTTGTACATATATAAGTCGTTTAGAAGGCATATTTGTCAGCTGCATGGTAATGATGTCGCAAACGCTGCTTTTTATATTCTATATTTACCTTGTAATTTACTATTACTTGTGTCATTTTCTAGTGATAAATGAATTCATGGAGGTAAGTGATTTGTTTTAAGAAATGAACATTAATCTTACGATTATGTAATGAAACTGAGAAATTGATAAAAGGAGTTTGGCTTTTGAGAGATCCATATGGGGGCTACAATGTTGGCATAAAAACTACAGGTTTAAATTTTACAGGAAGAAATTTCAATAAACATGGAAACGTTGGGGCTGTGTCGAAAATCCACCATGCCATGGGTACATTTTCATGAATCCTCCCCGAGGAAACCTGAACGCTCGTAGAATATGTTAATTACAGTAATCAAAGAGCGGAACTAATTGAATTGAACGAGGTAAAAAGTTTCAGGCCGAAAATTAACATAAATTAGAAGAGCTATTAAAATCTTTTTTAGCCTGTTCCTGGGGCTGCAAGCTCGACTGGGTGTTTCGTAGCTGGTCGATTGGCCAAACGGTACCTAGATACCAGTGTCAGATACCAACGTCAATTTGTACCGATTCACCGAAAAGATTTTATCGTTATTGAACCGGCTCGTGTGTTTCCTTCCAATGTTCGCGTTTCAGTTTATTTAATTTCCTGAAAACATTTTCGCGAAAAACATCGGTCTCTGTTTCGCGAAATGGACACTTGCATTTAGGAAATTAAACCGTCTATAAATATAATAACTCGTCCCTTCCCTTTTAACATGTATCACTCGTATTTTCCAACCAAAATCACTCGGTGGGATTATTCATCGTAAAAAAGAGAATTACTCAACGAATCCGTCATTTTGTTCAACCTTAATTTCTCGCTTAAAAATATAGTTCTCGAAGTAAAAATCATCCAAAAATGTATATACGTATAATTATTTTAATTTCTTCGCTTTAGAATATTACTATTTTTTAATTCTTCTCGTCAAGAGGTATCACGCTACGATTTAAAAAAGGTCACAAATTTGACATATAATAAAACGAAATAGTGCCTAATCTTCTTTTAAAAATACAAAAGTCGTTAGCTTGGAGCTCATGTTCGCACGCTTTCTCCAGTTTATATAGAGCCGAAAAGTCGCCGAACAGCTGTTCGACAAAAGCTACGTCACGAAATTTCACTTGCGCAACTACGCAACGCGTGCTGTGTAGAGCTCGCATAGGAACAATCAAAGTACTGTCCACTGTGATTTATAACGTCCCCACTCGATGAATAGGACCTTAATCAACTCTCCTACCGCGATTAATTATTATTCGTAACGGCGGCACACACGCGCGTGCCACCAAACCGCTAGACACGTCAATACGCATCGCGTCCAAAGGCCTCCACTTTGCTCCACCAAATTATTCATTCCTTCCACAACCTTGTTTAACCCTTATTTGCAATCTTAAATTGACATTTTCATTAGGTGTACCAGTTGAATTTGCACACGAGTAATTACTAGTTATTTATTTTACTTCTCAAAATGTACGTTTTATAATTTGTATAAATTCGTTTCTTTCTACTTTCAAGTGTATTTTATGATGTACGATTAATCACACAAGGGGAAAGTGTTATTCGAATCAGAAAACTCTATTGTATCACTAAACCACGGATTTTGATGTAAATTCGTTTAGAATCGTGCGATATAGTAAGAGAAGGATATTAAATTTGAAAAATCTTGCAATATCTTATAACGTATCACACTGTGACCGGATTAAATAAAAAGATACATGAAATACATGAAATAGACACACAGAGTGCAAAGGATTATTCGGTATAATTGCACGAGTGTTGGCGAGAGTTGGTCGAAATTCGAGTTAATGGAGGCGGCGGTAATTACGAAATAATATAAAAGTAAACCGAAAGTATTCCACGGACGCATGAATTTCAGTTGCGCCACTATTTTATCCCTATATTTTATTACCCTTTTATTTGACCGCGAGCCGCGGAGTGTTCGTAATTAAAATTAATTCGCTCGGCCGCAAAAAACCTTCGAATATTTCCAGCCGGCTAGGCTACGTGGAAACCGCGTAAAAAGTCTTTCGCCGCCGTCGTAATGCACTCATTTCCATCACGAATTTCCATGGGATCCTACGTGTAGACGAATTGAAAGAGCATTGTACGCGACCGTTGGATTCCGCTCTGTAGAGGTTTTCGTTGAAGTCGATCAAAGAACTGATTGCTCGCGTGAAAGAAACGAATTATTTCGGCGGATTATATGAATACGAATTTATACCAAATACTTGACCAGTCGTCCTAATTATGTTCGTATCCACATTAAGCTACAACGAAACGGAATCAAGAATGAATTAATAATCTGAATAATTATACAGTTCAGTAAGTTAGGATCATTTTTACGAGCATTATCGTATCATGAAAACAAGAGATCAATCAAAGAAGCTGATAACGCTAATTAATCTTTTCTTGCTTAAAAAAAAAAAAAAAAAAAGACTGGAATCAAATAATCGAAATTGAGGAACGTCACTAAAGTAGATACAACTACCATAATAACCACGAAAAACATGGATAGCTCTTTTAATATGGTCGTACGTGGAACTTAATAACATCGCAGCTGGTAGCTTCTAAATATCCCGAAATTAAATTTTTGTCCAACCACCCTTTAATTAAAAGGCACCCCGTCAATGGCATCAAACGAAATTGCACTTAGTTTGATATAGAGAGAGGACAGTGCCAAAGTATTCTAGGTTCCCCTAATTTTCCCTATCGTAGTGTTAATAATAAAAGAAAGAATTCGAAGAAAGAGCGTCCAGTTGAGCGAGTGTGGCGAAGAAAGTCGACTGATTAATCGCATGCAAATGCCCTGTGACGACACCTCGAAGAAGTTTAATATGTACTTTGTCAGAAAACGTGTCCCTGGGCCTGCTAAAGGTCGAACGAACATGCTGTAAAAGGGATTTCATCATA
Organism: Bombus vosnesenskii; assembly: GCF_011952255.1. NCBI lineage: Eukaryota > Metazoa > Arthropoda > Insecta > Hymenoptera > Apidae > Bombus > Bombus vosnesenskii. The sequence continues at coordinate 175,954 of NW_022882976.1, read as the reverse complement.
CTTTCAACCGTATCTAAAGCTGTTTTTCCGCATTACCTAACGTGAATCAATAACGTAAAGAGGCAACTAACGTTGTAAATTGTTTCTGGGCGATTAGGTGGAATGTACGGTCTATTAAGGCTGTCGCTTATTTGAAAGCATAATATATGAGCTTCTCAGAAGTCAAAATGATTAACTTTTTCTGAATTTCTTAACTTCGTTGCATAAGTATAAGATTAATATTCGATTATCAAAAACATGGATGGCTCGTTCATTACGAGAAAATGTCATAAATAATAGTGAATTCTAAGGTAAATTTAAAAAACAATGTTTATATCAACATCATCGTTTTTCTGTATTTTTCAATTTATACAGTCGATTAATGTGGCTTCTAAGTAGGTCACACGAATGACATCAGACAAATGTCGATAAATTTACATTATACGTTTGAGACCAGGTCGACTTAAGTTCGTTAAAATTGACCCAATTGAAGAATCTGGTTCTCTAACTATATCAAAAGTGGATTTGTCATGTTTATTCCGTGTGCTCTTCAAATAATTAACTATAGCTTCGACATAATAACAGAATGCTACGAACGAAATATTTATTTCCTTAATGAAATCATTATTTTTTTTTAAATCCTAACACGTTCCAAATGTTCCAGCGAAAATATACATCGTGTGAATTTCCAACTTTACTTTTTTTACAATTATGTACACAATTATAGGTTTCTAGGCTTCATCTATGGCAGAAAGTTAACAGCGCCAGAAAGAGTTTTCACACGAATTCGACAATGGGACTTCGCTTTAGCCATAATCGACCCTAAATACCGTAGAAACGAAGAAACGGGCACGGGCAAAGCGATAAGTCGTTAGAATTGCCGGCGACGAAAACGCGACACGCCGCGAAACGTCGTTAATTTCGGAATAATCGCCGCGTATCGACGCGAGCGGGTGCGAACGTTCGCTGTCGCCTGCTGCTCGCTCCAATTTAATATGGAAATCCTGCGCTACGCCCTATCGAGAAAATCAATTACGTCTAATGAATACAACATGAAGGGTTAAAGGGTTCGGCAGGAATCTGCGCGCACTTTTCCCCCGATTCGAGTGACGTTCGAACGGCGAGAAAGAACAGGGTGAAAATTTCCAGTCGAATTGCGGCGGCCGCGACAACGTTTCCAAGATCATTTGATTAAACGTGACTGTTTTTCGAACGAAGCTAAATGGTGGCGCTGGAATGAAGTCAGTTGGAAAAGTTATATAGCCAATTAATGAAATCTCAGCGCAATTTGAGGGTTAAATCACGCGTCCGATCCGTCCGAACTATTATCGTGTGAATTTTCATACTTTCTTATCGAATGGAATATGAGATAGCATCGCTTTTCTGTTAATTACGATTTTATAAAATATTGGTCGTTTCTTTTAGTATAAGATTCCCATAATATGACAGATAAGTGCAAACGTTATACCCATTACTCATTTCTAATTTTATGACTAACTTCTGGTGAGAGAGAAATTATGTCTCATTTCTGACGAGAGGAAAATTATGGCTCATAATTCTAAATACGCAGCTATATGATGCTTACAGTGGGAACGAAAGAAAAGAAGAGAAAACGTAGAAGCATATAATCAAGGAGCGGAGAAGGAATTTTAAATTTAATGAATATACCGCTTTTTTTTTAAGACGTAGAAAGCGTAATATAATTATCGTGCGTTGTCAGTTGGAAATTAAAAGAACATTAATAATGAAAGAAAGGACAGAAGGATTTAATGCGATATTTCGACTAGAAACTAACAAACTACGTTGATTTCAGACGCGTTGGTAAGCTGTCGTTAGACGATGGTTACAGTATTTTCACACGTTACGACTTATTCCATTATGGTTACGTCTAATGAATACAACATGAAGGGTTTAAGGGTGTTCAACAAAAATCAGCGCGCGTTTCAACCCCATCAAAAACACAGCTAACTGAATTCATGGTTGAGTGGGTCGAAGAAATGCGATTTGTCAAGCTGCGAACAGCACTGGACCGCATTAAGAAACGCCGTCGCGACATCAATTAAAGATTACACAGTATTCAACCCTTTCACGAGCTGGCGGCTAATGGACTTTAAACATTAAACGAATTGTTAGCATTGCTAACGTTAATACGAACATTATCACGCGGCGACATAAAAATAAAAAAAAGTCAAATCCTAACGTAATCTTCATATGCATCTCGCCAAAAAATTCATCAAAAGGCTGCATTATTCTATTCAATTTAACAATTATAACCAGTGGCGTGCCAGGTGCGTGGCTTATCTTATCCTTCGATAAATAATATAACAAGCTCAGCTGGAAAGAGTTAAAACTAACGTAGTATGGGCAAAGAAACTGTTTCGATGCATCGAAACAACTCGAGTTCTTTTCTCTTCTTGAAGCTCTTAAAATATTTGCCTCTTAACCGAGCGACAAAGGCCATTTAAACAGCTGATCCTCGCTTATTTCGAGCAGCATGTAACATACGAAGACAAATCAAAGAAACCGTTTCACAGACACGCGGACGTGCACTACAGTCTAACCAACTTCTATTTATTTAACCGAGATTCCGTCATCTTCCTTTTGTTTGCCCTTTTAGAAAGAAGTAAAAATTCGGTGGTGGTTTTCGTAAGTACTAACCAATACCGTCGTGGTTCACTCGGTTGGCCGAGTTCCCCAGTCCGAATGAGTCGTGTAAACAGTGTCTAAGCAAACGGTCGCGTGAAAAACGGGCGGGTGCAAGTTGAACGACCGATGGAAAACGAATGAGGATCCACTTACCTTCGCAGGGTCAGACTTTTCGGACTCGTCGTTGAAGGTCTGCGAGCCACGAGACATGGTGTTCCTACGGGGTGTCGTGGTGCCATCCTGCGAGGGGCGGACAAACTCGATTCTGCCACCCTCGACGACGATGTTCGGGGCTGGTGGAAAATTCTCTGCGTTACCGAGCGGATCGCAGTAGCCTAGGAGCCCGGCTTTCTCCCCGTACAGGGGGTGAATTTGTCTGCAACAGTCGGTAAAGACGCGCCACTGTTAGAGGGTTGCAAATCCAGATGGAGTTTTCAACTTAAATTCTAGAACGAGAGCTGATACCAGAGAAGGAGCCGCAGGTTTCCGGTGAAAGTCTCCTCACGAGGAATTTAAATCGTTAGCTGAGTGGCCTGAACAATGAATCACGAGCGAATGAGCAACCAATTCGAACAAGAGATATTGTAAATTTGCACGTGAATACGGATAATTCGTACGCGGCGAGAATTTCGAGGCGAATCGAATTGATCGCGCCGAGGTGAAAGCTGCTTTTAATCGGGACATTTATCGATGAAACTGCAGGCTAACGAAATTAAAAACCGACTGGCGTTTAATCGTCCATCGGCGATGCATTCTTCTCCCTGCCGTTTTCCGATAAAACGGAACGTTCGCTTTTGCGCGCATATGATCTCCAATGATTTAATATTCCATTCGTCTCTGTCCTCGTAGAGAGTAAACGAACCGCGAAAATGCGCCAACAGCTCTAAAAGTATTCGACCAGGATTGAATCGCCAATTTAAGGGAATAAATCTGACCGCTAGCTGACTCGAGGCTCGTTGAAATTCAAATTGGTAAATGAAAATTTGCGAAGTACTTGCTTTGGAAACCAAATAGAAGATAGTAGACGATACGATTATCAATCGGGAATTTGAAATGCAAAACGATCCAATTATTGATTTTACGTACTGCGTACGCGTAATGGGGAAAAATAGCAATCCGATTCATTGGTGATATGGAAACCGTATTCACTAGCTCGCGAAAGTATTTAAACACTTGTTATAGAAAGCTTCTATGAATATATTGTGCCTGTTTGTCGCTCACTAGCATCGTATTGCGACACGACTGCCATTATTACACTGGTTTTCAAATCAATCTAAAGATGTATACAGAAATTACAAGATATTTATTGCAAACGTATATTTAATAAAAAAACTAATATACAGTATGAATAGTTATCTTAAAACAAAGTAATAGTAAAGCGTTAAATATGATCCCATTGAATATTAAGGTTTATTAATATAGTGTATCGTTAGCTATTTCAACATTTTGATGATCTTTATAAGATATATTATACTTGAATTTGAATATCTTGTAATTTCTAAATGTATCTCCAAATTGGTTTTAAACTTCACCGATATAATCATGACAATCTTAAAGCAAGGCTAATCAAATTTTGGAATACGTTCCGTAGAATACGCATAATATATAAAAATAAATAAATAGTATCTACAAACTTAGAATACTATCGTGAGACCGTGTACGTAGGTAGAATTAATTAACAGAATTAGTTCATATAAAATAAAAACGATGTTGACAATATAGTGATCGTAGAACCCCGATTACGTGGGGAAGGTTTCTTGATGCGGTCGCGACGACGATTAAAACCGCTGCCGTTCTGGTCGATGAGATAAAAACTACGGGGAGGAAATTACATTACCGCTAGTTGAATTTTCACGGCAGACGCTCACGGCACATCACGACTAAAAGGACAGTGCATACGCAATTCTCGCTTTTTCTGCCTTTTGTAACGTGAGCTCGACCGAGTAAAAATGTTTCGCAACTTTGGGTCTAACGTTGCGCCGGCGCGACGATGCACGCGATACTTTACTGAATTAACGCATAACGTCTTTCTTGCGAGCGAATGAGTTTCATTAGCAACGGGTTTCGTAACATTTTTGTAACTGGCATTTGCGCTCGTGTCAGTGAACTCATTTAATTTTCCTGTTTATTTCATTGAAATCACAGCTTCGCAAAGAATTGTGAATCAGCATTGAATTTATTATACAGAGCGAAAAATTTCTTACGGCCAAGTTATTTCAACATGTCCTTTAAGTACCTGTAGATAAGAAGATGTTGTATGAACATTAATCGTTTGAAGTTTTTACAAATTATAATAAAAATGCGATACATAAAGAAAACAATACTCTTGAAAACCAACTGATTTTATCCATTAGATTTTTATTTGTAAGGAATTTTGAAATTCTTATTTGTAAGCCATATTGAATAAGAATTTATACTTGTGGTTAACTAATAAAAAGAATCGATTTATCCATTGAAATGGGACAGGATGAAATTTGTACAATAATAAAATCAATAAATTCATGCATCTTATATAACCATGTTATTCTTGTTTTAACAACAAATGGTGAAGATTTTGAAGAAGCGATTATTAAGCAATTCTCATCTTGTACCATAGAAATCTCAAGTTACCGTCCTCTTTATACTTCATATTTTTGTTATAACATTTTAATAAATTTATACTCATAAAACACACTAGAAAAGGAAACTCAAAGTTTGACTAGAAGAAGCAGGGAATGCGTATATTAAATTTTCCGGGTTAAGCTTGTGTAACAGGTTAATTTGTTAAGGCATCAAACTTAAGTAGAGTCGCATTTTTTAATCAGGTAAAGCGTACCAATTCGTGTATTTTAGAGATTGAGGTCAAGTTGGACCTGTTCCATGAGTTACGTAACTAGCACTTCACTCTATTGCATTGCAGCTGAGAAAAAGTTTAAAGTTGTGAGCACTTATGTGTCAATGTGTCGTCAAATGAAACATGCACCGCTGCTTTTTTATTAAGTATCAAGTTCATTCTATTTCTATTTTTATTTTTATTTTTTTTAATAACGAATCCAATCTTGTCGATTTAATTTTTAAATTATTTCCAGCGTTTCCTATGGAAAGCTTTTTAATAGTGAACGACGGCCTAATTCTCACGGATGCGATTGTAATATATTGTAGAACACTCTGACATCACGTAATGCATTACACCAGTTTTATACATGCATTTCAATGCAACGCGCGGTTATTGAGCAACCGGAAAACTGACCGACTTAACCACGCAACTTAAACGCTGACAAAGCCATTTGGTTGATTATTCGTTCACGCTTGGCGCCGATTATGCGAGGAGTGCATTTGCGTATCAACGACAGTAATCTTACGAAGGCTCAACTTTGATACAATTACAAAGAGATCGACTAATAGCACATCCATTTTCACACGTTTATCGGACGCCACTCTATAGAAACTTACGTCTTACGTCTATTAAAAACGTTTTGCTATTGTGACAACAATAGTAACTGACAGACCGAGACTTTGACATTATGCTATTAAGCGTATTAAAATATGTATTGATATATCTCTAGCATGTACACGACATGTACATACTATACTTTCAAAGAAAATTAAAGTCCATTATCGAATTTCACGTTATTTGAAAGGCGCATTTATGAAATGATTTATTAATAAAGTCACAATAACAGGAGAAGACGAAATATTTATGGAAATCTGAAAAAGCAGAAAAACCGTGCACCGACATAGCATGAAATCGTAATTTCGTGGACGAGAGAATGAGTAATCGGTTTATCGTGGATTCATGGATGTTTCAAGAGAACATAAAACCAATAGCACTCTCTGCACACAAACCACATTATTATGTTTTAATAAAAAAAAAAAGAAAGATACACCAAGGATATTGGTTTTTAAGAAGCGTATAAAGTGACCTTTTATCATTTACGCTGAATCATCGTAAAAGTTTCCATCGAATTTGAACTGACGTGAAATTGAACGCGATAAAGCGCAGTGCCGATTTCAGATTGTAATAGAGCCACGAAAAGTTGAAGAAATCCCATAAATTTTACCTTTATTACTCGAGATGAAGAGTATTTTTATGATATTCGTTTATTCGAAATCAAATAATCATTTATATCTGCCAAGATTTGATCGAAATGTTCATCCAATAGCAAATATTTATGTCACGTTCCAATTTCTGAAATATTTAATAATAGCTTGAATACAATGAAAAATGTTTGCGCTGAGAAATTTTTCGATAAAAAGAACAGCACGACGTTTTAATATTCCAAAGAAGAATGAAATTTTTCAATTTACAATATCGTACTGACATTCGACGAAGCTATTTTACAACTGACCTGTTAGCACTAGGTCAGCTGAATTGATGAACACAAATAGCACTGCAAGTTATGCGAACGATGCAACCACGCGAAACGATCGTGCAAATATTTCGAGGAGAATTTCGAGGGTAATGCTCAGGCGTACACGATCCATTGGATTGTTAACTGGCTACTGGCCGACCAAAATTTGCAAGCGAAACTGAGCAATTTTGGTAAACTTCGAACATTAATCGTCTGGAATAAGATTTACAGCAGAGAGTGATTTTCTAACGTATGTTTCACTTTGCCCACGACAAAAATGAAATGCATTAATAACAAACAAATTTTTAAATTATACATGCATATCTGAATAAAAAATTCCTTATCGTCGCTTCAATTTCACAAATAAATTTCCAAACTTTTATATGAAAAAGAGAAACTTCCTTAAATAAGAATCAATATTAAAACTTAACTAATACATTGCGACTCTAGTTACGAAACAAGTTTTACTATTCTTTTTCTCCGCAGAATAATCCATACGCTATTGAAAACCAGCAACATATTTTAATTAGACGGTGGAACGAGTTGCCCTCTAATTATGACTGCTTTCGAGTCTCTCGCGTCTCGTCGTTTTCATATTCCCGCCATGGAATTTTCCTTTTCTTTCTTTCTATATTCTTTTTCTTTTTTACTGCTCTCTCGCTGCGCTCACGGGCAAAGCGAAACACACATGAGCGAGGAAAAAGAGAAGAAGAGCGAGAAAACAAAGGAAAGCTACGTGAATGCTTGATAATAAGTGGTTTAGCCGGGAAATGCGATAGGGTGAATCTCTCTCTCTCTCTCTCTCTCTCTCTCATCAGGTGGCGAACAAGAGTTCACGGGGGTTCGATTCCGCCGTAGTTGACAGAGCCAAGGGCTCGAAATATCACATGTCGACGAGGAAATAAAATAGGCGTTTCAGTGTGCACGGCGAATGGTTTATTGTTGCCAGGCTTATCGAACGTCAAGCCTTCGTCGAGGGGTGAATCTCGGTGGGTAGAGGATGAAATGTACCAGCACGGTTAAAAATAGAATTTCCTGAGTACGCTTCAGGAACTACGGTTTATTAGCACTTCGAACGCAAATACGATGATATTAAATCGGCAAAGAACCAGTTGCCTTTCAACTAATTGAATTAATACAATTACGAAGCTTCCGCCGTTGTTCGATACGAATTTTCAATTGCATCCTATGTATTCCAGAGAATAATAATTCATAATGATAATATGATTGTAGTAAATTAATCCGACAAATGTTATCGATAGCATCGAAGTCACTTGGGACATGACTTTTGTATTATTTCTGAATTGCGCTCTCTTGAAAATGAACATACCTGGCTGAACACGGAATACATTATGTATAGATTACGAACATAATCTTTCAAATTACTTTCATGAATTATATACTAAGAGCACAGTTCCGATTGATATAGATACATCATAGCCTCTCCTTAATGTAGGTCGAAGCCCTTCAGAAAGATGAACAGCCCCGACCGTGAGAAACGGAGTCCTTCGACACTGCTTGGCCAAGTTTTCCAATTAACCCATGTTTATTACGCGGGAAATCGAGGTCGAGGTTTTTCATTCGCTTTCAAAGGGTGAAAAAAGGCTGCAATCGCAAAGTAGCTTACCTGGGTGATGGTATGGGACGAGGCTTATCAAGCGCCAGATCCGAGCTCAGGGGCGAATCAGGTCCGCGGACGCTGGAAGCCCTAGGCAAACAGAATTATCGTTAGCTCGATTGCTATTCGGAAGCCAATAACGTATAAAGAAGGCTGTATCTTACGTTTGCCTTTATGGAGGTCGATGCCCAGCAAATAGTGCATATATATGTATATATAAGTATCCATATTATCATCACACACACATACTTCAGATTAACTTACAATATAGTATCTAACCCTATAAGAGAAACATTATTACAAACTATAATATCTGTAAACAATGTACAAAGCTTTAAAGCAATTTGACGAGAACTGTCTCGTTACTGAATTTCACGGAATCGTGCAGTAGGTACGCGGTATGCTTTGCAAAATATTACTCGATTTATGTACGGGGGAAATGCTAATCTAACCTACAATTTCACAACAGCTATGTTCTCGCAGAACTTTACGGGATAGAACAATCGGTATATGGTGTATTTTGCAATATACATATTAATCGATTTATGTATAGGAGAAATGCCAATCTAACTTACAATTTCACAACAGCTGGTGTCGCTGCAGAACTTTACGGGATACAGAAATCGTCGCATGGTGTGCTTTGCAGCATACATATTAATTGATTTGTGTGTAGGGGAAATGCCAATCTAACGTACAGTTCGAAAACAGCTGTTTAGTTGCGGAACTTTACGGGTTAGAACGATCGATACCTGATGAGCTTTGCGGCATATTAATCAATTTGTGTGTAGATGAGATGTCAATATAACCTACAATGTTACCTACACAAACACCGTATAAAATTTTGAAGTACTTTCACGATGACTGTGTTGTTACCAAAGCTCACAAGATCGAACAATCAATTTACAATGTACTTTTAATGTGTTAATTAACTAACACGTTATGTAGGAGATGTATTATTCACAAGTTCTTATTTTCACGAGTTGAAATTTTCTTTCACTGTCCACAAACTATGGCGACGTATTAATTGCGAATTAGATCGACGCATGCGCGCACCCTCCAAGTTACGCGCCAGGACAGTAAAAGCGTGCGCAGGCACGCGGATTTTGAAAGATCTATAATCGATATCACAGTTACAAGACGTACATAATCAAAGTTTCTAACCATTATGGAATATTTATAGAAAGACCTTCTTTATTACTGGTATCGATCCTTATAATTATGAATAGCACAGGATAGACGATGTATGATTTAAGACACGCATTTACGTAATTCTGCGGCTTTTAAAATTCCCTCGAGCTCTCGACTTATTAAATCATCGTTCGAACTGCTATAATTACGCTATGAAAATAAAGTGTCCGGGATCGATCGTAAATTACACGGTATGCGGTTTAAATTATTGGAAAATGGGTATCTCTCCGGTAGACGGGTCAAACGATTATTCTGAGAATAAGCTTTACAGGATATTCACCCTTCTGTGTGGCGTTACGTGTCGACGTCGTTACCATACATACGCAAGTACTTACGTACAGTGTCGTGGTTATTCAGACGCAACGAAGCATCATCAGAATCGTCTCGTGAATTTCTTTTTATGACAACGCACGCACGTAATTTGTTGCACTTGCGTAACACCCGAGAACCTCGTCCACACTTTTACGGATCGTATGCTTTTAAATAATTTTGAATACATAAAACAGCTCCCGTATCGAAGTTAAAATATAAAATTCATTTTCACGGACCATACCCTACCCGCTATAGATCTATTTTCATTGCGCTTATCTCGATCAGCGATACTGAAAAAACGACGTTCGATTCGAACGAATTACGATTACATAATCACGATTCAATATGCGTTTCTCCCCATTACGATATTTATATCTTCGTTCCCGGTATATGACAAGGCCCGATATCATGAACTCGCCTTTCGTGAGAACGTGCCGTAACTCAACTTCTGGCGCCCGACTGCGTGACATAAATTAATAAGTTGGACGAATAAACGCGACAGCCTCGGATACTTTACGCGCAATCGTAGAATTGATGCTTTTCGTTTTACGACAGACATCCCGGATGCAAAGGCGATCGCGTGATCGTACCGATAAGTATGTTGCAGAAATTCGCGGTGATCGTTTCGCCGCTTCGGCCTTAACGTTAGGATTATGTAACGATATCGTCTTATTTCGTAGCCGAACTTTTCAATTGATTCATTTATACGCATAAACACTCTATTTCCTTTTGATTCGTAAGTAGCTTCGCGTGTTCGCTTCATTGTGTAGTTCGATATCGTAATAGGCTATTTTGCGTGAAAAAGATAGTTACAAACGAACTTAGTTGAATAGAGGAACTTTCTAATGCCGTGATTAATGCGTGGTTTTAAGCAGCCTAGACCCAGGCTAAGAAGTTTGGCGTGATTGACCGATACTCCAAGCCATAGTTCCGCTATCTCATCCCTAAATCCACTTAAAACTACACTCAACGCTGGTAATTATTCGCCGCTGTCGCAAGAGAGCCATAGAGCTTCCACCAACTTAAAAGCTGTGATTAATCACTATTTCAACTTGGAACGAACGTTTTTTGCAGAACATCTTACACTCGGAAAACCCGTCGAGTATTTTATACTTTGTAGACTGCAAACCGCGTTAAATCTATTCACGCGGAAGCGATACATTCTCCACCGTTTTATCGCTGTTCGATGGACATTTCACCAAAATTGTATTGTGAGAAGTCGATTTAAAATCCTATACCCTCGTTGCTATTTTCGATCAATACTTTACGCAATAATAAAAGGATACAAGTTGTTACACAATTTCTGTTATAGAAGATAATAGTAATCAGTAAATACTGTACCGTAAGGATATTATCTTATAAGCGATTCGATGGTTATATTTGCTATATCCGATCTTCTTCCTTTTCCCTCAACTCACTGTAACAAGATTTGCCGGACGAAGACAATCGCGACTACGAGATTCCTTTCTCAGTTTCAAACTGCTTGGGCAGTTATTTCCCTGATTAATGCCCCGACGAGAGTAAATATATTTCAACATAATGAAAGAGAAAGAGGATACTCCAAGTGGATTTCCAGTCGGTAGAAACGTGCAATTACGAGGTTCTGGCTAATTAATAATAATCATCTGCGGATCGCTCCTCGTGATAAAGCCTGTATATTATCACGGGTTCCAACTGAACCAGTCGTTTGTAATTACGTCTGTCTTTGGAAGTGGCGATCCAGACTCACGGTTAACACGTATTTATCTCAATTAAAATACCGGCTCCTCTGAAAACGTCTACGATTGCTTGTACACAGTTAGATCCATCGTTAATCAATTAAAAAGCGAACCGTGCACAGGATGTCTGTAATTAGACCTATTCGATTGATTTCACGAGTACGTAAGAACTCGTTTCTTTGTACGATACACCTATTATCTGTCTAAACATTTTCTGTCGTTTGTTTCGTTAATACACTGCCTAGAGAATTCCTCCTTTCAAACGAATCTGGAAGCAGAATCGATCTGTCAACCTTAGTTTTTGAAAAACATGATTTTATTCTAAAAAAAAAATATATATATATATAATTTTGGATGGAAAATTAAGAATATCAAGATAATTTAATTTACTTTTCAGTCGCAGAACAGTTGGAAATTGCTGCGTGTTATTTGGAACATAAAACAAAATAAAGAATCTAAAATTACCCGTAAGAGATATTGTTCCATACGTTTGTATAAAAAAGTAATTAGCAACAATTTCGTTGACAAACATTTTGAAGGCTGAAACGCTGTTCTCCACTATTTCACATATTTCTGTTTATTTAATTCAAACCAAATACAGGTCCAATCAGTAACGAAAATGAATGAATAATGCATTTGAGTTAAACGAAAAATCAATAGCTTTCATTAAAAGTTAATAATAGCAGGAAAAGCGAGACTATTGGAACGAGAAAGAAAACGCGTAGGACATGGACGAAAAGAATGGCACGGCTTCGTTCAGTGGCCGTATAATTGGCAAAAAGGGCTTTGTATTTTGGAACTTTCATTCACTTGATAGATTCGCGCGCGACTTCATTATTTCTGCGTTGCTTATCGAGAGTATCGAACGCCTATCGAGATTTTAATTTTCAGGACGAGATGTGCACGCTGCTGCTCTGCTAGAAGTAACGAAAAACGGATCGATCCGGCGAGTACGTCGACTGAACGTGAATTTCCATGATAATGCGTTTCAACGAAAAGTCTTCTAATTAATTTAACAATTTACGGAGAGAATTTATCGCGCGCGTTTCACGGTAAAGCACACGGTTATATCGCGTTGATATGGCGAAACAGACACGTTCTGTAAAATATGCTGTACCATTCTTGCTGGAAATTCGTCTAAATTACATGATAAACACGTTTTATCTCGGAAAACATATCTGAATTTATCGTTTTATAAACAGGAAGGATTATTCATCGTTTTTTCTATTTAACTCGTGATGATCGCACTTAGTGAAAAAATCATTATCTGACTGTTATCTTTATTAATTAAGCTAATATTTATTATGCTTTGGCAAACGTTAATATGTGTATAGGATTATTCAGGTTATAATAATATAACCTATAATAATAATATCAGGTTTCAGGTTATAATAATAGCAGAAGAACATCAAGGTAAGAAGACATTTTTTTATAAATTCAGCATTATGCGGACATTGAACAATAACTTTTTTTCTAATGCAAATGCATTTCTTTGTACAAACCAATATACCACAACCACAAACCAATCGGATAATACAAGACGTATCGATGCGTCAGATATGTCTCTAGTCAACAATGTATTAGTTAATATTTTAACAAATTGTACAAAGAGGCATTGTCGGCTATTGTAGTACCTAGAGAATATTAATCCGATATTTCTATAATATTCGACAGATTTCTCAATCATCGATCGGCAATGCTCGTGCAACGCGAAAATACCTATCGCTCGAAGGTAGTTACATTTCTCGAGGGCAGATGTTAGTTTCGCACGGGGTATGCTGCGGTATTCGCGTACAAAATACATAAAATAGCGAATCACGGTTCAGCGAGTCAATAACTTCGTTCACGCATGTGTCCACCAATCTCTTCCGATACTCATATCGTAACACCACTGATGAAATAAAATCGAACATATTCGTTGTTGAAGAGAAATATCATTTGTAACACGAGACCGGGTAGTACAGAAAAGTAATGAAACTTATATTTCAAATTTTCGATAAAGGTATCATATGACAAATATACACAACGAAGGGAGAAAGATAATTTTATTACATCACATTGATAAAATTATTGTTATAATATTAAATATGAGTTCTTTGTAATCTAACGTTTTGAATAAGAAAATAACTCTTGAACGTTTTAATAATTTCGTTAATGATTTCTCAGGTTAAGGTAATAAAATTCAATTAGCTTCCCCTTTTTTCCTGCCAATAAAATTATGATAAAATGACTGTACCTTAAAATCACGATCGAAAGTTTCGAGGTTTACGAGTGATCGCGAAAAATTGATCCAGGATGGAAGTTAACAGGAAAAAAGAACCCCTGATAAAAGTGCGGGAGAACTCGTTCATCCTTTTGCAGAAACGACTGACAGAACGCCTGAAGCATTTTCATCAGACGTACCTTCCACCTCTTTTAATATCCCCGTTTGCGATCAGACACGAATCCCGTTGAAGTCGTTTTAATTAAAATCGACAGGAACTTCGGAACGTTATGAGCTCGTGCTTCGGTAAACTCTATCGTTCGATGTTTGCTGTTAAACGTTCTGGTCAGTTATTAATCGCCGTAAGGTATTTTCATTGGAATAATCGGTTGGCAGAGTCGAATTAAAGAAATTCAAAGCTCACTTAATAGTCGACTTCTGCATTGCATATGGATGTGTACTTTCAATAATCCACTTTTCAATAATTTGCACCGATAAAAACAAACTGCAAATCAATGGAAATTCAATCGTTTTCTTCAAACGTGCTACAAATTTATATGTAACTAATATCTTTTCTGATATTTTGAAAAGAATTATAGTACATGATTTGCACAAGACATTTTTAGCGATTTAATAAACTATTTAATAAACTACTAGAAAAATTATCTAAGGAATACAGCAGAGTTCATTTCATTAATCTGAATGAATCTGTTTAAAGGAGAAGTAATAACTCTCGAATCTCTAAGAAGCTTATTGTCTTGGAAAAATAAAGAGAATCAAGAAAAAGAAATACGTATGAAGAAAACAAGCGAGTCCTCGCGAAACGGAGAATAGAAAGACGCAAAAGAAGGAAAGAAGCAAAAGCAGGAAAAAAGCAAAAGAAGGAAAGAAGCAATTGGCACTCTTTGTGGACAAAACTGGAAGCCGTTGGGCGTTTCAACGTTCCCAGTTTTATCGCGCGATCCATTCGCTGTTTCGTAAAGCATTTGCCTTTCCCCATGGTCGCCGAGGAGTTTCCGCCGAGGAAATCTAGACGATGTTGAATTCGCACAAAACGTGCATTAACGGGAATCCTCTATCGTCTATCGTCTTTGTAAGAAACGCTGGTTCCACACTGTGGCTTCCAGTCCCGATTTAATAAGCTGCCTACCGGCAAGAAAGTAGATCGCGAAGTTTGTCAACTCTTCGCCTTTCAACGAACACTGAATCTTCCAAAGGACAAAACCGACGTTTGAAAAGCCAGAGGAAAGGGAAAATATCGTGTCAACGTTTCCGCGTGGCGAGATCGTAGACGAAGAAATTGAAAGTTGGCAGATTTTTCTCGAGATTGTTTAAAAATAATGATATTATTGAGCAATGTCGTTTCTACGTTTTCTCCACAGGAAAATATAATTATCGATTCTTCAAGATTTATAAAAAGAATAACATTGCCCTACTACCTAAACAGAGGGAGATAATAAAGAAATAACTTCAGATATAACTGAATCGAGTAAATGAGGTTTCATATGTACAGTTTTAACTCTTGTTCCAGTTGCCTCATTGTATCATGAAATTATCGTGTTATTACAATCCTTGATTTCATTATCAGAGAATGATGGCCACTTTCATAAACTTTAAATTTAATCAGCATTTAATTTTAATACAAAGCATATAAAAAGATATACGAGACATTTGTAGATGATAATTCTCTTACTAAACCTTATTAATTGGACAATTGTAAAACGAATTATTGCATGGAATATAAGACAGCCAATAAAAATAAAGGGATTAGGTTAGATATAGAATTGAACTAGGTTTGATCAACGTGGCGTAATATGAGATAACATATTACAGAGACAGAAACTTCGCTGTGTCGACATTTCGTAGATATGATTCGTTCTATTATACAAGCAATGTCTCAACTGGGTGTCACAAGTTTTCCGCGGCGTACAGTTTGCACACTGAAATTTCACGTACGAAAACAGAATTCGTGGCCGGAGTTACAGAAATCCCAACATCTGAAACAACATCTGACACGTAACCAGGTATGCGAAACAAACGGGAGACGTTCCACGCTAGATAAATTATATAGTTTCCATAATTCTTCGTTGTGGAATGTGACGCAACGATCGAGCACGCAATTATGCAAGCAAGACAATATACCTCCTGATTCTGTTGTTCAGTTCCGCATGAGTAAATAACTGCGGTTAAAAATCTGACCGCGGTTGGCCGGCAAGCGATCCGTTTCAAAATTAACACAGAAAATGGAAATCTGAACTTATCGACCACAATTGTTACGTAATATTTGTAAATAGAGGCCGTGGTTCAGAAGCAGTGAAAGCATCATAACATGGCCATTGCTTTTTACTTATAAAAGCTCCTTATAGTTGTAAATTAGTGACAATACAAATTAATCGGCCATACACGTGTTATCCAACCTGTGTTTTACCGAGCAAAAATTATTCACAGAATAATTATTATTAATTAGAAGTTGCCAGAGAATACATTAACAGATACTTCGTCTCCTAATGAAAATTCACGTCGAAGAACATAATCTAAAGCATTATGAATCACTCACAGGTCTAAGGATTTGCGTTGGACCACACCAAGAATAGGGAGTCTATCGCAAACTAGGTTAAGACCGAGAAACTTAGCCTCTGGTCCATGGCAAAACCAGAAGACACACTCTGGACTTGTCAGAAATCAAAAGGCACCCTCTGCATCTCCGCGAGACCAAAGTTTTCACCGCAAATTTCCCAAACAGCTTCTCGAGTTTGGAACACACTAGATATGCTCTATGAACCGGAACTTATTGCGTCCGCTATTTTCCCCTGAGAATTTTGAGTGATACGAGCATGCTTTACGACATCATTGTAGTTTAAGATTAGAGTGCACAACCTTGGAATGGTTTTCGAGGTTCAGCGAGTTCAGAATGATACGGCTATGGACCTTCGATCTGGTGACCACGAAGGTCAAGATTTTACGGCAGACTCCGTAGCCTGTAGCTGTTTCCGTAGTTACAGGGTAGTAAAATTCGGATTTCACGACCTAGAGATTCCCTCGTATTCAGTTCAGTGATACTAATATCCCCAGTGACCTGCTCTTTTCTGGATTACTGTCTATTACTTTGGGGTTTATTATTTTTCAACTTGGGAAACCATCCCTTTCATGAGATAGGTTTATTGCTACATAAATAGGATTTATACGTAGGATTTGTAAGAATATCGAACATTTTCCTCACGTGTTCGTGTATTTTCTACAATTCGTGGTTTTATGTTAAATGTTACACATAGTAGCATTCCACTTATTCGAAATAACTTGCAGTTAATTCGAACGAAAAATCATAGCTAATGAAGAGAGTCGACGAACTTCTTTCGTATGAACGTATACAAACGACCGCTATTTATCAAAAACGAAATAAGAACGTTCGAAATAGAGAAATTCTGTCTCTGAATCATTTATTTGCTCATGAACTTCTATTAATAACGTGTAAACGAGAAATAATAGCTAGTAGTACATCCAGTCATACGAAATCTAGATATATGATAGCTTCTACTATAATTCTTAATCATATCATAAAATCAGACACCTTCCAGAAACGAAAATTCTATCTTAAGGCGCTGTATATTTAACACACGATTTAGCGTACGTCGACTACGAGTAACCTAGATTTCGGTCTACCTTTATTATTTACGACGCGACGATTTCACGAAGTTAAAGTTTCGTCAGCCCACTGTCAACAATAATAATTCCAGGCCGCTTCTCCTCGCTGGCAGAAGCTCGACGGAGCAACGCAAGTTGGGAGTTGCGGTTGTTTTAGAGGAGGATATTGTGTTACAACGCGGAGACGAGATCCCGAAGCTGCTAATGCACCAGCATCTGACACCGACTTCATTCGAGAAATATGCACCGAGGGTGTACCGTTACCGGTCGCACAGCTTTGCTGTCGCGGATTATGCAATGCAAAACGAGTAGGAAAAAACGTTTCGTCTCTTTCCTTTGTTAATTAAATTGCTCGCTCTTTTACGTTACACGCCGATGATTAAACGGGTGTTCCGAGAGATTAAATTGCCCTTCAGTTGAGAAAAAGGCCGATACGTCATGCGAATCTCTGACTGTCTGCCATCTTCCTCGATTTTTAATTACACCTTTTAATTAGAAATTGAGTAAACCCTACTTGATCAATTTGTCTGTTTATATCAAAAGTCTGTGGCAAAAAATTCGAAATATTTATTTTTCGTTTTTGACTAACCTCGAATTTACTGTATGAGATTATTGTATAATTCAAATGCTTCGTTAACTAAGACCTCTTACATCGTAATTTACATATTAATAATATTGATCAATTGATAAGTTACAAATTTATATAAATTTAATAAACCAGAAATTCTTCTTTTATGATTTATTAATTTTTGAATGAGGGTATGTAAAAAGAAGAAAAAAGTAACATTGGCTTCTTCCTATTCCCTTCGTTGCTTTTATTCAAGAGAATTAATCAGTTTTGTAACTCGCGATTTGTAAAACTTCACTGATATTAATTTAATTATGCGAAACGATCGTAATAAGAAATTTGGGACAGTACAATGTAAGCTTCATCGGCACGGATGATTATTTTTAAATATAGGTTCACTGAACCTCCAAAAAGAGTTCACAGGGAGAAACCTCTTGCCGAGCCCAACCTGTAACTTATTATACCGTGCAACTACGCTCGGCAATCAGCAATTTTTTTCATCTAGCCTGCAACAACGTACCGTCATCTGGCACACATTTTTTCCCCCGGCGTTCCTCTTATTTTTCCATGATCTCATCAAAGAGCGCCAACCAGCCAGCCTGTGGTTTAAGTTACAACCAAGAGAACGTTGGGTGCGAAATAACTTGCCTTCCTGGTGGCCATTTCTGTTTCGCCATGATTTTCGACCGACCAGACGTTCCCGTTGCATTTTTTACAACGGGAACAGCGAGGCAACAGCGGCCCACAATTTAGGTTCCACGGGGACCGGAATGAAATTTTCGTTCTGGCACTTCCTCGGATTCTTCTTCGTTCCGAGTCACGTACTACGTCGCTTCCCCTTTTTCCCCATTTTTCTTCTTTTTATCACGACCCTTTTTCACGACCTAAAGGAGCAATTCTCCAAGAATTCTCCAGCTTTTCCTTCAAGGAAGTAGAATCCGAGTTAATAGCTGTATTTCGTGAGAAGAGTTTACTTAAGATCTTTCGTACTTTGCAATGAATAGTAAGAAATTTGTAATTTGTCGGATTACGATCGTGATTTCGATGAACATTCAATTAATACTCAGGGAATGATTATATGACAATCCACATGACATATTACACAAGGTTATGCCCATAGTTATTAAGTTCCTACAACGGCAGTACTTACTTGTGACTCTATTATTCTCTAGAAAGGCATACGTGTGAGAGCAGTAACTGTCACTTTACTTTTCTTACCTGCAATAAAGGAGAACAGATATTAGTTTACATGTATGGTAATCGAATTTACTTTAAATTTAATTTCAATGTACTACGCGCTTACAAATTATGAAAGATACAACCATCGACAATAAAATTTTCGTTTAGACGGTAGAACAGTCTCCTAACTCTTACCCTCGTTCTCTCTCCTCGTTTTTTCGCTCGTAAACTGTACCAGTGTAGTATTTATACGAATTACTGCTACGTAACACCTTCGACATAAAAAAGGAGCAAACGAAACCACAAATGTCTTGCGTGGGTTACAATTCACCAAAAGACACTTTTAAAATTTCGAAATCCACCTCGCTACATCATTTATAGAAAGATTATTTAGAAATGTTTCTTTTCGTAAGCTTCCTTCGTCGAAACATAATTAATTTATACATACAATCGGAGCCGTAATACGGAACCCGAATACAGCTGATACACGAGTGTATTTGATCGAACTCTAACGAAAATTTCGTTGAGAAAAGTGGACCTCTACCTTCTTCTGGACTTCTGTGGTGGACTTCTGTTAGTTTGATCTGTTTGAAACAGAATACTTTCCTCATTCATAGTTCCAGTACCAAGATAGCACTCTGTACTTATATTACTATCGTGATTTCTATTCAACCTTATTTTAAACAAACCATTAAACTCTAACAGCGCTCGTATTTCCTCGTAGTCTTTCACTGCCATTTTCGTTCAGGCTATACCAATAGCCAGAGTGCTTTATAGCTGGTCCAGCAGAGCACAGTGGATACGATGTCGTGTTTAAAACGAAACACAAGTCCGATTCGCATAAAACGTCGCTACCAGTCGGATTAATATTATCTGTCCCCCTAGCTGTGTTAGCGAGACAGCTCCGCAAGCTCGAAGCTGTCTCCAACGTTAATGATAATACCACCGGCAGCCGAGTATTACACGTTTATTGCTATCCGGTAGCCATGGCTGTTGTTTTACGGCGTCGTTTGCCCTTTAAGGGAGGACTGAGCGCTAATTCAGTCGTGAAACCGAGTCCTATCGTCCGATTCGTGTCAAAGCAGTTACTTGGTCTTGCCGAGATCCCACATGGTAATTGGGACAACGCGACTCGAAAAAGTTCTGTGATTCTAAAGATTCTGGAGATGTACAATTTTCTGCATAGGTTCCTCAACTTTTAAAGTTAACTTAAAGCTAAAAACCAATTTAATATACTATAATAATATAATATAATAATAATAGCTTGAGACTGTTTCGTAATTAATTACGTAACGCGTAGAAATGAAAGTACTTGTGGTACGGCGCATAGAAATGAAAAGAAATATGAAAGAAAATATGAAATAGAAAGAAAAACGATTGCATAGGTTAACATATCGGAAAAAAGGAAGCTACTTCAATGCTTCTTCTTTATAATGCTTCAATGCTATTCAATGCTTCTTCTTAAGTATATCCTTCTTTTCATAGGAAACGTATACGCGAAAGATTGCTCCGATCAATTTCGCTGCATTCTAATGAAAAGACACGCTACGTATCTCGTGTAATAAGTACAAAGAAATTGATACAGAAGTTCTAGCAGAAACATGAAATTTTAAAAGATTCGAGGAACCCCTCTCTCATAACTTATTCGCCCTCCTTAATTTCAACCACCTACACACGTAGCAAGGTACACCTTTACGAAACTTCCTCGTCATTTGTGCAACGATCCTGACGTGTCCCGAGAACTTTCATCGAACCCATGAATTTCAGATAAGAACAAGGGTCCCTATTCGACGTAGAAACCCTGCAACCTCTAGTAACCTTAACGAGAGCGCCTCAAACTGCATCAGCGCGAAGTGGCTTATTAAAGTAACTTAACTGACCGCGCGAGTATAAAACACCGGGTTGTCTCGAACGTCGTAAATCAGCGTCGATAGCAAGAGCGAAAGGCACGAAACGCTAAACCTAAAAAAGCGTCGAACAACGGTTTTACTCGCGTTGCTAACGAACGCGGGGCTACGCTCGTGGTTCGCTTTGAGTTCACTGGCCAGCGTCTTGAGGGGTCGAATGCCACGCTGCATGATTCTAAGTGGTTCGTAATAGACTTTCGGGAAACCGGCACTTTTAGAATTTCACAGGAGGGTGTGATTCAGCCTTTCTACGCGCGGGAATCCGACGAGAACGACGAGATGAGGAAAAGGTAGAAAACGAAGAAGAGGAAGGAGAAAGAAGGGGGTCAAGCGAGATTTCGACCGCGATTCCGTATGCGAGCAGCTGTCGACTGGTCGCGATGTTCTGCTCGTGCCTGTCAGCAATTTTGGTAATTGCTTCGGCTTAGCATGCCCGACGTGGAACGCACGACGATGCTCGTTGCCCTCGCGTTGTATCAAAATGCCAGCTCGAGGGTGGAACGTTGACGGCGTAATTTGCGGAACGAGATTGTTATTATAATTTTCCCGGTAAATGGAGATGCCATTCCGAGGGTAATTTAAACCGGTGAAACATGCGAGGTGTTTACGAACGTTCGGCCAATTTGTGGCTGCTTCAGAAGTGTCCTTCCGTAGCAACTTGCCTGAATAGTTTCGGCGAATTTACGTTTAGAGGTTTGTACCAGTGTTTCGAAGACTGCTGTTTGCTTCGCGAAAGGAATAAAGTGTCTCGAGGGAAATAGTAACTTTGACGTTTTTGACTTGAGAAATATAGAATTAATTCTGTTACGGTGCTTGAATTCTTATGTCTCAGCCTCACTCTTATTTTATCTTAAAATTAAACGTTAAATTAAAAATTTCTAATTTAATTGCTCAAAAATTAAAATTCATGTTAAATGTTAACAACTATTGTTGCTTTGGGGAAGCTTTTAACGATAGAGAGGGATACAATAGAGTACAAATTTACTAAAGTTGAAGTTAGGTTCTCTAAAAATGAGACCAGTTTTTGGAACAACATGCGTAATTCGAATCGCAGGAAATCAACGTTGGATTCGAATTAAACACGCTTAATTTCAGACAATATGCTGTACAAGTTGTTTCAAGCTGCACGTCGATCAGACAACAAACAATACCGATACATGACACGGTATGTGCTCGGAATGCAAGCTCGAAACGCGTGGCGAGCTCGCGACACTCGCATTCGAAACAAATACCATGCCATCGATTTGTTTAATGCCAACCACCGAATAGCTTGTTCGTGTATCTGATTTGTCAAGCGTCCGTGATTAATTTGGACAAATTGAAGGAAACAGATCACATCGAATTTAAGCGAATAACGCTTGCACCGAAGTTCCTCTGAATTCATCGTGGATTCTCCTTAATTTTGATGCAACGAATTCTTAAGTATAATATTACAATATACATTGCGTGCAAAACTTATTCTTAAATTTCTTCTGTTTTAATGTAATTCAATTAGTGTGGTTCAATTTAATTAAATAATATACCGCGAAGCGAGAAAATTCTGTAATTAGATACAGTAAAAAATGTATGGAAAAAGCCATGAATTAACTTGCAAGAACAGTTGCTTCGGTTGCACTAACGAATTACGCGCAAGTTTCTCTAAATTACTTCTGTTCGAAACATTTCACAATTTCCCTGCGCTTTCTCCCCCATAAATCTTTCCATATGGCACGTTTACTGCGTCGAATAAATAAAGAATTCATTAAGTATAATCGATAATTCTTCCAAATTTTTCCCCTTCGAGATTATTATAGAAGAAAAGCTCGTTAAAATGTGAAGTAGCACTAACCAAGGCGATGATCGACCGACCACACAAATATCACGCGTCCTTTCTCGCCTAAGAAGAATGTCCAATAAATATGCGACACTTTTGACATAAAATGATGCCACAAAAGAAACTTATACCACAAGTCAATGACAATCTCGGAGAATAGAATAGAAATGTAAAATTAAATTCAAAAGTCTTTAGATTCTTAAAATAAGTTCAATTATTTAATTCAATATATCTTTCTTATTAAACCAATGTGTTTGCCAATAACTTCTAAGGTTTGGTGAAACCTTAAGAATAAAGTTAAAAGAGAAATAAAAATTAAAAGAGACAAATGTTTCGAAGATAAATGAAAATACACTTAAACGTAATAAGAAAATATTTAAAATACGAAAAGAAAATGAGTGTTTCCAACAGACTTCCTGGTTCCGGTGGAATGTCTGGGCGGAGAAGTGTCGCGAGTGTAGTCCCGCGTCCGCATCCAGAACTTCCAGGTCGTTTCGGTCACGCGACGGAAGATCAAAGTCAGCCGTACTAGATATTTCATCGCAAACGTCTGAGCTGCTGCCAAGAGCGCCAAATGCGTCCGTCCGAGGATTTGCGAGCGGAAGTGAGCGGCCACGAGCCGAGAAAAAAGGGAAGCGAGCAGAAAGCCACCGCCATCGCGCGTAAACAGACCAACTACGTTTCTGAGACTTTTTGTTTTCACGCATCCAAGTGTCACTCATTCATGGTGGTTAATTTCCCCTTAAATTACCACTGGAGGCCATATAATAACGATTCTGCGCAGTATAATATTCGAAATATCAGAGTAATCAAAACGAGAGCGATCTTGTGTCAAAGATTTATACGTAGATTTACAACGGTGCATTTTTAGGTCTTCGCATGACTTTTTATAAGATATCTGAATAAAGATTTGATTTTTCCTTTGAATTATACAGGCTGTATAATCAAGTATAGGGTAATATTATGAAACAATACGTAAAAAATAAAGAATAACATTTTTTCGTTCGAACCCTTATTTTCATTTGTATATTTTTCCATATACCTTCCAGTCTGAGCTTCTTCGTACAAGTTTCTTTTTATTTCAGTCGTTTAATGTGAATCACCGCAGGAATAGCAAGGACGATTCGTTCTCTTTCTATAGACATCGACGAAACTTTTGTCAGTTAGGTTTTCCAACAAGAATCACGGATTAGAAAGCTGACAACATTCTGAACGTTAGAAGATGGTGGAGATATCAGTCAAGATACACAGATCCAAGCGAGAAGAATTAGTTTCGAGCGAGAGAACAGGTGTTACATTCGTAAAATAGTAAATCGTTGACGTGTCCGGCAAGTAAATTTCCAACCTATCTAAACACTTTCCTATCTTCTCACTAAGTTTCACTAAAACCTACTTGTCCGCCTTTCATTCCGGCCACAGAAACCACCACTTCTACCTTAAACAATTTAATCGATTGAAACGATTCATCATCAAAAGTCTCTTTATCAAAGTAT
This sequence comes from Bombus vosnesenskii, assembly GCF_011952255.1. Classification (NCBI taxonomy): domain Eukaryota; kingdom Metazoa; phylum Arthropoda; class Insecta; order Hymenoptera; family Apidae; genus Bombus; species Bombus vosnesenskii. Next base: position 151,357 of record NW_022882976.1, on the reverse strand, counting down.
CCAGCAATCTCAATCTTCGCAACGTGCTACTTCATAAATCTCATAAATCCATTTCGACACGCACATGCTATCGTCGTTAAAACGAGTTTGGTCATCACGAAGCCACGATCGAACGAAGAGCAAAGTTCAGTTTGATCACGAGAAGACAAATCGAGGAAGATTTCTTTTCCACGTTCGATGGTCGATCCATTCTTCGGTCTATTCCAAGGAGGTCGTGCACTCAATCGTACGTATTAAGGACAGCACGTTTTGGGCAATTCTTGTTTTTGGAAGACAGATTTTCGCTTCTTTACCATTTAGGTATCAGCGCTCAGATGATACTTGACTTATTGCTAGGAGTCTAAAAATATATTCGAATATCTCGTAACTAGAAAATTTTGAAGTTTTCCAAAGGATTTTGCGATGATTCTATATCATAGAATAACAAATAATAGAATAATAAATAATAAACTAAATAAGTAGTAGAGAAGAGAACACTGTGGTTCTTTGAAACCCATAGGACAGTTCCCACAGGAATAGTTTCTAATAATTCGTAGCTTCGCTAGTTTCAACCATAGTTTTCATAACTTCGTTTAAAAATTTGTTCAACCATCCATTTGTTGTTCGTACAATCCCGAGTTCTACATTCTAGGTGATCCTTCAGAAATACGTACAACAATTTTACAGTAGAATTGGACGTGCACACTTGGTGAATTTACAAACTCGACTTTCTCAAAAATGGAGCCTCTAACGCAATTTTGTTATTCTTGACTTTTATCTTATTTTCAGCCATAAAATTTTCCTGACCGCTTGCACGAGGAATTTAGATGCACAGTGTAAGTGCAAATTTTTGTCTTTTTCGTGGATTCTTTAGTGACAGTAAGATTTGTCCGAATTCGAGTTTTCAAGACGTGTCACTATTAACCCAACTTCTCATACTGTTAAAATGAAACGAAGAAAATAATATATGAAAAAAATAATGAGAAATAAAATAAAAAATTAAAATTATAATTAAAATTAAAATTACAAATTAAAATTAAGCAAATAGGCAACAAAATTTCTTCTGTAACAAATTATATCGAGAATCTTTTAAAAGACCGTATGTATCTTTAAAGGAACGTTGTTGTTTCTTTAATTTTTGTTTAACATGGACGAGTGAATTATTCACGGTTATAGACGTGAAATAAAATGTATTTTTTTCTGAGTACCGAGGCCTTTAAAAAGACCAGATCCGAGGGAGCCTGGAGGAGAAAAGAATGTGAAACTGCAAGAAAGACATCCCTCTGTGGAAACGCAACGTTTCCCACGGCGTTCGGCACCTGCGCCACACTATTTCTGGCCAGTACTCGTAGCCGTTCCACGCGCCACTGAAACGACGTTATATTTACCGCTTCCTCGTACTCGAGACAATGTCGAGACGTTCCGCGGCTACTCCTCGTTCTGGGTCAAAAGTTCCCCGCGGTCGATGAGGAAGAAAGAGCCTCGAATACGAAACAAGTGGCTCACGGAACGCGGCAGTGCAATTTCTGTTTCCGTGCTTCGTACTTTTGTACGTGTTCCAAGTGGAAACTTTCGATGCTGTGGAGTTATTGATCAAGTTGGCGAGTGTTCTATATTTTTTCGGCTGTTGTCTGTTGTGTAATAAATAACAGGAATTTTTGTTATTGGTGCATAGACAAAGCTTTTGAAATTTTTAAAAGCAGCGGAGAATCCGTGGCATGATGCGGATTTTGATGGAATATTTAATCTTCTGTAATCAGAATTTTTTCGGCAGAAAGGAGGATTATAAATTATCGATCTTTTGTAGTTTAATATGAAATCTAGGAACTAATAATTAAATGGCGGATGTTCATGTTTTTACAAGAAATTTATACGAACGTAAAATATAATCTACATAACATCATGAAATATTTATAGCAAGATACTTGTTGCAATATAGAAATAATAAAATGGATAAAAATCTGGATTTAGATTCTGATTCTTTAGCCGCGTTCTCGTATAAGTTGTATCTTGTTGTTAAATTTATCAAAAGATTAGTAAATATTATTCTTTTTTATTGAACCTGAAATTCTTCTTCAGGAGAAAGTTTAGATATTTGTTCTTTCGTCGACCAAAAATTCACCTGTTTTTCCGGGATGCTGTAACTACACGGTTGTCGTGTACGCAATGTTCTCCTAAACGTTTTTACCTATTATGTATGCAATAAGCGTTATATTTATGAACGCACATAAAATTCTGCAAACCTATAATCTTCTCGACTATTCCGCGGTGCTACAGAACGAAAAGAAATCTGGACGTAAAAGTTGATGGCCCGTGCGAAAGAAACTATCTCTCTACTGCACCTTTCTCTATGTCCGACACATCCTCCAAATACGTGAAGTAACATTTTTTTTATACCAACATTCACGTCTATAATTCTAAATTGTAGTTAATTACACAAAATTATAACAACTTAATTTTATAATTACAAGACACTACTGCAATAAACATCGATTACTGACATTCAGATTTATGAGCTTTGAATTTCTAATTACGTCACGTCGTAATTTCATACCATAAATTTCAGACCTATTAATCAGCGCAAAGGTCAAATCTTTATTATATGCTATTTCCCTTTGCTTCTTCGTTCGTATCTATGAAGTACCTTCTTTTCAAATTTCGAAACACTTTGTTCGTGAGAGCGTAAACCACACGTAATAAACGTAGTAAAATTATATCGAATACTTCAACAGAATACGTTCTAGCAATATCTATTGAATTATAACTTTTATTTTGGGTCATACAGCTCTGAGAAGAACAAGTTTAACGTTAACAGATACGTAGAAAATCCTTTTATTGCAATATCCCAGCATAAATTTATTTAAGACAGCAGCATTCGGAAAAGGTGGAGAAAATGAATTTAGACTAATAAATTTTGAGAAAATTAAGCGTCATCCGGAAGAAAAGAAAGGTACGAAAGAGCAACGAAACAAGAAACGGTATAATATCGTGAAGAAGAGCGGAACGCTCTTGGAAAAACACTCGGTTCGCCACGAATGATAACTACTTCCGCCGGATACGCCACTCACGAATCCTCCTTTCTCAGCCACGGCTCCTTTTTCCTTCGTGACTTTCAATTTTATTCCCTCTCGATCCGCCGGCGATTCGGTCTCGATTCTTGTACACGAACACGATTCCGAAACACGGCTTCTCGCCATCGTTCGCTTCGAAATGAAATGTCTAAAAAATAACAAACGACGCGCGAGAAACTTCCCAACGTCCAGGTAACTTGTCTTTTTGTTTTCACGATCGAAATCTGTACGACGACCTCGTGAATGTATCATTTACTTTTAGGACAGTGCATGGCCTGCATGATAAGAGAGTATTGACTCTTTTAATAATTTAATGTTATATCTTCGTGGAAATGTTGGTTTGTTAAATTTCAAATATAAATTCAATTTGTTAAATATCACATAAATTGGATTCTTGTAAGTAGGAATATAATTATAAACTTGTTGCATATTTTCAGAATAATTCATAGTGAGAGAGGATTTCGCTTAATATTACATTTTCATGAAAATATAACATTGGTTTATAAAAATTCAATTTACTAAATATTACATAAATTGGATCTTTGTGAGTAGAAATATAATTATACATCCGATATGGATGGACTATAATATGAATTTATATGTATAAATTCCCCTATTACCACATTCAATCTTCCTCTCCTACTTGTATCCAACATTCTATTGAAATTCAATCTCATCGATCATCCTCTAATCAACCACTTTTACCTGATGCTATCAATTCCTCCCAAAAAACCCACGCTTGAACGAGTTAAGCAATCATTCCACCACTGAGAAAATACTTTCGTCGCAATAGCGTTTCAATGCTATTAACATTCTAGTAACGTGCAACCATCTTAACCAGTTTCTTAACATCGCTACGAACCTAATCCGAATATTATGAATAGATTACATTTCAGGATATTTTTATAATAGATACCACAGAAGAACACGAAAAAAGCTACAGAGCCAGGAACAACGTAGAAAAGTAATCGTAACTTTTTCAAAAGTGTTTCGACAAAATTTCTTACGTATTAAATCACAAAGAAATTTTTAAAAACTGAAATCGTCTTTTCTTTACGATTCTTTCGGTGCATTAAAAGCAGCTTGTTTTCGACCCGATCACGACGGTCATCTGTGTCCATCGTTTCAGACAATTTACCATGGAATATATCGCGAAAAATGTTCATCAAGGCAGGCGCTTTCGATTATTTCTTAATTATTGTTACTATGATGTATGCGAAGCTTCCCTAATCTCATCTTCCGTGAAAGATTATTTACATAATATGAAACGCAATATATTATACAGAGAGAGAAAAGAAAAGAGAGAGAGAGAGAGCAGACATTCACCTCTATCAGCCGCCATTGTAGTGTAAGTTAGCGAGTCGCGGCCTGGTAATGATTATCCGCTGATGTATGCACGCGAGTTTCCAGCTATGCTTTGTAAATTTTTCTTCTTTACACGAATCAATGGTCCGGATAATTTAGTATAATCGAGCAAGATGTTCTTTATCATGTCTGAAGTAATTTTGCTTCGAGTTTTATTCTTCAACCTATTAACCATGGAAAACGTTTAACTCGTCATTCAGACTACTAATCTGTTGCACGTAATAATTTCTTTATACAGATATCCTCCATTTTTTCACATACTCGCGTCTGTTAAGAATAAATTATATTGTATTTATATTTGCAAGAATCGACGTGGCTGAAATTAATTTATCTCTATCGAATTCTAATTTTTCAGTTTACCAGGAACAGGGCACCTGGTTAACAAGTTAGAGATGATCGTTAGTATTTTACGTTAAACTCGGTTACACGCGAAACTGAGACAAATCACCACACGGTGAAACTCTTAAGAAAAATCACAAAATTCCTCGTATCTATAGGAAAACACTGTTTCGGTCTAGCAGCTAGAAGACGAAGGCCTTCGGCAGCAAAGGTTAAATTCATTTACGAATGAACCCGGTGGCGGGTGGGTTGCGAAACTTGAACCGGCGGCGTGACACTCGTAACGTGGACGATATACGGCGGTCGACTTCTCGTAGATCATTCACGGCGACGTCGTTTGCGTAATTCCGTGACACCGACGCGGAAAGCGATGGATCGCTCGTACAGAACCAGTTCCTGGCTATTTTTCCGCGTGTCGATCTTTACGCGCCGGTTGCGCCATCGTGCTTGGTGTCGTTGCACCGATGAAAGCGGTTTTCGTGTGAGCCCTGTGTAGAATCGCGTAGATGGGAATCGCCGGACCCGCTTTGTTGCCGACTTTCGTAATTCGTAACCAGCACGCGAGACGATAAACCGACTGTATTGTTGCGTTCATTGTTATCTATAATTTGTTGATGGGATGCAATGGAAGCAGGATATCCCGGTGGATGTTTCCTCGATGAGTCACTGGAAAATTATTTTCTGAATGGAAGACGACATGGTGTTTTATTTTTTCAAAAATGAGTTTCTTGTATTTGATAGTTTTGAATTTTTAGCTAACTGGTATGGTAGTTGTTACGTAGAGGCAAACAAAGAGAAGTTTCACGAGAGTTTAACGAAAAATGTTTAGAAATTTATAAAAGGTGGTACAGTAGTGGAATTTCATTCGTTCGAACTACATTTATTGGAAGGCAATATTTGTTAGTTAATTGAAATTTATGGATTGGATCTATTTATTTAGGCGAGGTCCCATTATGTGAACGAAAAATAACAGTACTCGTAAGTGGTTAGGAAAATGGGTGAATTTCTGTTGTATGAACTCCAACTCATATAAAGTGCTTGTCTCCTGACAAATTCAAATAAATGGAGTTCTGCAGTATTATGCGTTATACATACACTGGCAGTTGTTAAATTATACGTTAGTTGTCGGTATGATAGAACAGATATTTAAAAATTTGCAATGAATAAGAAAATTTTAAAAACACATGGGATAACAATCCGACCTCGACATTCTATCTCTGTATCGATAAACATGCAAGACAGAAGACAACCAGTAGTTAACAAGAATTCTACGTCTTGTTTCAAAACGAACCATCTGTCCTACGCAAATGCAAGATCAAAGCTGATCGCTCGCTATACAAAAAGACCAGAGACGATCGTAACGTTGCTGTAAACACTTGTTTCTTGTCTATGCGGAATTCGCTGATGCGGCTTGGTTGGACGCACGATTAATCAGCGCGCGGTTTCATTTCATCGCACGGAGGCCCGATGCCGCGATATTTAATCATGTCAACCGCGAAAGACCGAGACGTATACGCCGCTGGTACTACGAATTAATAGAAACGACCTAGTAAGGGGGGAATTTTGTTTGAGTTACGGTGGATCGTGTTTCGTAGTTGACGAAATTAATCTAAAATTTGTCTTGGTTCATTAAAACGTTTATTTAGCTCGCTGTAATTAGAGCTTCGTTTGCTAATGAAGAGAATTTTGCGGCTAACCACGGCTTATCATTTTAACGTTTTAGATTCAGAATTTACCATCCAAAGATATCTACGTTCTTTCTGTCGTTTTAAAGCTTCAAGCAAGAAACTGCAGATAATAACTTTTCAGAACTTCGAAGAACGATATAACAAATGATTAAATCACGGTTCAAAAATTCAATAAAAATATGAAAAATACAATTATCGACGCAATTCTCCGTCAACAAATGAATTCTCTCGAAAACCTAACAAACTTCTGATTGAAAATTAAACAGAATGGAATTCAGGAATGTGAATAAGAAACGAAGCAACGTTAAAATTTCAACTCTTTACAATGTCCAAGACATATTTTGCGCTTCGAATTCGCAGAAAGTGAAACAGCTCGAATCCACGCGAGACCATGAATGAAACAAGCGAGGAAAAATGTTGCCGGTACAAGCCATTAATTCTACTCCGTTCTATCGCGACTCGAGATTCGTTATTACGCGACGCGTTTAATACTGGAACGAGATGCGCGTAACTCGCGTTAAAGGTAACGCGAAAGATCAATCAAGGGAGACGGTGCTATTAATAAACCTGGACGAGGTCTATTAATAAAGAGGAACGGAAGATTAGAAACGTTTCTTGCGCGCTGTGCTGTGAAAGACCATTTTGCAGTAGAGTCCGGATACACGGCGAGCACTGTCAACGATGCAATGACTCACGTTGGCCAACGCTTCTAACGCAACCAACCCCCCGCGGGATTCGTTCGAGTTTATACGGTCCCAGCGAGGTAATATGATTCAGCCGCTAATTACATTCCACGCTGGTAGCCGGCGGCGAATCTGAAATAGATTTTCGGGAACACGGAAGAATTCACCGGTCATCACCTTTTACAGCGCCCTGGTAATTATAGGACGCCCTATTTCCGGCGAATTTACGCCGTGAAAATACAGCTTACTTGGGGCATAGAAGCTTTGTTCCATTCGTGCAACGAGAAACGAAATAACAACTTGACTGAAGTGGAATTTTCTGAACTGAAATGAGAATGGAAATGTCTCTCGTCTTTCATATTTCTTTTACTGGACTTTTACATCGCGATATAGAAATTTCATTCTCTGATGTTAACTACGAAATGAACATCAATCAAGAGCTTCCATGTTCACGAAATAAAAAGTTAATAAAGGTAAATCAGTTCCTATTAAGTGAGTTCTAGTTCTTGGAAATTTTAATATCGTATAATTTATTTCCAAGTGAAAAGAAATGTAAAATGGTTGTGAAACCCTGAATTCCTGAACGAAATTATTAGGTCCAGGAGATCGCTGATCTAAGCGATAAATTAACTCGTATTTTTCGGTTGATAGTTTAAAAGATGGTTGTTCGATTTATGATAAAATTTTATTTACAAGAATTCGTGTAACTGCACTTGTACTAAAATTTTCGCGATTTTTCTTCATTATCTATGATTTTCCGCTTGGATAATAGAGGTTGATGAACAAGTAGATTTAATCAGCGCAGGTCGGACACGAAATAAAATCTCATTTTTTATTCAAACATTTTATCAAATGGAATTAAAATAAATTTATATCTCTACCCTACCTGAATAATTGGTGAAGCTAAAAGGAGAGCTACATTTGAAGTTTTTTGAAGATTCTTTATACAAAATACGGGATAATTAGCTATTGCTATTTAAAACATGCTTATTATTTAAAACAAAAATTGTGACAGACTCTGAATCAGCATCGTAAATCAAAAACCTATTTTGTAACATACTTGCTTATTCGATTTTACTCTATCAAGGCTAATACCATCGAAAACCTTCGAACCCTTCAAATGAAATCATTCAATAGGAACGAACGAAACCTACAGAGAGAAGAATCCATAAGAGAAAAAGTCAACGTCGACTTGTTAAACTCGCGTGGGACGAGAGCCCGTACGTTTCTCCTATGATTATCAAGGTTTTCTCAATCCGTAACAAACGCACCGATTCCACCTTCGCTCTCGAACCAAGTTCCAGCCGACGAAATTTATCGGACGCGATGTCTCCGTCGCATAAAACACAACGTACACACGGATACACTGGTAAAACATTATAGATGCGTGAGAGAGCCTGCCACGCGTGGGAGCTCACCCACGCGTGCCCTGACCATGTTTGAATATTTATCCATCTAAGGATCGAGGTTCGTTCATGGTTCGTTCGTCACCGATTGAGACGACTCTTAAAAAACCAACCGTGTCCACGCTGACGATTGCACGCTAGTTCGTGCTGGTCTTCCAGTATTTGTTTACAGAGAGACTTTGGATAGAAGAACTTTGTGTCTTTCTCTTTGCTTTTAGTGGAGGAATCAATTTTGTGAGTAAAGATAAAATATATTGATAAAACTACTTTATAAAACTAAAAAAAGGTATATTGCGTGTGATTTTCGTTATTTCTGAAGATTCGGAATATTGTCAGGTAACCCCGTTGTTTGTAATGAAAATATCTTTTGTTTTTGAAGAAGATAAAATAAAGTAATTACAAGTACTTATGATCGATATATTTTCTCTCATTTTCCAAATTCTATTCCATTTCTCTATTAGTTTCCCTATCTCTCTATCATTCAATTTCTTCGTCACATTTTTTCATTTTAATATTGATTTATGCGATGTCTTAGTATAAAACATGGCTGATAACATAAATTCGTCCCGTTTCCCCATTTATGCAATAAACATAGAAATAGGACACAAAAAGAAAAAGAATCATCTATGAACATGAATGATCTTGTAACTCTTGAGTCTTATTTATTTGATCATGAAATAGTTGAATTCTGGGTCACGAATGAATAATTATTCGTAGGAGAAACGTTTAAATATCAAATATTCCTTTGAATTCTACTACTCGGCGTTCTACAGCTTTGTTAAATATGTTACAGGTATTCGATAAAGTATTTAATTATTCTTGAAAGTCCCCTTGTATTTACGCGAGAGTAGAATTTGATATTCCAATTAAATTGCAGATACTCAAGTTTCCTGACTCTGCATAGTGAGTGATGTATGATAAAGCCGGCAAAACGGAGATTTCAAAGCAGGGATTATGGGATTAACTCTTGGTTTCTGGACTACTCCAGTGGAGTGTGCCACGTGTACTGCATACTTGCCTTACATTTCGTGTAACAAGCTTGCGTAGCACCACAGAATGGGGGGAAATTTACCTAAAATATCCTCAATGACTCTTATGTTTTATCATCTTCAAACTTTAAGGTTTTTTTATTGCGAAATCAGCACAAATTTTCAAGGATTGAAATCAGAAGACCGGAGAAGAAAAGCAAGAAGACTCGACATAAAATCCAAAGATCGAAGATGACAGTGGAAAACTTTCGTTTCTCAGCAAAGTTTGACAGATCGTAGAATTGCTACAGTCATCCAAATAAACTTTAATCGCGACAAATCGCAACTCTTTTCCAAAGATTGCTATCACGCGATTGAAGAAAGAGGAAGAAAGATTCGAAAGTTGAAGATGGGAACAGAAAACTTTCGTATCTCGGAAAAATTTAGCGCGTCGGGGACACTATATAGGATAATAATTCAAATCTACAAACGTATATTACTAAGACAATTCTAAATTTCAATCGCGAAAAATCGCAACTCTTTTCCAGAGGTCGCTGTCACAAGATTAAAGAAAGAAGGAAGAAGACTCGAAAGTTGAAGATGCGAGCAGAATATTCCGCGGTAAAAATGCAACGTGTGCACTATGGTATTTTGTATATACAATTGCGTATTGTCATGAGAATTCTGATAAACTTCGTTCGCGGCATGTTGCAACGGCTTTTCAAAGATCGGAGCTAGAACGTCGAAGAAAAAGGAAAAAAGATTCTAAATAAGATTCAAAAACCGTAGATGAAAATGGAGGACTTCCGTACTTTTCAAGAAATTCGTGTCTCAGCGAAATTGTCATAGTAACAAATCGATCTTGTGGAAAATTCAACGTGCTAAAATCGAATATCGAATTGCGGATAAATCGCATCACGAGGATATGATACCGGGATAGAAATCGTGAAAGCGAACGACGACGACGTCTCTCCTGAAAATCGAGGCACGCTTTCACGAGACATCTCCATTTCCGCGAGCTATCCGGGCCAGATTTACCGGCCGGGAACAACGGAAACGTCGAAGATGCTTCGTCAAGTGATATTTCGTTGGCTTTAATAGGTTGCATCGAGGAGCCAAAGCTCAACACGCGATCGTTTCGTTAAGATCTTTATTTCGTATGCTTCCTACCTTCTTAACAGAAAGTTCCGCTTGGAATTTTAATTGAACGCACCTTCACATTAAACCAGAGACGCGTGTGGTTACAACTTTTAATTGTTATATAAAGTCTCGATATTATTGACCACGACAGTGGCGAGTATTTTCAGTTTTCCAACCGAGAACTAGTTAACGCTCGACAAAAAATTGGACGTTGGATCTTTGGAACAGGGCGAACCGCTTCAGCTAATTAAGTTGCTGTTAAGAGAATAACGTTGCTTCGTAATTTATCCTTAATGATGTCGTTGTTAATAAGACAGATTGAATTACTCCAGCGGCGGCAAAGAAACGCGTCGAGGTGTTCCGGATAAAAACTTGAGAAAGAAAAAGTGAATATCACCATTGTCAGAAGGTAATAAACAGCTGGATTTATTCGGTTGCGGCGGTGCAAATGAGCGAAGTTAAGCGGTGAAACGAGATTATACTGAGTCGATCGAAGATCCTAAATATTTCGAACTACACGATTATCAGAGCTTTCAGGCAACAATTTGCGCTGCAGCACTGCATTTTGATAATTGGTCGAACCTTCTGTTTACGGAATATCGCCATCAGTACATGTGCTACTTTCACGGTACTCGAAATCCAAGATACGATGACACGTTCATAAAGAAACGCTTTAATTAACTTCTACAAACCGTCAACGGGAGTCGGTAGAGTACACGATTTTCTTGACTCGCGATTTCTCTTTCACGATTCGTGACATAAGCTGCAATTTTAAGCGCTTCCGTCAACATTTGTTCTGCGTGTTTATACTTTTAGTATTCCGTGAACGCTCTTTTTTTAACTGTAGTTGTGATTATTGCTTTTCAGTATCATTTTTTATGAAATGGTTTTTCATCGGGGAATTGACACTTCCATACAAGTTTAGTTCGATTGTATATATATATATATATATATATATAGTGGCTCACGAAGATCTTTGAATACTTATTATATCAATGTGTTATGTCTGTCATACAAAACATTTGGAAATTATATTTCAATTGGGACGTTTCCCTACTATCATCGATAAAATTTGAAAAAAGTCTAAAAATATGTGTACGGGGTAACAAGATATTTAGCGCACGCATACGTCAGTTAATTATTTGTTACGTTAACAAGCCACGATATTTAGTGGATCTATCTTTGCCACTAATTCCACGTTTATACCCCTTGAAACTGTTGAAGTTGACTGGTATAGGAACGAGTGGATGAATTTCTAATAGAAAAATATATTGAAATAAGTATAAGTATAGTGTATGCTGATCCAGATCCTCGCTCTAACAGTGTTACAATATAAAAGAAGAAGCTACGATAGGGAACACGTTCATATATTTATAGCAAAAGACATTACCAAAAAGTTAACCTTGTAACTCTAGCTGAAGACTACAAGAAACAATAGAAATCTGCTTATAGTTCTTTCGTTTCTAGATCTTGTAACTCAAAACATAATTTATATTCAAAGGCAAAATAATATGGACCTCTTCTTATTTCGAATTTTTTGTTTCACTAAATTCTATTCTCTTCGTAACAGCGGTCTCCATGCTACGGATATACAAAAGTAAAGATTTTTTCTTGAAGTAATTACTTCAACAGGAACAAAATAAGATTTACTTGGAACGTTTTTCAGAAGAGCGAATAGTTGGGAAGATAATGGCATTTAAAGCTTCAAATAGGATAATCTGTACAAAGCTTGGTCAGTAATTCCTCCGTGTACTGACAAAGTCTTTAGTTCGATATCGTCGAACATTGTCGAGTAATTAGTTTCGACATTTCGAAATTTGATCTGTACGTTGGCTGCTCGCGGAATTCGTAGTACAAACAGAGGGATTTTAGGCAAGTTCGCGCAACGATACAGCTCGAGCCGCGAAAATTTACGAGTTGGAGATATCATCCGACTAAAAGTTTCAGACGCGTGGCCAAACAAAATCTAAAGGAAATGATGTGCCGGCTGTGGCGGTGTGGTGTTATTTTTGCTCCGTTCCTGCTTTTAAATTGTTTCACGACGAGTTGCTTTCTTTCTCGTCTGCGGTGGGTTCATAAAAATGTTTGGAACATCCTGCGAATGATTTGTATTCGTTTCTGCAAATGTATACGCACCATATTAACACTCATCCGTCCCTCTTCTATCATTTTACCACTTATTATAATTATTACAATTTTTCATATGGTGCCAGGTTGACACAACGATAAAAGATGAAAAAATAAATACGTACAAATTTGTACTGTTCGTTAAACTTCGTCAAATTTGCAATTCACCATCCAACGCCCACCTTTCAAAAGAAAAAAAGAAAAAAATGGAATTTTTGTGTCAACTTATGTAACAGCTATGTACGTATGTATATGGTTTATTTTGCAATAAAAATCCAATTCTTTTCATTATATGCGCAGTTTATATATTTTTCCATTAAACACTGGCCGATTATTTTCTCAATATTTTCAAATATTTTTGAAAATTCGTTGTTAAGTGCAGCATTCTCTTCTAACCTGTTGGAGGCCATTCAATTTTTGTTCCACTAATTCTCTCCTATCCCCTTCGATTTAGGTAATCTCTCTTCCCTTAAGGGGATTGGAATTTGGATGGTGGCTTCATCCCTTGAATTTGGGTTATGGCAGTCAAAAAAGTTGCGCGTCTAATATTTGTGGCGGTTCTTCAAACCTATAAAGTTCCATGCAAATTAGACCATTCGCGACCTTTCCTTTTCAAGCGTCTCGAGGCGTAAATATCGCGAGAGGCTTCGTTCGCGAAACGTAATACGCTCGTAGAACAAAGAAGCCTTTGCGAAAGATACATTTTACACAGATTCACACTTGAACGAGGTACAAAGTAACAGACAACGCGAATTTCAATGAAATTAGCATTCGCTGATAGTATCGATCGAGTGCATTCTACTTGTCGCTCTTGGTGTTCCGCTTACCGGCGCGACAATCCTTCATTTATAAACACCGTCAAAGGGAGCAAGAAGTGAATTACAAGAACCTCTCCGCCGTCTCAACACGATCCTTTAATTCCTGTTTCTTTGTCAGACATTTTTACGCTAAAAGATTAAAAGAGAGATTGAAGCGGTCGAGTGGGTGTAAGGATAAAGAGAAACTCGATGATTCCATGGAGATAATTAAAGAGATCGGAACTATTTCCTTCGGGTTCTCGTCCGAGTGTCGACAGTTTCAAGTGGATATTTCGAAACTGGCAAAGTTGCGTGAAAAAAGTAGCGATCATGATATTTCTTTGCTTCTCTTCACTGTTGCTAATTTAGAAAATTAAGTATTTGTAGAACTTGAAGATACGAGATTTAAAAAATTAGACGATATCAACGTGATGACAATACAAGGATAATCAGTGCATCAAAATGCACAAATACAAATCAAAATATTGCGAATCAAGTTTTTAATTATTATGAATTTCGTGTGAAATAAAAAAATTTTTTAATTACAATGCAACAAAGTTTTAAAATCATAAGCACACTTAATACAAATCTAAACGTTATTGATTAACACTGACTAAATATTGAATCGTATTCCGCCTAGGTCAACAAATTCTCTCGATTCAAAGGTCCGAAGGCAAATGCTGCCCAAACACCCGCTATTCCAAAATCTAATCACGAAATTCGCTCACAGGCCAAAACACACCTCGAAACAACGAACATACCCGGTTTACCCAAACTCAAATATCCCAACAGAGTTTACCTGACTATTTGAGTATTAGTATCCGTGGTCAGATATAATCGATTGTGGATTAGGTTTCGCGGCGAGAAAAAATTGACTTTTGCTTACGTGCGTGACGAGTCTATCTTCGATGTTAAATCAATCATTGCGTAGCTTAAACAGGAAATAATTATTGCGATAATTACCATAACTACATATTTATGCAGAGATGTTTATCAACTTCTACGTGTACACACAATACAATCACGAATCCATTGCATGTGCAGATATAGTATATTTATCATAATATAGATAAATAGATAGCAATGTTACACGTAAAATGTGATTAATACGAAGTATGCTAAGAGAGTAATTTCCCATTTGAAACTGACGTGAGCGCAAGATCTTCGGTGCGATTATTAGTTTCGTTCCACAGAGAATTTCACTCGGAAAAAGAAAAAAAGAAACGAATTTCTCCACTCTTGTACGATTATTACAGCTATAAAGTCAGAATCGGAAAAAATGTACTTATTAATGGATTAATATACTTGCTTGATATACTACTGAATATATTTATTCCGATGCTACAATCTCGCATACGTAAATGCCTTTGAAATTATTTTCTATTAAAACATCCTTAAGCTTAAGAGCCTTGGGAAAATTCTAGAGTTCGGAGCTAGTCCTCGTACCATAAATCCAGTTAAGTACCCGAACGTTAAACTAGCCGGATAATACACCGAACTCTTTGTGCATATCCGCATATCCGTGCGTTATTCATCGTCGACGAAACACGATCCAAAGACCGAGTCAGCTGCGGCGTTTCTCGCTTTTCTCGCGACGCATTAAGAGAATTACAACGCGCTCTCACAGCTTACGAAAGCTTTTCGTAACGCGTGCAAACGTTCCAGCGATTTGTCGCCGCCTGGACGCAAATAATCCCGATAACAATGCACCGAGGGATTCGAGCGTTCTGCCGCGTGCGAGATAGTTGCTTCCACGGAGCAGCAGGTTGCCGGTCTCTCTGTAATTTGTAACGTCGTCCATTCGACCGTGTAACTCCGTAATGACGCGTAATGATCCCGCCGCGAGACCCGTATACGTGTGCATCCGGCCACAAGCCCGTTTCCTACGTAATATTATGGACGAGCTATAAGCTCGTCCCGCGTCTTCGCGACGCGACGTATTACCCCAATGGCTCTCGAGTTCCGCGAGTGCCGCGAATTCTGCGCGCGTTCCCCGATCTGAGATCTGCCAAGCAGCATGCGACTGCAAGTTAATGAGGCAGAATGGAATTTTTGAGATACGACGGGATCGCTGGAATTTTAGCTTTTGCCGTTTGCGTGGATCGTGTAGAGGGATTGATAGCAGTTAGTGGATTTGGTAGTTAGGAAGTTCGTTTATAGGAGAAACAAGTCCGGAGTTAATTGTGCGAATAATCTACCTAGCGTGGTTATTCCTGTTGTACAGCTTTGTTCCAAAGGAACCTCTTTTCAGGAAAGAGACCTAAAGCAGACCAGGAGCCGAAACCTTGTACAAAGATTCGCGTGGAATGCTCAACCACGTCGATGTCCATTGTTCTACTTCGACCAACTTTCTAATTCTCGTTACTTCGAATGAACCAACAGATTTTTATTATCTACTGTTATTTGTCATTTATTATCTGTTATCGTACTTTCGCTAAAACTAAATCTTTTTTCGCAAAGGGAATTGCTAAAAAACTTAAAAACATTGAAAAAGACATTCAAAGAAGGTCATGAGGCAAAATTTTCTATAAAAATTGTCGGAGAATTCCCAACCATATCGATGCCTCACTATGCAACTTCAATTAACTTCTTATCATCTACTACCATTTATCATTTATTATCCGTTATCTATTATCATTTATTATATAAATAGTTCCCTTAAAAACGATTTTTTTCCAAGAAAATATCGAGAAGAAACCTTGAAATGCTTAAAAATATCGAGAAGAAGTACAAGAGGACCATAAGTTGAAATATTCTCCAAAGATTGTCGGAGAATTTTCAACCGCGTAGATGTTCACAGTTTAACTTCAATCAACCTCTTGAAGTTTATCCCTCCAAATAAACCAAGAATTTTTTATTATCCATTATATTGTCATATTCTTATCAGATATTTCCATTCGAATCTGTCTTTACGAAAGAGAAAAAGAAGCTTCAAAAAAGCTTTAAAAAGAACTCGAAAGAGGCCGGAAACCAAAAGCAACAAACCATCGTCTGCTCTCGATTTCACCAAAGTTCCTCAGGTTTTCAGAGGCGAGACTCGCCGAAGGTGACTTCCTGGGCGGACAGGAGGCTGCGAGCCGTGTCTAATTAGCAATTACGATTCACGAGCAGTCTGGAAAGCACAGTGAAGATAGTCGAGTGCGAGACGGACGCGATCTGTTCCTTCCGTCCCGAAATCACGAAAGCAATCTCGTCCTCGCCGCGAAACGAGTTATTAACGAAGCATGGTGGTGCACTCGTGCGATTCGCAGGATTAACGCAGCCGAATTAAGCTCGCTAGAAGACCATGAATAATCCTTCATCGGTGACGCGAACGGAATTCAACCGCGCCAGCTTAATATGGCCGTGACCACTTGTACCTGTTTAACGTTACGCTGCCTCCCATAAACACGTCGCTGGTATGCAACGAATAAATCGATCCACACGAGTTCACGCGGGATGTTCGTCGACCGCGAAAAATCGACTTTACGTGGTCAAATACGTGACGAATCACAAAATCGAGCAAAATTAACGATGCACTTTGTTTATCGATGTTTCTCATTTTATTTCGATGATATTCATTTCTTTTTCTTTTTTTTTTTTTTTTACAATTCTATCTTTCCTGAAGAAAGCATCACGGAACGACTTTGAACTCACATTATTCGGGTATTTTTACTTGGAAAATTTATACACAAATTTTACCGTTAACACAGAACTTTCTTTGAAAGATTTTTTACTGACAGAATTTCCTTTAAAGGTCAATATGTTTGATGTAAAGCTCATCTTCTGGAAGTATCTAAAATCGTTACTCTGAGATTTCGTAGCACTTCAGTTTAGTATAATAATTTTGTAGAGTGTCGGAAGATTTTTTCGGACCACCGTGTTCAGTGTAAGGTTAGAAATCGCAGCGGAACAAACGGTTAATTTTGAATAATCGTCTCATAGTCTGGATGATCTTCGTGAGGACTGAAACCAGACGTGAGATAGATTTTGCTACGCGTAACAGTCAGAGGCACACGAATATCGGTATGGTGTTCGCATGGTATGGGGAATGTGCGGTATTATGAATGGCATGCCGAAGCATCGCGAAATTATAGACAATACCTTTGATCCAGATGATCAAGGATTCGTTCACGTGTGCCGATTGCAACGAGAAATCAATTCTGCTTTAATAATTGTTACACGATAGATACACAATGCTATCTCGAATGCAGCGGATTTCTAGTATCTCGTCAGCAACAATAAATAGAAATTACGAGGGCTCTTGAATTTTAATATTCGATGGCATTAATTAAAAAGTGACTTATCATCAAAAGAACTGCTTTATTTTCACCCTTGAATCGATAAATACCGATGACCGAAAGCTCAAGAAAAAATCTGTAGCTACTTCAATCGTATTCAGTGTACTGGAAGTTGTATTTCTCCAGCGATGTTATACAAAATATCTTCCAGTACGAACTTTAAACGTCCACGCAGTCCAAAAATGTTCGTAAGCGAACCGCGAAATTGGATCACTCGACCGACTATACTCAGAGTTCAAAGAAGAACTAAATTAAACCTCGTTCCAAAAGCTCGACGCACATGCAAAAAGTATTACCTTAACAGCTTTTGAACAATTCTCAAAGAAGAAATTTAAAAGACGCAAATTCTCTTTCAGCTAGCTTCAAAAACGTAATAAACACGTAATTCGCTACAAGATTTTATTTGTTAATTTGAGACGACCAATTAACCTGTCATTCGAAATGCGTGATAAGTTTACTTTAATTTCTAAATAAAATAAATTTCTTTATTTAGAGATCCTCCATTCTTTTTGAAATTATCCTGAAGATGATGTGTCGTTTCATTTTGTGTTAAGAACGAATCGTATTATATGAAACTGATTTCTTTCTATCCTTACTTGATGTTGAAATATTTAATTAAAATTTAGGCATCCGGTTAATAGATTAGAGGCCACGAAGTCAACGATCCAACAATCTAAAGAATCTTGCAAACAAATAAATACGGCACAAAGTAAAAGCACACAGACGCAAACACTGCTTTATGCAATTTTATGAGAAAGACGATAGTTATTTGTACATGTTTGGCTATGTTTTACCAGACTTATACCGTGAGAAAGCGTGCCATGACCTTTCGCAGAAAATACTTTTACCCGTTCGATAAAAACAGCCGCTAAAACTGGGATGTTATCTGATGGAGACAAATTCCAACGGTCAAGTGTTATAAATTAGTAGCGAGCGCATGGGTGCACGACCAGCACAAGTGAAACAGATTCGACAAAACCATTTATCTTAATTAGAGGTCCCAACGAGTTTCTAGATCTTTTTTCGCTCGAAATTTGCATTCTTTCTCAACGTGAACCATGCGAACCGTTGCGTGGCTTGAGCAACTTCAACAAAGTTGAATTCAACAAAAAAAAAAAAAGACTTTACGGATTGCGTGCCGCATGTAATGAGGTTTGATTGCGTAACACAGATAATATAAGCGACGTTTCCTAGGTTTTATCCGCGAAAACTTGTCCCTCGGCTCGACAAAGGAAAAGGACAATTGAAATGATGAAACTCGGACAAAAAGGTTCCGTTTAAATAGCCAACACGTTTGTTTGTTGAATTAGATATTAACGATACGTTTTTAGTATAATTCTTTAGAAATTTCTAAGAATAGAATTTCTATATAATAATCATGTTAATCTTGTTATTCAACAAGTATGCGAAATCACAAAAATGTTAAAAAGCTACGGTAATTTATTTGGTACGGAAGTCTATTGAAGTTAATTCTTCAAAATTACAGAAATTACGTAATATCATATAATCACACGTATGTAAACAGTAAACGATACCAATGATGGCCAATAAACATAAAACCAAAAAAATAAAAAACAATTACAACATAAAAAAGATAATAATAACAAATAACGAAAAGAAACAAAAATTGTCCATAAATAACAAAATTCTTCTGAAGTATCTAGGAATGCTTTCTTTTCAGCTGCATGTGGAACGGAGAAAATACCAAGTTTCCAAAATGTACATGAAAACTATAGCACGAGAATACATTCTCATATGTACTTGTCTTCGTGGTTTATGAAGTATATCACAACATGTGACGATATTCAAGTTAAAGTTAAGACCAGCGTAAAGTACGTATACATCTCTCCACAATGTAAATGTATCCGGAATTAATCGCGAAGCCGTATTACGTTCGATTTAACGACGTCCATTAACAACGCGTAGCAAATCGAAACGCCGACCACAAAATCGGTCATCGCGCGCTAAACCGTCTTTACGACCTGACAGCGGTGACCGCACCGCGGTCGTTCGGAACTTCCACGAAAGAATCACGATCGTATCATGAATTTAACAACCTCTGGTTAAAACGTTGCCCCAAGTTCTTCTATCGTTCATAAACGAGCATCTATTCTGTTTCATTGTGTTTCTAAATGTTCGAAATTTACGTTGAAATTATACCTTCCGATAGACTAATTAAGTAAACGAAAAATTGACTTTAAAATCGATCTCAAAGCATTTATCATTTACATATTGGAATTATAATTAACGATTTATCGTAAAAGTCTAGAATTAATTATATTCTACAACTTTTTATTCTTTATTTTCACTCAAATTTTATTTACATTCCTAAAATTTATACATTTCACGGTTCTCTGTTTATCTATGTTTCTCCTCCGTTTAAGACAAATATTTCGAATAAAAATCTCCGTAAAACGCGAACATTTCCAACGGCAAACAGACAAGAAACGCGCGAGAAATACGCAGGAATTTCAGAAGTTCCACAAGAATTCTATTACACGCGAAAACAATATTAGAATATGCACAAGGAACAGAAGAAAGAAGTCTTCTTGGATCCTCGAATGAAAACGCCCAGGTATTCAAAGAGATTTTAATATCAGAAGAGCTCGGCTGCAACGAAACCAAAGACTTCTCGTGTATTTTCTCCCTCTCTTGTACCAGAACCGGAAGGGAAAAAATATAACGCGCCCACTTTCATTATCTCGAAGAAAATAACACACGACCGAGAATGAAGATTGCACGAATAAAGTATACCGCGCACGCGATCGCCTAGAAGCGTTTCGTGCTCCTCTCCGACCTTTTACTTATGTCTGACCACAAATCTATCGACTACTGTCCGATAAACGGGACCGTTGCCATCGCGAGTCGAATCGTGCGAATATCATTTCTCCGTGGAGTTTTAACGCTGAAATTTATCGTTAATTAATAACTGTTATTATACCAACAATACTACAATAATATAATTTACAAATCGTATATTTTATGATCAGCAATATAATCGAAAGCAAATTTCTGTTATCAATATAATAGTAAATATTGATTACTATTGTAAATTGTGGATCACGAGAATTATATAAATCGCAAAAGATACGCGCCAAATTAAAATTGAACAACCAATTTACCATTTTTATAGAAACACTTGGGATCTTAATGCAAATTTTTAGGGATATTTAACCGATTAACTTAGAAATGTTAAGACGTCTAGAACGAGTTAATGAGAACACTAACTGACTTATCATTTACCAACTGATTTATCATTTTTAAAAGGACAGATGGGAATTTTACTGTCAATTTTTAATAACATTTAAATGTCTAGCGTGGAAATGGTGGATTGCAGAAATGTAAAGTAAAGTAAAGACTACATATTATATATTTAACACGATCACGGTCTCTTGACAGATATGATAATCAAAAAATGGTAGAATTTATGAAATAACAATATATTATAAAATATCAGTAAATGGAAATAATTTCATTAGCGCTCGTCAAAATAATCGAGTCTCTGGCGGTTAAAACAATATTCATATTGGAAAATGTATTTCCAGGCACGGAGAAAAATATAACACGTGATTTCCGACAACAATTATCGATAATGAAAGCTAATCGATGGTTGAATAAACGATTCAATTGTAATTAGCATATCCATTCGGAAGAATTTTCATGCCCTTCCTCTGTGTTCATATTCAATATCCATCAGTAAACCCTTTCGAAATACCAATTCATGAAATGAGTGTATTGTACTCGGGGGGCGGACATGTTTTGACGTTGTAAATGGATATTTGTATTTCCGTGTAAAACATCGAAATTCGATGTATATTTGAATATATCCCGGAGAATTCGATGAGAATTAATTGTAAATATGCCATGATAACATGAAGCTGTGTTATTATCATTATTTACGTAAAAGGACGATTTATTAATATTCGTACATACGTAATAAATTACGTAGGAAAATATAGATCTCTTCGCGCAATTTTAATTCTAGAGAGCTGTGGGTAATTTTAATAGGAATCAATTGAGAAACTTTCTGAAAGACAAAACGGTAAGTTAATTAAATTTCGTCGGCAATTTTAGTTGTACACTTTTGATATATAACTGCGCTTGAATCGTTACACTTTCTCGTATTTATTTCTTTACTTTTATTACTTTGGTTATCAATTTTTTATATTTTATTTATATCCTCGTTTTATATTTAGGAAATAAATAAAAATTTCATAATGGTTCAACTATTTGTTCAAAAAATACACCCGGAAACTATAGATATTGTATTCGAGGCATTTGTAGGTATATAATTATAGCTATTATATATTTTTACGATAGAGACTTGTATAAGCTTTTTTTAGAAAACTCCTTGATCAGTCTCATTGAACTTTAACTGGAAATTTGGCAAAGTCTGTCAAACGATCGAATTCACAAATGTCCGAAATCAAACGATTCGTTCCTTTGCCTGGACACAAACTTCGCTTTCTTTTCTTCTTTATTAGTCTTCCACTAGCTTTCCTTCTTTTACCTACGTTTATTGGCAATCTATACGTATACGCGACAAGGCAAATATTGGCTGTGGTTCGTAACAAGCTAGAACGAGAATTTACTAATACCAGGACTAATGTAAACGATATCGTGCCTTTTAACCATTCTAGTATTTCTTTTACGTTCAGGGGCTAGACGTTAGCCAGGAACCGGTACTCAATGATTTACGTGCCACTGCTCGCAAATCGCTGTAATTGCGAGCCTTTCAAACGCTGCAATAAAAGAAAAACGGGAAAGAGTCGTCGATCTTTTTAAAGTTCCACCTAGATGAACTTTCGATAAAAAGTAGCCGGGACTGGGATCGCCGATCACAAATATTAAGGTTTTACTCCGGCGCAGATTTTTCTCTTCGAATCGCCGCTTTCAGCATTTCAGACGTCGTACGGCATTTATTTCGCCGCTTCTCGGCTTTTAGTGCTTCGTAGTTGACGGAAGTTTGATCAAAATTGGTCAATCGAAGCGGAGAATTGCACGTTCCGCTGTCGAGAATGGGAAATGTACAACGAGAATTTGATAATACGCGTGGAGTTGAATAATTTGCGTGTGATTGCTGCACTCTCTGATCTGACTTTCACTTTTTTAACTACATTCGAGAAACACGAATTTCTATAAATATCTGCAGTCTGTTTATCGTAGTCGAGTCTCGTAACTAGACTATGGATTTTTATGCAGATTTATAACTTTTAAAATATAATTAAAAATATAGAAGCTCGATAGAGAATTGTTTACCTGGCGAATATTATTGGATATTTTATATAAATCCAAATACTTTTGGATATTTTATATAATTTTCCATATCGTGCGCTTTCTGTGCAATTCCGCGTTTTCGGATTTTCCATAAACACCTAAAAATCCGCAGTCCACCTATAACAGTGTCAAATGAAATTCCAAAATATTTCGCATAATACGCGTCATATATTCGCGTTCAAACTGTCTACAAGCGTTGGTATACTTTCGTGAGCCTGTGTAATAATGCACCGTGCAACAGACAACATGTTATTTTTTCGTCGCGAAACCGCGTTCCGTTTCTCGCGTAGTCTGTGTCAACGCCAAGGACTCGAGTCCGCAACAATGTGGTCCGAGTAGTAGCCGACCGGCAGCCGCACTTTCTATCGATCTTATCATATCTCACTGCGAACAAGACGGCCAGTTATTGTAACGCGAGCAATGAATAACGACTAATGCGAGGAGATTAGACAATACCGCGTGTGCTACGTTCCTTGGCCGAGTGGTAGGCCGTGGAACGTCGTGAAAAATCGTGGCAACTGCGTTTAATGAGGCTTACGTAAAACGACGCGAGGGGAAATTGTATAAATTGTGAGCGGTGCGATAAAGCGGTACACGAGTCGAAACAAATTATCGCGAAACTGTTACGGCAGGGTTTAAATCAACGATATTGTCGGTGACAGTTCGGCATTGCGGGCCCCGGTTGGTTTAAGCGGCACGCCTGCCGTTCCACATTAATACCGGCGAAATATACGATGAAACACGCCACAGGTCCAACCGATTGAAATACGCCCGTGCAAATCGCCAATATCGAAGAGCTAATCCAGTTCCGCGAATAGAAATGTTTGGAGCCATTTAGGAAGGCGCGACAGCTTGTTTCGATCGAACGTACAGTGGTTACAAAAAGTATTCGTACATTGTCGTATTTCTTATAACGTATTGGGGTTCGATATGTAGTAGATTCGAAGTATCTTCGTTATTAAATTGAAGATGATTCTTCAAGGCTACTTATACCAATATCAGTCAAAACAACTGGTACTTGTAAAAGTGTAAAAGGGTGCTGCAATCTGTTTATCGAACACCAATTAACCAGTTTCCTCGTTTTGTGCAACTTCCCGCACGTTTTTAAAATTTTTACTATGTATCATTCAATATGATGATATTAGTTATCAGGTGGATCAAGTGATCGCTGGATCGCCAGATGCTAACACTAGAAATATCACAGCAGTCAAAATGACTGGTTCTACAATTTTATAAATGTGTCATCTCGTTTAGAGATCATGGTCCCAGATGGATTAATAATACCAAAAATCTACTACATAACATGGAATTGCTTCTGTAAGAAAATAATAAATCAATAAATATAAAAATATTTTATTATTACGTATTTTTTAAAGACCAGTCATTCTGAGTGGTCTTGGTAGAAATAGCTTCGTGTTAATTATCGGTAGTTCTAGTGTTAAGGACTTCACGGCTTTTAGATGATAATCGTATCGACCTGAATGTGGCGCGTGAATTAAAAATCCGAAAATTATAAAGAAATATTTTTCAGAATAGTTTCGTATTTCGCAATATAAAGACAGGTATTGTAAGAAGATATTTTATTAACATATACCGTTGTAAGAAATGAAGTTCGAAACCATAAAACGTGCTAAAGAGTTGCAAAACATTTCGTATCAGTTAACGAATTCAAAGAATTGCTCTTTCGTTTATTTGTCGTTATCTCTTGCGAAAAATACATTTACGTAAGTACTAATTAATTAAATCCAAGTGTATTAAGTTCCATATTATTTGGTAGACCTTTTACAAGACTATAGATATTTGATACTATGAAACTGAAATGCGTAAGTTGATAAGAAGGGAAGTTTCATTGAAAAATAACGCTATGTGCAAATACTTTTTGTAGCCACTGTACGTATAGTACATCAGCAGTGGTATATATTGTCCGATCTTCGCTTTACTACGTTAGAAAATAGAAGAAAATCTTGTGACATCATATTTGTACACAAAGTATCCCATGATCTAATAGACTGTTCCTAAAATATTGAGAAATTCAAACTTGATGATGAGTAAAGAGAAGACTAAGAATTCTCGATAACTGAGACTTAGGTACCTATATTCATCCGAATACTGAATACTGGCTACTGAAATTTTGGAACCATGAAATTCGAAAGCAGAGATCCTGTAGATCTGGAAACTATTACTTGGAATAGTATCGTTCGTCAGAGATGATGTAGAGGATATCGAGGATGTCAAAGTTGGGAGACGTAATACGGGAAACTCTCGGGGTACATCTTGTGGTCTCTAGGGTTGAATTGGTCTGCTACGAGAGCATGGAATTTGGCTTTAGATTATACTTGCATCATGGAACTTGAACTTGACTGTTTTTAGTTCGTAATGTCCAAGTTTGTATACCCTAATGATATAAAGTAAAAGGTATTCCTCAATTTGAAATACTAAATTAAGAAACGTAAGTATGTAAAATATGCTAGGCCAAAAACTCAAGATTCTTACATAGACATTTTACAGGTGTTTACGCCTTACATGCATTTTGTATGAGTTTTCATCTTGAAATTTCCTAGAAATGTATAAAAATTCCTGCTCTAACGATAAATTATAAAGTTCAAACGTTCAACAAAACTTACAGAAGCATTATATTTGCGAGTATTTTGCGATACGGAATCGGAATCAGTATTCTGTCGGGCTTACGAAAAACTTTGGTGTGCTATTCCAGGATTAACAGTAATTTCAGAGAATAGAATTCGTCGAGGAGCAGCCACTTTTGCCAGGAAATTATATGGGCTACATTTGGAATTTTATATAAAATTCGTTAAAAATTCAACGTGTATTTTATTATATAGAAGCAATGTCGTGAGATATAGAAATGTTGGTGGGAGTAATCGGACAAATATTTTTATTAATAGAACTGCATGTTTGGTGAAAAAATGTTATGAAATCGAGAATTTTAGATACATCTCATTCAAAATATTGGCGAAAAGCTAATGGAAAATTAGTAGGTGGAATATTTGTAATAATTAAGTTGCTTATTCGGTGGAAAAACGTTAGGCAAATGATGGATATTGGTAATAATTAAAGAGAAAGAAGAGAACTTTTTCTGAAATATCCAGAGAGACATAGAGAGAAAAATATGGGAAATTCTAGGTATATTTTATTAAAAACAATGGTGTAATGTGGAACGTTAATGGAAGTAATCAGAGGAATATTCGTATTTCGACTAAAACTGGATGTTTCTGGTGAAAACGTTATGCAAATGATGGAAATGGATATTGGTCAAAGAGAGAGAGAGAGAGAGAGAGAGAGAGAGAGAGGAAAACATTGGCTGGAAATATCGCGGTACGTTATGCATGTCGGTTCTCCGACAGCGTAAATTATGAGCATAGCAGGTAACTCGACATGTGACAATTAGCAACATTTTTGTTTGAAAAGACGCGTTTCGATTATGGAAATATTCGAACCGTTCTCTCGCAACGAATCAAAGTTTCGTTTCCGCTTCGACGCCCATTGAATTTACGATCCTGGAACCATGAACGATCAAATGGTAATAAATTCTTCAATTAACATCGAAGAGTCGTTAGGATCAATTTTGACAGGGCTTTCATGGCGCAAAGCAATTTCCATGCGCATTATGCACGGCGTGATATCGGCTCGCTGACCATTTCATCCACTTTCGTTATCGTATTTGGAGTGGAAAAGGCATCGATGAGCAACCAATCTTCCAGTGCGAACCATCGATCGTCTCGCAGTCGATCTCACGCTGACTCGAGACTTCGAGCTACCCAACGCACAATATCCCTTTTCCTCTCTGAAATAATAAAGTGACACGTTCGCATCGTGATCAAATCGAATTTATCCATGCGAATAACTGTTTTACCGACTTTTTAATCTATTCTCTTCTATACAAAAATACTTGGGTTATAATTGGACTAATACATTATTTTTATCTGTAAATAATTTCAACGAAAATTCATTTTTTCCATAGATTTTTGTCCTTCAAAAGTTCCATTCTATGTAGCTGCTTAATATAATTGAACTTTTATTGGCAAGTATTTTTCGTACAAACAGTGGACTTTGTTTGTATGACACATCAGGTATCAAAGGAATGTTACTTGTAAATAAATAAATAAGTGACAACATAGGAAACCTTTTCTCTCAATTTTCCTTTTGTTTTATATATCTAAAAATCTAGATCTTTTATATTTTCTTTTCCTTTCTTATTTCCTAAGTCTATAGCCATTTTATCTTTGACGTTCTTTTTTTCCATTTTCTATATTTAGAAACGCCTAGTTTCTCGTGCACGTCTGCTTCATCATCCCCAACGGCAGTTTAATTCGATGCGTCGTCGATCGCGTGTTTATGGGAAGTTAACTTCATCAGCGCCATTAAGGTCGCCACAATCGCGGTCACCGCGTGAATTGTCAGACAACTACGCGATATTCTATTGTGAATAAACGGTAGTGCCCGGTTTTATAAATCAGTGAAACGATCTATAGTTTCACGATAACATGATCCGTAAAATGATAAGGTGATAAACAAATAATATAGAAAATGAGAAAAGAAAATGAAAGATCGGCTGATAAGTAAGCGCCGAGGTGTAATAGATATAAGACAGATAAGTTGTAGTACAGCATGATAAAGTTCATGAATAAATCAGGAGGCGCAAACTTAGCGGCGTAGAGTCAGAGCGAGAGAAATATTGATTTTTATAACACGCTGCTAGAATCGTGGCAAATAAAAATCGCTAGATTATAGCAAGAACTGGAAAACGAACGCGAGATTTACAACAATCGATAGCACGAGTTACGTGCGCAACCAGTCTTCTACGTGTTTCCATAGAAAATATCGCTCGATAGGTTAATATTTTACAGTCGTCGATACGAGTTTCTCTATATATAAAATCCGTCAATTTATCACCTTAAAAAATCTGCGACATGTACAGAGATAAGGCACCAACTTGACATTACCAAGCCAAACATATCTATCGATACTTCGATCTGTCCCTCGACTGCATGTTTCATTATTTTCAAAAGTCTGTCTTTAAATAAAAATACACTGGCGATGAAAGCGAGGCAAACGTTTGCTTAACCGCGGAATGATTTCCGAAAGAAATTGCTGCTGACCTTTCGTTCAAACATTTTTTACCAAACAATCGCAAACAAAATCGATGTTTGTAATGGCTTTACTCAATGTTTTATAAATGCAGGATACAGTGCGTGGAAAACACGCAACCGCGCGAATCGCATACAATTTTTAAAATCACAATGCGTTCGATTCGAGGAACGAACTGCAATCGATAAGTATGCAATAGCCTAGAAACGCGAGTGCGATCTGCTCCTGTCGAGATATTGTGCAACAAGCAAGTGACCTTTAAATACTTAGAAATATGTGTATATATATATATATATATTAAGAAACGTGCGAACTAAATTTTCTCGAGTTGCGATCGGCGAAAAATTCGTGGAATTTTGTAGAATTGTTTTCCCCTGCATAATTAAATTCTGCGAAAGGTAATAAAGCTTCACGGACCATTGGTCGCTTCCGCTCTGGCATTGAGCGTTGCATTTTTCTTCTGTGGCTGTCGACCTTGTAGATTTTTATTTTTAGATAACACCCTTTTTACGACCGGCGTGTACGAATTTGTTTCTTTCGCACAGTAAAATATATTTTAAAAGCGTATTCGTGAACGCTAACAAGTGAACTGTCTAAAGTTAGCTTCCAACAAAAATCAATATCGTCGAAAATCAAGGATAGTTAACGAGGTGAAAATGTTCACCTATCAGAATTAACTGTGTAATTCAATTTTCTAAAGCTGCAAGTCTTCGTACAAAACACCTCAATTAATTCTTTCTATGTTTATCTAGTAAAATCTTGTATATTGAAAAATCAATAAGAAGTAATCTGAAACTCACGCAAAACGAATCTTTAAAAATAATGAAAACCACTCCTTGTCTTCTTCATTGCTGGACTGCGGATGCGCGGACGTTTATGTAAATTTATATTTTCACATAATATAAAATATAAATACAGCTAGATAAGTGGAACTTAAGTAGAGATACTTTTGCCCTTTAACATTTATAATTATTACTTTACTTTGAATACTTTGTACATTTTTGCATATTACACGCAGTCTGTATATTTTTGCACATTGAAATTTCCCATAAATGCATAAATATCCGCAATATCTACTCATTACCATACGATTTTCATTTTATAAACGTCAGAATCGCCAAAAAGAAAGCCAAAACTTCCAACGACAAGATTCTACGCGTGGTACAAGAAGCTAAAAAAAGGAGAAGAAGATTTGCGTAATGTACCATCGCTTGTTTCTTATTAAAGAAGGACGTCGGAGTAGCGAAAGAACGAAAAGAAGAGCAACTGTGATATCGTCGATGTTTTCAACCGGCAGAGAGCGAAAGAAGGCCGAAACAAGTTTCGGGAGTGCCCTTAGGGTTTTATCTGGAATAATTGACCGAAAGAAGGAGCCTCCTCGATTCAGCAAGGTGTCCACGGATAATTTAATCCTCGGCTCTCAGCTTTATCCGTTCCATTCGGATGCAAAGGACAACACTCTGCGTCGCCAACTCGATAAGGTTCTTTAATCCGAGCAAAACGAACAAGAAACTCGAACAAACTGTGCATAAGTTATAGTTGAGATCAGTATAATGGTTGATATACAACGAATGGTGGAGATTTGATTTTGATCATTTCTAATTTCGCTAATCTCGATACGATGATACAAATTCTGCTTGTCCCAACTTTCGCCCTTTTACATCAACGGAATCTTTCTTCGTTATTGAAGAACATTGAAGAACAAGGAGATACTCCGTCGTCAGAGACCAGTTTCAAGAGCGATTAATTTATATGCTAATAAGGGGGTAAATTGTTTCTTTCCGGAGGTGTCGTTTACGTTGAACAGAGAGGAAAGGAGAAACGAGTTGTTCCAATGCTTCGTCGATCGTGACTTGGATAATTGGAAAGAAGTTACTGCGAAATGTTACGCATTTCTGGGAAGTTTTAAGGCGTAACGATGCGCACAATGCACATACTACACAGAAATATACGAAATATGCAAACTTTAATATTTATTACGACATTTAGTAAGTAAAACACACTGTCTAGATTCCGCTTTTAAAATTATGCTCGTAAAAATATGAATTTTCATAAATATTCAAGTTCTACCGATTAGCAATATCTTGAGCGTAAGAATTTATATCCGTAAAGATCGACTCTGACAGTTTCATCGAGAAATCCTTTCACCGTGGTCTACGCTCGAGTAAATCAAAACTTCTGCAAATCCAAAGTCCCTTCTTCCGTAAGAAACGAGGGGAAACCATCGTCGTTCCTCTGAAAGGTCGTTGTGAAAGAAAAAAAGGACGGACCAATGGGAGGTCAATCTTGACACTGAAATAGCTGGCTGAAATAGCTGACGAGATTATCCGCGCGGTCGCGTGATTTCGCACGCGAGGAACACCCTATATAATACGTATATACATATGTCTCGAATCCAACCAAAATTCCGATAATATTCAACGATAAGGGATGGCGTGAATGTTCCTGAAAATGTCCTGTGGCGACCGTAAGGCGATTACGGTGTATTCTGGCCTCGCGACGCTGCATTTATCGGAAGAAAGCGAGGAGAAGAGGAGAAATGACCGTGGAAGACGATAAATTCGTCCACGGTCGTAAGCCAGAAAAAGTAACGGTCCATCCGGGAAAGGGGGAGTTTGATATCGAACGAGAATGGCCAAAAGCGTAACCGGCCGCGAACGTTGATGGAAATTCGATCGGGTTGGTTCGAGTCGAGGCGTTCGGGGTGGGCGAGTTACGATTACATGTAGGGCGAATGTTTATGTTTTTATTTATGGAAATTATTTATTTATGGAAACTTTAAAGATGCAGAATCGTACTGTTAAAGTAATAATATATAACGTTTTACTAAATATACAATTTATAGTATGTAACAGAATAATTTGAAGTGTTAACGTACACCGCTCTATTCTCTTATACATGTCAAACAGGAATGAATTTGTTTTATTACACATTCATTCATTCAATATACGCGATGCGCTCGTCTCATAGCGTTTTCCTTTTGTCTTCCTCGCTCGTACAATACAGATAAACACACATCTATTTTCTAATACGTACAATATGCAAAAGTATATAATATGTAAATATACGTTAGATATATTCCGAGCAAAGTACCTACTTATTTGATATAACATTTAGTGGGTTAAACATATGTGTACTTGGAGCAAGTGTACTTAAGTGTACTTGCATGCTCGTGACAGATTTTGACAAGTGCGCGTGTGATTGAGCGGACATTTGACGGAATGAGTGTCACACGAGCAAAATATTAAAATTGAGAGTGTTGATATTATTTGAATGCAATGAACTTTTGGAAACCATTCGAATCTTTCAATTTGTCTTTCAAAGCTAAAGAGAATTTATCCTTCAAATCAAGGATATTGTGTGCACACGTAAAAATATATTCGTAACCGTGGACATTTTGACAAACGAGAATTCTCGTGTTGACTGATTAAAAACACTGTTTGATACGTATGCACTGATATGATAGGGCCAGTGAATTTCATTCACAGTGTAGAATAACGGTTTATGAAACGTTTCGATTGTTTTCGACAAATACGCTTTCCCGTTGATGAATGCTAGGACACGAAGTGATGTAGACGAGGGGAAAAAGCGCATTGGCGACTGTCGCCGAAGCAGAATAAACTGATTCTCGGGACAAGAGCCGAGTCAATATTTGGATGATTCTTTATTATCTGTAGCTAAGCTGATGGAGATCCGTTACTTACGAGCGAAGGTATTGTTAGATCTCTGATACCCTGAGTTTTTAATCAAATTTCCTGTCATGATATATAGAAAATAATATATTGAAATTAGTGATTGCAATTTACATCAAATTTTATACTGTGTTAACTATTTCGAAGGAACGTGGATAAAAGTTTCATCTTTCGCTGCATTATATCTTTTTGATACACGCGTCGTTTCATTTCGACTACTCATCAACCTGCGAATTTGTACGCATTTACAAATTTCATTAGAAATTTAAAGGTACAAAAATGCATAGAATTCAGATAATTTGCAAAGAATGTATATCACTTTGGTAGTTAATAAACTTTATTATTAAAATTCTCTCACCTCCAAACTCTCAGTAAAAAGAGAAAAACTTCGAGCGTTTCTAATTCGATGGCCAAAGACTGTAATTTTCTCGTTCTCGCTATCTCCGATTTACCAATCATAATAGTCGGCGAAAATCGAATCACCACGATGAAGATCTGAGTCATCGCGAGCGAGATAGCCTCGAGCAATCGAATGAAAAGGACGTGTCCGTTCTTTCTACTTGATCATCCTCGAGGCGAATACGCACGAGGGTAGAACGAAGGATTAATCGCGCCATGGCAATCGAAGTGAACCAGTTATTTCGTTATGCGACTGCAGATTGCCGACAAGAGCGTAATTGGCTCGGTTCGCTTCAAAATAGAAACACGTCAGCCTAGAAACCCCGAAAAACGCCACGGGGTAGCTACCCCAACGTCGACCACCCAAAACATCGATCGCTAACGGAACATCGATTTCCACGGCTCGAGCAATTTCCCTTGCGTGCATCCATAAACGCAACGTCGTAACCGAGGGTATCTGCTGGTCGACGAGGGAGAAGTTTTTTGGGGCAGAAGCCTCGATGGAAGATACGAGGGTGGAGAAAATCGGTGAGAGAATCCTTCTGAATAGAGTACCTATGTATATATGAATTTTTCAAGCCCGTGGTATTGGATATATTGGAAGCATGTCGTGGTTAAAATGAATTCAAGATTTGGGAGATGTTATTTTTTAAATTGTAAAAAGGAGTTCCTTAATGTCCCCCACTTTGATATGCTTTATGCTTTTTGTTTCAGCTTTCTGATCTTTTTATTTTACGTGGGAGAATAGAAGTATTTTATAGACTGCAATACGGTTTCCTCAGTGTTCTTTGTTGCGTTTTATGTTTTTTTCTTATATTTTTGCTTGTCCTGGTTTAATATTTTACTCTCCATAGGAGAGTTGGAATATTTTGTGAATTTCAATACGGCTCTTTTAATATTCTATGTTATCCTCTTATTCTTTGGACTATCTGGGTTTGTCGATCAAATATGATTTCCTTCGTATTCTCGTTCTTATATTATCGTGTTTTTTCCCTTATTTTTATTCCATTAATTTCTTAACTTTTTATCTTAGAAGAATTAGAATTTGTTATACAAATAAGACACATAATTCGTGAAAATCTCATTGTTTCCAAGCGGATGCTTAACCACCACGCAATCTCGATTGTTGGTTACGGTAACAAGCTGACGATAAATACGCGGTATTTTAATCAACCTGAATCTTGCAACGAGCAACAATGGTGAGGACGAAACAACACCGAGAACACGAATTAAAATTTACACTACGTTTAATTACTATTTCAAAGGCAGAGAATTTAATTACTTCCAAATTAAGTCCCGTCTGTCGTGAACAGCTTAATTAAAAACGTTATTACACAATAGCATCGTAACGACAGATCTGTTCTTCTATCTTTTACTATTATTTTAAAATAATTCTTGAACACACGAAGAACATGATAATTAATATCTTACCTCCGTTTTACAAAAGAGAAATTCTAAATTTCAACACTAGCAAAACACTAGCGAGTTTGATAATAATACAAACGAAACTTTCCAAGTAAATTTTGAAAGCTATAAATTACCCTTAATTGTAAAAAAAGCTATATTTGTATATAAAACAATCTTTCTATCATCTATAAATTATAAACTACACTACCTATAATTTATAACTTTTCAATGTACTAATATTGTTAGTTGATATATCGTTCTACAAAGAAGGTGTGATATTCGGATTATGTGTCTGCAAACGTTATAATGCAACATCCAATACACGATCCACAAAAGAGAATCCCGATTTTGACTTGTAAACTAGGTCCAAATGGATGCAAAAACGAAAAATATAGGCGTTGTCCTCGGCGTGATCGTGATCGTGAAACGTTGTTTTATCGGCGCGAGTTGCATTTATGCGCTGCATCGAACTATCTGCCGCTGCATCTGGCCCGATATGCATCAAACGTGTGTACTTAAGTACGTTCTACCTGGATTCTACGAGCCAAACGCGGCTCAAGATGCGGCTCCAGAAACAAAGATTTACTCGCATGCTTTCTGCTATTTATTGAACATGCTGAAAAGGCCAACCGAACGGGGAGCGAATAACCGTGTTCGCTGGTTTCTCTTTCGGATCGTGCTCTTTACGAACGTCGATAATGCGAAGAGGCAAAGAATCGATGGTATTTGTAGGTTCGATTTTTTCCTCAGCACGGCGATCGAATTTAATCGACTCTGCTCGTTGAATTGTGTTTGGTTTGTTGTTACTTCAGAAGAATAGAAAGATGTGTAATCGCGTCGAATGAAACTATGATGGAAAAGTAGAATTCGATAGTATGATGTGTTCATTTCAAAATATCCGGCTGAATCACCATGAAAGTTCATCTATTGTAGTAAAAACATTGGTAACATACGCAATTACGAATGCTATAAGAAGGAATCTTTCACAGTATCGTTCGTAGTATCGTTCCCCTCTGTCGCTAATAAATTTGTACAAATTTTATTTTAATTTCTCTTTTTTCACAAACTCGGCGAACTACACAGGTCATTTCACATATCGTCGATCGATCAAGCTTAAACCAAGTTAATCAAGCGTACAATCAGTTAAGCGTTTCAAAGAATCATGATAATTTATTATAATTGATTATTAATTATGATCATGATGAATTATTTATTGTATCAACAAGCTTCAACGTTTACCATGGCACCATTTTTAACATTTGTTATATTTTTCAAATGATTATTCATACTATACACTACTTCTTTACCAAGTACAGACGTATATATTAACAGTAAATGTTTCGTAACTTTTATATAAATTTCCAGATTAGCTTGAGATTCTATCGGTATAATCATGATATGCACTCATGAAACTTCAAACAGCTTTGTAGAATGCATACAACGAATTAACTGTGCGTGGGTCACGGTGCATAAAACAAAACTTGCTAGGTAAGCTACGTATAAAAATGGAAAATTATTATTAAGGACGTAAGCTCGTTAGCAATGCGTTTATCAAAAGCTACATGCAAGACAAGAAACTTGTGTGAAACGATGTCAGCGATAAGTAAAAGGAGTCGCTCAAGGAGAGGTTAATTAATAATTGGAAATCCGTCACGCGATCGTTCGTGTCGAAGACGATACGCGATGCGAATTCAGCGTTGAAAACGGAACAACGACCGGCGCGGCGTCCCATGTGATCGTGAAACACTAATTAATGAACGGAGACCAACTATTCTCGTTAAACATAGAGGAACGCTATTCGAAACCGCCATTTTATTTCACGACAATGCTCGACCACACGCTGTTAATTGGACAACCGAAACACGACCTTACTCCGTGTGATTTTCACCTTTCGATTGTTGTCTACGTTACCGGAAACCAGTGCACGACTTACCGAAACGGCTTGGATTACCGTAATTCGTCTCGTTAATTACCATCGAGCGCTAATTGTACAGAAAACGAGCTAAATTTCTTCGTAACTCAATGTTTATTGTATTTTATAGAACGCATATGAACGTAAAAATTTTCTCTGACAAACGTTCAAACGCTTGCCTAAACCTGTGTACATGTGAAATGTCGATAGTGTCGTAAATAAGAAAAATAAATATTTTTTAACCCATTGAAAAAGAAGAAAACTTCGATCAGAAATCGATGATTTCTTCTAATAAACGAAAGTATTGACAGGATGGTTTAAACGAAGAGATAACTAAGAGTTGCCTGTTATTATACAACAGCAATAATACTGAACCAGTAGTATTTTATGCAGCCGTTTGTAAGAACGGGTTTCCTAGAGAGTTAGCAGCGTAACGTTTAGGAAATGGACCTTTTAGGAATTCATGTACACTCGAGAGATCAAGTGACCTTTCTGTACATGTCTTTACATATGTTTCTACATGGGGAAGCTTCTTAAAGAGCGCCAGTGTATGGGTTCTTGAAAATGGAAAAAGGCGAATTCAGAAGCATGTTTGTAATATAGAGAAGAGAAAAATGTCCTAGCGAAGAAATTTATGATTCGTCATCGCGTTTAATTTGCTAAATTCATATTCGATATTCGCCAAAGAACGTCATACCATGGACGCGAAACATTCGACAAATTTCTACCAATTTCGCTAATATCTCTCTAATCTGCAGAAACCGCTACAAGTTCGTATTCAACTCCTACATTAGTCCAACTATGTCAATGATTCCAACTTTTAACTGTATACACACGCAGACACAAATGCCACGCTAATAGTCTGATCATTTCTAGACGAAACACAAACGCGAAACAGAAATACAAAAGCGATCGAGCTAAGGGGAATTTTCAGGCGGCACAAAATAATTTAACTCTCGAATGACGAATGCTCGATCGATTCTGACTCGTGCAGATATTTCACGATTGTTATTTTTCAGTTTCACGAGCGTTACTTTCTATTGTTTCATCTTCTGAGTAACTTAACGATTACGTAACTTACGATATTTTGTATATTCTTGCCTCATGTATATTGTATCATATATCATACTATATATTCTTCTAATTCATTTTCTTCAAATTAAATAAAATATCTAACGACAGAAAAATAGGATTCTCGAAAATGAGCCAAAGCACGCAGCAGAATTAAGGAATTTTAATTGTCGTTATTCGAATCGGAAAGTCTTCTTAATTAGCTCGTTGCGTTATCGCTATCCGATAAGACATTCGACGCTCTTGACAACGATGATTTAACTTTCGTTTTTCAATGGCCAAAAGAATACGCTCGAATCCGAATCATCGATTCAACGATCCACCTCGAGATCGACCAATGCGTTCTGAATTTTTCGTAAAATATCGTATTGCATGGAAACCGAGACGCGGACATGCGTTGGTTGCCACAAAGCTCTGGTCCGATGAATCGAACAGCCGCTTTGAAATCGACGATTCACCCGATATTCCTTTACGCCTCAACGAGATTGCGTAAATTTCACCGGCAAATGTAATAATATTCGCATTTGACGCGCGTATAATGATATTCGTCGGTGGCACGGGGCTGTAGTTTCTGTGAAAGGAAATTTTTAAGTAGAATGAATGGTTTATTGTCGGTCATGAGTCACTAGGCTGTTGCGGCGAACGATTAGATGTCTAAGTTTATTGTTGTGTGGTATTGTGTATCGAAAGAATGCTGAGTTATACTCTGCGCGGATATTTCTCTTATTTATGAACTCAACAGTCTGTATCTCTAAAACCTACGAGCTTTCAGTCAATTTTTTAGTGTTCGGTGTCTCTGTCGTTTTATTTCTTGTTCTTTCTAACGAGATGTATCATTACAATTCATTCTGTCTCTTACAGACTCTTATAATTAAAGATTCAATCCAGCATCTCTTTGTTTGTCGTCTTACATCCTTTACAATCTCCGCTGTGTTACACTATTTCTTTGGCTTCTACAAATCCATTCAAAATATATACACGCTATTCATACATTAATGGGATTCGATAAAATAAATAAATAATAAATATCCTTGGATCTAGCATTCTTTCAACAACTTCGAAAAATCGTTTCCCACGATCTACCCGCATATATCGAAACAAAATTTCTAAAAGTACATCCTACCATTAACTCTCAAAGCAATCCACTCGTCGACCTATCCCCAGCCAATCTTCATCTCTAAACACTTAAACAATCCCCTTGAAGTCTAATAGAAAGTAATCTCGAGCCTTGAAGCCGCGGATGAGTCACGCGAGATGAAAGATCGCGTCGCGCGCGCAACATTTCGCGCGGTCGTAAAACGTGTTAACACGTTCGGTCTCGTTTCCGATCGCGAAAACGGAAACGACACGAAGCACCGGCTACCTCGATGCTCGTTCACCGGTTCAATTCTATCGCGTCCAGTATGACAGTCCGGTTCGTCGCTCTCGAGTAAAGATCAGTTCGAACACGAAGCATTTCTGCTAAGCAGATATAACAAGGCAGATAAGCGTAAGCCGCGAATGATTTACGACGAAAACCTGCACCCGCCGTTCCTCCTCGTTAAGATCGAACTCGAAACGTGTCGTGGTAAACATCCTGCCGCGTTTCCGCTCCCCGTCGGCACGCACGCAGCCACTTTCCCTCTGTTTCTTCTTTTTTGTGATTTTAGATTACTTTTCCAGAGGGAAATTTCGGGATTATCGGTTGGGAATTAATCCGGAAGAATGCGATTCGGGTGTTTTCGTATATTTTAAATATTTCAGTGGAAGGTTTTTGACTTCTGCAAATGTTTGAAGAGAGGAGATTTTTCTAAGGGGAATTCAATGGAGATGTATTTTCGAGAAAGGCTTGTTAATTTTCAGAGATGTTCGAAGGGAGATTTTTTAAGGCCGACGTAGTGGCAACGTGTTAAGTTTTTCAGTTGTACGTTCGTACGTCGCAGGATAGTCGTTTCACATTTTTGAGAGTGAAATATTATCAGAAGTATTGAGATATGTGTAATTTTGTGTGCTACACTAGATAAGCCGCGTAATGGTGACACACATATATGAGTATGAGTATGAGTGTGTGTGGAAGTACGTGCGTGCGCAGCGTCTCATAAAACAGAAGAATGCAACTGTTTCGTGCGCCTAATGGAAAAGAAGGTGGTGAGACAAAAAGAGTGCTGAGACGCGTGCAATGTGTATCTACGAATATTTTGTAAATCACATATTAAATAAATCTGAAACTATTTTAATATCATTTCTACGTGTAATGTGAATGTTCCCATTCACTTATTTCTGCGACTAAGATCCACAATTCTCAATAAGAAGAAACCTCTTGACTAACTGGTTACGAGTATGTTGGAAACATTGTGAAATTACAATTTCCTAGTAAATATTCATAGTAAAATTACCTACTTAATATAATCTTCTCCAACTGTATTACGTTTCTTAAGGGAAATCCCACAAAAATTCGACAAGAAGAACACGATGCAAGAAGGTGTGTAACTGAGATAGGCCTTCACCGAGGGAAATATCCATCCTGCCTCTCCTTTCTCGCGCCTCAAGCGACGCAAAGCGGCGAGAAAATCATGGGGTTATTCACGGCTCTCGATCGAATTCGTATTCGCGGCTGGAGAAAGAGGGTAAAGCTAGCGTGCCGGTCTTCGAATTACGATCACAGATTTGAATCGTACGAAAGAGAGACGATCGAGAGCATTAAAAGCTAAAGCAACGCTCGGTGAATCGAGGCTCGAATCTCGCAGAATTCTCTTCGCGGGAACTAAAAGCGGAGACGTTCCAGTTGAAAGGCTTCTCTCGCACGATTCGTCGGGATTCTGCGCTTACGTGTACAACGAAACGGCGAGCAAAAAGAGAAGAAAAAAAGAGAAAGAATTTCAGATTCACCGATACTGAACCTCGTGCACCGTGGATCCCACCGAGTGATCTATCGTGATCCACGTTTCCTTACCGATCGAGCTTCAATATCCACTGCCTAGAACTGTTTCGTCGAATCGACGCCTAACTCGAATAAAGTTACCAATAGCAGAGATTGTCCGAGTGTAATGGAATCGAGATTCGGATCGGTCAAAGTTTGCCCGATGAAAGGGAACCCTGTATTCCATTGTGCAATTTGAATTATCGTGGTACAGCTGGCCATTGTGATTGCACAAAGCCAAGATAATTTCTAGTATTATGGAAAATAACAATGCGCGGGCTGAAACGCGCCATTCGCGTTTACATATATTGATTATGAATTAATCTTGCTCGTTTGGTCGGTTGATTTTATCGTCGATTTCACGATAGCCGATTAATTACGAAAAAGGGTAAAACATTGTGTTTGATATACGAAATGACCTATTTGTCGTGACGTGTTACGAGTTTCTTCGATGAATAACAACGTCAGGACGAATTGTACGAATGCCAACTCTTAACAGCGTTGTTCTTCAATCTTTTTACGCAGAGAGTTGCAGAGTAATAGAATCTGAATGAGAGATGAGGAATAATAGAGATTGAGTGTGGCAATATATATTTTGAATATAAGTCATATATTAATAACGCTTTGTCTCCGACAAGAGGGAGAAGTGGGCGTTTTTCAAATTCTAAAAAAAGACGGAACCTTCACGCACATTTTAACTTCTAGCTCTGACGTCACTTGTACTTCAGCGGCGAAAATATCGTTTTATCATGACCTCGACGTTTTTCAAGGTCCAGTTTCCTCAGTAATGCACAGATGTTCTTCGAGAGGTTCGAATCCAGTGAGGATCATGCACCGCGCCGCATTATTCACAGCTTGTGTGGCGGATACAGCCGGGTTCGCATGCATATCGCGTTATTATTGCGTACGTCGTGCCGTCGTTATGTCTTATTGCAGCAGAGACCGGACATGACCACGTTAAAGGCCTATCTCCGTCCCAGCCCAGGAAATGTGGGTGCGCACTGAAATCGTGTTCGCGAACCCGGCGTTTATCGAAAGCAAGAAATACCGAGTTACATGGCCGTTTGTTTCGACCTGGCCTCGTGACAAGCATTTTATTGTCGCCAGGAGATTACGTTGATAGCAATTTGCGTGTGTAAAGTATCTTGGTGAAAAGGCGAATAATCGAATAATCGATGTGCGTTCAGATACGATGCTGTTTGCCTGAAAAGATACCGAAGAAACGTGATTTTTTCAAAATATTTCAGTATTTGTCCTAATCACTGGTTGCGTTAAAAGACCGCAGGATTTTTATAAATATAGATATTATGCAACAGTTTGCACGTGTAGATCAAATGACCAATCTACCTCTGTTGCAATCTTAATTATACACGGTCAAATTTAAAAAAAACATCAGGTTTTTATCGATATATCATTTTATATCGGTCTGCACGCGTATAAGTAACAACTTGTACAGTGATCTGTCTGTGGAAATCAGAAATGACTGTTACTTTGACGATGACGTGTCAGGAATTTTCCTGTCGAAAGATAGGCAAATCTAAACCACGCACAACGAAAAAAAGTCCTTAGGTTTTTCATCGATATCTTATCATACGCAAGTCTAAACATACAGATCCAATAAGCAATTTACCTAGCTGTGACGCGAACGAAGTTCAACCGTACACGACTAAATTCCTGAAAAACGAAACACCTCGCGTTCCATCTAAAATTAGCGCGCCTAACGGTGTCCACGAGATGTCCGATAACATATATTACACATTCCTCGACGAAGCAAGAACATGTACATGTAAAACGCACAAATAGATCCTACAAGAAAAATAACCGCAGGATGAAATCGACACTGAAACGCGATGGAAATTCCTGACGCGTGAAAATCGCTTGGAATATACACGAGCTCGCAAATTACAGATTGCAAAATGACGGAACAAGCTCCGATAGGTGGAAGAAGGATCAAAACGATCCTCGTGGAAACGTTTCTCTCTGGATCGTTCGAGGCGTTTGTTCGACTATTTCCACGGAAATAAAATATCGGCCGATCGTTGGACCATTACGCGATAAATATACGGGAACGGCTACGAACTGGCACAATAAGACGTAAATTACGTTCGTGCAATGGCCGCGTCATTAAAATACTCTTCGACGTCCCACACGTTTTACACACAACCGGTGGGAACCATTAAACGCGTATGCGTCTTATCTGCACGCACGCGAATGTTAGAAAAGGCGAACGAAGAAGGTGTAAACGTTTCTAATTGCATTCACTCCGCGGACCCACCCTTTCTGTCTTTTTCTATGTCCATTCTACAAGCATATACTCTTCTGTGCTTCTAAATATACGTATACCTGTTTTTTCTTTTCTTCGTTCCATTCACGTGGCATTAGGACGTTAAAGGTTAATGGACCTGGATTTCCTGATGATGCAACGTGTTACGCCTGTTCCCTCAGGGACTTGAACCTTTTATCCGGCGGAAAACGTTGGTAGAAGATGTTAAGATGTTTGGAAAGTGAGGTTGTTGTAATAGTAGCGATTTTCTCATGTGGCTTTCGAGGTTTAGGTTTTAAGAACCGTCGATGGGCTGTACTTATTTCAGAAGATAATCCGTGGAGATGTGGGAAACAAAAAGATTGTGACGGCTAAAGGTGAAGATATGGTAAGTCGCGTTTCTTGTCTTTTATAGATAGGCAATTTTAC
This sequence comes from Bombus vosnesenskii, assembly GCF_011952255.1. Lineage (NCBI taxonomy): Eukaryota > Metazoa > Arthropoda > Insecta > Hymenoptera > Apidae > Bombus > Bombus vosnesenskii. The sequence goes on along the minus strand of NW_022882976.1, from coordinate 109,059 downwards.
AATGCTACATCAAAACTATCCCTGTATTTGATTTTGAGACATATACATTTGAAAAATATTAATAACATCAATTACGCATAGACTATTATTAACTCAATTAAATTGGCATAACAATCAAACAAACATTAGTCGTTTTTTAAAGGATATTTTGGATTTACCATCTATTCTTAAAATGCTTATACCTTCAAATTCAAAGGATTATCGAGTCAGAGTATCTACGAAATTCCACCTATCTTATTTTTCTCATATGGTCTTCGATCGATTCAAAGAGTGGCACCAGGACGCGTCAGCTAGCGATACGCTATTACATATAATAATTTGTCAAATGTTTCTTCAAAAATTCAAGCAAATCGCAGAAAACTATATGGAAGATAGCAAACAATTTATATTACGCGACAGTTTTGATCAATGCGCGTGCTCGTCTTTGTGGATTGTGTTATTATTAAAAAACCAATCGAAGCCGAATTTACCTAATTTTCTTCTCGGTTCTATTATACTCAGCTGTACGTACTCTAAGTATCGTTCACACAATAAATTCTCGTATTTGTCCGTATACACGTCGTATCTGATCTGTGCTCGTGTATCCTCGTGGTATCGTCTTGGCGAGGAATCCAGGGATGATCCTCAGGTAGACGTAAACAATAGTGATATCGGGATTTGCCGTTATTACGACGTATCGTCGCGGCTTCGAGGACTGGTTTACGTACGACTGGTGACTCAGTCGCGGAATGCCGCACACGCGCCCTGCCTTGATTGCCTATCAGACTCCGTGGCTCGAGCCTCTATAAATAATACGACACACGTGTATATGTCTGTACGTATGTAGGTACGTGCACGCAGGCTAGAGATGGGATCAAGTTGGTAATTGATTCGTGAATTTCAAACAATCGAGCGGAATTGGGAAATCTGGCGTATTTGTTGCCGTTTTGTCGTAGGTTTCCTCGTTGACAGGCCGAGTTGATCAAAATCTAATCGACAGCCTGTAGCTGGTTGCAGACTCGCTTTTTGAAAGGCCCGGGATGAATTTATCGATTTTTTAACCTTTTGTTTTATGATTACGCTTGTCAAGCTTGATTGTTTGCTTTGGAATTATTGCGATTGATATGGATATCTGTCACTCATCTGCATATTTCGCGTGTCGTATATTATATCATAACTTGACTCTAACGACTTTATGGTAATGATTTCTATGGCTTGATACTAATGACTCTAATTTTGAAGCATATTTAAGACTTAATTAAGGCGATAAACGAAACATAATGCAAATAGAATTTCGATTAGAAGAATAGGTGCAGTAGAATTGGTCGGTATTGGTATTTTTCTGTGATAATATGATAATATGATGGGCAAATCTATATCGCGTATTATTGAGATAAACCGGTTCTACTTAATTGAAAGAGATTTTCTTCTTCTTTCACGTTCTCTATCTTTCACCTCAAGATAAAGAAGATATTCCATCCATTTCAATACAACAACGTACTGCAGAACACAAAGGGTCATTAAACGGATCCTAGCCGATAAAAGTAACATTCAATCAAATTAATCCACACGACTGCTTTCTAACAGAATTTACACTCTATTTGATTCAATTGAACCAGGTATTTCATGTACAAAGCAGTACACCTTTGTCTACGTCGACATTTCCATAGTCGAATCCTGTACGCTGGCTAGCCAGAGGTATCAATTTTCTATGCTGTCGATGATGTACGTGCGATGTAAACGCGGCTTGATCCCATCTGCATCCTTCCCTGGAGCAATGAAAGGCAGGTCTGCTGCGTTTCTCGAGACATCGAAACAACACGTTCAAAGAGAGACAGAAAGACAGAGAGAGAAAGAGAGAGAGAGAGAGAGAGAATATAGTAGTCCAGGAAAATATTTGAATAATTATGGAACACACACTTGGACGCTTATACGAAACATTTCGATCGATTTAAGATTTTGGCAATATAATCACGGTAGTCGTATCTCATTACAGTGCTAATCAAATTTCAAAATATCTCGTATAATACACACGATACATTCATAAAAATAGCAAGTTCGTTACTACGAGAACCATCATATGACGATGGATAGAAAATCTAGCAGTGAAACTTGGAAAAGAATTAGACCAACGAAAGATAATGAACTTTGGTAATCTTCTACAAGATAAATCCAAGTTTCTTCGATGCAATTGTACGTTACTGTGGCGCAAATAGGACGAGCAGCGAGACTAATCATCCGCGCTACCTATCTCTATCGTTGAGAAAATAGCTACCGCCTACGAGTCACGTTGACTGGAACGATCATCCACAGCCGGGGGAACACAATATTGCCGTTCGTGACGCGAGGATAAACGCTTCTTCTGAAAATTATAGGCACCGACCAAGATCCAGAAGATGCCAACCTGATCGTCGAGATTTAATAAACCTTGGCCATCGTGTATGATAGAGAAGCAACTAGCGTCTCTTAGATACTTTTCCATCGACCGAAATACTCATAGTATTAACACTAGAACTACTATACCAGTCAAATTGGCTGGTTTTATAATTTTATTTTAAAATACCTACTTCATGTTATGTTATATTTTTTTCCGCAATAATGTAATCACATTCGCAACAATAACTAAAAGAATAATATAATGAATTTTATTTTGTTTTTTATGTATTCAAACTCAAAATAATTTTGTATCAAGGCTACTTATACCAAGTCTTACTTATATTGTATACTTATACCAGTCAAAATGACTGATACTTGTCAAAGTGTAAAAGGATCCTGCAATCTGTTTATCGAACCCCAATTAACCAGTTTCCTCATTTTGTACAATTTCCCGCACATTTTTTAAATTTTTACTGCGTATCATTCAATATGATGATATCAATTATCAGGAAAATTCCGGATCGATCGCTGGATCGTTAGATGCTAACACTAGAAATATCATACCAGTCAAAATAACTGTAAAAAAGTAATAAAATAGTATTATATAGTTATAAAAAAGTATAAAAATATTTTATTATTACGTATTTTTTAAAGACCAGTCATTTTCACTGGTTTTGGTAGAAATTGCTTCGTGTTAACTATCGGTAGTTCTAATGTTAATTAGGAGAAATTGTATCACAGCTGGAGAGCTGTTTCTTCTTTCAAACTTCTGAGACATATTCCAGGTTTCAGACTTCCAGATCGTTTTCAGATTTAGTTAGAACACAAGCAGAAACGTCTTAATATATCGATATAAATTTGTACATAATGTAGAACCATCCATTATCGAGGATTTAAATATGCAACGTGTCACAGGGGATGATATAAAAAGGTTGACATTCTAGTTGCCGTAATAATCCAGTACAAACTTACAGGAAACAAGTTTCAGATAATACTATTTTATGTATGACTGATTAGCAAAATGTCATTTGCTTGCGTTATCGGGTTCACATTTCATTGAAATTCATAATGGTGCACTTATCGACCATGTAGCTTTCGTGTCACCGTTATTTTTACTGCGAACCGTTAGAAAACTCGTCATCTTCGAGCGACACCCATTGAATTACTGCAAGGAAGAGCCCGTCGTCTAACAATAAACTCAATTAAGCGACCGTTCTTTTCGTTTCGTCCGACACGGCCACTAATGGGAACTGTCGCCGATCAAAACTGTGCCAGCTCTGGAAATTCAATCTTCCATTGTACTCGTCCCGAGAAGTAATAAGATACGTTGTAAAACAATTTCAAAGAGTTGGTCGACGATGGCGCAAAAATTAAAATTGAATTCTCCAAACTACCAGGAAATTGGAGCAAACTTGGTGAAAGCTAAGTTCGTGCCTGGGAAATTGTGTTACTGTTATTATTAGTATTAAGTTATTACACCATGATAACCGAATTATATGTTATACAATTAGCCTATTTTCTACAAATATCCTCATTGTACTTATGATAACCGCTAGAGAGACAAAAACGTCTAGATAATGGAATTTTCAAGGTATTCAGATTATGAGAGTTTGCAAATTTAAAAATACAAACATTCATAGAATTTACATAATAGGTAAAATATACGTAAAATATCCGACACCCGTTATAATATTTAGCAGATGAAACAAATGTCCCAAGTTCAATTTTTCTAATTGTATTCATAAAAATATGACTTAAAAATTCCTCAGTCTAGTTATTAATAACAATTACTCAAGCGCTGCTATTATTATTATTATCTACCATCGTTGTTGAGAAAATTTAATCGACACGGATCGTTAATCATCGATCGATCTGTCAAGACGCATCGATACGCCTCGTATCTCGCTCCAAGTCAAGATTGAACCGAACACGTGGACATGCAGGTTGAACAGCTGAAATGTCCCTTTATATTCATTCAACGCCCGCGAACCATCATCGATCTTCTCATTGATCGAGTCAATCGTTATCGAGAGTAATTCTTTGTCCAAACCGTACCTCGAATATTTTACATTTCAAAAGATGAGTCGGTAGAATTTTCATCGACAGCGATTTCGACTACCTTTCCACGCCAGATACAAAGAAGCAGACACTTGAATCGCCATGGCAGGTGATTAAATCTCCATGTCACCTTTAATGAAATCGATCGAAATGAAATGGAGAGTGATAAAAATATCGATTTAAAAAATGATAGAATATATCCTTCGAGCGGTATATAATTAGATTTTATAAATAATTCGTTATCTTTGCCTTTGGAAAGATACAAGTGACATTTTCGTAATCCAAAAACGCTACTTTGAAAAGTCCATCTTATTTTTGCAACAATTCCTCGACCCGATTAACGTCGACATAACGAACGAGCTAAAATACCTCTTTAACATTTCAACGACGCGTGACATTTTATGCCCCCTGCCGGGTTTGCATCTACACGCGAGCAATCTCAAAGGAGCCGGACGCAATTACGAGGAAATTTAATTGGTCTACAGTGGATGCGTTTAATTACATCAGAGGCCGCCGCTTGAAGAAGGTTACGACAAGCATTGCGAAATCTAATCCCGCGTACAACCCGTAGATGAATCTCTTTAACGACAACGCAAAAAATCATTCCTCATCGTGTAATCCAAAATGCTGTTTGAAAACAAGGAAAAGACAGACTTACAATTAGTTAGCCTTTCTATCTTTGTTACTTGACTACCTTCGCATTAAATCTCCAACATACATCTCTCAACCATAAAAATTCGTTCATAAGTTAAACAGATTCCTTGAATTCGAGCTCCAGTTCATTTAAATTAGAATTATTCAAATCGAACGGTTCAAATTAGTGGAACGACTTCGAATAGTAAAAAATGACGTGAGAAATGGCAGGTTTATAATAATAATACAGTAAATAACAGATTCACGTTGGTCGAGAGGATTTTTATATCTTTTAACATATTTGATTGATCTAAAGGAAGTTTAATATTACAAGGACCGATGATGCTGCACTATCATTTACGCATTTCTTTAAACGTTCATTACTTCTAGTACTTTATTTACCAAATACTCGAAATTACTAAATTCTCTCGCATAAAATCTATACGTAAAACCCATAACATGTTGATTCACGACGTGTAAGCTAAAGTTATAGTGTTAGCAACAATCATTCACGGAATCTTCACCATCAAAAGATCAGACATCCCGCAAAACTTTGGTTTCTACGATCGTAAATCATGCAGCCAGGTAACCCAGACTGTTTCCAGCCGTTTAATCCCTCGCTCGTTTTCTCCAGTTGATGCCAAAAAACGAGCGATCCTCCCGGAGACGATTAATCAAACTCCTTTCAACGTGCAACAACACCATTCTGTCCGCATGCCGGTTCATAAATTTCGAGATTAAAGGAGAGAGCTATCCGCCGCGGACAAGCGTAATTAAGAGCAATTTTAATTGGCCCTAAGTGGGCGACAGCCTGAACCACGCCATCTCTTCCGCGAATCTGCATTCCAATCGCGTGACCGGCGTACGCTCACTGCACCTGCCTAACGCACGAGCGCCAGAGCAAAGCGTTCATCGAGCGAGAAGATGCGCAAACCTCGGCCTCTTGGCTATTTTCGTCAGCTTCAGAAACGTACCGCAGGAGCGTCACACTGTCTGTTCACGAGGGCACACGTGCCAGCGGCTAATGGCTCATTCAAGACAACAGCGTGAAAATTGAAATCAAAGAGTTACACACTTCTCATTTTGGAAGTAACGTGACTGAGTGTTTCGTTGTTCCACTGTGCTTCCGCGTCTGCTTCAAGATGCATTCTTCACGTTCGGCAAGAATCTTTATTAGCGTGTTTCCTTCGATGCGCAGAATTATTTCCGAGCTTCGTGCGCCTCTAGTGGAAATCGAAGGATTTACCTTCGCTGTATTTTTTATTTTATTATTTACCGTGTTTGACATGGAAAAACCAAGACATTACAGTGGCAAAAAGGATGTCACCTTGTTCCAAGTAATTTTTCTATTAATAAGTGCATGTTTTTCGATCGTTCGAACCTTCCTTCGCGTATTTTCATGAAATCGAGGTACACAGTTCCCCGTCATAGTATAATATCGTAGGGCTAATTATGTCTTTTCCTCCGACTTGGTCTGGAAAAAGAAACAAATCAGTTTTTAATCATCCAATCTCGCATGATTCTCCGTGGCAGATTTTTTCATCAATTATTCGACACCGACATAATAATTTACTCGAGTGGAATCCTTCGTTGTATCAGTATACACGCTTTTAAATTAAAAAGCTGACGTCGAAGAGCAGCAGAAGACTTAAAAAAGGATGGCTGAAAAAAGGGATCACCTTAAAAAGAGTCCACTCCGATGGAAGCAAGTCGACAGCGTGAGCCGACAGCACATTTTTCCAGACTCCGATCCATCAGGGATCTCGGAGAAAACACGCGATCCTCTGAGGTCTGGCGCAACCACGATGTACGCGAGCGTGACGTGATACCGGATCCGCCTCCGGTTGGACATCGAGTATCGCATCCGAGGCAATTCAGCTGCACAACTCGGTTATTACCCGGAGCAACTTCTCGTGTGTCTCCATTCTCTCACCCCTGATTTTCCTTGTCCGACTCACCCTTCTTTGCTTTCGCAAATCGACTCGCAAATCCCTTCATTCTTCACTGAGTGAATCAGCATCCCTTAAATTTCTCTAAGTTGCTAAATATTCGCCAATATTGCGAGTATTGTTACTCATCAGTATTATTTTATTATTTACTAATACTGTAATTTGCATTGTTACTTTTATTTATTTATTATATTTTATTTATCTACTCGCATTGTTATTTACCTATATCGTTATTTGCTAGTATTCCTATTCATAAATGTTTTTATCCACAGATATTGTTAGAGGAAATATTCTTAACAGCGATGTGGAGAAATAGCGTAATGGTTAAGGTACGAATATTTATGGAAAAATCCATATTTTGAAGCTTTGGATAATGTCGAAGAATTCTTACTGGAAAATAATTTTGATCTAGAACTTTTCATTTTAAATTCAACCACAGCATTCGTTGGAACAACAAAGAATCTAATCGTAGAACGTCCGGCTAATACGAAGCATAGGTACACCACGATAAAGCAAAATCTACGGAAGATATGGTGGCAGGAAACCAGAGGCTTATTTAGCGGCGCACCACGTTTCAAATAGCAAACATTCTCCACCAACATCCATTGATATGATTATTGTAACGGACCGTAATCAAAGCGTATCTGTTGCAACTACCGGTCGAAAGCTGTTCGCTGCATTAATATCGTTGGTGGATAAAGTCTAAAGGCCTGATGAGAACGATATAAACTCAGCCAATGACAGAATCACGTGAATGAATAGTAACCCGCATAGAAACACCGGGATTATTAAACGGTTCAATGGTGGATTAACAAATCCAATTTTTAATTTTTATTGCCGCGATTATACAGGTTTATCTTGTATGCATCAGTTCCTTGAAAACGACGAATATGCACATTCTAATATATTAAAATATCATGGCAATATTTTTATATGTAGATATGTATAGATAAGATTATTACAATACAAAAATAGACATAACATAAAATACACACTATACGATAGTCCTCAATTACAAACAATCGCTATACATTAGCTTTTAATGTTCTTCACACAAGTTTCATCTAAGTACGATGGGTTTTAAAAATGGAAACTAACGTATAATGTAATCGTTAATAACGCAATCAACTGATGTCGTTTCGTAGAAAATTTGTAAATGGAAATTTTGCTTTTACTCTGTATCGTTAGATATTAAACTTTAACTGTGTAGGACAAGATATTAAAATATTAATTTCATCTAAAGTTCCACAGGGCTATAGCGATCCCCATAATCCACATGAGAGTTAATCGTTAATATGTATTGAATTTAGAAACGGGAAGCTAACAATTACAGCATGGTGTTTCTTATTTAGATATCACCAGAAATAGCTGTGCGTAACAGCAGGCGATGGAAACGGTACATCGTAGCGAACAATTCCCAATGGTAATCAACAGGGATGAAAATGGAATCGCAAACGGCATCGAGAGATTAGCAATTACGTTGCGCGGAACAGTCGCGACGAACAACTTTCCGCATCGCCGGAATAATACAATCAAGCCCTCTGTACGAGTATGATAAAACAGCCGCGTTTTCTCGATCCGGCTTCATTACGCCTCTCATTACATGTACATGTCATGTCCGTAATTTCGCCAACTATGCGGATGAGAACACTGTTGCAAGCTTGCGAATAATGCGGAAATACACACAATTTATACGTATATATATATACGTATTGACTTTATTCTGTTCGACAATAATTTCGAGAAGTGACACTTGTATCATGACAATCGCTTTCAAAATACTTCCTATAATGAATTTTTTGTAGACTCTCAGACGTACAAGCAGCGGACAAAAGAAGGTTTAAAATTGTTAAAGACGTTTATTCGCGTCGTACACGACTTTGCATATGTATATATTAGTAACTTTTATATCGGATATTTTTTACTAGTTTGCTAACAGTCACTTATTTTATATTATGTTATGTTTTATATTACAGAGCATAATATTATTAGGTGTACTAGTGGATAATCCAAAAGTTTATTTAAAAAGAAGAAATATCGCACGTCGTTCGATCAAAGTGTCTGTCATTAGTTTCTACAACTTTAAGCCATCTATTAGCCAAGTGATGAATTCCAATGCGGAAAATGCCTTTAGACAAGATCCAATAGTCAGGACAAAGGTGAACGTCCTTTGAAATTGTTGCGTGGCAACGCTAGGTCACACACTGCTTCTGCGACAAAAGACATCATAATGAGCCTTGGTTGGGACGTCTTGCAACAGCCAGCTTATTCACCAGACGTTACTCCATCGGATCACCACCTGTTCCAATCGATGTAACAGGCCTTATCCGATATACACTTCCAATTAAGGAATGAGATACATAAATAACTGGACGATTGGATCTTGTCTAAGGACGCAGCATTGTACCGTGATGGAATTCGTCACTTGCCTGATGAATGACTTAAGGTTATAGAAAGCAACGGTGATTACTATTTTGATTGAATAACCTAACGTACCTTTCTTTGAAATAATCTTTCAGTTTCACTGACAAATTTTTATTTGTTGAAGTGGTCACCATTTCTAAGAAAACTCTACATCTGGTCTCTTTAGTTTTCTCAAGCACTGAAGCCATCGACAGCGTATAGACAATAGACTGGGACGAAGGCAGACCATAGACAGTAGACAGGCAACGATGGCTTTAGGGCTTTCAGTTACAGGGTAACACTGCTAGCGTGCGGATCGGGATCAGCTCAAATTATATTCCTACTTGTACTTACACTTCTGTATTAAAATATATTTTCTACTTTACAATTTATCCACGCGTTTCTCTGTTCATACATCTAATAACCTCAACATTATTCAACATTTTTATTCGTTGCTTTTGTCAAATACAGTTCTGTTTTATAAAGTTACAATACTTTTTGTATTTGTATTATTCACATTTCAATTTTCTTTTGTCCGCTACCGTATACGTAGGAATGATACAATGTATGAATGCGTGTGTATTACTGCGTGCGTAGAGCAGTGTGTAATTATCGGTATCTATTTCATGAATTTTATTTTTCTCGTTGCAAACGCATTCTGTGACCATAGAGAGGAAGAAATTAGCAATTCCTTTGAGAGAAGTGCGTATTTATTATTCATGTAGCTTCTTGCATTCACGAACCAACCGAGAGGACTTCGAGTGAATTCTTCAACTTGAAGAAATGGCGACAACGCCCAAGGAAACTAGCCCAGTTTTCCAAAATGAAGGTAATTTTTGTAAATAGAATGGAGCTAGCGCGTTAGTCGTTGGCTTTAGGGATTTCGATGTAAAGTTGAAGGAGAATCATGAAATTTTTTGATACATTACGATTAAATTTAATCGTGACAATTTACTTTATGTACGTCACTATTTAATTTACTTTATTTGCTGCATGATGTAGCCTTTTACTGCTATCTTATTTTCTGCTAGCTCACTTTCAGCGTTAATTTTTGCAGATACGTGTTTCAAAAGTGGCGATATTTATACGTATCGCTCTTCTAGGAAACACACGATATAAAATTCCAAGGAAGAAATATTTATAAGTAATCATTAAGATTTCAGAAGCATCTTGAACCAAGATGATCCGATTATTGGATGAAACATCCGCTTCAGAGCAGAATTTTAATAAGAGCGGTGCTTTCTCAGGTCTATTCAGCGTGGCTTATTTCTTATAGAATATAACCTAAACATAAGATTGCGAGGAAAAGGAAGTACAATGTAGATTGTGGAGGTCCGTATTGCAACTTATCTTACTCTTTTTATACTATTATACTTCGCTATAGAATCGAACAATGTGGCTGGTCCAATTTATCCAAGAAAATACTGTTATTAATAAACGTGATTCCATAATACATCTGAAGTATAACTCCTTCGTCCTTATTTTGTAAAGAAAAAAAGGAGAGAATGAGTTGTTGTAAAGAGAAAAAAAAGATGGCATTGAATCGTTTATCTTTCGATGCTTTCATTTTCTCACATTTTTCCTGAGTAACAAACGGAGACAGAAGTAAAAATTACGATGAAAAATGTCAGGTTCGTTCAATAAGCTCGCGATAGAGCGGAATGAAAATTTATCAAAAGACATATGTTATAGTAAGAGCGAACTATAAATTCTATCCCATCCGACATCAGTGTCGCCTTTTATAAATTCTCGGATTAATAACGCCGACTGGTATTTCGGCCTTTGGTAGAATTAGAGATTTACTTCGCCTTTCTGGTTCGTAAAAGTAACCAAGCTTGGAATAAAAATACTCGCACAACTGACATTATAAAACTATGAAAATTAAATTCTTCCTATGTGAAACGAAATAAATGAAGAGTCTCAACATGTTGATCTGCTTTACTATTTTCGCTAGATATCTCAACATTAGAGCCATCGAAATTAATTGATAGGTTTTCTCCCGTAAAATTATTTACATTGTACAGAATGTTTCTGACAAAATTAATCTTGGCTTTCATTCGGATAAAAACATGGTTATATACATATATATAACTGTTTATCTTCACTATGTCATTTTAATTATAAGCATCTGTATGTACACATTACAAGTTGGTAGCTTTAGTATTACATTGGAAAGGCCAAATTAAACGAGAACAGAAGTGGCTGTGGTGTTAAGGAAACTTCCAACATGACAAAATTCAATTAATTCACACATGCAGCATTGGATTTTCTCTTCCCGTTATATTTACTGTTTCAATTAAACCCAATCTGGAGATTCTTACGATACTGAAACACACTAATAATAAGATCTGACAGCGACCAAGTCGGCCACGCTACCATATAAAATATAAAATCACTTCGGAGATTTATTGATCGAGAAATAATTCTCTCGATATCGATGCCTGATACTAAACTGATTCTTCTGTTTTTCTGTTTTCTTGAACGGTACTTGTTAAATAACGGAGGAATTAAATGGCGATGCGGTTCTTTGCAGAATGTAAACTTACGTTATATTCAGAAAATATTTGAATGCATTGAAAAAGATGAAAAGAGTGAAAACATATTGTTAAGAATAGGTACACGTATCGATGAATCTAAAGTCGGCCGTAAGCAAACCGATGTATAAAAATAGCAGATTTTTTGATGATTTCATAATTACGAGATACAGCAGAAGAATAAAAGGATCGACAGTTCAAACTGCAAGTCTAAAACACGATATTGCAAGCTGAAAATAGTAAACTACTTGATCTGGAAAGCAAAATAAAATTGAAGAAGAGGATGTGGCAATATAGAAGAGGAATTCAGGGAAGCTGAGACGAAGAAACGGACGCTCGAATTAACAAGAGGCCGTGTAAAAGGGGTGCGACCGTGGACAATGAAGAACGCAAGGCAGAGGGCACAAAGGCAAAGGAAGCTGGACAGACGACAAGAAGATAAATAGATAGAATAGAAGAAGACGAGCGGTCAGGCTATGGCGTTATTAACGGGAGAGAGAACCTCTTTACACAGAAGACGATGAAATCAGAGCTCGAAAATCACTCGAGATTCCCATCTATCATGGCTAGTGTCGATCTCTTTTATTCGTCGTCTCTCGGTTTTCGTTCGCCGAAACGAGATCACGGTCCATAGATGGAATGCTTCAATCTCGAGGATCACGAATTCCTTAGATTCATATCTCGGATATCGACTTTGCGTGTTCTGATATAGATCGAAGCGACTACGCTTTTGTAGAATTAAAATTGGCTGAATAACTTTCTTAGTAAAAAAGATAATCCGATAAGTAGAAGAAAAGTGATGTTCCGCGATATTTGTAACGTTCTTTGATAATAAAGAAGCAATTATGGAAGACCTAAACGTGCATTCAAATTTGTAAGAAGTTAACGTCAGCACCAGAAACCAAAAGTCAGCAGAACGAGGTTTCGTTTTAGCCAATTAGCGAACGAAAACCAGACGAAATTTCAATTTCCAAGACTCGAAGCTTTCCAATTTACGATCGGTAAATGTTTCTCTCGACGATCTTCGTACCGATCGAAGCAACCATTAAATTCTGTTGAATCACTAGTTTTCAAATGTCCTACGGGATTCTGGCTATTGGAATCTGGTAGAAGTTTAGCTCCTAGTCGTACCGTCGATCGAATTAATTTCACGCATGGAAAACTGTAAACGATCGGCACTTGTTTCCTCGCTGGTCCTTTCACGCTATTCGATTACTCGAAATGGATAACAAGGGGCGAGATTTTTATGCGGATAAAAAAGGAAAAAACTTGACAGAAGTCGGAGGTAAAAGGCCGATCCTATCTAGCATATTTATTCAGATTTGCATGGAACGCGTCACGCGAACAATCTCGATTCCTGTACCTACTCTCGTTTCGTCTCACGTTTCATCATCCGGCGCCGATCAAACGAAAAATCGAGTTTCTCCTTGCCCCGTGATTGGATCCCCTTTCACGCGCTCTTTCCCGATCGGATACATCGATGAATAATCCTTCGTCTCGACTCCTCGCTGTCCAATGATCGACTTTTACCGACCATGAATCGAGGATTAAAATATATATATATATATATTTTGCCGACTTTCCTAATAGAAAAACATTTTATTTGAATTTATTTTATTATATCAACATGATTGGATTGTAGGATTACACGATTTAATGCGGGTTAACTATATTTAAGAGTAGTTTACTTTGTTATTTTATCGTATCAGGATAGTACAGTTTAATGAAAAATAGAAATAGATGCGAGAATCCTACTTTCTACGAATTTCTACGATATTTTCTGTCAAGATTTTCCTTTGTTTTGGTATGCTGAGGAACGTTAATACACACATATACATGCGTGCATAAAGTAAATTTAATATGCGTGTGTTGACGAGATATCGAACTAACGAACACAAATGGATTCACGTGTTTCGTGGCCGGACTCACGAGCTGAGATCAAATGCTAATCTCGCTAATCCCATTAGGAAACAAAGTCCTGAAACCAGTTTACCGAAAGAAGGGACAGCTCGAAAAGTTGCAGACAGCAGATATAAGTTCTCTTCGGCCGACTAAAGAGAGAACAGATTCTAATTCCAGAATTCACGACGGAGTTGAAAGCTTTTTGGATTCCTCGATCTAAACTCAAGTACCACGAACTCGTTTCAGAACGAAACGTTTCAAATGTTTCTACAAAATCTCGAGTTTTATTCCTTCGCAAGTCACTGTAATCTTTACTCATCAAAATATTTATTCCATCATCACGCTACAAAATGTACGTATCGTACTAATAATTACATTGCAAATCTAAAAGAATAAAGGAACGCGAATTAATTACGCCAAGTGCAAGCAGTTTTACTATCCTCATCAAGCGTGTTTCCTTGAACTTAGGAAAGTAGTCGTTGCCACTAACGGCAAGCGATTTTCTGCGAACATTTTATAACGAGTTTCGTGGAAGAGGTTCTCCGACGAGTGCCTTGAACCTTCCACGGTAGACTACCAGAGGAAAACCGGTAGTTGTAATGCCAGTATCTCCGAGTGTCACCTAGACATAGCCTTATCGTCTTAAACATTAAGGGCAAACTAGTGCGGAACAAACTCGAGGATTAAGTTACCAAAGGACGAAACCTGCTGCTAACGTAACGAAAAATGATCAAAACTTGTATAGAAACTCTATTCTCATCCAGAGTTGAAAGTTGACATATTACAGTACTTACGTTCTTGAAAGTTGCGGAAAGATCTTCGAGGTTGTGGGGGCCAATGTCATTTGAACGCTACAAAGAGTCATTGAGGTAGTGTTATTCGCACTCAAAGTTAGTCGAAAGTCGCGGAGAATCATCGAAGTGGTGTCGTAGGTATTCAAAGTCACTTGAAGATCGAGAAGTCGAAGAAGACAGGTTTCATAAGAGGTTTCTCTGTGCGTTTAGAACGAGATGATTAATGTTGAAAACTTTTTTCAAACTGTTGGATGTTTAAATCGAGCTCGATTTGGTACGTTTTAGTCTCGAAGAAGACTTTAGTTTCGATTCTAAAAATAGAATAATTACATGGAGCAGTAATCATCATCGAAGTAGGTTGGCACACGAGAATTCTTTTATTCTTTTCGGTTCGTTCCAGTCTTTCCAGTTTTCTCGTTAGATTCAGTGCAATCGAAGTGGCAGATTTAATGTGCAATTACATTAAACTCGGAACACAGAATCGAAGGAAGGTGTATGGGTACAAGGTGCGAAGTGACATAAAAGTAGCATTACAATTCCTGCACCGACAATAAAGCACAAGACACGATGTTTTTTATTCGTTATAAAGCCGCATATTGGTCGCTCGCTAATGTCCACGGAGACTTGATTCACCGGACGATCCTCGAACGCCGATAATCCAGTTTGGCATGCTCGTAAGAACCAGCTATACTAAACACCCTCTTTGAGCCGCACAGGCGGATTAACGATAGTAAACATTCGCCATTTTACGAGTCAAACAAGCCACCGTACCGGTCAGATCTACACATATTTCCAACTACTAGCTACCCGTTCGCTGTCCAATACTCGATTTCCTAAGATACGCTATGAAATAGAATTAGATGTTACGTTTTTCACCAACTCGTAATACTTTCTATACGATTGCAGAGGACTTGTGTAGAGGGTGTTTGATCGTGATATTTATTAAACGAGATTGCTCGTTGTTGAAACCGTCGAATATATTTAAAATAATTAAATAAATTATTATATAAACAATATTTGCTGGAACGTTCGTACAGTGTATAAGTCGCAAAATAAGATCGCTGATAAATACTCGATAAATGCTCGATAGATACTCGTAGAGTACTTCTCAATCTTTTTCCTTCTAACCATTTTTCTTGTTCTTTCAATATGAAAATAAATGATCATGATATACAAATAGAATTTATACTACAACTGTATAATACGATACATTGGCGAAACAGGCCAACGATTATAATCCTCTTTCGCTGCTCCAAAAACAACCAGCTTCTAAAGTCTACTCGTCAGCTTTCCAAAAAGTCCGCGATCAAAATAACAATCGCTAACAATACACGTCCGAGACAATGAATACAAGCTCTGGCAATTTAAAACAGAATGCTGATCTCTCGACTTTCCATCGAAAGCCTTCATAGCAGCATAAAAACATATTCCGCTAAACAAGTTTCCTATCTCCTGCTTTCGTCCCCATTGAAAACCAACCGCCATTCAAGTTTTCTCGTTCAAGGCGTATAACGAGCACGCGCAGACTGTCTCTTTGCGACTAATCGGTCGCAATTTTCCATTTTCGCCTTGAAACGGTCGCGATCCTCTGCAAAACAGAAAACCGTACGAACAAACTAATCTCGTTCCGCGGTTATCTTATCCGAGCTCGTGTCGCTCGCGGCACGAGTACCCTTCTTTCAGCCGACAATAAATTCATTACACGGCCTGACAAGCTTCCCATTCTACCTGTGGCCTGTGCCAACGGCGCTGACAGACGTTTTATGGCGCTTATCTGCGAGCACGCTTCCACGTTGCCGACGATTCTCGCGAACTGCGCCACTGGATACGCTGAATGCAGCTGGCGAAATGGTACCGAGTAGAATGGCCCTACTGCACTTTCATCGAACGATTACACGAAACGCGAGTGACAAAAATGTCACAGCTTTGTTTGACACAGCAAAAAACTGTTACAGAGCTGCGTCGGTTTATGGTTCCACGAGCGGTTGAATGGTGTAGACGTTTTTCGTTTTGGAGAGTGACGAAAAACGCGTGCAAACTTGTGACAGATAGTAAAAAAAAAGGCCTAAACAGGGATTTATTTCGCAAATTTGCGCATTTTTTAAGTTTCCCGTAAATGGATGAATATCTGCAGTTTATTTCTTACAATTGCTTATGACTATATCCTGCGTATTATAATTGCTTGAAAAGATGCATATTCATTCGAGTTTAGCTAACTCGAATCTCAAGGGAAGAGCTAAAATCTTCGAATTGTATTCGACTTATCAAAATTTCCAAATAAAGAAGGTTTAATAAAGAAGAAGAAGCTTTGTACGAAGGCACAGTTATATTCATCTTCTCAGAAAGCGTTAGTATTCTAACCTTTCTCTTAAAACTAATTTTATGCGGCGCACATAAATGCAACACTTAAAGACGCGCGAGATAGCAGCAATTATTTTTTTAATCATTATTTATTAACCTGACGAAAAACGATTAGCTTCCATGGATATGGAAGGCTTACGTCGTTTTACGTTTGTCGTCTTATGTTATTCGAGAGAATCCTAACAGTTGGAGGAAAGGAGACAATAATATCGATTGATTGGTTTCTCACATCTTGTGACGCATAGCATAGTTATAGGCGGTACACATCGAGCTGGAAGAGCTAGCAACGATAAAACTTTCACTTGCAGAGGTAAACATAAGACTTACAGAAGTCTGGCTATTCTAAGCTCGAATCACAGAGATAAAATACTGCAGCTGGACATGTGGCAAATAATTCGAGTTAAAGTAACATTTATTTCGGCTTCTAGAGATTTTCGTGGCGGGCCGGCGGGGGATTAACAAAATTATAGCGGTTTGTAACGGTTTTCGAGTTATAGAGATTCGACTGTAATGTGCAAATATATAAAAATATATAAAATATCCAAAGCATAGTATTTAAGTTTAATCGAAATTATAGTTCGAAGAAGAATAATGTGGTTGAAGTATTATTGTGACAAACAATATGTCATACATGCATTAACCTAATAAAAATAGCGAGTAACATTTTTATAGTTAATCTTCGAACAGGAAAGTTGGAATTTACAAGAAAAATAATTCCCTTCAGATTCGATTTTCTATTTGGAATAAATACATCAATCTGCAAGGTATTATTTCTGTATCAAACTTGGAGATACTAGTTCAATAAACCTGCATATAGGTACAAACGATGGAATATTTGTGCAACGCTATTTGTATGAGTAAAAATTGCCCAACTTCTCTGATATTTTACTTACGGTTCTCAGTTTCTCAATTTAAACTAAACAACATTTTTTCTTTCTTTTAAACTGAAAAAGCTTTCGGCTTTTCCGTTTGTTGTTGTTTTACTTTCGCGCAAGTTTGAACAAGCGACGAAACGTGGCATCGTACCGAATATTCGATTACAATGATCTTGTTATAGGATAAAAGTGTACAAACATCAACGTCCATCCAGAAAGGACAAAGCAAAAGAAAAAACAGATCGGAATAAAATCGTCAAACCGTCGCTTTCGTTTGCTCTGCCAAAGGACAATTCTTTTAACGAATGTTGTTTAACGAACGCAAAACGATCGTTGCGATTAATTTCTCATGTAACAAAGCGCGAACGAAGATTTTTTACTTTCAAAGAGATGAATCACGAGAGAGAGAGAGAGAGAGAGAGATCCACTAATATTTCCTGGAAAATGAAGTAATGATAAAAAAGCGTACACCATTAAAATCGGAAATAGAACGTACGCGCGGGGACAAAAACTAACGAGATCCATATTTTCTTATTCGTCTAGAATCAGCCGACTAACCAGTATATTTCTATATCTGATTCGTACTTCGTCTCTCCGTTGGCCCGTATTTTCCAACGGAAATTCGATCATAATTCAACGTGGTCGTTACGCGTTTCGATTCCCCGGCCGCACGGAAGAACACGAAATAATTTACAGCGTTCGAGCTTTAAAACTTGCATCCAACGTTTTTCGATTCGCCTCTGCATCAAATTTCCAAACAAACTCGGCTGTTGCACGTTTCATTCGGACACTGGCTTTTTTCAACGCAACTCTCGACAAATAACGACACGGGATACGCGCGTTACTAAAACGCTCGTGGCCAACGAATATATAAGTTGCTTTAATTTCCATGAATCGGGCAAAACTAGCTGCTAATTGGAAATTTAGTTCGATCGTGAATGTTGCTTGCTCCGCCTGTTTCGCCTCTGTAAATTCGTTGAACGAAGAAACTTCTCTCGAATATCAGAGAATGTACAATTTTCGCGGAACGCAGGAAGTTGGTGAAAACGACCGAATCGTGATTTACAGAGAGAATGCACGAAACAAAATGCAAACAAGACGTGGTGATATCGTTGAATAACTCGATAGGAGGGAACCGCAGAAGCCACAGTTTATATTCCTATCCACGGGAGCATAAAACGAGCTCGTAATCGACCGACTATCTCAAAGTGCCACTAGTGTTCGTTCCTAATAGTTTACGGGCCGCATCATCTGGCACACAGAGCGTGCAAATAATTTAGGAAAGCAAGTTCTACCCGGCTCTCTGACTACGAGATTCATTTTGATTCTTGCTTCGTCGAACATTGTATTTCGGTCTTCTGTGATTCAAAGGTTCCCTTGAGACCTTCGCACAAATAAAATTGCATCTACTTAAACTGGAATGAAATACTCGTTAAATATCAGAAGCCTTAAACGTAGCTGAACTCTCAAATTCGTAGATTATATTTTATCACCATTACGTTCTTCGTATCATTCTCCAATCAATCGCTAGATAATTAGTTGGTCATCGTTAGTTTTGTATCGTTAGAAAGTTTCTTAATTTTTAGGAAACAGTCGCTGTTATATATATGTATCGATCAATTCAATTATATAATCATCATCGATTCTGATAATCGTCAATTCCGACCTATATCAATTTTTGATATCGATTCTACCAAGTCCTTGCTTGAAATGTTACAAGTCTTCTAGTATGTCCAAGTTAAAGTAAATATACAGAATCAGTTAAAAGTTTCAAAGGGCCAAGAACCTGATAGAAACGAGGAACTAAGGGTTGGTGCGGTAGTAAATCTTTCCAATAGATCGTGACCCTAAGCGCGGTAGGGTGCATGAATATTGCAGATCCTCGTTCAGCCTTAAATAGGGCAGGCCGGTATCAATGATCGAATCGAAATCGATTGTCCAAACAGACTGTCCAAATAGTTTCGACCGTGGCGTAACTTGGAGCCACGCTCTAACATGCTGTGCACCATACTGCTTTTTCCAATAGGAACCTACGCTATTATGCGAAAGATAAACATCGATACTATGTAAACTCTCGCGTTCCACCCAATTATCTTCCGTGACAACGAAGATACGCGATAAGAACATAAGAAACGCGTATGAAAACCGAGCAAACATTCGTTTAACGAGAAAAATTGATGAAGCAGAATGGCTTCTTCGAAGTATCTTTTCGGCGAAATTAGCTTCCCGGTTTTAAAATTAGATACACGTTAAACGAAAATTCTTTTCAAAACGATTCTATCGCTTACAGGTTTGAAGTATCCCTGGTGATTCAGCGTCACGAGGATAAATATTTGCAGATGGCATTTTAACATCACAGAATTGTTCCTTACCTGCAACAGAGAAAAGAGATAATTCATAAGTAAAGAAAGCAGTTCCAGAGACTCGTTAGCGATAATTTGCTGTATGTTCGTAATCGAAACTCACCCTTGCTTTATAATATCGTGTCACAGTCGTGATACGTGTTGCGATTACGATTTAATAATTGCCAACTATATCACTAATGAAGTTTAGCTTCAGCTACGACTTTAATCTTTCGAACTGCAAATCTTCAAATACAGATTATGCGAACGATATTACGATAGAGAATACCTAACGACCACTTAAATCTTAAGTAGTTACCGGAAAAGTCATAAGATCAGGGGTTAATAGCCTCTTGCATAAATCAACTTCTTCACCCTCTAATCTTCCATTTACCCCCGACGTCCATAATGTTATCTCATACTCGTTTATCATCCTCCTACTGCTCGTTTTTCGTGATTAAGAGGACTGAATAATAAGTCAAACGCATCATTCGTTTTCATGCTTCTATAAACAAAAGGCAATATGACCATCCCTTTACGAGGGATAAATAATTCCAAGCTCGTTTATTTTCATCCATAAAGTGCACGTAGTAGAACACGCGGGTTCGCGATCGTTCTTACCATCGACAAGCTTTAACGCGCAAGGGATTATGGCATTGTCACGCGTTACACCGAAAATCCAATAATTTCTTAGGCGAAATCGCCGCGACCGTGTACCAACACGTCGCGCATTTATCAAACGCCGGGTGGAATGGCGTATTGCATCTCCGATACGCGAATTCCTCCGGCGATAAAACACGTCGCCGTATTAACAGGCCACCATGTGGATGGTTTATGTGCCGTCTATGACAATGAGATACGTCTTAACGACACCACGCCGGGCAATGCAATAAGGATCAATGGCAAAAACAAAGGGACCAACGAAATCGAGAAGAGAGGAGAAACGAGAAGGAAATCTACCGCCCACGTGTTCTCATAAGAGTGTGGTGGACGGTGTAACGTGCTATTGGTTAAATCAATAATGAGACGAGTTAATTTAATTAACTATATTCACAGGTATTTTAAACTGTAGAATACAAAATTAATCGCAAGCGTCGTTCGCTTGATGATACTCTGCATAAGATTGATTCGTAATACTAGTTCGCTCTGACTGACTTACTTATTGACTCCATACTGATATTCGCTCGCATTACTAATGACTCGTGGAGAACTTGGTCGTCTATTTATACTAGTCGAGGGGGGTACCGAAGGGTTTGAACTTGTCGCCGTGGTAGATTGCACGTAGCAGCGAAATTGCTTTATCCAGAGTTTGTTTATTACATATGTGCGTCGTACAGTGTTAATCCTCTGAGGCAAAAGTCCTAAGACGCATATGCCGCTACAAGCGTATTTTTGGCGATTTCAATGATTCTTGCGAAGGCCTTTTTTCTATTACTTTATGTATTTATATATATATATATATATCCTTGAATGTGAAATTTAGTCCCGCATTTAAAAAGGGATAAAACTAATAATCCTAAGTCAAACCTACCGCCCAAGCGTTTTCCAAAGAGCATTTCTGGAAATTTCAATAATTCTTGCGGAGGCTTGCTGTTTTTCTATTACGTTGTGTATTTTATATCTTTGAATGTAAAATTTATAGCGGCCCGTGAAAAAGAACGAACTGATTTTTAAAAAATCGCGTTACGTCCACGGAAGCGTTAAGCTAAAATTTCTGTGGACTTTTGTTACCCAAAATTTCCTATATTACTGGAATTTTTCTCCTACCTCCATCTATATTGAAGTTTTTTAATCAAAACCCAGCGAGTATTTTTTTACGATAGGTTACGTTCCCGTTTTTGACAGGACAGAGCGGAACAAAACTCTTGAAATAAAAATAGTGGAAAAACAAGGTACGCGCGATTGTTTCGAACGATTTCTGTTTAGGAAGAGAAAAATAGCATAGGTGGTAGAAACTGAATTTTCTACGCTTACGAATCGACGCTCGCACGGAAAACACGTCGCGTTTATCGCGATTGTCGCTTCGATATGTTTCCTACTATCCATTCCAAGTGTCCGTCGTTTATTTCATTCCTTTCAACTCGATTACTCGGTTCGCCAACAAACGAGAAAGTAAAGTTTCAGAAAGATGAAAACAGGAAAAAGGACGAAAGAACGGAAGAGTTATCGGCGATACGACGAGGTGCATGAGGCATTACAGAGATCGGGACTTGTGAAAGGATTCCCAGCCACGGATCAGGTAGTACGCGCCACGCGTGTGGTCCATCTCTGACCTCTCTGTTTTCGGGTCGAGTCCAAAAAGGTCCGCGTATAAGTATTCTGATGTACGATCGGCTGGAATCGTTACTCCTTCGTGGCTGCTTGACCTTTGTCCATTGCTTCGTGCCAGAACCTTCTTTATCGCGGGCCAATTCCTGTAAATATTTACGTGTCCCATGGCAGAAAGAATGGAAAATGCCCGAACGACATCGGCAATTTATAAAGGAGCCTGGCAAAATTTATAAAGGAGGTCTTTTTCAAATCGTTACGCGTTATTTATCGACGAGGGTAGCAAGTATGAAATATGCTTCTCCGGCTTGACGCCACGATAAACAAGGAATCATCTTTCTTCTCTTACGGAAACCGCCAGAAGCTAAGTGAAACGTACAATTTTAATCTTCTTTGGAAACTTGAGAATACTTGAATTAATCGCGATAACAGTCGCAGAGGAAAATCCTAACTATGCGATGTCTAGAATGAACTGCGTATTTAGAAATCTTATTGTAAATTATCTGTAACTTAGGCTCTAGTATAGTAAAATATTCGGCAAAATATTCGGCTAGAGTGACTTTTTCAGGCCGCTGAAGCTAAACGTGATTTTCACGGAAACAAGGCGTAATAAATTTCGGTCAACCCATTGACGTGTGTGACTTTCTCGTGGATTTTGACGATACCTTTCGTAAAATTTGGTATTCTTAACCCGTTGCGTGGCTTACTCTGCATATGTTTGGATCGTGGGTGTTGAATGAGGCTTGGATTATTTTATTTGAGTATGTATGAGTATGGCCAAATTGGCATTTGGAGTATCGGCATTGGCTGTGGCAAATGTTCATAAGATGGAATTTTTAAAACCGTACAATTCCATGAAAAATGATCCTCATCTTCGACTTTAGCGACCTAAAGTACCAAAATCAAAAATTTTACAATCCGGATACTGTAATTCATCATCTAGATAACTTATCTGGAAAGTATTTGAAGTCTTAAAATACTTTCATGGACACATTCTGTCTATTGTACCAAATTTAATAAAATTACCAGAGAAAAGAAAGAAATATCACAAGAAATGCTTAGCAGCGTAACGAGACGATAATCGTGATTACGTCGATAAAATTTGAAAGAAATCTAAAGACTTACACAGGAATGGTCGCAAGAATATAATTAACATAAGAATAGTGAAATCGTACTAATATAATGATTAATTAATCGACTGCTTAAATATTTTCAAATATTTTCGATACCTCAAGTCGATTTACGAAGAGACATATCCTCGAGAAAGAAAGTTTCGTAAATTAACTTCTTTGTTAGGAGCTCGAGACATTATTCCAGTAAATCACAAAGAAGAGACGACGGCCTCTCGAAGTATTTCTCTTCACGTCGCGTACCTCGTTACCATCAAACGCATTATTTCGTCTGGTGATCCTGGAGATAGGGTTGCATCATCGTTACAAGACTAGCTGATATCTGATGTCTTGCACCAGCATCTAGCGTTCCGCCGTGAGAACCCTCCCAGAGGGCAGACAGATACATGACGTTTCATTCCTCTAGCTTTGTCACGAGCATACCCATGGACTTGCTTTCAATTTCAGGGTTGCGCGTGCAAGTATCAAGGCAGTCGGACGAACGTAGATCGATATCGACAATCGTAAAACTTCCGACTCATATATCCCTCTATTCTGCTGGAAATTTTACATCTCGGAGCAGGACCCTTAATCGTTCCTTTATCTGATATGTTTCGTTGTCCAACAACCTGCTGTGACACATATCGTAAAACGTTCGAACTATCTCTACGAAGTCAAACGTTTCGTTTAGAAGATCAGATCGATCGATCTGTTCAACGTTGTTACAAAAGGGTTTTGCCTACTTCGTTTGAAGTTCGCTTTGAATTCGTAGCGGAGACCGTGTTGCTTTAAGCACTTTAGTAGTTTTGCTTGTAATATATTTACTTCGTGAATTTTTGTGTCTCATAAGCTACGCACGGGTGGTTCTAAGAAATTTAGTAATATTTTACACAAGTAAAATCGATTAGAAATAGAGTTGAAATCAAGATAGAGCGTGGGAATAACTTTACGCAACTGATCAGGGACAAAAATGAGTGATTGTTAAGGTATGGAGAGAATTTGGAGAGAATAAAAAGTTAAACTTTATTTACATATTAACTAAATTTAACTGTACACGTGGGTCACTCGCTGAAGGGCTAAAAGACACTCTCACTCGCTTGCTTTTGTTCCTCTAGTCGCTTTTTTGTCTCAACGGAGACCTGTCTTGCGACGCTCACATACATTCTAGGGAGGGGATGCATACATGTGTCTGCTCGCTCTTCGCTCCCTCACTCTCACATGTACAATATAAATGCACTATCTATTTAACAGTGATATCAGTGAAGTTTAACGAAACTGGCGTCATTGTTATATATTCAAGTTTTATCTAATGATGCGAATTATCGACTAAAGAGTAACCGATCAAGTCAAACTGATCGATCGATATCGCGTACCTCGAATAAATTAACGCTCAAGGTGGAGGGGGTTTAATAGATCGAGTGTTAGAGCAATCCAGCACTGTATTTTCACTTGTTGCATTAAATTAAAGCGTGATGTTGTGAACACGGCGGTGGTAAGCTTGTTGGGAGTGAAGTATTTCACCCGTACGATGTTTGTTGACGAACTATCCTCCTACGTTGCTGATTCTCCCTACCAGCCGTTGGGTTTCGTCTGTCCATCGTGCCTTTCCGGCTGATCCTTTCCCGGGGTTTTTTACCTGACCTCGGAGTCATTAGGTTTACAGTTCGGGGAGGACATGTAATTCGGAATTTCCTAAAGAAGGGAATGGGCCTGTCCGCTCAAAATTCCGAACATCTACTATATAATCTTATGCTATACGTATTATTCTCTAAATAACTGGAATTAATATTGACACTTTTGTGAGAACAAACTACCATATACTTAACGAAACTTGATCAATACCTATTTCCACTACCTATCCATTTATTTTTATCTCCGATCTATCAACTCAATAGTCAAAATTCATGATGCTTCGCTTCATCCACGAACACACTACCTTCGTGTTACCTGCTCAGATTCCCAAGAGAATGAAAGCGGCCGTGATAGAAATAATACGGAAGGCGTCCAGCGGACTATTTCAAACGAATCTAACTCACGTTGTCGAGCGACGAGCGTTGAATACAAAACGAGTACCCTGTAAAGTCCTGTAAAGCCGAAACTATGCGTGTTTCCAGACTACTCTCGCACGTTCCACTAGCTATTAGATAGAGGGTCGAAACGGGAACCACAGGGTTGCTTCGAACGAGTCGAGATATCGGTGGTCGACATCGAGCATCGCCGCGGCGTGTAGATACGATAGAAATCTGTGAACCGTTGGATTCTACCTAATCGCTCAATCCTATCGTCCGTGGCTGTGTCACGGGGCAACCAAACAACGACATGAACTTCTCCGATGTCAAAGGCCGAACTACCGTTCTCGTGATCTCCAGGTAAAACCGCGACAAACGTTCAATTTGCGAATTCGAGGTGTACGGTGATTCTATTGAACGGAGAATTAAACCTGGCTGCGTCCAAACGAATGCGGTGGATCATCGAGTTAGACAGGAGAAATTACAGAAGTGGAGATCATAGGGAAAAAACACGAAGAATCACATCTATTTTCTGTGGGAAAGAAACGTTAAGGTTCACCGCGTTATCTAGCAATCTCGTATCGGCAAAATTCTTATATTTTTATATTTGATTTTGGAATTAAACGTAGGTTCTTTAGTCCACTATAAAATTATCCAGCTATTTCTCATAGTCAGAGTATTACAGTATCGGAGGCGTTAAAACATTCCTTGTCTTCACGGTTATATCTCTGGGTTCCATAAAACGTGGTCAATTTATCACTTATTTTTTAAAAAGTAGGCAAAGATTCTTTAAAAAGAGAACGAAGTATTAAAAAGACAAAGAACGAAGAAAACTGGATAAAAGAAAAGGGGAGCGAAGAAACGAAAAGGTTAGAAGTATGAAGAAGCAAGAAGAAAAAGAAGGAAGAGACGGGAAGAGAATTAAAATCTATTACTCGTAGTAAACATTTCACACTCATCAGCGAAGAATCTTTAATTAAGAATCATTAATTATACAAGGAGAACAAAGCTAACCGCAGATCCACTTGACGTTTTGTTTCGTTCACGATAGTTAAACCAGAGCGTGTAACGTATACGAGACAAGGTAGCAGTTCACGGAGTAGAATCCGAGAAGAAAAGGCGTCCCACTTTCAAGGTGTTCGGAGCTAATTGCATCCTTCTGATGAAAAACGATCTAGCCCGGTTTCCAGCAGTGATAATCGTGAAAAATGTGTGAGAGAATTACTTTGCCGGTGGTCTAAATTAGCGGACGGCGAAGGTTGCCAAGTAGTAGGCTAGCGATTTAATTTCAGTTTAAATGCGCCTCGTCCTGTAGAACCACTGCCAACTGTTCCAGACACACAGACACAGGACTTTAATATTCTACGACACATTTTACGAGTATCATTCTGGAACGGTTTCTGCCGCTCCAATAACTTTAATCCAGGTACAACGTTGGATAAGTCCCGGTCTAAAGTCCATAAAATGAATCACAAACGGCAACAAGACCGCCCATGAATTATTTCGATTTTATCGCTTACGGCTCTCTTACATAATAAGTTACCAACTAATTACTACTTCATTGACAAGTTATAAGTTACAAGTTACAGACTTTCCTCTTACGATTTTACAATTTTACGTCGAATAGAACAATCAAATAACTTATCATTTGTAAAATTTGTTTGTCGATATTATGCAATGATGTTTATCAATACTTGTGAATTAATTCAATCGAGCAGGCCGGTGCAGTTCCTTCAATCTGCGAAAGACATTGAACGTCTGTTTCTTCGAATACGCTTCAATTTTCTGCCTTTTGAAAAGATATCGCGCGTAATGGATCCTAATGCATCTGATTTAAATAGTTTTGCATATCGTCGCTCGGCGACGTTCAGTGGCGTTACTCGAAAAACCGGCTCGCAAGACCAGAGACAAACACTGGCGAATTTAAATGCCAGCCCGGACCAGTCTTATTCAATATTATCGCTGTATTCCCTTACATAATCGTTCTAATCGCGATCTAGCGCGCCGTATAACCCTAATCGTTAGCACACATCTTTGGCCAGGCCTCAGGCGGGGTTACGTAATGCAAAATCAAAGGCCGTATCGCGTTGGAAATGAAGTTAATCGAGAAATACGAACTGCCGATCGACGCGTCACGCTTCTTGCGCTACGGTTAACACTTAATTTAATTCCACGCTGATGATTCATTACTGTTTACAGGAAACGTTTTCTACGAGCTCATCACCGTGCGTGAACGTACACCGATGGATGAAACTCGAAGAAACTGGAAAGCGACGAACCGCGTTGCACTATCGTTGCTCAAAGTTGGTTTCACAATCTATGAACGACTTACGTTGAACGAAACGACTATTCAAACAATTTAATAAATCCATCGTTGTTTAATCGCCTCAGGGCGTATTTACTACTTTACAACATCGTAACACTGGAAGCGTTGAACATTTCTTTCGATACGATCATTTACTTAGTTTAAACGACACGATCAATCATTCGCTATCAATCAACGTGTTGAACGTACAATTCGCAACTCTAAAACTTCCGATTAAAGAGAGGCATCGATTCAGCTAGCAGACTGAACGCCACACTAGAAAACAGTTCCATCATTCACTGTCCAGCAGAGAAACACCAACACAGAATTCAAACAATCCAGCCGACAACCAGATCGCCGGTTCCCGAACGTTGAACACGCGTGAACGAACCCTCAACTACCGCGTGATACACGCCTCCTTCAAACGAGATTCCATAAATCAGGAATACGAAGAGCAGGAGAGGGTCATTCGCAGACTCGACGAGGGAAGAGAGTTCTGTGATCGTTGGTCCGACCATCTTCTCAGTGTCGTGCATGGGGCGGCGTCGCGACGCCTCGGCTCGGCTCGTTAAGCCAAGGGATCGAAGACGCAATGGTGCGTCCTATCGAAGTACCGTTCCGCGGATGTAGCCGCGAATAATTTAACGCGCGCTCGCCTGCTCTCCGCGAATGTGTTACACTGAGATTATATCACGGTGCATCCGTTACGCGGCGGACAACGCGTACTTAATATGCATGCACGGCTTAATTTACATTAGCCGCGGCGCGCTCGCCTTGCATTATGTACACGGAAGCGAGCTCTGGGGACGCAGCTAGAACGACGGATCACGTCGTAAAACAAACGATACAGGTAGAAGGGGGACGCGAAAGAAGGGAGAAGAAGTGGTTAATGAAATAGCAATTCAACGTGGATAGCTACTAGATAAAGCGTCAAGACGTAGGCGAAATTCATTTGCAGATTTACATCTTTCTATTTGGTGCTACGAACGATACAAAACTTCTGATAAAAAGCTTCCAATCAGACACAATAATACGAATTTTACTAGGAACATTCATATTTCGGAACTATGCTAATATATATATTGTCAACAAATTTATATTATATATAAATACTTCTATGAATAAATAAGCAATATATATTACAAACTTCTATTTATTACGAAACATGAATGTTTTTAGTAAATTTTGTATTAGCGCGTCTGATGAGAAACTTTTTGTCAGGGTCTGTGGTAGTAGAAATTGATTCTCTTTAAGCTGACATTTCAGTCATGCACATTACCGTACATAAGTATATGGACGCTTCTAAATTACTGCAAACATCTTTACATCTGATGTTAGTAAATACTGATAAAAGTAATAGTTAATATTAATCGGCATAAATAAAATGGCAACAATTTGAGATGAATGAAAATTGGTCCTACAGACACCTGAGATACGTGGCTCTAAGTGTGTCTGTTCAATGTTGGAATGTTAGAGAGATTAAAGTATTCATTCCCAGCCACATTCCGAAAAGACTATATGAATTTTCTGAAATGTTAGCTATTTGTTAGAGATGAATATGGAATTTGAGCGATGAGATAAGTATATTGCTCGTTTCGATTTAAGCTTAGCAGAGCATTTGATCCCAATTATGGCACGGAGTATAGGAATTCATCGGAAACATTCTTCGATTATAACTGAAAATATAACAGAGGTATTAATCTTTTGATCGAATTGCATCAGGTACAGGTGCCCAAATACCTATATACGATAGCGTAAGTACCGGCGCGAATGAGACAATTGAAGATCGTTTAGAAGTATGCTTCTTTAATGTATTGTAAATTACGTTACAAGCACCTCGCATTGATAGGAAGTCACTGTGAATGAATATGTCGAATTAAAAACGTAACGACGTGTTGAGAACTGTGGATCTTAATTGCCGAAATAAAAGTAAAGGAACACAAAGGTTGCACTTAGAATTCATATTAAAATAGTTTTAGATTTATTTAATAAACGATTTTCAGGATCTTCATCGAAATATACATTTGCACACGTCTCAGCACTTTCTGTGTCTCACCATCTTCTATACCACACTGCCAACGGAACAGTTACATTCATTTATTTTTCGAGACACATACATAGTTCCACACACTCATCCCTACATGCGTGTGTCACTACTACACGGTCAATCTAGTCTAGCACACAAAATTATACATATCTCAATAAGACGTATGTTTTCTAGGAAATTCAACCTTCGAATATCCAAGTCTTTATGCGGATGCGTCCGAATGTCGCGTTTGATAATATTTGAGTAGATTGCTCGAAGCGATTGAAACAATTGAGAAATTAAAAAAGAACCATATATGGATATTAAGATACATTGCATAGGAAATACGCGTCAGAGATAGTTTTCGAATGGTAGTCGTCGAATTATCTCGCATTCTAATGTATTCTATTTTAAAATTATTTTCAACACACATACGCGCGATTAAAGTTTCATTTTTATTTTTTATTTTTTATTCTAACGTCGTCATACTCCTATGTTTTGACCTTTTCGAAGATACTATAACAAAAATTGTCACGATAAAACGACACCAGTCACTGGAAAATTATCGCGGAGAGCTTAACGCCCTGTTCTAAATCACGATAAACGAACGAATATAGAGATTGTGCGGAGAGCTCGTATGAAGTAGCTTGGAACGAGAGGGCGTGGAAGGATAGAGAAAAACAGAGGACACGGGTGGAGAGGAAAACGATTAAACCGATAATATAAAGCGTGGACGAGAAGCTAACGAGCGAGGAGGAACAGGCACTAGAAAGGTTTGTTGAGCTTTAGCCTGGTGTTAAAATGAAATTAGCGTGTAACAACGTGTACGAAGGAAAAGCAATTAACTATCTGCGTCTATGGCGACCGTCTTTCCTGTTTGTTCTTCAGACAATTCGATTCGTTTTGGTTAAGAGGTTTGCGAGTCGTAAATGAAGGAGACGTTTCCTTGTCAGATACAACGGCAGTGATATAAATAAAGGCGAGTGCAAGATTGCCAATGAATGGTTACAAGGGAAGAAAGGTATTTCGAATCGAGAGAAAAACGAGCCACGCGAAAAGAGATTAATGGCGGATCGTGAAATTTACGAGAGAGTACAGCTAGGAGGATCCCGTGTCGGATATCTCGATGTCGTAATCAATGGGGGTTTACGGGAAGAGAAATCACTTAATACACGGATGGATGAAACTTGTATAAATAGCATCGTACGGCGAACGAAAGGAAACGAAACTTCAAAGTATCACGATTCTGTGTAGTCTCATTCAAATTATTCGTGGTGGTCGAAATTAAGTCGCTTAAATAAGGCTAGAATCGGCAACTTGACTTTGTATTTTTATTCGTACGAGCGATTTGACTTCAAGTTTATACTCAACTTCCAGTCTGTATTCATACGAGTCAAGCTGTTTGACTTGAAATCAAGTAATCACAATTCAAATAGATACATAATACAAAATGAATGGTTGACATGGTGTATATACTTAAACCAACTGTTCTTCCTTCCAAATCACGCAATGGTTGTAACATCGAGTCAGTTTCTTCAGCTTAAAGGAATTAAGAGCGAATTTCAGTGTCTTAACTTAAGAGCAAGTTTCAAGTGTTCATACGAGTCAAGCTGTTTGAGTTGAAATCAAATAACCACAATTCAAGTAGATACATAATAGAAAATGAATGGTTAACATGGTGTATATACTTAAACCGACTGTTCTTCCTTCCAAATCAAGCAATGGTTGTAACATGGACTCAGTTTCTTCAGCTTAAAAGAATTAAGAACGAATTTCAAGTCAACTAAAATATCAGATTTACGCCCGGACAAAATTGCCTCACGTTGCTCAACTTCGACTGACTTGACTAATCTAAAGGAGATATTAGGAACATTATTTTCTGCACGAAAGACAGAAAGAAACTTTCTCAAGGAACGAGAACAATATGTGTAACGATTGTTTCGAAAGATCGTTTTAGAGTGTGTAGTACAATCAGTAACACCAGTTGGTCGCGGAACGAATCAGATTACCGGGCCTTAATCGGTTAATATTCTTTCTAAGCTGCTAATGAACCGATACACGCCAGTCGTTAGACGCCGGCGTTCAAGAAACAACTTCGTATAATGAATGGTACACGTTTTTGCTCGCGCTACGCGCTTGTCGGACAAATCATCGCGAATGAATGACCGACGGGATGATATCGTGATATCTACGATCTAGCCAGCAATAATTTACGAACCGGATTAAGAGACGCGTGTTATTACCACCGTGTGCTTGCTTATTTACTCCTCGATTTCTCTTTCGTTCGAGTTCGCAGCGAGGCGAAGGTGCCGGGATTTAATCTACGAAATCTAACTTTCGATTGATATTTCACATCTTAATAACGTTTATTGTTCCATCGTTTAGCTGGCGATTTGCCAAGTTTTTTATAATCTTTCTATTATGTAGGAATAAACCACTTCACTGCATTGCGACGAGGTAAATATCGTTCCGTCCTATGAATTTCATTACTTTAGTATTTCATTTCTATTCTATATATTTTCTTCGCGTATGATTCCCAACTCTTTGAAACCCAAATTCCTTTTCAGTTTGTTAAGCTGTAGACGATTTTTTATTTGTTGATTATCAATTATAGAAACGCACCTTTTCTGATCTTTTTGATTTGAAAAGACTAAAATTAAGAACAGAATTATTTATGTCAAATATATTTGTCGTTTAATTCCTTAATAACATATTAAGCACAATATGATCTAACAACATTACGTGCGTAATCAAGAATGAAAAGCGAGCGTAAATACGAAAATTGAATAACCCTGTTTTATATGACATCAAAAAGCATATTCCAAACGATAGAATACTACGGTGGAATTAATCGTAAGAGGAGTTTGCTCGAAATGTTCGTACCAGAAATCGGAAACGATCGAAATGCTTCCAAATGAAAAAAAAAAAAAACGAGAGGAACGCAGTCGAGTTTCACGTTCCTAGAGAATCCACCGTGGCACGAAGATCAACTGTTTTTCGATAAACATCGCCGCTACTTGCTGCTAATTCTCGGCTCGTGTACATTCGGCTCGCAAAGTTATTCGCTAATTAGCGAGTTATCAGCAAGCGCAGCATCCCCTGGCGAGCTTTTATGCGCAGGCTGTAACTGAACGTTCTAATCGCGCTGCATTCATTCGCCTGGAACTTCCTGCGATTCCATGATTCACTGGGAACAGTTTTTGCAACTAGCTTTCAGTATTCTCACCGATCTCTCTTTGTTCTGCCTCTTAGTTCCTGTCATCAACGCGTTGATATTTGCGGCCGTTATACCTTTCTTCCGACGACAATTCTACGGACTAAAATGAGATTTTCTTGCAACCCAGGCCAGCATGATTGGCTTTTAGAATAATCCCACCAAACAGATTGCCTTTGTTTCGGATAGATACTTTGTTAACGGGAAGTCTGTGAGTTACAGTACGAACATCGCTTCTTTTTTAATTTAATCACCGTCCTTTTCGATATTAAACTGGCGGGCTGAAAAATTAAATAACATCAAATACTGGTACTAAATTGAAGAGATTTGCAGAAAATTGAAGTCTGAAATCCTTACTAGATCCGAGTAACCTTCTGCCTGATTCAAATATAACCCCACCACTAAATCATTTTCTCATTTTTAATACTTTATCTTCCTGTATCCAATGTCCACGTTACTTTCTCATACTTTGGTTATTATATCAAAAGCCAGCAGCGTCTAATAATACGCAAGTTTGATTATTCTCTAAGTTCCGGACTGAATTTCAAGGTACTGAAACTTAGCTACATTAAATAACCCTACCACTACCTACTTATGTACGTATGCACGTATGTGAGTAACTTAGAAAACATAGACAGATTTTGCTTAAACGATCAACCACGACAGCCGCGGTAATGAACGTATAAAACAAAAAAATGATTTCTCCTTTTTAAAAACGGTCTTGATACACGTTGCGAAGTCCATCTGGCCCGAAGCATACGATACGCGTGACATGGAACGGCAATTAAAATGCACGGAACTGTGGCGTGTCACGCGATGCTCCTGCGTCGCGTCGATTAATCATACCGCAGAATATTTGTTAATCCGTGCTGCAGTACACGGAAAGCCGGACAATCCCTTGGAAACCGGAACACGTCCGTTAATTCTTCGCCGACCTCTGACATATCAACTCGTGGCACGGAATCAGCTTCTCGAGGATTCGCTAATAGATGCATGAACTTCTCACCTATCACGAAAGTTTAGCGACCGGCTACCGCGTTTCCTCGAACCGCGAACGGGCGCATTTCGGCGCAAATGAAAATGCCACCGCGACAAATATAGCGCATTCGGACTGGGTCAACCGGGAGAAACTAGGTGGCTGACATTTGCATTGCAGAAAACGCTCGAATATTATCATCGTACGACACGCGAACCTATTCCGGACACGCGTTTCGTTGCCTATCAATGGAAGAGGTTAAGCGAAACGGAAACTTAAGTGCGATATCCACGTCAGAGACAAGGAAAATAGAAGGTAAACTTTGAATCGTGGGTCGATGGATATAGAGAAGATGTAGCTGTTTCGTTCGAAAATATAAGGAAGAAGGGTGACGCGATGCAAGAATTGATAGAGATAGTTGTATCAAAGACGGAGTATTCTTCGAGAAGGGAGATTTCTCTCGAGACATTGACCTCGGTACTTCGCACTTGAAGTAAGCTCGAGTGTCAAGATGAAAATAGCGGCTTTGGTGATGAGGTCATCGACATCAAGTGCAGAGGCCGAGGTACACGCCTCGAAAGCGTCTCAAGGTGGCAAAGGTCGAAGAAGTAGGCGCGCTAATAAAACCCGATGGTGTCTGACCACGTGTCGACGAACGTCGATTACCAAACGGATGAAAAGCAGTGAAAGACGACGATGAAAGCTTACCAATTTCGAGACAAATGTCGTTCGTTCTAACCACGAGGCTAGTCGCTTTTCTCCGAGGCGATTCAATGAACACCGAGGCTTTCAATTTTTACAATTCCACGATATTACGATTGAAACGGCACCCAAGACAGTTACGTTGAAGAGTTTCCATCTCCACGGATCTCTACTCTCAAAGGGCCGTTCGCTTGAGTCGTGTCTGCAATTACGAGAGTGCAAGCTGCATTTTACGAGCTTTCCCAGTGGAAGTTGCCAACGCTGACGAGCAACTTACGAGATACACTTTGTCGTATTCCTCGTAGTCGCGGGGTGCAAATACCGAGAGTTCAACTTAACTTGCAGACAGTCCAACTTCTGATCAAGCTGGGAGATCGTGATGAAACCTGCAACGACCGACGCGTGTGCAAATAACGGAACTTGAACGAATCGTGAACCGCTCACATGTAACGTCTGTGTAAACGTACAAACTTGCGTTATCTAATTGTCAGAATTCTTCTTAGACCTCTAGAGAAGCCTTGAACGTGTGGCAATGCCATCGTGGTACCGTATAATGAGATTAAGGAGTTCCTCGAGACAGATTTTAGGTGTAACCTTTAACGACGAGATTGTACGGATCAAGTTTTGAAAATAAAGAAATTTACGACACGATGGGTTTATATCATCGTGAAATCGTAAATACTGAGCGAAGGATTCTCCGGCTTGTGAATAATATTCAGATTATTATCTATGATGAAACTGTAAATGCGATTAAAGCGGAAAAGAAACTCGTTTTGATTACGAGAATCGAAAATGTGACGCAAGTATTGAAATCCTTTGCCTCGTCGATGTGGAAATCAGATTCTAACGAATCTTAATATCCTGTGTATTTTAGATAAAAAAGATATTGCATCTATGATAATATTAAACGCGTAACGCTAATTGTAAAGTGAAACATAAAAAATTCTAAGACTCGAAGGATTAAATCGGAAGATTAAGATACTTCAAAACTTGAATACAATCTCCTCGAGAAAGCGACACTTTGAACTCTGTTAGAAGAGAACCCACCCTACGTCAATCCTAAGTTGTGAAACTTTGAATCCCAGAAGTTCGATCTCATTCGTAGATGTTCAAATATTTCCGTGCTTCGACGCATTACGTGCTGCTAAAGTTTCATTTCGAACGAAAACGTCATTTCATATTCACCAACCTAATAAAACAATGACAATCTTGAATCATTCCGTCACGAAATCAGCTTGTCTACACGCGAGGCGAGCGTGGAACGTCTGGAAGCTGAGAAGATCGAAAGGCAAGGTGCGGTGACCTATCACCGTGCAGCCGGTTACACGGCAGGCCGACTATCGGCAGCGAGAACGGCGCGGTAAGAGTGACTCATCCGCTCCTAACCGCTCCACTCTCCTCGTTCCTTCAACCTTACGCTCGTTCCGTTCTGTTCCACTTGGCACCGCCGTGGCATGGCACAACGCGCCACGATATCGCTTTTCCAGCTCCTAGACGTTGTTGCTCGTCTAGGCGGATCCGCTGCGCGTCCGCCTCGCTGAGCTCGTTGCATTTCGCGCTTGAAGAAGGATGCTCGGCCAGCCGGCGCGTCTGCCTCGAACGATGGCTTCGTTTTTGGCCTCGAGCTGACAACCCTCCGCGTTGCGACATCCATTATACACTGCCAGTCTTTTGAATGCGGTGCCAGCGTATTGTTCGCCAGATAAAACAGATAGCAACAATTTTACAACGCGAGTTTTCCCTTCCTTTTACAACCACGCTTACGTAGTCGCTCCAGGGAGACGCTCGAGACCGGACGATACTTTTTCAAGATTTCTATGGTTATCTCTTTATATTTTTCTCCTCGGTTTGCGCTTCGTTGAGGAGGTTTCAAGCGGTTTAGAGTTTCTCAGCGAAATTTGTTGGTAAACGTTTGTTACGGAATAATGAATCGTAATTTGATTTGAATTCTTTTTCAAGAATTTGTTGCTGAGCTTCGACGAGGTTTGCAGAATTTTGTAGAATTTGTCGATGAATGTTTGTTGTAGAATAATCATTTGTTCGTCGAGGAGGTTTGAGGCAGTTGCGAGATTTTTCGCCTATTGGTGAACGTTTGTCGTGGAACAACGAATCGTAACATTCGAATCCTTTTTCGGGAATTGTTTGTGTTAGTGAATGTTTGTTCTAGAATAATAAATTGTAATAAACGGTAAACATTCACTGAACAGTGAATTATTGCAACGCATTTGAATATTTTATCCCTTTTATTCCTTATATCTTGGTAGGAGTTATCGTTGACGACATTTGAGCGTCTTTTCCAAGGTTCTTCACCGCTGGAAATAGTAAACACTAGAATTTGAAACTCAGATTATAGAAACTTTAATATCATTCGCTACTGCATTAATAAAAGAACGGTAGAGATTTGCTCGGTACAACTCAGCCAAGTGGATATTTCGCCCGGGCAACGACCATCTCCGTTTCCAGTACAGAAATCGTGATGCACCGATTACTACACTCGTTACACCAGTCGTAGCCTGGCCTGCCGACGATATTTTGAGTGACGTTTAAAATTACTTCGTGCCAACTGACAAGAGATCCGTTCTAACGCGTACTAAACTGGTTCGTGGCACGAACATCTTAGCTCGGTTAATTTTCTCGAATTTGTTACGTTACACGGTGAATCCTCCGTCAAACGAACAGCAGCACCGCGAGAACAATCAGCTTGTACTGTACCTTGATAATCTCTCAAGACGTTTCATTCCTTCCCCTCCAGCGTTTTCTTTATCGTCAGATTAACAATTCCAAGTAACCCTCATTAGTCATCGACTCGAGTCAGAAACGATCAAACCTTAAATGACATAAGACGACTGAAACGTAAGAAACATTGTAACGATCTCGTTTTATCACACGCACGAGTTCACTCAACGAAATATACGCTGTCACATCGAGCAAACGCTTTCGTTTTACATATTTCATCTTTCCTCTATATCGCTCCAATACATTCTACGTTATAATTACTCTCTTTCTCCTGCCCTCTCTTTCTCTCTCGTGTGCTCGCCGCTTATTATATTTCACGCTGTTCGAACGAATTATTTTCGCAGATCGAACTAAGCGATTCCGGCAGGTTTGTTTGAACGGTCGCGTGGAAAGCGTCGACAAACCGTGACGCTGACGTCCTTCGTAAGAGAGAATTGTTTCAAAGCAACCGTCCCCGATTTTTTTAACCGAATGAAAAACGCGTTACAATGGCACCGCGTTCGATGATAATTTCGTACGACGTCCACTTTTCCAAGCTCCGGGTTTCGAACCGCTCGACACGCACCGTCCGCTTCGTTGAACTTGTTGCGCTTCATGCTTCAAAAAGGTTGCTCGATCAACCGGTATGTCTGGTCGAGAGACATACCGGTGCTTCACTCTCGGACGGCTTCGAGATACAGACTGCACGAAATCGAGTCGACCCACTGCGTCTCGATCTCCGATCGTTAGCAACTCGATTCTCACAGAGAAGCAATTCTTTCGTGCATCATAAAAGAGTCGGAGGAACATGCTTTGACAAAATTTACAATTAAATGAAAATTGAAGAATTTTCGAGGTCGACCTGCTACGTCTCCATCTACACTCTATCTATTCTAATCTACGTCTCGTAATCGATCTTTTAGCTATTCAATTCTTAGAGAAAACAGTAGGAAAGAATTCTTTCGCGAATTGGCAAATTGTCAGGGAAATATTCCATGACAAAATTTGCAATTAAATGAGGATTGAAAAATTCATGACAAAGTAGCTTGTGGAAACTGTATTTAAAATTTAGCCAGGCGCTTTTAATAATAGGATTACAGATGACAAAAAATGTTATATTTTAATAACATTTGTAGGACAGAAATGGGAATAAAAAGTTTATCAATACGAATGTCAGTTCACTATGAATTTATTGCACGTTTCAGAAGGTGATTTGATTTCGATTGACTTTGAGTTGGTTTTGGTCAATTTGGTTACTGCAGCAACGCATTCGATTGGTTATTTATACTACTCTAGTTGTTTATATTAAATCAGAGTAACCAAAAGCTATGAAACTGGAATCATATCGCATTCGAAGGTGTGCAAATTGAAATTAATGGCAATAGAAAACGTTTGTAAATTTACATCTATAATATTTTTAAATGCTGGCCAAGTGAAATTTCAAATTGCAATAACTAAAATACAGAAAGATGACAAATACAAAACGTGTTGCAGCATGTTAACGACAATTACTTGCGAACGAACTCGACCAAAGTGGTGGACATGGTGAAATACAACTGTTGGCAAACATCATTAGCGCGATTTACGGTCTCATGGCTTTTTATCATATATTGTCAGAACGACAAGCGCGAGCAACGTGCTTGTAAACTGGAATTGGAATTTTTTCCAGCTACGAGAAAATGTATCG
Organism: Bombus vosnesenskii; assembly: GCF_011952255.1. Taxonomy (NCBI): domain Eukaryota; kingdom Metazoa; phylum Arthropoda; class Insecta; order Hymenoptera; family Apidae; genus Bombus; species Bombus vosnesenskii. The sequence goes on along the minus strand of NW_022882976.1, from coordinate 69,842 downwards.
ACGGCGAGTCGAATTAAAAGACGACGTTTACCATGCGGAATATTTTGATCGATTATTCAGCGTCATTCGTCAAAGACGAATAATTTGAATAATGCATCGCGCCGCTTAATTGCCTGCTTAATAATCCTTTCGATGCTGACAAGGATCGGTAAATTGCATTGAAACTTGTCCAAGAAACAACGTGCAAATCCGTGAGCTTTCTTCTTTTGCTGTTGCGTCTAAGACAAGTTGCAGTATAAAGAAAGAAGCGTGTGAAGATGTAAAAGAGAGGGAAGACACGTAAGCATTCGATTAGTTAATCTCTGTTGCAATTACTCGTAATGAATTCATGCATTGCGTTACATGAAACCACTAATTGATAAGCAGTACCGCGTCAAATTCATCATTACCGAGCATTTATCTTCGAGTCTTTAATTCTAAAAGCTCATTCTCTATGTAATAGTCAACATTCGATTCTTCTAATTGATATACCGTCAGATTTGATGTGTAAAATACAATATCCAGTATCGTGTACTTAATAAAACAACCAGCCTTTGATATTAATATGTATGAACATACTGGATATTTGCTGGTTTGCAGCAGCTTTTAGGTTAGATGTAGAGTATTTTATAAAATAGAAACAAGATGAAAACGTTGCGTGAACGTAAGGTAATAAATCGTTCGGTAGAAAGTTATGGGAAAAATGTGAAACATGAGGAAAATTGTAATGGTCTCGCTCTCAATGTAATACAGACGATATTTAATTTTCTGAATAAATTCAATTAGCTTTCTTTTAGTTACTTCAATTATTTCTGATTTTTTTGTATTTACTGAACGCATCTGAACACATCTTCAAGTACTGACTTTCGAATGATTTTACTATCGAATTATAACACGTATTTCATACGCTGCTCTTGATATTCATATTCCTCTCCTATCTGTGTTTGAAACTGAACCAAATAAACATTACATTACAAATATTTTGTGATATTATCAATTTGTAATAATATTAAGTTATAGACTATTTATGGTATTGGATATTTACCAACAAAAAAAACAAGAAAAAATAATCTACGTTTTTAAAAAATCGTACCACGAGATATTAAAACTTGTTAAACGATTCAAGATTTTCTATTACAATTTTCTAAATTTAGCGGCAGCTACACAAACGGAACTATATAGCCTAACCTAAACTGCTAAAATCAGGCTGTACGCAGTGTTTGCACAAACACAGGATGTACAATCGATGGAAGGGGAGCTATTGGCTATCTTCGAGCCCGATATTCGTTATCAATCGGGCAGTTCGATAGTCTAACAGTCACGGTTCTCTGGTCTAGAGCAAGAAGCCCAGACACAGCTAGTGATCGGTCCGCTGAATTTGAGGCGCTTCATGCTTGAAAAAGGTTGTTCGGCCAGCCAGCAAGTCTAGACCGACGACGACAGGTTTCACCTGAATAGAACCGATGGACCAACGTCGGGACGACATTAAGCCGCGCCTACAATGGACCGATTTTTCGAGGCTGTCGTCTACACGCCACTAAAGTTACTTGTCGATGGGTTTATGGCCGAAAATTCGTTTCACGTCTGTGCTTCCGTGAAATTTCGTTCGACTATCCGATCATACATTGTTTCACAAACTTGTCTTCTCAATGAACATTTGTTTCTATATACGACGTTTATTTTGAAGCTTCCTTTTGAATTTTAGTTAAGTTGGATTAGAGAATCTTAGGGTCTCCATGAAAGTTTAGGATAATAATAATACTTTCATATGGAACGTGATAGTTGCGATGGAACGATCAGTTTTGCGAAATTTTAGCAACTTTGAATAATATTCGTGAAATAATCTTCGAATATTTAAACCATTCATTCATTGTTTTATTAAACAATTAAGATAAATAATATTCGTCTGTTCTTTAAACTCCGATCAAAAATTGGTGTCAATTGTTATTTGAAGAATCGTTAGAAAAATAAGATAGTAATCAAGAGACAAGATTCTAATTACTTTAACCAACAATCAACCCAATGAACAATAGAATAACATGTATAATAACAATACGAATTTAAAAAACGATAAAAACACCTAATATACAATGGAAACCATATTGAACATAAAGCTGCAATAAAAATTTTGTTCAAAGATTTAACAGGCAAATTCACAATGGCGACTCAGAGCAATCAGTGATGTCAACACGGTTAATTACGCTATACGCTGCTTCTTTGACACGCATAATTTACCAGAGATGTCATGCCAATGTGTCGTGATGTTTTTTACTTGGTCAAAGAATACAAGGTTTCCTTTGTTCTAAAAACAAGCCACGTAATTAGAGAATGTACCGTTGGAAAATGGAAACACAGAGTGAATACACTTTGTAATCAACTAATCACCGTCAGGATTCTACGTCGACTACGAATCGCTTGTCCTTTTCATTTACATTTTGCCTACCAGTTTGCACTCCGGAGTTTGAGAGAAACTGCCAGATACCGTTCCGTATTTCATCTAGTAAACGCTTTGAAATTGAATACGAAGCTGGAAACGGTAATTTCTGGACGAGTTTACGTGTTTTCCTAAGAACGTGAGATATTATTTAAAACGATGCTTTCTGAAGTTTAAAATAATTTACAAATATATTGACATCTTTGTTTTCAGATTGCTGTATTGCTAATTTATATATCTACTGGTGTATAATATTTGCTATATCCATTTTTCCGTAACGTTTAACCGACAGGTATTTTCCATTTTGAATTACGTCATATCAAATATATACAGCAACACGAGAGTGAGAAACTCGATAAAAGTATACTTATCGCGTTTTCCCCTCTCATTTTCATTTGCGAACGACAAACGTTCCACTCTTTCATATAGCAAAATATAGATTAACTGCAGACGAGTAAATCGTGCAATCCGTAAATAGAATTACCTAGCACTCGATGGAAAAGGAAATTTCGTCGCGTCGGGTGTGTCTTTTAGTCATTTCGATAAACGAAATTGAATTTTCAGGGGAACAAAAGCGTACTTCATCGGCCATGCTCGACAAAAGCGGAAAATAATTCCGCGTTGGTTATTTCGATGATTCGATTTACACAGAGCAGTATCTCAGTCGCTTAATCGGATAATCTTCCGTAGATTCGCTTTCACGGACGATACAGCGGCAATAACGAAGAAATAACAAGGTGAGCCCGTGGATAACTGTGTTAGCGAGAAGTTCTTTCAAATTGATGTACAGCGGGCCACGATATTGCGTCCTTTCAAGGGGAATTTTAATAACCCCCGTGTTATCAAAACCTCGTCAGATTCGATTAATCGGTTCCTCGTACATTTTCATCGAACGAGGTAAAATTCTTGGTGCGTTCATCGAACTTGTTAAACTTCTACCCTCACTTGTTTGTCACTGACGATCAAGTGAAACTTCCGTTCCAATATCCAGTTTAATATAGCAACAATTAGACGGTACCGAGAGGAGAGATTTGGATGCTTTTAAATTTTTTAGAAGGATATGATTTTTAATAGGAAGAAAAATTGTAACTTTCTTATTGAAATGGATAGAAATTAGCGGAACGTCCTTTTTGGATTGTTTTTATTGAGTTTCCTATTATATATAATTTGAGTATTTTATTATATATAATTGAGTTGAGTATTTAAAAAATGTCAAATATTGGACTTCCTCCTTCGTGTAGTGGATTATCTTTCTCAAAACGTGTAATTCTTATGACAGAATATTTTTACGTATGAAATATGTGACTCTATATATGGAACTCTCAGACACATTCTATTGCAATCACTGTAACAAAATAGCACCGATACATTAGACAAATAATTTGAGCAGCTAGAAAAAGTGTTCGCATAGCATCGTATTTGTTGTAGAATTTACATTTGGATTAAATCAGATCCAAAAACGGTTTTTGTACTATTTAGTGGTATTTTTATACGACTAGAAAAATTTAATACTATGAAGAACTGATAAAGAATAAAGTAACAAGTAAACCGTCTCTATCTGAATCAGATCATAAAATCGATAAAATCCACGGACCAACAAGCGATTAAACCGTATTTCTAACGTTATACGAATCATAGTTAGGGGATACACAAACGCGTTCCATTCATGGTCGATCCGGGCCATTAAATTTCGACCGTACGCATTACAAGCGCAGTTGCGGTTTTACAATCTCACGCGTGACGCGTTTAACGTAAACCCTTGGATTTGTCTGGCTTTTGAATGCGTCGATTTTCACGAAGCGCGACGCTTTTCACCACCAAACGAACTAATTTACCATTCAGCCTGAAACAACATTCAAACTGACATAGCTACGTATGTCCCAGGAGATCTTGAAGAATTCATGCGTGCGTGAATAGCTGACACACCACAAAGGATCCCTACGTTATTACGTTTTAAAGTGCACACAGGTGATGATAATATTTCAGATATACCGTTAGTTTTACTAGCTCGAGAGGCGTGAGAAATAATGAAATGAATGGAAAGAGAAAAGATGGTAGAAGAGAGAAATGCTATAAATGTGGCTGCAAGTTACATACACGAGGTGTTACTTTATTACGAATGTAAAATCTCAATTGAAATTTGGAAGTTTTAATGAAATTAGGGGAATAATCCTATTTCAAAGAACAAGCAATTTAATAGATATTATTAGACACAGAGATGTGATAATTATAGTAACGTTGAATATATGTATTTGAATTCTTTATCTATCATTGTATACGTTTCAAAGCAGATAATAATTGTTAAAAATTTTAATAACTTTTGACCATTTCTGAGGTCAATTTCATTTTTAACTGGTATTCTAATACTTACAAACGAGAGTGTATGTAACTTGCAATTTATACCATATTCTTTGATATATCTTTCGGAATTTACGAAAGCTAGGGCACTACATGTCACGAAACAACAATTAAAGCTTAACCAACTGAACCTAACCGGGTAGAATTTCAAGGCAAACGTCTGCTAAAGCACGAGAAATAATTCTTCAAAATCCTGGCACGCACGAAGATCCATTAATCCTGCTGCTATCAGGAAGGTCTATTCTCGTAGCGTAGCGACGTGTTTCGAGTCTAAACACACCTCCGTGTGTTTCGAATTAACGGGGCGACTCTTTTGCAAAATCTGACCATATAACGCGGAGCAAAAGGGAAATTATATATAGAAATCGTATAGCTGTCGTCGTCGGAACGAGAGGTTGAACAACGTTCAAGAGGCGTTCGCTTCCTTTTTACCCTCTCGCCAACGGGGGTCTAGTTCGCGTTATTATCTTATTGCCGGTGGCTTGTTGTCGCGTGCGAACGTACGCGAATTTTCAACGGTCTATAGCGCATAAAGGAAGCCAGAGGCTTCGAGAACATATGGAATTGCCATGACGCGATGGACGAATTGAACGCAAACGGCCAACAGCTGCCACCACGCGCGCACCAAGCACCCCACCAAAGTACAATTATAGGCTCTTCCACCTATACAAATAGTTGGTAATTTCGCAGAAAGCGAAATACGCCGATGGACGAATCGCGAATGGCATCGAGGTATTAACGTTCGTCGTTAGGCATCTTGAAATCCTACGGTTGCGTGTTTATGGTTGTGCGAGTGGATTCGTGAAACGTATTGGCTTGAAATGGTCGTTTTCAAGGCAAGGAAAAGTTGGGAAGCTTCTTTGGGATCTTCTTCTTTCTTTATTTTTTCTTTTTTCTTTCGCTCTGACGCATATATGTGATCTTACGACTTTGATAAGTTTTGCTCGATCGCCTCTCTTTTGATGAAAATTTACCGTTACGAGTAAAATAATCCGACTCGTCCGATTCCATTAGTTTAGCGTACTACTAGCTCAGTTTGATCCACCGCTTGCAAGCTTGCGACGTAACAGAGATAGGAACGTCCCTGTCGATCGATTAGATTGATCGAAGCAGATGGAAGCTTAGGCAACTAGAGAAAGTTAGATGTCGAATGTTTCCAAGATTGAGGATAAAGATTTATTACGTTGCTCAGGCTTGATCGGGACGCTTGAATGTTATAAATTACGAACTAATTGGTCCATACATAATCCTGCTGGCGCTTGAATGTTATAAATTATAAACTAATCCCTTGGTATATAATTCAGTTAACACTTACATAGCAGCCAGTGTTACGAACATAGAAACACAGAGATAGAACCATATGTTACCGTGTAAATGGATGCGTTGTGGGAATAGAAAGAGAACGTTTCATAGAAAGCCTTCTGTCCTTGTCTAATCGGGCATGCAGGCTATTTATCGTACGATAATTATATGCGTTGTTAGACAAGAACACAAGCTGTCTCTATGTAGCGTTCTCTTTCCATTCCTATATCTCTATGGTTATAACTCATAAAACGTTACACGTTAACAATGTCTCTACAAAACGTTTTCTAAAGTTTAATCTCTTCAGATGTTGCTTGTTTTCAAGTAGCAAAATGTCGTCTATTGATTTTTGTACAAGAATTTTAATTTCTTTAGATGCTATCTGTTTCTAAGTGGGAAAATGTCGTCTATTGAAACTGTACGAGAGTTTTGATATCTTTAGATGTTACTTGATTTCGAATGATAATATGTTACTCATTGAACTCGTCAAAGTGTACCACACTTAGTAGACTAATATTTCTACACGTGTACGCGTGTATTGTGAATTTGAGATAATAGACAGGGCCACTTTGTTTGCTTCTGGAAGTTAGGTCTGTTTATTAGTGGCAAATCTGCTTGTTCTTATCCCCTCGATTACTATATACGGAGTTGGGTGAAGAAACTGTGTCGCGTGTCTGTAGCCCTGTTCCGTGGCTGCGTTTAGCAGTTTCGTAATAGGCAAACTTGAACACGTTGTTCAAACAAGGTTTCACGAATGCCAGCATTTCGACATCGGTATTGACAATATCTCGCTAGTGATATGATAACTAACAGCTGCTACTAAAATCTATTTACATAATCCGCTCGAGCTTGTAGCGAAACTAAACATTATAGAAAATCCTAATAAACCGAGGTTGAAAACATTTTATTGAAAAATTTAGCTTAATACAATTGTACAAATATCAAAACTTCGTATCAGACTAAATTTTGCATTTCTTCTATTCTAATCTATTCTAAGTACCCATCGCACGAACATTCGTGTTTTAGCCTTCTTGTTATTTTCGCAAAGCTCATTCATTCGCACAAAAAAACGAGCTAAAAATTAATTTAAAAAGTTACAAAAATAATGAAATAAAAAATTACTATAAAACTACTACAGAAAAGACTCCATCGCGCAAACGTTCGTAGTTCATTCCTTTCTCTATTTTCAAAAATTCGTCTCGGGCAGCACGAATGCTTAAAAAGAAACAAGCTAAAAATTACTATAACGATTTCCTCTAATTCCCGTCATAAAGATATTCATCTTTCGCTCTTGCCCATCCCCAAAAATCCGCTTCATTCACATGGTACAAATCTTCAAAAAGAAGCAAGAAGGAAATGCTCGCTGCTAAAAGCATCTTCCACGCTAATTTGATATTCGGATCGCATGAATAATAACGAATCCGAAGTGATATTCTTTCATTAAAATATAGAGGTAGGAAGCACCTGCTGTGCAAAAGGTGAACAAACGCAAAGAGGAAAGGGAGGAAGGCATGTTAAAAGGTATCCGCAGCAGTTACACGAGTATGACATTGGCCGTGTACACGATTCGTGTACGTTGCATCGGTGCAGTCTGCGCGCGTGCAGTCCTCGCTCGTATGCCTATGCAAATATGCGTGCAGCAGCCCTAAAGAGAGGCTCGCCTCGTTAAATTATATTTAAAACGGCTGAAACGTTCATGCCGGCTAAATTATCCCCGGCTCGTCGTCGGCATTCCTCGCGCAACACGTTCCTCTGTAATCGCTAATAATTACGGAATAATTTGTGCACGCCTGCGTAAAGCCTCCTGCTTCGGTATTTGCCGTATGATTCAAATGTACGCAGTCGAAGGTGAAAACTGGTTTCGTTCGAATTTGGTGCAAGGGAAATATTGTGTGTTTTTTCTTTATTCATATGTAATCTTCTTTCCTTAATCATTCCTGTTTATTTAGAGGAAAAAAAATTATTCTATCTTATTCTCTTTTACTCTTGAGACTTCAGAATTAACAGTTGCCAATAAAAATTCCAACACAGTGGGTACAATGAAACATGATGATTACATAAAATCCAAAAGATACAGACGTACAAGTATGTAACTTTCAAATCGCACGATACTATACACGTTTAAAATGATGATGCAAATTACTCGAGCGATGCAAGATCAATTTTCTTAATTATCGTCCGAACGTTGGAACAAAATATCGGAGTTTCGTTTTAACTTTCGAACGAACATTTTCCACTTGTCGGATTTTCGAGCATTTTTATTACGATTTACGTGATAAAGGTTGACAACTTCTCCGTGTAAATTAATCGCATCCAATGGCAAAGTTTCTGCGTCGATGTTCCCATCTGCAAGCTCTTTCTGTTTGCAATTTCTACGAGCGTAAATTTTCATTAAACTGAAAAAATCTCTAACGTAAATTTACCAACAACAGCATCTTATAAGCTTCCAATGATGCCACGTGTTTTAACAGAGTTTTCTCTAGTTGAAACGCGATTCGTTCACGCGGCCAATGACGCCACGTTCGTCCTTCGGCACAAGATATAACCAGCTTGTTAAACTGTTTAAGGGCAGAATCGTTAAAGCGTCCCTACCTGTCCGCGAGAAGGTTCGTTGAAGCGAAACGTTGCTACAGGAACGCGTCTTGCCAACCGCGAACGGGTGCAGGTGCAAGCCAATTAGCAACCCCTTGTTCTTACGTAATGGCGAACACTGTCGTTGGAAAGCGGCCTGGTCCATAAATTATATTATTTTGCTGCTACGTAATGCTTAGGGGAAATGAATGGACTACAAATTACTTCGCCTAAACAACTTACAAGTCTCTGTATACACGTACTTTGTTCAAAGAAGATCGATTCACATTGTACGCATAGTTGCACTGTGTTCCTTCATTGTACTTCACGGTCATTTATTATACACTTTATGCCTTAACGATGCTCGCGAAGAATGCAACATTTTTTTTTTGTTTTTCATATTTCATATCAATAAATTTTAACATTCGATACGTTGTTAAAAAACTGTATTTGTGTAAAATTTGGACATAAAGTTTGATGGGTAAGTATAGCAAATGATAGGAACAAAAATGTGATAAAAAACTGCAAAAATTATTTATGCTTAGAATACACGTTGTTCGAACAGTTTTCAATGGACATTTTCCAAATTTCAAAGGAAAACAACCGATACAAAGTTGCAGAAAAATAATTGATATTAATCGAAACGAGTAGCATTACACGACTGGCGAGAAGATAAACAAAAGTCGCGATAAACATCAATTCCGCTTCTGAATACATTGGGTCTGGCAAACCCCCTTGAAAAACGAAATTCGAAAACAGTTTTCGTTTGATATGTAATCGCATTATTAATTGGTATCTGGTAGAAACGGGTTGAATAAATTGAGCCAACGAGGCGAGATAATTTTCAATAAACAACGAACCACGCGTATTTACATAATTACTAATGGCTCTGTAAATACAGACTCGCACAATGTTTCTCCTTCATGCATTTTAATGAATGCAAACTAGTAGGTACGCGAGTCGCCCTTTTCACCCGTAGGAATTTCATGCCGCACTGGATCCATTAAAATTCTGCATTTGAAAAATATCAGCCTGGGTCCGGCAATTTCTTTCTCGTTGCATCTTCGAAAACTTCCGGAGCAAAAGGCATCGCTGCTTCTGGCAGAACCTCCAGAAAAGCTAAAGTTTCCCTTACTAAACGAAAGCTTCTTTTGATCTCCTGCAGCGTCTTTTTCTACCATTATTCATAATCTACTGTAAACATGTTGAAAGTAAAGTTCTATTTCAGGATGCGTTCTTTTTCTCGAACAAAGTTTTACAAAATGCAAAATCCATATAAAAGCATGGTTTTACGTGGAATTTAAAGGAATCTCGAATTTTGTATTCTGTGCTTTCCAATAATATATTGAAATTTAATTTGAATTTGTAAATACATATAATAGAAACGCGCTGATTCTCCCTATCAACTGTTGCTTCTCTTCTTTCTATTAATATCTTTTTCTCTATTAATATTAATATCTTTCATTCATATAATAGAAAATCATGCTCAGATCCAAGCAAAAGTTAGCCACCAGATAGATTTTTCATTTTATATCACAAAGGAAAAATTTATAAGAATTTTTACTGTACTGTAATTCGTGATTTATGATCGTGAATTATGATATTCTATAAAATAAGACAATTTGTTTCGCTTTAAACGTTTCCATCTGTAATTCCAGTGCGGGGATATTCGAGAAAAAGTGAAGACGAAAGTAGGTTAAAACAGAGACCGCAAACATGGATCGTTGGTTAAAGAAGAAACTGTTAAAAAGTTTCGCTGGAAAAATGACGAACATTCTCCGGTAGATTTTCCTTAATAACGAAGCAGGTGTTTGAAAAATAACTGCAACGTAGCTAGAGTCAAGACATTACAAACTCCGTTGCTTTCCGAATAACGGAAGAATTATTGCTCTTACGAAAATCAAGCCGGGTGGAAGTTTCGGGGCGAACAGTAATAAATCATTCGTTATTATCGCACACAGTAGTCGTGCTTCTTTTTCATTTCATTTTTTCAATACTCTATCGTCATCAATCTTACTCCGAAATATTACGTTCTGATAACACCAGAACGAATGAGTACTGAATACACCATGTATAAAGACGTCTGAGTTTACCGTTAACGGATACGGTAATCTGAAGAATAAAGCGCGAGAACTCTGACAAATTGTAAACCTAAATTCGTACAAAGGATATTTATAGAATAAAAGAACGTTTAAAAATAGAATCATAAAACGTTGAAAGAAAATTCGGAGCAATAAAAGACGCGAAGATTTGAGAAAACAAACAGAAATATCCTGCCCTGTGAAGACGCCGCTTCGTTGATACAAATCGACGTTAAAAAGCCGAGGAACTACGTGGTCAAACATTATTCCCGTTCCAGTAAGGGGTTGTCGACACTCCACGATCATTTTCTTTCTGAGAACTCCGAACACACAGGTGCTTACTGCTTACACACTCGACGCTCTCTTCGAACAAAAACAAATTACGATTAATAGTCGAATACTCTGTTATAAGGGTGAACTGTTGGAAAAGCATAAGGCGACGGAACGAGTTTTACTCGACCATCAAGGAAAGTTTTTTATCGATTCGTCAGAAGCCAGAAGCAGCCGTTAACTTTCGACCAAAGCAACTTACTTTCTCTTAAACATAAAAAATGTTCTATAATTTGTGTAGGACGCTTGTCACGTTCCACTATGTCCTATTTCTACGTTAATCGATCAATTACTCATATTATTTCTGTATTAATCGAGTCAATCTATTCAACCATTAACAAGTTTCTTCAAAAACAAGATTAAACAATTGTTCGTTGAAACATTAGATACTTTTTAATATTTGAAAATGAAAGCATGGTTTAAAGTCCACTTAACGAACAAAGATTCGAGCCATAATTTTCATTACCACTTCATCATCCTCCCCCACGGCATTCCATCAACGATCCGGACTAACCCACTGACGAAGCACAAATCTGTTCATTCATCAGACAAGCGAAGCACGCGCTACCTACAACAAAGATCCCCCGTAACCTCGTTTTCTATCAACCCTAATATCCTCCCATTTAACTTCCATTTGCAAACATAAGCTGCGATCCTTCCTAGAACTTATAGAAGACAGATGCTCGCACGCTTCGTGCGGTGCAGAGCGCAAACAAATCGTGATTTAACAAAGCGAGCAGAGTGTGTCGCGAGAGCCGGGGTACACGACGAGTTTCAACTTCTCATCCGCGCGCTATCTATTCCGGGTTTACTAGGAAAAGTTCCTGTCCTGGCAGCCGGGAATGCAAAGATGTATAAATACTTGAGAACCATTTCTCTCCTTTCCTTCCTACGTCTCGTTTCTTCCTTCGCAATACCAAGTTTCGCCTCGCCTCCCTTCAGCCCTTCGCAGCATCCTTCTTCCTCCTTGTTCACGGCACTCGCCGCTAATTGCCAGTACGAAAAATTCGACGATGATAGGACGCACTGAGCATCGAGTCTCCCTTTTCTGACGCAATTTAACGCGTGACGCAGATCTCACACCGAACGTTTCTTCATACAGCAAAACGTTCTTTCTGACAGAGTGTAACCTTTGATTGTTATGTACTGTATCGGACTGATGTTACTACGCGTAATGTTTTCCGTTTTAGAAAGCTTAACCTCTTCGCCTACACGCTATCTGCCGATCGCGCGAGCCACAGTAAGCAAGAAGTTCGGTCACACGCCATGCCATTCATCTGTTCAGCCGTGTGCCCGAACTGGCGCAAGACGTATTCTTATGACATGTATATTTAGGGGCTACAAAAGGAATTGTGAAATAATAAACAACGTTTGAGGACAAACAGTGTTTTTAAGACGTCTAGGGCGTAATCATGATCAATTAATCAGTTAACAAAAACAATTTATTATTTCAAAGTGGATAATGAATCATTAACAATTTGTAAATTAATACTTAGTTAATTTAATGAAAATTAGTAGTACAGAAAAACTGTATAGTATCTTTCAAAACAATTAGGTACATGTAACGCAACTCGTTTTTTCTATATTTGAAAGGTGTGAACGTAACGAAGTCTTACGCTAAACTAAAGAGATTATCCAATGTCGTCAGAAACAAATGATAAAAACAAAACACTGATTAAAACAAAACACTTACATTCCAAGGAAAGATACTCGATGTGAATACGATATAAATTCCTCGCCACGAGTCTGACTCGTGGTTTTCGCTTATGGTACAAATCCCTTACCACGATTCTCGCTCGTGGTTATAGGACAAGGGGTTAATTCCTATCTGTGTCTTATATTTCACGTGATAGATGTCGGGTAGTCTCTATCGTGCAAAATACCATGTAGAAATTGGGACTAGGTACTGTAAAATTAAATAATTTATTCCAAGGGTTTACCTTGGATCTTCGCGGATTGTCGTTCGAACATTGTCGTTCGTACCCGAAAGGTAAATTTTCTTGAGGTGGAGCGTTCTAGATGAAAGAACTTTCTTTGATCGTTACGCGCCTTGGTCTTTGAACTTTTAAGATCCAAGTTTTCTGGCATACAGAGTACACACGAGCTTCTTTATCGTGAACGTAGACCTTTGAAATTGAGATTTTAAGAATATACAGAAAAATAGGGCGTTTTTAAGTAAATCTCTCAACCTTAAATCTCGTAATAGTAAAGTTTCTAAATCAAAGCTATTCGGTGTTGCACTTGCAGATTTAGAAGTAATCCTTTGGATAATTTATTAAGTACTTACACATTCTCGAAGATCCTGAATGAATATCAATCGTAAGATAAGAAATTTCAACAGCTCTTACCTGAAAACAATAAAAATATCAATTAGATACTCGGAAATATTACTTAAACAGTTAAATAATGAATATGGATATGTGAGCAAATAATAAAAAGTTGTACATACAAGATATTATATAGATAATAAAATCTCTATTTATTAAAAGATTACGTTGCGAAGGTAGAAAACGTTTTTCACGCAGCCCCTTGTTTCAACGCGGCAAGTTTATTGCACGTGCATAACTAGCCACGCGAACAACATGGAAAACTATCCCGTTAGCGACGGGGACAGGCAAGAAATTTACGAAGGAAGAGCCTTGCAGACGAGAGAACGTATCGACCTTGAGTGTACGTGCAAGATCGGTGCAAAGAAACTCGGAAAGGTGAAGGACGCAGCTCGTCGAAGGTCTCAGACCACGAGACCACACATGACGCGCGCAATTTACTTAAAATGCTTTCAATTAACGCGAATTACCAATTAAACCCTCGATAATTTTATTGGCAAGCCTTTTACCGAACGCAGCGCGTCGAATTTTGCGCGATGTATCACCAAGCAAGATGTTACATTACGATCATGACGTGTAATTACATTTAATTATAATATAAGTCTGCGATACACATTTTCGTAGAATATTAATAACTGTTTAAACACAAGCGTTTTCTTGCTTTTATCGATCTGATCTGTGTTAATATACTTGGAAATATACTGGAAAATGTCTCTTTTAAACGCAAAATGACGAATAATTGAATATAAGAGACGCGGTCATAAAATCCTTAATTTAAGAAACGATGGATAAAATTCAACTTCGTTGTATACTTCTATACAGTAACATTGCAACTATCGGATTAATCAAGCCAACAAAATCCCAAAATATCATTTTTCATAGAAATTGTATAAAATCACACAAGAATTCGAACAACGTATAAAACGTGGTCATAAAATTTCAACAACTTATAATGAAATTCTAGATAAATACAGATGTCTATAGATTTCACCCATCCTCTCCTATATTTATCCTATTATTCTATAAAGTGTATTTATATTTCTCCACGAAGCTGTTCGCTATATCATCGCACATATGAAGTGTAAACGTGCTTCTCACACGTAAACGAGTTTCGCGCACGATTTGCAAAATAGACGTTCATGTAGCTTATACGCGTCGTTTCGATAATATATCATAATTATTACGAAAGGGGCGCACAACGATCCGTATTTACTGTCGGATTATATTGCACGGCTGAATTAGCTGTAATGCATCATGTCGCTTAAACGATTTCACCGCCAAGATGTATTTACTTCGGCCGAACTCAGGGCCTCGGTAACTTTGTGTTCTGAATTATTAAGCAACTTCTAAGCAAAAGAGGATGACAGTTGTGTACCACGCAGCTTGGAGAATTGCCACATTCTCCTTGGCATGCGGTCCAGACAGTAGCTCTATGTTAGCATCGAAACGCTAACGTCAGACTTCTTACACCAGTGCATCAGTTCTGCTGACCAGAACCTTTTCTTTCAAATTTTTTCCCTCCTCCGCGGGATCCTTTAACGTCGAGATAACGCATTCACAGCGGCACCATTGCAATCCCAATAAAAAGCTTGCGGCCATTCCTTGTGAATGTTGCTGCGCCGCTGTTTCCTTTTTTCATATTTCATTAATAATATCAACGAGTTAGATATTCGGAAACGTCGAGAACGGAGGAAGCGATAGAAATTTAATTTCCTTCGGATTATGACGTAAACTCGTTTATACAGTACATATAATATATACAAGAAAGTAGGATAAATTTATTTTTACAAGCCAACAAATTGCATTTGCAATCGTATTAATGAATATTATATATTCGAAAGAACATATTATCGGTTTATCGACGTTGGACATTATTTTGATGCACATATTTTTATAATAGTATTGACAATAAATTGTTCTTAGTATATTAAAGGAAATATAGTATGTGATATTTTGTATGCTTTTTTAAACCGGTAACAATAGAATAAATAATGCTCAAGTTTCATATCCGGATACTAATACCAGTCACTAAAAGGCTTAAATAAAGATACATCTCATTGTCTAAATCTGGCGTGTTTCACATTGGATATTTATTGGATATTCTGTATCTATAGTTTCGCATTGGATAAACATTCGTATTCTACTTATGCCCGACCATGAGTCGCGCGCGCTACATTCTACTGCTACTCAAATACAGATTCTAACGCGCGGAACTATTTATGAATTAATTATGTAGAATTAGTTATTCATTATTCGGATTACTCATTAATTATTCGGATTACACTGTGGAATATAGAACGTTCATTTAACCGGGATAATCCTTGAAGAATATTAAATTCTTGAATCGTTCAATGCTAACCGAGTTAACCTTCTCTACTGAGATGATTGTAATCTAGCTCATTTCAAGTATTCAATGCCAATGTATTCAATGCCAATGTATCGAATGACGAGCTGCTCTAGATAATTGTAACAGAGAGCATTCAGTGTAAATGAATGGGAACACAAATATTGCTTATTAATATTTAATTTTAAGCCTCGAAAGTGTGTCAGTATTTCCTATTTCTAATCTGTAATTCAATTCTAATTTTAAGAGAAAATTAAACGACGTATCTATTTATATACATATGGTCGTCTGTAAAAAGATTGCTAAGAAGAAAAGAAATAACAAATCTTTCTGATAAATAGCCTCATCATTCAATTCGAAACATATCGAAGATACGACCCACCTGCCATCCTACGTGCAACAAAATTGCAATGAAGGAGACAACCAATTATAATCTTCGTCAAAAGTTACTGCAGTCGCCAATCTTATTAAAAAGTTGCATCAATGTTGTTCAAGATTGATTCGTTTTTAAAATGCGTCCAACAAATTGACCAAGTGATTTCAGCTGCCGCCTTATCTTGCACCTTTCACCAAATAAAGCTTTAAAAAGAGCAGAAATTTCGACCATGTCTACTGTTCTCGACTGAGAACTTAATTAACAGGAGGAATGCAGATCTGATTGATTTATAGCGTAAACAATCCTATGCCAAAGATACGCAAATACGTTCTTTATAACGTAGACTCATTTTTATTTCCCTTTGTGTGTATTACGCTACAATTAATTATTTATAGCGGTTTAATATTCACGCTCATATCTTTTCCATATTTATAAAAATTGACTTCATTTTGTGTATCAAAAATGGGTAAAATACGTGCACATATATTTACATTACTGCTCAAAATAGTCACATCCCAAAAATCGGTCATCTACGGTGATCATCTATCGCTCATCGTCTACAAATATCATTTACATACTAATTAATTAGTCCCAAGTATATTAAACTTCGTATCATTTAGTACTATTTGCATACACCACTTGCACATAGCCACAAAAATTTGAAAGTGAATTCTGGAATCTGATAAAACGTGTTTGATCGAAAAAAAGAGTGGATATGTGCAAATAATTTTTATAACCATTTTACATTTACAGATCAGAAGAGTGACAAGCAGACATCTCTTGCCCCTGTGTCGTCTCTCTGGCAACCTTTACAGAAGTTAAACTCACGTTGCTCATCCAGCTATGTCCCAAGAAGATACATCAAATCTGGACTATTTTCGCGAGTAAATGTCCCTGTACGTCGCACTTGGTGCCATAGGTGCGGAGAGGCGTATTTCACGGTGCCAATCCTCACGTCGCTTGTTTCAAACAAGAGCAAAGCGGGCATACTCGTCAAGCGTGTGCACGCGTCCAACACGAACGGGCCGGCCGATTGGCCGCCAGTTTCGCGAGCAAACGCACCTGCTGCCCCTTTATGCGTTCAAGCAGACCCATTTGCATGAACATATGCCCTCGACAAAGATCTTGATGGGAACAAGATAGTTATCTACAACGAAACGTGGATGCCGCACACGCGTTCAGACGCAATAAAACGCGATTCCGAACACTTTGGTGGACCTACGTCGTAGACAGCGATGGGTGTTTGAATTTCAATATCGAAGCCACTCTTTTTCAAAACGAACTTTTTTCAGATTACGAAGGTACAAACCAGAACTTGTAACTCGCGATCTTAGAACTCGTAAGAGTGCTGATTAGTATTCAATCTGTAATCTACAGTTTCGAGCATTTCTTGAAAGTTTCCAGAAATATCAACATTTATAATATATGCAAATTATAAGGATGAATAACGTAAATAAATATATTTACGACGATGTTTAGGTGCTTTCTTAAATACCTTGAAAATGCTTGTCAAATATTTGATATTTATCAAGTTAGTCGTATTCTCAAGCCTCCCAAGACTTCTAAAACTGATCAAGACCTCCAAAAAAAATTGTTCGTTACATACACAGACTCGGGGTGTATCGAAGTGTTTCACATCCGATTGTTGGTTTCTCTAATCGTTGACTGGAATCGTGGGCTCGTGATCGATAACCGTGCACGACATTCTATGTAGAAACGAGATTAGAACGCGGAACGAGAGCAATAAAGTTGGTCGCGACTGCTTCGACGCGTGCACAGATTAAAGTATATAGTGCATGAAAAGATTTCGTGAATGCCACGATGGTTTTAATAACCGCAATTAGAGTTGCTAGTATGTAAACGAAGGGCGATTCGCGCGAGTGTATCCGAGTTCGGGCGGAACAGGTGAATCAACGACCATTAAAATGCTTATCGTTACCATTCGATCTCGAATGGTTTAGAATGATGAATGCCTCCAAATGATAGGTCTGCAGAGACACTACACGTTCGAATAAAGACATCAGAGCTACAATGCTTAAATTAAAGCGATGTAGAGACAAAATGGAAACTCGTTTATTCGAACTTCATTTATCGAAATGAAATTTCTATTAACGTCTGATTAAATGGACTGGCACTACCTCAATCTAATTATATAAACGAAAGATCACAATTAACGAAGAGAGATGAGATAAGTTCTACTCTACTATCGTATTCAAATGCTATAACCTAATCGTAATATTAGATCAAGTTTCCTTTAATACCGCGTTTCTTCAATTGCAAATTCTCCTAATTTATCGTTTTCATATACGATCCTTCGATTTCATTCAGACAATAGTATCGCTTATCAAAATTTATCAAAGAATCACGCAAACATACTGACAACTACATAATTACCTAACATTTTACAAACGTGACGCAAGTTCCAATCAGAGCTTACTTAGGTTAAAAGTGTAAAAGGAAAAGAGAAAGAAGTTGCTCGATTTGGTAGAGCCACGCAGCGTGGTCGAGATTCACTCGGACAGGCTTATTAAATTACACGGCACACAACTAGAAATCCAATGTTACGACGCGCGACCGTCTGAATTCTCGCACGTGCTCGAAGTCGTTCCTCCTCGCTGAATCACTCTGACTGGATACGGTACTCCTCTGAGGAATATCGCACCGGTATGTCTTGTGTATGAAACGGCCGTGCAACGAAAGTTCGAGCGCACTTGGAGCTGTCGCGCGCGCATCTCCATACATATTTACATGATACACGAAAGCCGTGTGTGTCTGTCGGCGCGTGACGAACAGGCTGGCGTATCCGGACTGGTTGCACGTGCGCGTTTCGCGTTTCCCGCTGGTGAACGCCACGTGGGCGACGAGAGCCATCGCGAGACAAAAGACCCGGACGAAACCAGCCCCTTTTCAGCCACCGAAGGTCCATTGTAATGAGTTCGAAGGAGGAACGACGCGTGAAAGCCTGGAGAGTGTCTTCGTTTCAAGAGCGAGTTTCACGAGCCACGTATTCAAAAACGATGTCCCTAATCCTTCGTGTCCGGCGCCCGTTTCTTTTCGCGGTGAAATCGATGTTCTGATGGCGAGGTGATTCATCGTGCGACGTAGAAACGTGGAATATGTATACTGCCGGTCATAAGTATCAGGGCATTTGCTTGCTGTTACTTTTATTGAAAGATTTGATCAGATTGTATTTTATTTGATATTTTAAGCACGTTATAGACGCATAATCAGAACGAAATAATAGAATTCTAAATAAAGTGAGTAGAAAATAGAAGCGCTGGAAAGCATCTAATTTGTGGATATTTTGAACTAAATGTTAACAGGTGTTGCGGTACTTATGATCGGCAATGACAATATTTGAACACTGCGTGTCATCACCGAAAGTAACTAAGATAAGCACATATTAAGATAAATGAAACACCCTGTATGTTTTATTATGATTTTAGGCTTTCGCGTATAAGACAAAGGTGTCCAACAGTAGTTAGGTATATCCTCGTATTGATTTAGCACCGCAGATAGATCTTTCAGAACCATAGCTAAGACAAAAAGTTGTTTTCCTAAAAAATAAGTCAAGGAAATCCTTGGAACTTAAAAAGCATTCCAACGATCTCATTGACTATTGATCTTTTAAATTGTTCATGGATAATTTATGATGTATGCTGATCACCTTAAATTGATCCGCATTAATAAAGTGCTCCACGTAACGTTTTTTCATTTCTCATGATATGTTGAGGTATTTGAAGTTTCTCGTATCATTTACCATTTAAGTCAAGTTGTATTGTACCGGCTGTATTTGAAATTTCAATGTACGTTTTACATTCGAACATAGGCAGGAGCAGTTGCACTTAACAGGTGCGTCACCACAGAAAAACCGTGATCCAAGGATGATAAGCTTTATTATACCATTCAACCTTTTTCCACCGTTACTTTTTGCCCCCTTCGATCGAGGAATAGATACGGCTGGTACCCGATCGCGTGACTCATATCACTGTGAAAGAAAAAAGAATCGATCGACCGTATCAAGATTCGAACTCTGATCTTTTCGTTCTCTCGTATCTAATATTTAATAAACGACCAATCGCTCGGAACTGGTTCGATTTAATTGGATGACTGGCTGAAAATTCGTCGGTTTTAATTTTACGAATGCCAATTGGACGTGTCGATAACTGGATAGATTCTTTCGACAAAATTCGTTCGAATATTCTTACGAGTGGAAAAAGAAACCACTGTCGTCCCGTACGATTTACGATCAATTACAGAACGATAACGTTTCAAGCCTAATAAGTTTCACGTTTGCAAATATTTGCATCGACACGCGTATTTGCGTATCAAAAGACATTTTGCAATGGTTAAGAACGCCCGTATCTGCAGATAAGCGCGTTAAAGGCGTAACAGCAAACCGTTATAACTCTGGCACATAATAAATATCGTATCCCAACTCCGTTGCAAAATGCATATTCCGCAGTGAGAACGAGTTTCGATCCCGCGCGATGGATTTATTGGCCCATTTTATAAACCCCGTTTATCGTCATCCAACAAAAGATAGACCCAAGATTTTCCCTGGGATAACGACATGACTCGTTATTTTAATTTTGCGAAAACGCGATGCAATGCGCGACGCAACATAATCGTGTCGAAAGATCTCGCTGCATTTCAGATACTAACGTGCCTACCGATCGATCGATAGATTCTCAAAACTAAAAAGACTATACTGCTTACTGATTACGACAAAGTCTCGTTGCTATGAATAGGATATACTGTTTACTATGTATTTACCGTGCATACAGGGTGGCTTGGAAATCGGGGTACAATCGAAAAGTGAGTGATTTCACATAAAAGAAATAAGTAAAACGTTTGATATGAAGTACCTCGTCAGAGGGCTTGTTTAGTAGAAACTCATTTCGAAAACGATTCTGAAAGATGATTTTGGAAATTGATTTTGAAAATTGATTCTGAAAATTTGATATGTTATTCCATTAGTGGTTTCTGTTAGAGTTAGTGCTGATCAGATGAAGAATAAAAAAACGAAAATTTGCGAAGACATGTATTACTCTAAATATGCCACTGTCGGTACTTAAACATATTAGATAGCGTGGACGGAATTACTTCACTAATTACTGCATACATCACTGACAGTTAAATATACAACACACAATTCTACTCGTTCTAACCAATTTAACTTTGCAAATCGGTTTTTCCCAAAACCAATGCCTCGGTCGAAAAATCTTCGTAGCAAACTTTTTATATAGAATCATTTTGTCTTCGGTTGCATTACAGTTTTCGTTCCACCCTGTATATTATTTGCACACTGTCACACACGTTTCTGTCTCCCATAAATTGTTCGATCATTGACATTTTCTTCGGGACTTTACGTAACATCCGTTAATTATCTCCGTACAATCGACTCGGGTGACCCAATTAATCGTTCGCGTTGCAACAAATGCCATAGCTAACGGGAGAAAGGGGCTTCACCTTGCGAACCTTCCTCATAGTTATTGATTATTCATTAACTCAGCGGAAGAGAGAACTGCCCCAGATATTTCCCGACGTTCGGCTTATCTCGCCGACGGTTATCAATCGCACGTCTTTCATCCTTCGATCATCGTGACTTCGGATGTCTGTCCGCGATCAAAAACCACTTACAGAGATAAATTCGCGCGAAGCGCAAGAATGTTGATCGAATTCGATTCGTGTAATTCACCGTGAAGTGATTCGCGTCCGAGAAAGATATACGTTGATAGCACAGATCTGTTTTGCGATACGACTCTCGTTTCATCTTTTCGATCATCGCTGCACCATATTTTTTAAGATACATAAATGATATTCTTCAAATATCATGATTCAATATTCAATATTGTTCGATGCTAAATCAGGATCAAATTTAATGATGCTATCCGTGTCTATATATATACGTATTTTATTACTATTATTATCATTCGCCTGCTTTTTTCTCAGATATGCACGTTAAGATAAAGGCGTATCGTTCTTATCGTTATCGAGAAAAAGTTAACACGGGAGTAAGGTGATTGTTAAAGCTGCCATAAGAATTTAATACCTGTGTCATCGAATTCCGTGTTGACCAAAATCTTATGGGTCTTAATTTTGATTTTTCGGTATTAGTCTTAAGCGCGCTTTTCGAGAGACATGGAACTACAAGGGAAAACTAACGTTTCCATTTACAATATTATCGTATCCCTTCTCCCCTTTCTTCTTTATTACGAGCCACGTTATTTTAAATAGATACGTATTATTGGTCAGACAATCGAAATATAGCAAAATCTTGATTATTCGAACTAATCATGGCACACGCTATTCAGACAGTCAAATAACTTTGTTTTCATATTAGAGGTCATTTACTTCCAACTACTTTATAAATATCCATTGAAACACGACTAAAAGTTTTCGAATAAAAACAATACAATTTCATTCAATGCCTATTCTTACTTCCTAATCCTTTTTTGCAAGAGACTATCTTTAAATTGTCCATAAAACAATGTTGTTGTAATTGAGCGAGGTTCTACCGTAATACTAAACAGACGAAGACGACAAATGCATGATCACGGTCATGGTAGGATTAAAAAAGCAAGGTCGCGTAGCAAAGAGCCTAACCAAGTCCGCATGAAACATGTTCGTCACGACGTTTTCTTCGTGACTAGCGCGTTCACCGTTTAATTGTAGCACTGTGAAATTAATTAGAAAAACGTTG
Organism: Bombus vosnesenskii; assembly: GCF_011952255.1. Taxonomy (NCBI): domain Eukaryota; kingdom Metazoa; phylum Arthropoda; class Insecta; order Hymenoptera; family Apidae; genus Bombus; species Bombus vosnesenskii. The sequence continues at coordinate 47,034 of NW_022882976.1, read as the reverse complement.
ACCGGGCGCAAACGAGACCGTCCGATTTATTCTGGCTGCACGTTAATCGATATGCTGGAAGCAAGAATCGATGCCTGTTTGCATAATGCGCTCTCTCGATGGCTCTACACCACGGAAAAAGTAGGACATTCCCTCCATCGAATTGGCAATTCGCATGACGAAATATCGTACAATTATCGTAACGCGACAATTAAAGTTATCACACACGTGTCGTGCTGTTGTACGATAAACTGGACATGTTATGTATATTATGGAAATCGAAAACAATTGACTTGGAAATGTACGTTAAATCATAATAAAATTGCCCGATAGAAGATTCTGCGACGAATTTGTTAATATCAGAAAAGATAATTATTTCTCTCAGAAAAATATCGTTTACCTGTGTAACTATAATATCCTTTAAATCTTTTTTATCGGAGAACTGAGGATAATCGGGTCTTTCAGAAACCGAACTGATCAACCTTTTGCTAATTTCTCAATTTCGTTATTCGAATGAATGACCAATGTTCAATTCTAAAAAAAAAAAAAAAAAAAAAAAAATCATCTACTTGCATAAATTGGTTCGTCGTAAAAGTTACACGAATAAGGATAAATTTCAAGATGAAGTTAAAAAGAAGGGATGCTTATCGCATTATCGCTTTTCTCTGCTTTCCAATCACGGAGTTGGCTGCAGCAATGCAGCTTCGGAATGGCTCACGCACACGTGCTGATATTCCCCTGAAAATGTAAAAGCCCGGATTCCACAAAATCGAGTCATCTACCTACAAAGACTATGACTCTACTTATCTAACGAGAAGTTAACTAGACAGTAGTAGTCTCAGGATTCGATTCAAGACAATCGTTTAGTTGAAAGGGACGCAACCGATGTATACGACGATCCGTGCCAGCTCCTCGATAATTAAAGCAGCAAGCAAACGGAAGCGACCCGAATAATTTTCGAACCAGTTTCGCGGGCAAAAAGGAAGCTGCACGGCACGTGACTACTAACGACAATCATTCCAGCGACTTTCGACACGCGTATCCGGTCCGACGAGATCGGCTGGCAACGATCAGAAATTCAGAACTTGTCCCTGGCAGCCGGACGAACGACTGTCCGCTGGTATACGAGGCGAAAAACCGGTGCATTGACTTTGCTATGACGTAAAAGAACACGGCCCGTTTCTTGTACAGAACGTCTGCGGAGTTCCTTTCAATGGGAGTCACTTCGATTCACGTTTATTCGACTTCCTCCCGTACCTCGAGACGCGACCATTGGCGTACGCCCCGACGAAGGTGCGACAACCCTTTGTCTCGCAAAAATGTTTGAAGACGGTGGAACCTCAAACAAAGGGTCGCACACCCTTTCAGACGAATACGACGGTTTTTTAAAGGAGTCCGAGCAATACACCACCATGGTAATGCATCTCCACCGAGTCTTGAATCGTACGACTTTGAAAGTTGTTTTTGGCAGCCAGAATTATTATTTTGCGTTGTTTCTTGTCATGTATTTGGCTTTGTGAATTTTCACGTAAGGGAGGAATTTTGCACCGAAAGCCTTCGAACCTCAACGAAGAAAAATAGTCCTCCATAAACAATGTCTTTCACATTTCACCGATTTTTTATTCGGTCAAGTCGAACTTTTTACCGTTGTAGATTTTCCAAAAATATGAAAAAATTCTGGCACTCAGAAAAATATATCGCTTTTAGATTTGAATCAGCTTTGCCAATATTTTGACAGTCGTTTCTCATTACGATACTAATGAAATTTTAAAATGTCTGGTATAACACATAGAATATATTCGTGAGAAGTTTCCTATAAGTCTTCAAATATTTCACGAGCCATTGTACTTATCGATGACTCTATTATACAACTATTTGATTACCTAAAGTATCACTTAGTAAAATTAAAGATCGCAAGGAAGAAAATCCAAGGATGACATTTCGTTTACTACGACTCCACATTGCGATTAGTATAAATCGATACGTACTGACTTTTAAATACAAATTGCTTACACATTAAAATTCAATTTAAAAGAAACAAATTCATGTGATTCCCATAATTAGAAGCTGTTTTATCTCTTGAATCGCGAAGTAGATTTCCATGGGGATTACGAGCGTAAAAGCGTTGTTGCGATTCATCGATGAATCTTACGTAACTCCGACAACCTACCTTTAATCGAGTAGAAAGCAACGCCCCGTGTGCAGCCCTTGGTGTCTACAGCACTGCGCATGTACCTCCCGACCACCGCACTGGCGAAGGTCAAAGAATGCAACTGGGATGGTTAATATAAGCTTCGATTGAAATGCAACTCGCGAACGAGACGAGGACGCCGACCAGTCTGCGCAGTGCGTTCCACGTTCGAAATTCATCTCGCTTCCTTCTTATCGAAACTCTACCTCCTTTGCCTTCCCTTCATCGGCCAACTCGCCATGGAATGCTTAATATGACGATACCATAGCTCATCGTACTCCAACACGACGCGTCTCTCCATGTTATCCATGTAAAACTTTGGTTTATCTACTTTAATCCTTTTCATATCTAATTTCATTTTCCCTAGGTATTGTCGTCTTTTAGTTTATTATTCATATATTTTCCGATATGTTTTGACATATCGTTGACGCTATACCGTAAAGTAAATTTTACCTGATCCTGAATTCCTTTTTGTACGTGAAAGGATAATTTCTTTTTTCGAAGCTTCGCTTTGCTCAGAAATAACGCGCGTTCCTTCGGAATTTAAAAAATTCTGCTTTCGGTCGCTGCTTCAGCACGCGTCGTTCGTTCGTCCGAGTTGAGAACGTAGCAACAGAGCGTCGTTTAGTTATGCACGTTCTTCCGTAGGACGTAACAGTTGCGTTACATCGCGTCATTCCCTTATCCCTGGGCTTTCAACGTCACCTTTGACACAAGTTGCGCGCAGTCGGTAGTCGCAGTTAACATCTGCCGCCGCGCCACAACCAGGAAACCGAGGGACATTGTTGTCCAGACTTGCAACGGCAAGACACGTACGTTAATTCGCGACAGTACAAAATATCCGACGGCTATAAGAAGCACGTAAGTACGTGTTCGATGAAGACGTACGAATCAGTAAAGACCTTGACGCTTATTGTCCTATTGTTCGGATCGAGTTCATAGGTCAATTGCATGGAATAATACCGACCGACATTTCAATATTGAGACAGCAACATGTGGAACACCTACGGTAACAACGAGTCGAGAGCGTCTTATAAAAGAAACGATCATTGTTAAAGAACCGTCGGGGATTTGCAATTAACAATAAGCGATAAGATAAAATTAATTTAATGAAAAGAGAACGGTATATTTAATGAAGATATTTAAAGGTTGCGGTATACGCTTCATTGTCGCATAATGGGTGACAGACTATTCAAGATTCGAGGTTTCAATTTAAATAGAATTCGAACAGCAGGAATCCGATTAACTCGATCGCTAGGAACTAATTATAAACCAAACGATTCCAAACATCTGGATACCACGTAATAGTAGTCTGGAATCGTAGGAGTTCGTGCAAACCACAGTCTCAAGAATCAACATAATAATACCGATTCGAGGCAGCAGGAACAACATGATCTTGATATCGTGAGATTTACCACGGGTTACCATCGAGTTGATCAAAATCCACGACTATGAGATGGTCTGGAGCCGAGAGAAAGATCTGACTTAAAACATTCTACTGTTGAAAGATCGCAAACTTTGTAACTTTCGAGTCGTAGAACTCGATTCGATCTACGTCAAGGTCGACAGTCCACGATATTTATGATTCGATTAATATGAGATGGATCTCGCTATTTTGGGTTCGTGATGATGGAGATCCTAGGTTTTCTGGGTCTGTTTCAGGTATCTCATTCTCACGATACTTCGATTCTTTTATAGTTTCTGTGATAATTTCTATAACCCCTTTATTCCACTTCTAGAATTCTAAATTTAGCTTTATTCTATTTAATTCTGCGAATATTGCGTTTTTACAGTATCAGTTTCTTCACACGTTTAGCTATTAGAAACCTTATTATGGAGGTAATGAGTTGGAAAATAAATTATCTCGCTGTGGTAACTAACCTGTTTTATTTCATCAAATCCATAACTTTATACAATTACTTAGATGCAAACGTGGGAAAGCTGTCTTAAAGCTAGAATTGCAAAATAATTAATACTCGCATTTTTACGTCTCTTCGATGAATCCAATTTATTCGAGACTTTGAACCACGTATACTCGCGTAAACAAGATCATATTAAAATTTCAATGCATTCGTCATACAAATATATAACGCAATTTTTCACTTTTTTTTTCTCTCCTATAATTAGTTTATTTTTTCATCCTCTTGAAAGGCATCAGCCATACTCTGAAATTATCAAGATCGAACATTGATCTGCATGCTCTTTCTCTCAGTAATAAAAACCACGAGTCATTGAATTTCATACGAACCTTACGCGAACACCGATACACAATGGAATAATACTTTCGAGATCTCGATAAAGGAGCAGGATTCAACGTACAGTGAAACAAGAAAAAGAAACACTTATTAATGTTCGCTCGATACCATCACTCGATGACTAAGCAACGATAATAAATCCAAGACCCATCGTTCCTACACAAATAAACATGTGCATACCCAAATGTTTTTCGCGACTTTTGAAAGATTTCGAAGAATGACGGGGATCAATGAATCGTATGTATCTGGAACTGAATCAGAATCCTGGTGGTTGCCAACGAGACGACGGAACCATGGCATGGCTCAACAACGAAACGATGAATGGCAGCGATTGGGGGAAAAAAGTCAATGTAAAAAGTAACAGAGACCCTCCGCGATCACAACGCGACATCCAAGAGCAAGAAGTTGGCTGTTCGCTACCTCCGGATTACCAGTTTATCGCAGCCTTAATCAATCGGCCATAAATTGGCAGGCTGTCCCGGCTTAGTTGGAAAGAGGACCGACCTCCGCTGCTGGTTTGTCGTTGATCCATCGCTTCCGATTTCTTGGCGATAGAGGCTCGCTTCTCCCGGCGGATATTCATTTTTCACCAGAAGCGCAGGCCAGCCCTCATTTTTCGTAAAACGATCACCGCGAAACGAGGCCCACATCCGCTTTTGTTTCTCCATTTTTCTCGTCCCTTTCGGCCTTTCCATTCCAACGGTCCGTCACGACGTCATTTAACGACTCGTCGTTCGTTATTCGTTCCACGAAAACTGGGCCTGGCCTCTCGCTAAAATGCAATTAAGTCGCTTCTCTCTAACGTCATTTTTCGATAAAAAAAAAGAAGAACTGTAAAAATTGTGTGTTCGTTAATTGCGAACGATCGAACGATATCGGTGAAAATACTGTCGAATTTTGAGGTCTGACTTCCGCATGATCTTCCCGTATTTCTACAAAAATTTCCAATATTGTAAATGACAGATAATATCGTCAGTAAAAAATCAGTAAATACCGTTGTGGTGTAGTATATCTCGATCTATCGCAAGGCAAGGTAAAATATACTTTTTTCGCTTCTGATAAATATCCTTTGCTTGAAATCTACGGAAGTAAAACTTAGTGTCTTGTCGGGTTGTGGCGGTTAAAGGACAGATGACAGATGTAACTTCCTAAGCTTCGTGAAACTATTAACAGATCGTCCGTGAAGGCCATCAACGGTTATTTAAAGTCACCGTTTAAGACTTGTCAGACTCGAAGAATGAAATTCGTGAAAATAGTCGTGAGTACCGTGACCTAAATTCTTGTACGTATTACGTACAATCGTTTGCGTGGCGAGGTCAAGAGTGCAACCGAGCGACCCTTGTGGCGGTCGTATTTCGCATTTCCAACTTTTCCAAGCCTTTTAGAGGCTCTGTTTTCTTCTTCGCCTCTAGCAAACAGGAATTCTATATTCGAAATAGTCGAATTCTTGGAAGTTTCCGTAATCGTGCTCGGATATAATAGAAAATTGAGCCAATACTACTTGGCTGGTTTCGGAACCGAGGGAAATATCTTGGCTCGATTGGCTTTCACAAGATCGGAGATTCCGGTTGTGTGCGAGGCGACACAGAACATCTTCGCTGATTCCAAAAGAAACTTTTCCTATTCGTTCGAGCTCGCTTCGAGAACACCGATGAACTTGCTGAAACATGAACCCATTAAGACTAAATCGTAACGTCTATGTTTACTAATTTATACAGTAACTCGCGAATATTCGAACGCTTTAACAAACATTTTGTATGCGTTTTGTACGAAACATGAAATTTCATTAGCGTTGCAACGAGACACGGCTATTGTGACTACGTTAGTATTTGAAAATTACAAGATATCTTTGTATATTAGACTCATTTTTACACCTTCAGGTTCCATACAAATGGATAAACATTCTACAAATTTTACAAATATCGATTTTTATTTAACATGTAACAACCATCCATAAGTGTAAATATCTGTATAATCGTCCCTGTGAATTACAATCTTTTGACTTTCAATTTGTGTTTTTGACTTTCAATCAACGCGTTGATTCACCAACAGCAAACTTCCTACCGCGTCAAATTATTCCAAATATATTTGATATACGAGCCATTCCTAGGACCTTCCAATTATCATAATTAGGGGCAAACGCCCTCCAAACAACTTGATCGTCCGTTAGACGAAAGTTAGACGAAATGATCGCAGGCCGGATCCAAGAAAGATGCTTCTTTCGTTCATACATTATGCAGAGAATTCCGACACTCCCGTATGATTCCACGAACAAACGTAGCGATCTCATCCATCAGTTGAGCTACACGGTTGTCGTTGCTTAGCTCGATGTACCGATAAATCTATTCGATATACGTTCACGTACCACGCACAACAATTCGTTTTGTTTTCAACGAATGCAAAACTCGCAGGACGACGCGGCTCTTCGACCTTACGTGGTGAGTGCAATCGACGAAATTGCAGATTCCGATCAATACACTCTGGCAATTTGCTCTTCAATCTCGTTACGTCTAACTGCAATGCAGTTGCTTTCAGTTAGTATAGATCGGCTGTGAAATTTATTTTCGCTACACAAGCCAACGTATTTGGGAGGGAGGGGGTCACGTGCGGATCATCGTTACGAGACGAAGTAACGATTTCTCGTTTGCATCAACGTACGAGTATCGACATCGAGCTCCTTTACAATTTATTGTTTTATTTTATTCGCGCATGGGATTGATAACAATTGAATTTTAAAACTGCTCGTCGTTCTCTTACCTTGTGATCTTTATTTGTCTTCGTTTCCTTTGAAAGCTTCGAAGTGTTCCGTAATCGTGATTTATGCGTTCAACGAAACCTTGCGTCTCTTCTGCTCGCGACGGCGCTTGTGAATTAAAAGCAATGCAAAGTGCCAAGTTACGAAACGCCGGCATGAGAGATCAATTATTCTTGCACCAGCTATCGGTCTTAATCATCGCGAGATTTCACCTAACTCAGGCTCCTTGCAATTATATCAAGTTGTGAAAGCAGGAACGAGCTCTGCCACAGAGTTCCTATCGTAGGCACCGAATCTAAGCGATTATTTCGCTGCGCTTTGCCTCGCCTCTAAATCTGCGGTTGGCAAGATTCCCGCGTTCGATCGGTCTACCCGAGCAATTTACTTTTAAGTCCACGTTCATCCCCGACAGCAACGTATCGATCCTTAAACGATCACAATCCCTTCCAACTTATTGATTTTAACATATTTTGCTCCGTTTAAAAAGTTAACCTCCTTCTACGAGAAAAATTGTTCGAGGGTCATAAAAAATTCCGATCAACCGGACGAACGATCGACGTTGGATGGAAGATGAAAAAAAGAAAAGGAAATTAGCATTCTTTTGATTCGACGCGAGTTCAATCTCACAAAACCCGAAAAAACTGCCAAAAAAATCCCAATCAATCTCTTTCATCGCGCGTTATATCGAAACAAAGCGTGGCATTTCATTTCTATGCAACGTATTTTCGACGATCAGCGCTGCAAATGGAATAAATTCCACAAATATCCTCGAATTTCGCTTGCTTTTGCTCGTTCATTCTTTTCTATCTTTCTCTTTATTTTTTTATCATTGAGTTCTGCAAAATCAGCACACTCTTGCACGCACAATTGGACGAATATTATTACTAAAAATTCTCTACAACTCACAAGTTACCAATAAGTGTAAAGTCTCCTTTATTACAGTTACAGTTTTGGATTTTGGTAATAAAAGTCATTCAAGTTTATACATAAATCTGACAAATGACCAATAATTTGATTATTCCATGTGACGTAAAGTTGCAACATTGTAAAAAAGAAATGTATAACCAGCAACTTGTAACTTTCCATTTTACCGATATTATTAGTCCAGGAATTATTGTGCAAGAGGTTGGTAACGACATCTGATAACAACCATAGTGATCGTTAAATAACATCTAGTTATATCCACCAGCATTGTGGATCGATTACGTAACGCTCGTACCGCTACAATACTTATGAATCGACACAGCGAACCTGAATGGCCATGCTCTTGAATTCTAAATGCGAGATTGGCAAGATTCCCAAATTCGATTTTCGCATCCCGCTAATTTGCTCATCGATCTCGTAGCACTGCGGCTGTCGCGCGATTTCTAATTGGATCTAAGAACGTCATGAATTATCGTTCTATCTAAAGAATACCAAATGTTCATAAATATATCCATACGACACTTTGTGCAACACAAAATGGAAGCAAGTCGTGTTTACCTGCTAAACTTGTACATAACGTAATAGACGATCTAGAATTGTTAGCTCTTAGTCTTAAGGATTAGAATTTTGTATTTGTACAAAATAACGATTCAAAATGCCAAGCAGAAAATTGTGAAAATGAATTGCAAGAATTGCATATAGATAATAAATTATCCGCTATATAATTGTTCGATTTGAAACACATCGAAAAGATAAAAAATGAATGAAACGTTTCAGTTTAAATTATTGACAGGGTGCTATCAAAAACAACGACATACAGAACATGATAAAGCGAAATACGCTCGGTCAGATTCTAATTACGATATTGGACATATGAGTTCTTTACAGTTTAATGTTCCAAGTGATGTTTAATAATCTCCTGATCATTTATCAAGGTTTACCTTGCTTTTTTTTTCTAAGCTCCCTAATACCTACAAACGGATGTGTATGTTCGATCGAAAGCACAAAAAGAACTTAGGCAAACAGATTTTTCATCCAGGAGGAAGAACATTTCTCCGCAATGAGAGCGAAAAATCTTCTTCAGCGAATCCTTTTATCCCAAGGATATTATTTGACCGTCCTCAAGTAGAAATCCTACCCTCGAAAATCGAAAGACGAATGTAGCACACGCTTCTCGTTTCTCTCTAAGATACGCGAAGCTTGAAAAATCGGACGTCTCGCTGCAAGGATCGAGAACACGTATTGTCCCCAATGTTCTATCATCGACAGGGACACGTAAATCTTCGAAAGAAATTCGAGCGAACGTCACCGAAATTCCATCGAGTTACTTTCGTTCGTTTAAGATCGACGATGACGACATAACACCCTGAATGCAGCAATGGAAAAGTTTGCAGGCGGTCTGGCCGTAAACCGAATTTATGACGAGCGCGGATGGAACTTGATAATATTTCGCGCATAGCGTTGGATACTTTTATGGGAACTCGTTTGTTTCCCTCTAAATTTCCGTGGATAAATTGACGCGTTATTGCGTTGCAGATATTCAAATGGCTGTCGTTAATTGCGACATTATTCACCTCGATAGCCTGAGTGCTGACGTAGGTATCACTGATAGAGGAATTTCATGCCTAAATTTATGATTTTGAAATATGCATTAGCCATCGAGATGATAGGAATTGCTACATAAGATCTAAGTTTAACTCTTTACGGCCGTGAGATTTCATTCTGAATCAGAGATTCGAATAACTTCTGAAAAAACTACGTTTTTTTCATTTAAGAGGAATAATTCAAGTTAGAGCGGCTTAAATTTTGTTTCATATATATGGTCTTCGTCGTACATCTTCTATACTTCGCTAGATCAAAAATCTTGTACTGTTAATTAAGTTAATGTTCGTTTTATAGATGGTTCTTTTATAATTCGCTAGATCGTCAATTCGATACTCGATAACAATTTGATATTCGACAGATTTTTTCCTAATAAGCAATTCTACGATATCCAGGTTTCGTTGTAACGAAAAACGCGGTCGATTTAAAATTCTAACTCGATATCACAGCGTGTTTCGGCCGCGCTGCCCTCCAGGAGGATTCGATCGTCCACTTGCTAAAAAATGCTCTACGTCAACGAAGGGTAGAATTGAATAGCTGATATCCTTTCTACCGCAGGTTCTCCCGTGAAATCCGGCGATTCTTCGCTGCTCGAACACGTTGAAATTTTCATAATTGCCACGAGCGATTCTCTCCCTTCTCGTGAAACAGTCTCGTTGTGAGAAGCGTCGAGAGGATTCGCGCATTGAACGACCGATTCAACGCGAAAGAGCGCGGAAAATTTGGCGTTTCGCCGGCTGTGATTTCAGCCAACGATATATGTATATTTCGCGCGGGCAACGTAATTACCTGTGCAACGTGGCCAAGGAAAATATGGCAAAGCGCGGCGCGCAAATAAAAGCTTCAAGGTACGCGCGTTTAATTAAATTTCAACGGTACGCTGGTGTGGCTTAAACAAATTCGAAGCTCATCGATTTTGCTGGAAAAACGAAGGATCCCGTGAAAAATACGCTTGTAGACAAATACTCTGTACCGTTTCGATGTTTACGTTTTAATTCTCGCGTTTAAATTCGCATCCTCTTCGATCTCAGGCTGACACGATCGATCCAGTAGCAGATTATATAAAGGCTGCGCGTGCAATTAACAACATGTGTTGCCGATTACCGTCGGACTAAACGTTTCGCACGACATGAATGAGTATTAATAGGTCCAGGCGAAACCTGCAGCGATCGATAGGGTTATCCGCTGGAACGTTCGCAAATAGTCGCCTAAAGGTTCGAGCCGATGGTTGCAAACCATCTCGTGAAAGTGCATAGACAATGAGAAAATACGATTTGATTTCTATGCTTTTAAAAATGATTCTTCCCTTTACGATAATGTGACCAACGTACCAATGGCGAAATAGTTGGACATTAATCAATCGAGGATCAAGCAATAGTTTATTATAATATTATAAATACTTCAAATTCCTTAAATAGCATGAAATTGAAGAACTATAGAACAATTACATATATCACTCGATTTTGAAAATTACCTTCTTTTTACAAGAACATTTTACAAATTTACAATAACATTAACATAAATGTACAATAAACCACGATATAGCATAGGCGTCTATAACAGTACAATGTATAAACAACAAATTATTGTTACTAACAGACTTATTACATTCCGCAAACAGAATAAAACACACTAATAAGAAAACGGTAAAGATCTGTACAAAAGACGTCCAGGATAAGGATTATTACAAAACCTACCTCAATTTCATAAATAAAATAACGTAAGATTGAACGTACGTAAAAGCGAATAACGAAGAATATTTCAGTGCAATTTGCGTACAATTTTTCCAACGATGCAAAACCGTGCGCTGAAATCTCTTCAGCGAATGCTCCATCCATTCTCGGTTAAATTAAAAAAGATTCAGAGTCGTACGACTGGAACGTAATCGTTTTACGCGTAGAAGCATCGATACACCTGTGTACCACGATATAACCATAAACGTAACACGGCTCTACAGACAGAAGGAGAAATTATGTGTACGCGTTCCTCGGAGCAAATGCTACACGCCGGACCATCCTGCATATTAATTAATTAAGAGGCATCAATTAACGGTCGCCCAATCGGGTCACCGCATTGTTCACTGAATCAAAACCACGTACATATAATGTAATATACACGATGTGAACTTGGACAGAAGCTGTGTTTATTTGCTGTTGAATGTAGCATACATTATTGTGCATATGCGTATTTGAGCACTTTTAAATTATTGCAAATATATAAAATATATTTCAAACGAACAATATTAAAATTCAATATATTTCCAACCAGCTTCACATTAAAACTACCTTTTTCTTAAATTTTGAGATCAGATACGTGTCGTTCTTACTCTCTTGAATTCTATTGAGATATGTGTAATTTTGTGTGCTACACTGGATTAGCCGCGTAGTAGTGACACACATTATGAGTATGAGCGTGTGTGGGAGTAGGTGCGTGCGCAGCGTCTCGTAAAACAAAAGAATGCAACTGTTCCGTACGCATGGTGGTAAGAAGATGGTAACAAAAAGAGTGCTGAGACGCGTGCAGTGGGTATCTATGAATATCTTGTAAATCACATATTAAATAAATCTGAAACTATTTTAATATCATTTCTACGTGTAATGTGAGTGTTCCTATACATTTATTTCGGCGACTAAGATCCAAAATTTTCAACAAACTGTGTTTAGCAAATATCAATAACATTGTGTTAAGAGTATAATAAAAATATCTATAAATATATAAAAATAAATATATAATAAAAATAAATAAGAGTATTAAAAAAGAGTATAATAAAAGTTTGTTATACTTCGTTCATTTCGTCTAGTAAAATAAACTAATTTATACAAATCTGAAGTTTGACTATTCGTAGGCTAATTATGTATTATAACACCGGTTTTGTCCAATTGATTTTATCACTGATACAACGTCTTGCGTTTCAGGTTAGTTTCAATAACAAGAGCATCGAAACTCGATGTACTTAATGTCATCTACTAACTATTCCCATGTTCTCGATTAATCGTAAGATTCGTGAGTTAGATTTTTCAACGACACACGTAACGCATAAAGATAACTAGCCTTACGCCACACGCTTCGTTAATTGGATAACGATTCCTTCTACTTTCGATCGTAGCAGATCACGATCTACGAGTCGAGAATTGCCAACGCTTTAATTGCTTGCACGTGTGAAGTTCGCCAGCGATGTTATCGTGCTTCCGTTAATCGAGCAAAACTTCTTCGCTGCCCTAAGAAAACGCTTAGACATAAATTTCGAAGCGCAGAAACATAAATTCGATGCTCTGAGCGACTTGTAAAACGAAACGAACAGGTTTGATCGCATTAAAGAAACCTCCTTCCAACAATTTAATCTTGCAAATTCAACAACCTCACCTTCGAGCTTGTGCTAACCTTTATTTTGTAGTTCGAGTTCCTGACGAGTTTAGCGTTTGAACTTTGACCTCGATTTTATCACGAGCCCGGGATCCACTCTAAATTCCCAAAATTCTTTCGCCGATTCTTCCTCGACTAATCTCGCGGATTACAGCGAATCCAGAGTCCACGGTGTGTGTTTCCGTGTACGTGTCTGGGTATTTTTAGTCAACACCTGTTCACCTTCGAGCGTATCTCGTGCGACTGCAATTTTTAGCGCTCTCGAAAAACGATAAGTGAGTAACGATCCTGCAAGGTGTCGGCCGCAAAAGGACCGGCTTATCGGTTCACGGACGTTTCGCGTCGGATTCTGAAAGCAAATGGAGAACCGTCGTCATGTAAAAAGGAAAAGATAGAACTCTGATCACACTCACCACCATGGGAACCTCGATATCGGGGTGCGTAAGGATGTCGAGGATCGTTCTCCACTTTCATTACGATCGTGTTTTTTTTTCCTTTTCTCGCGCTTAGCGCCCTTGCTTGGTTCATATTTTCTGAATAAAAGTCTGAATAAAAATGTTTCGATTTTCCTGACAGTATTTGAAATACGTGGAGATAGACTGAGAAGGTTTGATTCGTTATCGATATTTTACCAACTGATTCATCATGGTCAATAGATTATACACATACGTATTTTAATTCAGATATATCCTAACAGTTCCATAACGTATGTCCTGTTTCTCCTCTTTTTATAGTGGAATCTCGCAATGCGTTTATTATTCTAATACGATTTTTGTACCTTGACAAAACAGGAATTTACGTTTTACCGGCTGAGTTAACTGTATATGATCGTTTGAAATATAGCAGCTAGATGCCAATTAGATTAAGACTGGATTAATTATATTAATAGAATTAGATTAAAAAGCTTCATTCCAAATAACGTTCATATATTTTGAAAGAGTGCGAATACTTACATAGGCGACAATGCAGGTACAGCGAAGTTACTCGAATTCAATAGTTCACGAGAACTTAGAGAAGGTTAACGTGATTTAAGTAAAGTCTTCTTACCCATGCATATACTTCAAAGGAACATAATTCATCGTCTTAAACTCTCCTCTAAATCTTCCGCTACCAAGCCTGTTTGACGTCGATACATGAAATATCGTAGAAACGTTCCCGTGACTATCCAAAGAGAATTCATAGTTCTAAGGAGCAAAAATTACCAGTTGCAGGTAATTAGAGGAACAACGAAAGAGCGGAGGAGAAAATAAGCGACGATTTAATGGCGCGCTGCGATTCCGCCAGGAGGATCCTAAACGATTAAGATCGAGCCACCACAGAGAGCCCTTTGTTCTTGCATTCCCGTTGCCCCGACATAAATATCGTCGAAACAGTAATTCGAGACCACCACCCCCTCTTGGGCTATTAAACCGGATTCGTACTCGCGCAGGAAGACCATGCTCCTTTTTGCACGAATTTCACCAGCTACCAACCCGCGCATAATTCACATTTTAATCCCAGTTGGACCAAAGAAGAAAGAAATCCGAGTCAAACGATCGTGTACTTCGAGTTTAAGGACGTATTTTTAATTCTATTATTCCGAATGAATTGAAACGCGTTTATTTCGGCTTACAAACTTCGGCAGCAAAGTTTAGGATGCTACGGATGGAGCTATGTATTTTTCTCATGGTTGTGGAATTTAGTATATTTAGTATATTTAGAAGTTTGGGAATTCGAAAGTTAAAAAGCTCTAACGTCGGAAAGTTGGAAAGTTTGAAAGTTGCGAAACTTTGGGAATTAAAAAATTGCAATATTTAATCTCTCGAATATTTGAAGATTAAAAAATTACAATATGGCAAAGTTAAAAAACTCGAATACTGGGCAATTTAAAAGTTTAACAATTTAATCCAAGAAGACTCGAGGCTCTGAAATTTTATCTATTCGACATGTTATGTCGAGAAATTGATCATTAGCGACCGTTGAATTCGCTGATATCTCAACATTACAGCGGATTTATCATCGTGTCGCGCACTGTCCGACACTTTCTACGTGTAATTTCCGTTATCACTAATTTACGGTATGATTATTATTCTACGCGCAATAGGCACGATAAGCAGAAGATCGTAGATTATGTCTGGAACATCTATTGCTTACGCAACGCACATTTATCACAGCGTTCACTCAAAATGATTGTGTTCTCCGTAACGTTCAAACGATTGTAAGTTAGTCACCGCAACGAAAGTTTCCATAAACGTGCAGTAATAAAAATCAAGCAATTATTACGAAACTTTAATACAATGGTATTATAATCCATCCTACAATAATCCATCGATGCATTAAATATATTTATAAAACAATTCAAGAAACATATTGATTGTAATGTAACATGACAATTACATTCTATCGAAAGTTAGGTCTGTCACTTTCTATGATTACATTGCTAAACATTATAATAAATTTAGTAAAATTCAATATCTATATAAAATTCTAATATAATAATTTATTAAATCAGAGCTATAATTTATTGAAAATCCAATATCGGAAGAGCGTACAAAGAAGATATGAAGATATTGTGTATTGTATTCTACAATTTTATTCTACATAGCTAAATTAATAAAATTCAATACAATGTGAAATTCCAATGTATTCAGATATCAGTTCTATTTATCTCAACGTACTATTGAATTTCCAAAATATTCCCAGATATCAGACATCGTTATTTCATACCACAATTAAATTTCCATTTAAATAGATTTCTATCAAAATCAAACGAAAATTCTATTCTTTGTTAAACATTTCCAATGAATATGCATGTCCCGTGACACGTCAGAGGAATTCAAAGAATTTTAATTGCGCTGGAGAATCTCTTGTAAATACAAAGGGCCGAGGTCAAGAAGGGTAAGCAACGGGAGCGGACTTTTCATCATTTCACGCACAAAGCAAATTCGAGACGCCTCTTTTCAAAGATTTACCCTGAAAGCAGTTGATCTCTTTAGAGGATTTAATGCATGCGACGTGAAGTAGTCGCTTTATATGCATTGCGGAAAAACACCGAGAAAACATTCTAAAAAACATGCTCGTCACTTGCCAATTTCACATTCGTGGACGCATGATCGCTACTTTAATTACTTCAACCATATCGAACCAGAAATCGTGACGCCAATACAAAACGTGCCAATATGATGTTTCCACATCTTTTTCGAAAATCTTTTTATTTTCATCGAAACTCTTCTTAACATTGAATACGCGTGATCCATAGCTTATTCTTCTTTAACCCATTAATATCACAAAGTATAATACATATATTTGTTTAAATCATACAAATTCTTGTTGTATCTTTTCTTTGTATTCTGATTTTGTATTCATTATTTTAATATATTTTGTGTACCTTAATAAAACGATAAATAACTCAATTCGTTATCATATAAATATACAAATAACGATTCTATTGCGTATATTTTCCTTAAACTGAAGAAATCTTTCAACGCTAGAAAAACAGGACTAGGTGGAAAATAATTCAAAAGATGCAACAAAATTAACGTGATCGGTAACAGCACGAAATTTAGTGAATAATACGATCCATCAAATTCTATTTTCGCAGAAACGTCACCGTTCTTCTCAAGATGGAAACGATGATTTTACAAACTTGAAAATACAAAATAAAATCAAGATCGAAAGGAAGCATCAGAGACGTACGAAATAGAACTTCCATTCTGGTATTCGTTCTATTACCTGCCGCACTTGCCAAAGTCCATCTTTCAAACCGATTCCTTCACCTACATTTACACCTCGAAAGTCTTCCAGGCAACGTGTCTCTCTGTTCGTTTCTCCTGGAAAAATCATTCACAAGCTGCGCGTGAAACTTTCCGAGCTGTTTTCCTCGGCGAATGTTCCTTCGGAAATTCTTGCCGAAAGGTCGAAACTACTCGCATTGAAAATCACAAAGCAGCAGAACTGTATCGAACACGTATTAGAATAGAGAGGGGGAGCCGCCTCTGAAACGGCTCTCTTCAGTTCGAATGTCCTCTTTGAAGACAACCCTCACCTTGCGAATGCTGCTCGTGTGGTAGTAGGTCAGTAATGCCGAGGGCGAGCTGCTGAACTATATTCGCCAGTAGAGGACAGGGTGGGGCACGCCGAGCTTCCTCAATCAATAAACCTCCAACTGGCGACATTCAGATTCGGTCAGGAACTCGACTGCGTCACCGTAACAGGCAAATGCCAGAACCCGCTGTGGCAAACTCTGTTCTCTTACTACGATGGAGCACGAAATGTCTAAGGATCAAGTATATCGTTGGATCAAATATGCTGTAAATAGCTTGAGATCTTCCTGGATATGAGATTTTCAATATTTCGAGAGTACTTTGATGAAATGTGTAGAAGGAACAGGTTCGAATTTTTGATCAAGTACTTTGAGAAATTGGAGAGATACAGCTTAAACTCGATTAAATAAATTCGCAGGTAAATGACGTTTAGAATGTTTTAGAAGCATCTCGAAAAGAGAAAATCTAGATAAGACAGATTGGAATCTTTTTTATCGAGTGTTATATTTTGAGAAATCTAAGAGGTACAGATCAAGCTTGACTAAATAAATTCGAAGCTGAACAAAAAGCTATCTGACATTTCAGGAGTATTTCGTGGAAGAAAGAAGCTAGATTGGATAGGTTAAAAATATATTTATAATTTTATGAAGTATTTCGAGAAAAAGGTAGACAAGAAACAAGGCTTGCAAGTGTACGTAAGATTGACTAAGCCGATTCAAAGCTGGTTATAAAGCTCTGAAGATTCCAGAGGTATCTCGAGAGAAGGAATCTAGACAAGATAGGTAAGAATCTTTCACAAATATGCACTTTAGAAAAGTTAAGAGGTAATTTCAAAGTGTAATTTAAACTTGGCCATGTAAATTCGAAATCTTTTGCGTGGAAACTTCAGCCGAAAGCTCGTAATAGCTTCAGTTCGCAGTATTAAATTCCAGAAAAATCGATAAAGTCTATGTTAAGCTTACTTCTATTGGTTCTAATTCTAATTTAGTAAGACTATAAGGATAGGAAGGTATAATTTATGGTGAGAATATTATATAAGATAAAATATTGTAAATGCAGACGTAACCGAAAGCCATCCAAAACCGAAAGGCATGGATCACAAATAAAATAATAAAAGATGATAATATATCTGGTTTCTTATCTTTCAAGGTACGAGTATTACTTTTGCTTTAAATGCAATTCTTTTCAAATATAGAAGTGTATTCTTTAGTCTGATACGTTTTGAGGTTTAAAAACAGCTTGTATAATCCGAATATATATATATATATATATCATAAATGCGGAAAATGAAACATAACCTGTTATATGTAACATGCAGATAGATACATACACATGGTATGTAGGTATGTTTCATACGTATGAGTAGTCTTATTCCATACATGTTGAAAACGATTCCATAGAACGTTATATACCTGAAGGAAATGAACCGAACATAAGCAGGAAATTGAAGGAACGTTGCATTAGATATATCAATCCTGATACTAAGAGATGAGATTACTAAAAGATGAGATCGCTGAGAGAACATGTAGTAAAAACCTTTCCAACATTAACAGCGTGGATTTTCTTTAAAAGAAACTATTAGGTTTCGAGGAAACTGTGTACCTTTTTACAGACAAAATATTTTTTATATTGTTATCAGCCATAAACGATGTTGCATAGGTATACGTTGTATAAGTTGAGAATATATTTAAACGAAGAAAGATGAAAAACGCTATCATTAAGTAATTAAAACAAGCAATGATAAAAATGAATTCAAGATTAGAACGAGAAAAACCGGTCAGATAGCGTTATTTGTTTGGATGTCGTCGTAAAGAAAATACGTTTACCTGTTTCCCATAATTACGAAGTTCTTGGTACCTGAATGAAGAAATTCACGCACAGCTCGGCGGAATACAAACGTGCATGTTTTCCATGCTTCTAATCTTCAAAGATACGAGTTCTCGTGGTTTACCTGAGAAGAAACTGTCGTCGTTTGTTCCAGGAAAAGATCGGATGCTATTCCATCTCGCATTCTACGTTCGTGTGTCACAATATAACACAGTTATTGCATCGGACATAAACTTGACGCTATTGTTATTGAATTACATGTGGTCGACAAAACCATAATCAACAAATGCAGTGGGATGAAATAAACTGAAAGAAGTAAATCAATTAAAACAAAATATTGTCGTTTTACAAAAAACGATGCTTCTCTGAGAGTTGAATTTTCGAAGCAATAGAAGTCAAGAATTTAAGCGTGGAATTGTAAAAATTTATAAATGTGGAGTAAAATATCTGAAGAAACATAGTAAATAAATATAGAAATGAGAGAAAATACACTACTAATCGACGTTAATTGACACATTTGCAATCGGTAATTTTATGAAAATTTGAAACTAGAAAATCGCAAGTTTCTAAAAATTAAGTCAAAAATAAAAATTAGGAGAATGTTCTTCCAAATATTATATGCTTCGTGAATTATTATTTCTTCAGAATCATTGATACTAATAATAATTAACCTATCTGCCCTAATCCTGAAAGACATCATATTAACAGTAGTTCTTAATGTATTAATTACCGACAAATAATTGCTGGTTTTTCGCCTGATGCACTTATCGTTATGATAAGAAATCACGTTACTTCTGTCATGATTTCTACTTAATGGATGACTTGGTGCTTTCTCCTTTCTGATCGTCCAAAAGAACCCTGTCTCGTTCACATTTCCTTCAAGGTTTTCTCGAGGTTCTTTTAAAATCATTTCTTCTGTAGTCGTTTCGTTGTCCAATGTCGTAAACTAATGGGGCACTCGGAAAATTCAACAAAGCAGCGCCCTTGGGGTGGAGTCTTATTTATTCGGCATACAGGAGTGTCGCGCACAGGCAACTACCTTCCTGTGTCAAACATGCTGGCCCTGTCCTTCGTTTATTCGCCGAATGGCAAATGGGGCTACATACAAACGATCCCGTGTTCTCCGCAAACAGCCACGCTATACCACAACAACCTCCTTAACGCTTCGTTTCCACACGGGACTCGAATTCGAATCGATCCGCGCACTCGACAACGATGATATCATTCTTCTCTGTCGGTAACAAGGATTATTTCTGTATTTTTCAAACTTGCTCGACTGGTTTGTGACAAGGCGATCGATCTTTTCAAAAGCAAATAATTTCTGATATAGAAGCTGCGCTGAATTAAATACATTTTCATTCCTACTGAGTGCGAGTACAGGATCTGATTATAAGGTCGTAAGTAGGTGAAACGCTATTTTACTCCACGGAGAGTAAGGAATCGCGAAAACGTAAAACTAAAACCAAGTTATTTGTTACTGCGCGATTTTGAAATAGAATTTTGTAAAAAAAACTAAGGCATGTAATTCGATAAGATTTGAATATGTATCCTTAAGATTATTACATTTGTATCCGATATGAGATACAAGAGGTGAAATGCACAAAATTATCATTCTGAGGAGGATGACCTTTACGCGGCTTAATATAATATTTCCAACAACGAATCCAAAACAGATTCGAATTCGAACTCTTTAAACTCTGCTCTACATGGCGCCACTATGTATTCAAAACTGTTATACTTGAGAGACTAATCTCTGCTACTTTAGCTGTGCCTATCGTGCCAAATTAGCTAATAAAACTCAACGATGGGTTTTAGCACGTCATAAGTATGATTTTGTCTGTTCAGTCTCGGAAAATCTCTATCTTCCGGACGACAGAAGACAACTGTGCAAATTATGATGCTCTAACGATTCACCTCGGGCTCGCGGCAATGCTTAGAGGATCGTATTTCGGTAGACGGAAGAGGCGAATAGAGGTAAGAATAGACTGACCTCCAAAACCTGCCCCGAGGGACTGCACCGAATTGCAACTGAGATGTACAATGGAACCTAAGAGCGTATAATGAGAGGCATATAATGGTTTCAGTGCGATCTCGTCAACTCCCATGGAGACAGACGTTGACAAGATAGTTAAACGTTCAACCATGACTTTATCGTTGAATTTATAACGACCTAATGCCATCTTTGCCAATGCTCCTTCCCGTTTAAAATCATCGCTTAAAAGCGTAATAACGAAGAATCGATCGAGAAATCCTTCCTTTGTATAATTATTAATTTTGCTACGATGCTTTTGGTCATTCTTTAAATAGTCGTGTTTTTTTATTATTAAGAACGCGTGAAAATTTCTGTAAAAACGTGTTCCCGACATTTACGGAAAAGGATGCATCGCTTGAAATGTTAAACATAGGCTCATTGAAAATGTCTTTGACATCACGCGGATAGTTTAATAACGTAATTAGTAATTGAGATAGTTACATCAAAATTACGCTGTGTTTTCTTAAAACATGGTCAACCGTCCGTGAAAAAATTTGAAGTGCCTCGTTTAAAGTCTATAATTACCTGACGATCTTTTTATCCTAAATGTCATCTACAGATGATGGCTTTGGATGAGAATTCAAACTTCCCTCATAGACACACCTTCTTTCACGATCAATCATAAAGATAAGTCACGCGAATGGCATTATAGTATAATCTCGTATAACGAAGAAAGCAATCAGGTAAACGAGACCAAATCTCTTGCACTCGCACATCGACTGTTGTCGAACGACAAACGCGGCAAAAATTCTGACAACGTGAACAATTACTGAAATCGCATGGTCATTCTTCTCCGAGAGTATAGTGTAATACGCGAATTGGTCGGAATGATAATCTCGTAATAAATCGTCACGAGCGTTAAGCGAGTATTTAAAAGCAACGCATAACCGGTCGCAACGGTATCAAGGGGCAAGATTTATCGAGCTATTCATAAAACGTTCGCCTATAATCTTTCTCCTAGGATGTTGCGCTTAATGGCGATGCACTGGAGCGAGGCCCGATCCGCGAGCCGCGTGAAAATTAATAAGTATCGGCTACACGTTCGTAAAGTATCTCGCTAATAACAGAAAAATCTGACAGAGCAAACGAGGAAAGTGCTGGTTCAACGAAGTGTTTCTAAACGATCGTGCCAATATACCACCAACTAACAGACTCTAAGATATACTCCATCTACGATCTCATAAGTACACGGCTGCTATGGGAAATTGAGGTTTACGCTAATTTGTAGACACGAACCATAATCGTGGTAATTATTGATTAAGGATATCTTTGCTGATCATATAACAGTTATGACCTAAATTATAAAACTTATTACATAATATAGGAATTAGTGTTTTAGTTTAAATGATTTTCGTCGGGAATAACCATTACCGATTATTTTTACCAATAAACATCAGCGACGTCGGAGTCCTTTTTTTACACCAAACTATCATCGTTTAATTTAATTTTCCCAGAACATCGTTTAAAACGAAAACGACTAGATATATTACGAAATTTCGCAGAAAGCTGCGAAAGCTTTTAAGCTGTAATTTATACGCCATGAAAACAGGTTAATGGTTATGATAAGCAATGCGACTGAGGCCAGAAGGAGATATGTCCGTGGCATGTTAAATTAATACGACAGAGCGTGGCGGAAGCCCGATGCGATTGTAGCGTTTCTTTTTAATATCCTGAGAGCATCCCGTGGCGGGCATTTGCTCGCATGAATATCGAAAAAAGAACGCGAATCGACGGCGCCTCGAGATCGTAAAGAGTTGTCGCTCGAATTCAAATTTTAAAAAGATCCCGCGCGGTCGAGTGGATCTAAAAGGTCCACTGGAGATTTTAAGAGGCGATGTTTCAAGGTTAAACGCGTCGCCCTGCCAACCCATCGTGAATCCTTCTCTTCTCGAACAACTTTTCCACGGTTCCATGACAACTTTCAAAAAGACGAAAAAGGAAAAGGAGCAAAAGAAGAAACGAGAAAGGAAAGAGATGTAGAGGGAAATTAAAAGATACAACGAACATATCGAGGACAGTCATTAGACTCGAAGCAGCGCAACTTCTTTAATCCCAGCAAAGATAAGCTATTGTGCACGTTCAATGGAAAGAAATCAATATCAGTGCGGCAACTGTGTGCAACTTCCTTTCCGCCTTGCTTCCCGGTTCAGTTTTCATCGGTAGACTGCTCTTAAAATACAGGGGAACCGTCCTGAAAGCTGATTGTCTCTTCTGCCCGGAAGTGGTTTCGGTGTCTAACCGCTTCCGCCAGAACGGACTTTAAACTTTCCGCCGCAGACCCTGATGGGAAAAAGATGATATCTCCAGAAACAACCGACTCTTACATGCGGAAACTTTGCATCAACATTCCCCTATCTATGTTACAACGTTCGACTTCTCGTCGTTGTTCGAATAACACTCGCTGATATTAACGAATTGACCCGATCTTATCTGAATTCACGGTCGAGAAACTTGCGTCGACCGTGTTCTTATAAATTCGGAACAGGTCTTAACTGCTGGGAACTTCGCAGTGGCAAAGGGTGTTCCGCCTGGTTAAACACAGAGTTTCACTTCGAGATCCACCCACTCGATTTCTCATGTATATGTTTCACGATGATAACGGAGAAAACGATTTAATATTTCGTCGAGTATCTTACTTAAGTATGGCGAGACAAGTATCGATATAACGAGAGACGAGTCTTCGATACAAGAGTAAATTAATATAAGGAGTTGAACACGAAGAACGCATATTCATTAACCTAACGACTGTCTCAGACAAATTCAAGCTTATTCAAGCTTAATGGTTTGTCTATGCCAAAAACTTGCCGAAAATCGTAAATGATAAAGACAAACAAGGTATTCCAAGGTTACGTATCGTGTAGAAGATGCTTAGGGGAATGTAGAAGATCCATGGGTCCGGTTATCAGCCTGAAAATAACTCCAGCGGAACTTTCATCCACGTCGAAGCGACCTCGTAAAGAACGTGGGATCGCGTTCGAGAGTTTATCGGCGATATTTTTCGCGGACGTGTCATTCGAAGGGTTCGTTATACCCCGTGTCGGTGCCAAAAACTCTGGTAAGAGAAAAAGAGACGAAAAAGGGAAAGAAATTTGAATTTTACGACCTCTGCCCGAGGAACCACGGAGGCCTTCCTTACTTCTGCCTGGCTTCGCTGCAATTTCTCGCGACACTAAATTTCCATGTGACGTGCGCATAGCTCGCGCAATTTTTACGAGCTTTCATTAAGAGTAACGCGCGCAGACAAACGCTGGATAAAAGCGAGAAGAACCGAGGAGATCCGAGCGTGGATCCTTCAACGCATAGACGGCATTATTGTCTGGCCCTTTAAAAATAGAATCGTTCAAACCGTAGAGATACGTTTCCTGTGCACTGCTCAAGCTGCAGCTGGTGCAAAGGGCACATTTCGTTCTGCTGCTGTTCGTAGATCGGCAGGAGGTCAAAATTAAAAATAGGTCTCGTTAAGGAATTAAGATCTTGAATCATAAATTATGAGTAAACTATGCACAGATTTATATTTTTATCTACACAATTGTCTTTTTAACATTGTGATTACGAAAAAAAATTCCGAGAGCTCACTCGATATCTTTTTCTACATTCGTTAAAATAAATCACTGCTCGGTGCTTAATGGAGTAAGTTTTCTGCGGTTTATTCATAAGTTTAACTACATCAAATCCACTTGTAGCGTGGATTAGGAATCAAATAGAGGAGAAGTGGATTCTATTTGTATCAAAATTCAGATTTAAATTTGAAGATTGAATTATCGGATAATTATTTTCAGATACGTATATGGCTAAAACAGAAAATGTCTAACACGGAAAAACTATGCAAATAATAAATCATCAATGTAACTGAAGAGATAAAAATGTTCTTTTCCCTTGAAATAAATTATAAGACATCTAGAAAGAGACAAGTACTTGAAGGAGTCTCTATTTATTGTTCAAAGATCGAAAATCAATTCTTACCGTAGCAACATCAAACTTTTCGTCCAACGTGGTTTCTTTAGTTTTCGTGAGTGGATGTAGTATATCATACGAGTAACTCGTACAGAAAGAGTAACGAGTCATTTAGGAGTTATTAGTTCCGCCTCGAAAACAGAGAAACACGAAAATAGGGAATGGGCGAAAAGGCGAAGGCGCAAAGGCAGCGAAGCGTATCTCTCCTGCACTCCTGTGTGTTTCCCTTGAACCAGCCCCCTATGAATTCGGTCTAACAGAAGAAACTACGCCCGTAAGGTCGACGCTTCACGAAATGTACCATTCGTACAATTGCCACGAAAAGAGGGACTCAAACTCCGTTTCTACCGTAATATTTATGTAACCGTTTTGGGATGCCCTTTGGTAAAGAGAAACGCAAATATCGTTGACGTAACAGATTGCCAGTGTACACTGCATGAGCCGTCTTCAAGAAGACAATGATATAAATCGTTTAAATAATACTTTGAAGTTTAAAAATTGAAATGTCCGAGAAGTCACTGTAGTGGCACATGAGTAAACGGAAGATTCGAATCGGGAGAGACTCATATTGTTGTGTGTCAACTGGAACCTGGAGTGTCAACGTTGTTTTGGTTTGCTAGGTTCAAAGGTAAATGAACTCCGGACAAAATATTATCGCCGTTATTTGTAATCGTCAACCGGAGTTACATTCGAACTTTTTATAATACCACCGGTCGATACAAGTAAATGAACGTGCTCTCTAGGACAATCATTATAGCGAGTTATTATAGCAAGTCATACAGTCGAATAGCGAGCGTAGAGTTGAACAGTAGCATTGAGGGAGCGACGATTACGACCGGCATACACTATCTCTGTACTTGTATTTCAACTGATTTTTTATATACATCGACTATTATAATTTTATCACTCGTCTCTTTAATAAACCAACACGTATAACAAACCACCTCGTCACATTTGCCGGCTCTTATGGACAAGCAATCTTGCATTTCAATAACGTTGTCGACTAGCTTTATATCAAAACAATCTTTCCATTTGACTTTTGAATTGTAAATGTGTATATTCGTCACTTTCTTAGACATTTTAGAAATATTAATAACATTATCTATACATCGGTTAATGTTAATTAAATCAAACTGATATTGCGCAACCTTCGAATTTGTAGGAAACTTCTGAAATGGTTCGCGCCAGGATCATTTTCTTACAGAATGTTTCAGGCGATTCCTAAATGCACTCTGGACGAAAGGAATGGAAAGGAAAGGAAAGGAAAAAGGCGCGTGTAAAGTTAAAAGCGTTGCGTGTTATACGTCGAGACAAATGCTTCCAGAGAACGGCACCGTGTTTTGATTTTTCTTGCAACGTTAATGTGTCATGCAAGAGTTCCGCGAAATCCGGCGAAATAACGGCGGTAAAAAAGAAACGACGCGGGACAGGGTGGGAAGTTTGCTGACGGCGTGCCCCGCGGCCGCAAGAAAATTTTGTACGTAGAAATTTATTTCGGATAACGACGCACGGTTGACAAATTCAAAAAGCGAGAAGCTTGCTGCTCGTGTAACGCCTTCTTGCGAGAAACACGGTGACAAATACTTCCCCGGAAACCAAGTAATAATATGTACTTTCTTGCATTGTCGAAAATATCGTGAGACAACCATCGCGCGCGAAGAATACGTTCCAAAACCTTTTACCGATATAGTATGAAATTTTACGTTTGTTCGTAGTGTAATAACAGTATATGTGTTTTAAACATTTCGACTTTCAAAATATTGTAATTTTTCATCTGTAACCTTCGTTTGCTGTTCTTGTGAAAACAATTCTCGCAGGAATTTTGTAACTTCTCCGATTAACTTTCACAGGTCGAATAAAATAAACATTGTCCTTTCTCTTGGCAATACCTCGGATAATAAACGTAATTTCCACGAATTAAGTGCACTGTGGAGATTCGATTAAATAAAGGAAAGAGGGAAAAGAAATTAGAGACGTCCGACGGAAACGAGATTCAGTAGCGTCGTTAAGATACCGAGCAATTAGCTGGAACACAGATCAACCAACACTCGCAGGAGAAGGATTCCGATTTTTTGCCAGAAATACTGACTGGTCGTCGAAGCGAATTCGCGGTTTCGCCCGGCGTTAAATCGAGCGTTCCCATAGCGAGGCTGGAATTCGCGAATCGCGCCAACAAGGCGGAGGCGTTCTGCTCCGACTAATCTACTAATTGGAGGGTGGCCACGATGCCACTGGGGGGTTGTGCAGCAAATTGGGCTAATACAGAAGCAAACAGCATGACGCCTATAAATACGCGGCATCGTGGCACCATCTTCCAGAAGCAAACGCGTGCGATGCATATTGTCGACGTACGCGTGCATATTTAAAGGTCTGTCCACAGATCGTCACGGTACAACTACGTTTCTCACTATTCTTAACCTCTCTTTATTGCTTTCCAGATATTCTCTGCGAGTTACTGTCGTATTTCATTTCATCATCTAACGTTTTGTACGGGAACTGGATCGTTGATAACCTGAATTAAATTTTATCCTTGAACTTTTTTTTCCCTGACAATTAGAAACAAGGTCTATCTTTGTGCAAGACGATCAGCGAGTTTCAGATGGGAATTTTCGTGAAAGTAGATAGGCTTGTTTGCTTGTCTCAAATGACTGATCCGTTGATCTTCGACTAATTTTGAGATCATTTTTCCTAAGTTAGTCAAGAATACCTATCGTATATACGCTACTGTTCGTTTAAATGACCACAGCTTGAGGACCAAGTGGAAGGATACGTTTTATTAAATTTGTTTCTTCTAATATTCTACAAAATTTTTAGATTACAAATCATTTACAGTTACCATATTTTTCAAGAACGAAAGAACACGATCAACTCTCCGCGAGCTTATCGATCAAACTTCGGACTTAACGCTGCTACGTAATACTCTACGATTATAGTTCCCAATGATTCTACGACGTACATGAAACCTTTGAATTAAGAACCACAGAGATTGTTAAGCACACTTAAGCAAACGTAATATCGTTTTCTAAATTCATTGCAGAATTATAAGAACGATATTAAGTCTCGACCGAACGACGTTATGACGACAAAGAGGACAGCTAGTTTCACGTGTGAATGAAGCTTAACGGGCGAAGGCGCTTCAAGCGCTCGAGGGTGAAGAGGAGAGGCCTGCTACTTCTCACCCTCGAGATACGGGTAGCACGCCACGTTTCTATAATAAGTCCTTAACGACCTTTCTAAATGCAGTCGGTACCTTCACAATTGCTACCCACTATGTGACAAGAGCATCCATTAGACGGGGGTTACGTGGCCGCGTATCGTAGGGACGAACCGGCTCGATGAAGGGAGCCTCTCTCTAACCATGAAACGACAGAAACGAACATTTTTTCCTTTCAACCGGCAACAAGAAGCGCCTTACCCAAAGCCTTGCCCCTTTGTGTTTTTACTTGTCATAATTACTTGGCAGAAACATAGACAAACAACAACTGCCAGCTAAGTTAATAACGTTTTGTTAGGAGGCATTAGGTAACCTCGGAGATTTGGTCTAACTCGATTTCTAGAACTCATTTTGAAACACTTTTGTCTATTTTGATCGTTATTAAGATAGTAGATATACCTGTAGGTATATAAGTATATATATAATATCTATATTTTATTGATGTTGCACACGCATATACATTAAGGGGGCGGGGTTAATTCGTGCAAAAATAAGGCATGTTTTTGTGAATTATTTGTGACGACACAGTTAAAATCTCTTTATTAAAACCAATAGTACATTAAAGTATGACATTCGAAGAATATTGTATAAAATTTTCACGGAGAAATATTAAAAAATACGGCAATGGCAGTAATTATTCGGACGTGTCTCGGAGAAAAGTAGAATTGCTCATAACTTGGTGCTGGATCATCTGAAATCAAAAAATCAAAGTTCATTCGTTAGGTAACAGCTTTTCCCCAGGTAACGCTGGGAGAGTTTTCGAAATTTCAATTTTTCACTTTTTTGGAACACTTTGAAGGGATAAATTAGCCGATTTTGCGAAAATTTGCGGCTAATTTTCCCTTTAAAGTGTTCCAAAAAAGTGAAAAATTGAAATTTCGAAAAACCCTCCCAGCGTTACCTGGGGAAAACTGTTACCTAACGAATGAACTTTGATTTTTTTATTTCAGATGATCCAGCACCAAGTTATCTGAGGCACCGCAATTCTACCTTTTTATTCCGAGACACGTCCGAATAATTGCTGCCATTGCCGTATTTTTTAATATTTCTCCGTGAAAATTTTATACAATATTCTTCGAATGTCATACTTTAATGTACTATTGGTTTTAATAAAGAGATTTTAACTGTATCGTCACAAATAATTCACAAAAACATGTTTTATTTTGTACGAATTAACCTTACTCCCTCCCCTCCTCCTTAAATACATTACACGTATACATTAATAACATATATTTACAAGTGATTCCATGAGATCTAAGGATTGAAAGACAAGTTGGATCGAAATTCTTTTATCCTAGAATACTTTGTAATTAAAAATCTGTCGAAATAAAGGAAATCAATATTCCTATCCGTGGTACTAATCTCGAATTAATGAGAAAATTAACAAAAGTTCATTGAAGATACAATTAGTAAAATAATTAAAAAATTTTGGCCGGTATTTGCAATTTCTTTCAAGCGAGACACGTTAAACGCGCAAACAGCAATTTCCGATGGTAATAAGTACTATGTAAATCACTTACCACTGAATTTTTCTTCTAACTTGAAATTAGCTTGAAACACGAACTTGTATAAATCAACCAAGAAATGGAAACGTTTGCAGCCGCGTAGTAACCGAGATTCCAGTCGAGCAATAATTACAATAGTTTTCGAATACTCTGGCGGTTTTCTCATGCAACAAAACAGAGCTAGCTTATTTTCAAGCGCCGCAATAACCCGGAATTATGCAATGCACACGCAGCTACCTATGTAAAGTGGAAGAGCCATATGCGGAGAGCGCTTACAGGTTGCAGGTGCACCTGTACTGCGGCAATAATTCAATGTATCGAAGCGACCGGGCACGGTGCACAGCTCGAGAGGCATGAACGAACACGAAAGTCGTGGAGAAATGCAGAAATGATAAATTATGTGCAACGATCTCCCCGTTCGAGTTCGTCGTCCATGTCAATTATTTAAGAAACAAAAGTTCTCGCCTGGACGCGACGCGAAAGAAACGAAGAAGGATTTTCGAGTAGAGTCGGATTCGCCAGGATGTGCCAAGGCAATAATTCAATTGCCTGCGTTACAGTGGTGCAACCAACGACCCAAAGAGGTGGCAGCCTGGGAGATGGTGAAAAACGCGTAGAGTATACGAAGGCCGAAACTTGCAACATTTCGTTGAAAGTTTCCAACTGAAATAGAGGAAAGTCGCCGAGAAATGATTAAGGAAAGAAAAAGACAAGTGGAGATGAAACGTTGCCAAGACCTTTCTACCTACGTATTGTTGCAGTAGAATTCTATGAAGTTTAGCAACGAAGTACAACGATAAAAATGTAATACTAGAATTTGATGTGAAATTTACAATCATTTTAAGGCAAACAACATTTTCATATCTCCAATACTTTTAATGTTCTCAAGAATTCTATGAAGAATTTTATGAAGAAGGTGCAATAATACGCATTTAGTACCAAAACCAAATAAAAAAACTGTTTTGGTACGACGAATAACAACGTGACTCAACTTTTTAATCTGTCCTCCGCTAAAAATAAAAAAATCTTACTTATTCATTGCTTCTCCTGTAGTCATCAAATATTACCAAATTGAAGCATTGGACGAATGCCATATTGAATCGATACCGTAAAACTTAGAGGGAATAATCTTGGAAATATAAAAGTTTAAATATCTAACTCCACTGAGACCACTGAAAATTCCCTTGCTTCGTCGGTAGAGTTACGTACAATGCAAGTAGTCTCCTACACGCGGGAGAATCCGATTCTACAAAACGGATGTACGCAGGACAGGTACCGTTACCTTTTAAAGGCGTATTCATGAGTTACATCGTTTGGAATTGTCGTTCAACGTAACCACCCACCAACAATGCTGCGGTTGCCTGTACGAAAACGATGTTCCATAGTCCCATGATAATCAATCTACGAACAAGGAAGTCACCGGTGCCCACTTGTATACGATTAAAGCAGAATCTGGCTGTTTTCACGTCATATTTCAGTGACGTATTTAAAAGCAAGCCAACAACGTTCCTGGCCCTCTCTCTCTCTCCCTCTCTCTCTCTCTCTCTTCCTCCCTCTCTCTCTCTCTCCCTCCCTCTCTCTCTCTCTCCCTCCCTCCCGTTCTCTCTCTCTTTCTTTCTCTCAGTCGAACGAACGAAAAAGGAAAGGATACTGCCAGCTCATTCTTGAATTCCTACCATTCATCCGGGGAATGTCGTAATCAGTGTTGGGTTCATTCATAAAAATATCAGTGAATGATTTCAACGAAATGATGTGACTGTACCGCAAAGAAATGTGTAGAGGAGGGTTATTTTCTGCGTGCATGTTTTGTGCAAAATTAATCAAAAGGAATTATTATAAAATATTTGTTCAACTTTTTAAATTTCATATTTCGTATTAATCAATGAATATACACCGTTCGGGATAATTAGAGTATCATTACTTTAAACGGTTTGACACAGCAATGTAATATAATATAATAATTCTATCAGTTGTACACAAAAATATTTGCGTATTGTTATATTTATTATAACATTTGCATACTAGTTTAATTAGGTTCGAGTTATTAAATTTCGTACCATTTACCAATATTCTTATGTGACTATAAAAATAAATACTATGAAAATAAAATGTACAGAATATTATCAAAAAAAGCTTCATTGGAAATAGTGAAACAAAGTACGTCCAAATACCTTTGTATCCATTGTATAACGTTTGTACAAACAAAGAGCATACAACTAGAGAAACAGATGATATCAAAGAAAACGTTACATCAAACTAAGCAAACGATAATTGCACTATGCAATTCCCCAATGATTTCAAAGAACTTATTTTTCGCTGTTTTTTTCTTTTTTTTTTCAAGTTACCTAAGAATTACCTTTTTGCTTACATTCTTTGGACACCGTACTAGATAGACAAAACGCTACAACTCCCTGGAGTAAACATGCAAGACCGAACCGCGGAAGCGCAAGTAGAATTTCTAGCATCGGAACGCGAACATTCCACATCCTAGAAATGTTGCTGAACCATCGTTCTAAGGCTAGAACTCGCACGAAACTCTGGCAGGTAATCGAGTAGAAACGGAAGTTGGAAACCAGAGCGCGTTTTTCTACGGGGAAAAGAGAAGAACCCGAGACGACGAGGCTCGAAGAAACTCAAGATATCCGGCAGTTTTGTGTGAGAACGTGCAACCCTTATGCAGAATTTTGCATGCGACCCTGTTCGTGATCGCGAGGCTACCTCTATCGACTAAACACGGAACACACTGGCAACCGAATACACTGACCTTTGAGATTCGACCCGCGATGGGAGAGGATACCTAGGATTCAAGTCAGCCGAGAAAAGGTGAAAAGAGCAAGAGGATAAGTTCATCCGCGTCCGTAGTCCGCATAAAACAATAGTATCAGGACTATATAACTCCGATGCTCCCCTATTTTGGTTAGATCTGCATGCAATTCGGAATAAAAACTACGCCTCAATATCTATTATGATTATAGATATTTGATTTTATAATCTGGCCAATGTGATGGAGTGTAATTTTAGAACTGTGTAATTACGAGATTCTTAATTACGAATTTTGCGTAGAATCAACTAATCACGCGTGCTTGTACGTTATAGTTGGAGTAGGTACTAAATATACATATAAATCTCATAATTAAATTTAAATTATACAAAAAATACCTACCGATTCTTGATGTCGCTTGAACAATTCTGTATAGTAGTTTATATTCGAATGTTCGAAGCCAGCCTGAAAATTCGTCGATACGGATATTTAAATTTTACGTTTATTCGTTAAAAATCCAAGATACTTCATTCTCATACGTCTGGAAAATGAAATGCATCTTATGATTTGATAAAATTCTACAACTGGTCATTCTCAGACCGCAATGATACCGCAAGAACAGATGGTATTATGTCGTAACGTGTGAAATGTCCAATTTCTTCAGTTAAGGCGAACGTGCTTTCGTTCTTTATGAGACTAAGTTCG
Source organism: Bombus vosnesenskii (assembly GCF_011952255.1). NCBI lineage: Eukaryota > Metazoa > Arthropoda > Insecta > Hymenoptera > Apidae > Bombus > Bombus vosnesenskii. Next base: position 13,945 of record NW_022882976.1, on the reverse strand, counting down.
CTAATCCAGATACTAAACGTAAAAATAAGAAACGATACAGAAAAAGACTTATGCAAATAAACTGTTTAAAAGCCAATGGTCACAACGATTGAAATCCTCATACAGCAGTAACAACACCAGAATTTAGAAGTCTCGCGTAGAGCGTGAATCCAACGTGTCTCGAAGAATTCACCGTGAACATTATGCGGCGCTGGTAGCCGTGCATCGTCGTTCAACAAACGACCAGACGTCGTTAAACCGCTATAAACGCATAGACTCGGGATATACGAGCGTTGGAAGCAAGCCATTAAAGAACGCGCCAACCACGACTCTAACGCGCGCCTCTAAATCCGCGATTCCTTGAAATCTGCGCGGCTCATCTTGCGAATCGAACGCCACGCGTAAATTTTCGGCGAGTAGGTGTGTCGAGTGGACACTACGTTATGTATATACACGTTGCATCGTAATAAGCGGACATCTGTTTCGAGAGTTTGTAACGATAATAGCTACAGGATGATACGTTTTGATAAATGGACGAAATCGAATGTATATCAGTTTCAAAAGATCCTTTGCTCTTTGATGGCGTGATAAAATCACGAGGAATGCAGAAATGGACGATTTAAAAAATAATTATTCTCTGGCCCTCAAGATTTCCTGCGTTTCTATGACATACAAAAATACATATTTTCAATTGTTCACAGAAATTGTTCACAATGCGTGTGATAATATTTAAAGCGTGAAATTTATAACGTTACATTTGATCATCTTTCTAAGTCTCTCTAAGTGTATACTGTTAAAGAATTAAAAAAAAAAAAGCCTTTTTGCATTTGATATTACGTAATGCGACTTGGCTCCTTGAAAAGTGTTATTCGATTTTTTGTTCACGAATTGAAGATAAAGAAAAGGAGACGGTTAGCTAGCGTATATAAATAAATTAAATTTTGAATGCGGATATTTATATCCTTCCCTTCCCGCGATATATCTTCCAAAAAAACTTTGAGAAAGAATATTGAAACTGTTGATCGATATTATTAAAGAATTCTCTGGGTACAAATAACTGAAGTAAAGAAAATATTCTTAAACTTAAATATCAGATGTGTCTCGTGTTCTCAGTTTAACGTAAAACCAGCGGACATTGATTAACCTAAAGGACGCTATCCCTTCTCATTACAATGTTTAACATACCATTTACTATACTGCATCGCTAGTCCGGTAAATTAAATTTCTACCGACGATGAATCTTATCCTATCCCTTCAATAACTTTCTAAAGAAGATTATTTCTTTCAAGCAACCGGCTATGAAAATAGCTTTCTCAGCGCTTGCAAAATCCAAGAGGTCAGAATTCTGTATAAACGGAATTCAGAGGGACCTCCAACTATTTGGCACAGGTGCTGGAATTTCGTGGACGAAGCTATTTCGTGTTCGTATTTTCACCGTGCATTATAGTCCAATGTTATTAACCTGCTCGAATTGCAGAAAACACACCATTATACCATTATTTCAAGTATAAAATAGGATAAAATCGCAGGCAATTTAAAGGAAAATCATTTCAATTCTATTGTTCCAGTACAATACCATTCGAATCTATCCGTACGATCGGGATATCGATCGAAGCAATCGCAGCCTCCTCCAAATCGATCGACTGCTATCGCTGATCACACACGTATAACGTACAATATCGTTCAAGAGAATATATTTTATTTATGAAGTTGCAGATGCTTTTACAAATGCCTTTACAAATACCTGCTTTACGATCGTCTAGTATAATAGAATATTTTGACGCGATTACGTTACTTTTTTAAAAACCAATATGCAACGATAAAGCTGGTATTTATAATTTTCAATCCTTGCTGAATTATTTTCTTAACGAAAACACTTCATCTTCAGATTCTACAATCCTTGAGTCATCAATCAAATCAGGAAGGTTCTTCCAAAGGTAGAAAAACTTCTTACATCGACCTATATACGGTAGTCTTTTAACAATAATTTACATTTATTGTTTCAAGCGTATGGATATTTAATCCGCTATCTTTGTACGAAGATAAAAAGTATTACTCGAATTGCATATTCATTCATCGTTAAGTTGCACAGTTTAGTGAAATTCGAATACCGTTACTATAAATCGATCATAGCATTCGGATGCTTCTGAACGGTAGTGTATTATACATATATTACACATATGTTAAATACGGAGAGAAAGAGAGGGGAAACAGACAGAATAGATAAAGAAAAACTGAACGTGTCCCGAAGCCTAACGATCTTTCTACCGAGGTAATTAATCTAACGATACGAATCTCTTTATTTCTCTCTTTTTCTCTCTCTTTCCATCATGGCTTTTTTTTCCTATGGACAAACGCTAATTAGAAGCAATATATTACCCACGGTCGCTTATCAACGGAAGAACTTGAATAATTCAAGGCATGATTACCGTCAAGGTGAGCCGGTCGTAGGGTCATTCTTCCATGGTGTCCACGAGCCTCTAGCAATTAAATTTATCCGCCAGAGAAGAGCGAGAGACCGGCTCCTTGCCAAATGAAAAAGCGCTTCTACCGGCGGAATTTGTTTGTTATGGCTGCGTCATCGTGGATGCCAGAACGATAATGGAACTTTGAGACGCCAAAACTCCATCAGCCTCCCTCTTTCAAACGCTCGTACGGATGGTAGAGACTCGATGGCTAACGCTTCGATGTGCTCGAGGTCGCAAAACTCTTCGTCCTTATCAAACCGACCGTGAAAACGGGTCACGGGTTTCAAACGTGACTTTGAGGCTGGTAGACTAGTCACGAGACACTTTAATCGATCTTCCTGCTGTAAAGAATATCGTGTTCGACGAGGTTTTTCGTAACGAGTTTCTACGGTTATGTTCTACTTTTTCACGATTTATATGACGATGCATCGATGCACTCTGAATGGATTATCGGCTTAAAGTGCGAGTTTCGAGTTGGTACACCGATCGTGAGACACAGTGACCGATATTTCTGCTGAGAACATTGCGTTTGACGAGGTTCTGGTAATTGCGAGAGAAATATAGTTGCAATGAGTTTTTATGGTTTTCCTTCGCTTTTTCACGATTTATATCCAGACTTAATGGATTCTATATGAACCACGAGGCAGTTTCTGTTTTATAGAGAAATAGAGGAGATCGTGATGGAAGAAGTGGCAAAGGATTGTGAATGATAAGTTACTTTTAAAAAAAGATCGTTGGAGTCGATACTAACACTGACGATGTCAGAATCGATTACAGCGCTTTAATTATAACATGACAAGGCATGAAATATAAAATAGAAGAGAATCTAATATATCAACTGTGTGACACCGGAGAAATATAAAACAGAAAACAACTGTATAATATATAAACAACTGTATAATATATACAAAAATCAGACCAATTACACTGAGAAATAAGAAATGGTCAGAGATAACAGTAACAACGACGACCGAAAAACAAATATAGGAACTTAGTAAAATGTAAGTAAAATTGGAGAATCTTTATTTTTTATTGGAAAATGTTCTGTATATCAATGAGAACGCTGTAGCACAGAATTTAAGTGCAATTTCCCTTTGTAAATAGTTATTAATAATGCTAAACGATACTGTCACAACATCGCTTCGTTTATGCATACGTTAATGCTACGTTAATGCATAAGTTTCCCTCCTGGGAAATTTATTTCTTGGCACTTACAGTGTTTTCTATCAACGTTTTTCAATAAAGATTTAGCTTTACGCAATAAGCTAAGACAGAAACGAAATGTAAAGGGCGGGCACATGCACAAAAAGATTGTAATAGGAATAAGGCTCGGCGCAATAAACAAACACAATATAATAAAAATACAATACAAATACAATGCAAGTACTTTCTGTAATGGATATTCTGGAAGAAACATATATATTTAACGCTTCAATGGATGTATAAAATTCTTAAAATAAAACTCTTTCGATCATTTTTCCAATAAGCCGTATTTTTCGTGCAAACGTTATGCGATTCTAGTTTCACATGAAAAAGCTATTCTCGTGACGTGGTCGAATGTTCGCAGCTCCAAGCCGAGTCGTCGGCACTCTGGTGAGTTTATTGCGCGCCTAGCACCTAGCTGCGTCGGAATTTCGGGTTCCGCCAGAGGAACACGAAATCACTGCAACCGCTGCTTAGCTTTTGCTATTTTTACTCCTTTTAGTCGATGCACACGCGCAACCCAACCAGGGTCCCCGCGATTCAGGTTCGCAAAGCTTGCGTGTACTCGAAAAGCTCCGCGAAAGAAGAATGTAAAACCACGATTCACACTGACGCTCTTCAGATTTGTGAAATAAATTAAAAGAAGAAAAGGAAACGAGAAATATTTCTTGTGAGTTAAACTTTTGAACGAGGAAAATAAATCGTTCGTTAATTCTTAATGATGCAGATGTCTATGTTATTCTGTAATTTTATTTACAGTAAGTCAATGTAATATTTCAAAGTGCAAAGATACATAGAATACACATAATATGCAAAATTACATAGGATAACAAAAATGGAATACTAGTCATACTAATCGATAAGCGAAACAAATTCCCAACAAGGAAGATATATTTGTAAAAATATAAAATTACAATTAAAGATACAAAGTAGAAACGTAGTCCAGCGATAATGAAATAAACATTGCCTGCTTTTAAAAAGTTGTTTGTAGGATTAAAGCGTTTTACAACTTCGTTTGACAAAACACGTTCGAAAGCAAGTAAAAGCCAACTCCAAACACGAGTTCGATCACTAGCCCGAATATCAAGCACTGTATAAACACGTCTAGCCGCTGATCAAGCTTCGACTATGATTCTAAAGCGGGTAACTGGAGGAAGAACCGAGGGTGGTACTCAGAAAAGTCGAGAATATCCAAACTTTTCAAGCGATGCGAACGTAAAACACGTCGGTATCGCATCTCGTTCCCCGGTTTACGACCGATTACTATCAATGATGATGTTTCAAAGAAAGTATCGACAAATGCGACAAACGTTTCTCATAATTTCACGGTCACCGAAAAGCTTTACGCATTTAAGTATTAGGACACTTACAAAAAACGAATTAAGCCGCAGAGATTACTATTACATTTTTAAGAATTATTATCTCATTTGGAACCTGATGAGAAAAATCTCATCTTTGGGTATTACAAAATAAAATCTTTTTTTCTTTATTCCTTCAATCATGACATTTGTATCGTAATGTAATTTTTATATTTTACTTGTTCTTATCCGATTCAGATTTTCATTCGAAATTATTCCAACAAAGTTTTAGCATTTATCACGTTTCTCTTTTAAGCTCTTTGTGTCTCAGTTCTCTGGTTTTACACCTTTTACGAATCTTTAAATTACTTTATTTTTAGACAAAGACGTACGTCGTAGGTTAAAGCGTAGGTACGCAACCAGTTTCTTCGAAAAGAAGGATCGATCAAGTATAGGTAAGGTCGACTCTAAAGTTAGATCGACTCTCTGCATAATTTCTGTTCGACGCGAGTTCGCAGAATTGTGTTTGGTTGTTGCTAACCGAACAAATTCCGCTGGATAGGCAACAAAGTTCTACGACTACGACTTGAATATTTCGCATTTCTACCACATATAAAAGACACATTTAAAAGTATGTTATTTCAGAACGTTCTTTTGTTTCTTTTCAACTCACATCAGCTCACAGAAGTGTTCGAATACTCGTAGAATATCTACTACATACCAAATTTGTACCATATATATGTTTGCAGTAAATAGCTCGTAACGTTTATATAAATTTTCAGATTGGTTTCAAATTCGACCAACATAATCACGACAGTCGCGTCTCGTTACTGTGCTAATGAAATTTCAAAATATTCTATCTAACACGTACGATATAACGGTTACAAAAATTTATAACATTATTATAGCATTTACATTCATCAACTAGATTTACTCGATTTTGATGATTTCTGAATTTACTTGACCAACTAGATCCAAGCATATTAAATTTCGTATGAGTTAGCAACGCACTCATATCGTTAGGAAAATTTGGCGCTATGAAAAAGAAATGTAGAATCTGACAAAAAAACGATTTATTAATTAATAAGGGTGTATGGCAATACTTTTTGTAGCCACTGTATATATATAAAAGATTTCTGTGGGGAGTATTCAAATATTTTCGTAAGCAAGTGTATACTTTATACATACAAGTTGCGCAAGTCACGATTAAAAGTTCGACGCCAATAAATCGTCGCTTAAAAACCAATGTCTCGACTATTGGAACATACTAAAGAGGTGAGAAGAGAAGAAAAAGGAGTTTTCGCGACGACTCAGAGTCTCGTGTGACCCAAATACCCAACGGTAAAGCGTTCTCTTTGATGAGAATCGTTATCGAGGCGATCTAGAGGTTTCGGTTTGCTTTCAAAAAATCTGAAGCCACGACGCTTTCCTCGAAAATACGAGGAACGCAACGAAATCGTCGAGTAACCGTACGGAGGAAGAGCGCATCGTATTTCCACGAGTAAAAACTTTCGACAGGCCAGAAACTCGGTCGGAATTTAGCAGCTCTACTCCGTTCAGTACGATTTCTTGCTCGTTTCCACTTCTAATTGGCGCCGCAAAAGCAGCCCGAGAGGCTGGATTTATCGCTGGAATTTCATCTGTCCATCGTTATGTGCCGATACAATGAAATTCCAACCAAAATCACTGCTTTTCTAATGCATGAATTACTGCGATCCTTTTACATATCTATACATCTTTCAATCGATTAAAAGTACGCTCGTTCGTTTTTTATGTCTCTTCCAATTAAGATTCAAGATAATTTCTTCCCTATTATTGTACCAAAGATTGATTTAACTAATAATTAACGGCTTTCTCCTGGATATTTCTTTTTGAAATATCACGTCGTTTCATCCGATGCCCATGATCCATCCATTCTCGAGCTATCTTACTTTATTTGCAAGAAGCTGACGAAATTTGAGTGCAACGGAACCCGATTACGATCCTTTCTTATTTTTCGTAGCGTGGCAGCTTATTCTCTTTTTCATGCCGTGCGCGGTCTCTTTAGACTTCTCTGCTCCTCTCGTCTCCTTTCATCCCCCCTTTCTTTCGTTCCTTGCGCATGAAGGCCGGAATATCCGGAAACGAGAGAGGATTTCGCTTGATCGAATTGCACGCTTCTCTCGCGCGACAGATATAATTGTGAATGAGATTACAGCCTCCAGCAAATCCTATTCAACGGTTTCACGTTGCTCCCCGTTTCATGCACTTTTGCGAGATGGATACACCGGCGTCAAGAGAGCAGGGAAAAAAGCTAGCTGATTTTTATCGAGTAACGATGCGTTCGTCCATTATACTCTTTCCAAAAGGCCACCTCTACCGTCTAATTGCAGCTTATTTGACGTCGGGCATGATCCTGTCTCTTTTATTCCTAGCATTTCCTGTTTCTACACAGTTATGCACATAACAACGACATGACGCGTTCAGATGAATTTTATACAGATAAGAATTGTGTCCCTAATTTGGAATACTTCTATCGGATTGAAATAGGAATTATTGCTGTCTTTATTTATTACTTTCTTATCTTTATTTATTAGGCTATCCCTTGACTTGCAAATAGTTTTTAAACGAAACAAGATAGACAGAGAGATATTTTTTATCAGAGAATAATTTCCTCTTTCAACCTTCTAATCAACCTTTTTACAAACTTTATTAAAGTGCAAATATGAACAATAGCAATGACGATACGCGTCTTCCTGCAAACTATAAATTCACCACGTGTGTGTCTGTCGCGTTGATCAGCAAAAAATCACGCGAATATTTATCTTCTTCAACGAACAGTATTCTCTTCGTTTATATGTATATATCTAAATTTATATTACGACTATGTGATTATCGACATACATATGTAATGTGACATTATTCAAAGCTACTTGCGAAAACTTCAAGGGATCTCGATTAATTCCAACTTCCATTCAGTGGACCAAAGCCATTAAACTCTGTTACACACACGATACGAGAAAAAGCTCCATAAATTATAAAATATCGGGGAAAAGCAGGATGAATTAATTAAATATCCTGGTGCAGCGTTCCGAATGGAAACGCTCGAACGATCGACGCGGAAATTTATAAAAGGAAAGTCCAGCTTGTCCATTTATGTTCACGCGAACAAGCAAAAGGAACGTATTTTGCATGAGATAATCCAAGCGCGCGAAATTGCATTGTTTTTAGAATAACCACAATCCTCTCCCGTACCACCCACTGTCCTTTTCGGTTCATTCCCTCTCTTCTCCCCTAAATTCCCTATAACTGTATCGCATGATACACTCGGCGCATTTCCTGTGGGTAAATTCCTTGACGAACTAGTTTTCAGCTACGTTTGCATTTCGACCGCATCGCGCGCATTTTTTCGCTCGGGAATTCCGCGCACCAGTTAACATTTTGACCGAATAGAAGCTTGATCAGAAGTACCGTTACGAAATTACTCGCCCGACAAATTTATATTGAATGAATCGAGCCGATAAGACTGACGAGAGATCGGTCGTTTTCGATAAGTTGCGGATTAGAAGAGATATAGGTATCCGATATGGATCTATTAAACGAGCAAGACGAGTTAACTCGTCATTTAGATTGCAAATCTTTCGGGTATAATAATTGATTTATTTTATCTTTATTTTTTTACCACTATCATTCCATTTCTGTAAAAAATAAATTATATCGAATTTATGTTTCTGACGACTGAAACCGATCTAATTGAAATCAATTTGTTTTCTCGAATTTTTAATATCGTGATTAGAGAAGTTTATAGAATATAGAAAATTCTAGATAACAGATGATTCGGCTAATGAGTTCATTTCGTCGAGGAAATGCGTGATGAGAATGAGCAAGGGTAAATCGAAATTTATAAGGACGATAGTCTCACGTAGCAGAACGGAATGACAATAACGTACAGGAGAAAGGAGGAAAATAATAATTAAGCTATAGATTCTTATGTATTTATGAGAAATTTGAAAGTACAAAGTTAAGTTTCATCCCTTTAATTGTTTTCACAAGAACATAAATTTCTTTAAATATTCACCGTTGAATAATAACTAAAAGAAAATACATATATAGCAGATAATGTAACGTGCGAGGACGAGATTGAAAAGATAAGGAGACCTCTGTTATCGAAACTAATAAAATAAAATAATGTAGTATTTGACGAATGTTTTACATCTCTCTTTTTTTGACGATACTTACGTAAGTTATTTTGATACCTTGATTTTTGATAACTCGATAGTTGCAACATATTTATATCTATATCTATTCTTCACACAGAAATATTCCTCAACACATTTCGTGCAAAATAAACTGAATATACATTGGCATAAAAGGTGTGAAATGTATCAAATGTTCGATATACACGAAGCAATCTCTGATTACGCGTAAATGATGATTTTAAATAGTAGATTTTGCTCGTACGAATCATCAGATTACGAATCATAGCCGACATTTAGAAGCGTGTAAGGTCGGTGCAACATTTTATCGCAGGTCGTACTTAAAACACTTGAGATCTATTTTAACAGAACGGAGTTCCGAGCAACACGTTCGAGAGCAAATAAATACGTGCACCTATGTATGTCGACGATTCGTTTCTAAGAGGAAACAAGTGGAAAAGCCGTTTGAATAATCCTCGAGAAGATACGTGAAGAATTCATCGTGCTCGTTACGCTAATAATTTTTAAGGCATGCGATAATTGTTAAGATACACAAAAAACAATCGATATTTTCGAAATATTTGAGAGGATGATGAAAAATACAAACGCAATCTACGAATTAGCCAGAAACAAAACCTAAATAATGTGGCATAGTTAAGCACAGTGTATTGAATTTTAATCCTGAGATGATTTCAATCTCGTTCGTCTATTACGAACTTCAAAAGTCCTTTTGAAAGACTTTTAAGAAACACTATTCTCCTCAACTTAAAAGAATTTTGTAATAATAGAAAAACGAGTGGAAGATCGCTGCTCCAATGATCTTCTTCGATTCTACGTAACAAAGGTTAAAAGCTGTCATTATAAAAAAGTTGAATTATACGAAACACTTGAGATAACCTAATTACCTAAGTACAATATCCATACGGTAAAACTTAAAAAATACACATTTCATATTTAGCTTGTATTTTTAAACAACGCCCTGCTTTTACGCCCTGCTTTTCTCCCTACTTTTTTTTACAGTTCTTGCGTTATAATAAGCAAAAATAATTTTTTAAGAATCATCGTTTGATAACAATCATTTCGTTTCAAACCTAATCGACCACAAGTAGTCTAATGAAAATTAATGCAGAGAGACCAGAACGCAGCAGGTGTTATGATAATTCGTTTAAATTAGTCCAGGTAAACATCGGCATGCAAAATTATGCAGGGAGTTAAACCTTCGTCGTGTGAATCGCCGTACACTAGGGATCGCGGTATTATTTACGCCGTTGCAATTATGTTACATTGATCCCGCAACCCTGTTGCCTGTATTATTTTAATTTATTGTGCAAGTATGCACACCGATGTTTATCTGGATTACAGTTCAGTTCCGATAATAATAGATGTAGTTCGTCGTTTGTGCTCTGCTTGTTGAAAGATCTCGTGAAACTCGACGTGCCCACCAGGTATATTTTAATCGATGGAACAAACGAACACATAAAGCGAGTACAAACCGGCGTGGGAGATGAATTAAACCCATTATTAATTTTACAAAAGGTAATTTTTAAAATTGTGTAATCTCATGATTTAACAGAAATTTAACAGAGATAGATATTTATTTTACGATATGGGACATGATTTGTACTCAAATATGGAATATAAATTAAGTTTGAATATTCTAGGTATATACGTGGTTCACTTGTTTGATGATGCATACATTATCACTACTTACACAGATATTGATAAATTAATTTTAGCCAGCCACTACAGGAATAAAGAAGGATCGACCTACAAAACTTTCAGATAGCCTGAAGGAAGATGCATCAAGAAGTTCGCGTGTCGCATCATAAATATATTGCTGAACTTCGAGCCAAACGTGAGAAGTTTAATTACTTGGCACGATAAATACCAACGAATCGATTATTTTACTACAAACTTTATATTGCTTTCTCCAATTAGTCTAACGTTCGCGTGTGCACAGAAATCCGCCTAATTATTATCTATATTGCCTTCGTTTTACAAACTTTCTCTCCAATTTCAAATTCAATGCCAATTAGCCTAAGCACGAAACATAAAAATTCCAAAATTTTTTCAATCCAGAAAAAACGCAGAGGAAAAGCTACATACACGGCTCCCGTTGTTTCGGTATCGAAACAGGCGAGAAAAATAAAAAAAAAAAATTTTCTACATAACGGAAAAATATAACAGGAGAGGATAACGTCAGTTCGCCATTCCGATTCCATTCGAATGAATTTTTCACTCGAAATTAATACCAATCGTTTGTTGAAGTCGTTGCTCCGATAAGCGTCTGTTCTTTTCAAAGCTTTTCGCTCTTATAAAACCTATATACATGTGGCGCGTTCGTCCGACGAATATGATACGAAAAAAAAACAGGTATATTTGCTTCTACGAACGAAACTGACGAGCACACCGAGTCACAAAGACAACCTCCTTAGGACGTTCCACGAACAGGATACACACAAGGAGATCCACAGTGTAAGAAAAATTCCACGACAAATAACGAAACGTTGGAATTTGTCTTTGATCTCGACTCCATGTCCCGATTATTTTTCTGCCTTTTCGGTAAACCGAATGGTTAGAGGGATTCTGGTTCTTACAACGCTGCCTCTCGTTACCGACCGCATTATTCTATTGTTCCATTGTTCTACTGTGGTTAGTTATAGGTAGCACAGTTATAAATAACGCACTAACAAATTTCTTCGTGCCGTAAATATTGGCACAAATTTACCCGTGTTTTATGGTACATATATGTACGTGTACAGATATACGTGTAATGTGGCTCACTAATATATTTGGACACTTACATACCATAAATAATTCTCATCCTATATATTATGGTATATAAAACCTATTCTATGTATATTGTATAGAAAACATTTCATCGTAGTACTGTAATGAGAGATGATTGTCATGATTATGTTGGTAAAGTTTCAAGCCAATCTGAAAGTGTATATAGAAGTTACAAGATATTTATTGCAAACATACATATATTTCAGTAGGTGTCATAGCATATATAATGTAATAAACATTGCAAATGTACCCACTCAATATCGAGATTTATTAAGAAATATGATGATTATTTATTATCAATATAACAGCTTATTACATATTAATGAAATTTCAATATGTTTTATGTAACACGCACAGTGCATTCATAAAAGGTTTCTATAAATAGATACATATTCGAACAGTTTTATGAGCCACTGTACGTGGTTTTGTGTTCGAAAGTCGACTTTGGATATCTTTCGAGTACGTGTGTACTGAAATAGCTATGTATACTCAAATAAACTATTAGATAGGTATATCGTAGTTGAATATATTCGCAATATTATTTACATCACTTTTGATATAGAGGTTATGTAGATCGATTGAAACGAAATATAAGAATCGATACTGATAACTAACAAAAAGAAAACGCCGATACCACGGATATATTTGTTAATCATTGATAAGAGTAACGTTAGGTATGACTAGTTTTCGGATGAAATTTGAAGCGCAATTATCGTACAACGACCTCACTTTCGTAATTAAAGTGTCACGTTACGTTGCTCTAACTTTACGCGGCAAGTTCAATGCACCGAACGATACCTCGCGATTATCGATTACCGAACGACGCCAATTTCTCGTATCGTTTCCAAACAAAGCAATTTATCGATATTTCTCCTAGCACATTTTTTATAAATTAGGAAATTAATCGTTAAATAAAATTGTTACTCGTTGAGACGTTTCTTTTTAGTTAATATCTCTTGTTTTGAAGTCAAGTACCACATTGTACATGTTATTTCAAAAGTGACATTTCGGACAAGTTCTTGAGAAAAAGCAACAAATTATTCAGCACTTACAAAAAGGATAAGTTACTAAACACATAACGTTGATAAAATGTATAGATTCTATGGAACAATTGTCAAATATTATTTTTGTAATTTTTCATTCTTAGCCTTTGAAACCCCCCTTTCACCGTTTCAATGTATTTTTTTTTTTGTAAAACAAGCTGTAGAACATTCAAGTGAATCTCTTCATTTTAATACAACTGAATTATTACAAGTCGTAACACTTTTAGGATACATGTACGATGTAGCAGTGAAAAAGAAGGAAAAATGTAAAAGAGCACTCACCTTTTTGATGGCTTCCAGCGCCGCTTCAAAACTCCCAGCATGAGTAAACCGATGTAAACGAGGCCCAAGTGCCAACGGGCTTCCGACTCCCAAGAGCGTATCAACCACCACAACCAAAACCAATCACTACACAACCACCGGTCAATCTCGTCGACCTTTCCGAAAGATCAATCTAGTCACCCGAGTCACACCATGATCGTTCACTATGTAATTTCTTATTTCGCACCGTTATCGGTCTATCGCGAACAGCTCGACACTTGATCAATTGATTCTCACGAATCCGCTGCAAAAAGAGTCAAACAAACTCCCTAATTGGTCTACTGATTCGCGCGGGAAGCTACGCGATTCGCGAGACGATCGAAACAAACTACCAATCGTAGCGCTGCTACCAAAAATCCTATCGACTAATTAGTCGCTTAATTTGAATCAACTACAGTCATAGAATCTATCTCAACTATTTTTTGCCTGTATAAAGCCAAATAACATGTTCTTTGGATAACGCGACTTATTAATGCTTCCTTATCGACGTTTGTGAAACTTTTTTCTCGAGTAACTGACGATAAGAAAACTTTCAAGCTCGACTAGCAAAGAACTTCTACAGTCCCTGTGATCCGTTCATGCATAATAAGGTCTTTGCACGTCAATATGGGTGAACGTCCTGCAATTGTATTTCAATGCAAGATACGAAAAAGCAATATATTAATAGT